>NC_092382.1:55473493-56182701 GCF_030028105.1 Mobula birostris | reverse complement strand
AACTGGAATGTGAGGGTTGTTTTTCTGTGAGAATCTGATCTAAGAGTCTGTCTACAAGCAGTCACATTCCTCAGAATAAGGAGTGTACGTTCTGTTAAAATGAAATCGAACTGGTTCGACATTCCAATGTGACCAAAGTAATTTAAATTCTGCTTAGCGACAGGTAAGGTACCGGAGGATTTGAGTTCGCTTACGAAAGGCTCAGAGACTCAGCCAAGTAATTACAAGCCAGTGCTCCTGACATCAGTGGTGGGAAAGTTATTTGAAAGACCGAATTTGTGAGAATTTCAATAAACAGAATGGATTGGGTATAACTTTGTGTATTCATGGCAATCTTATAGAGTGTTTCGAAGAGGTTACGAATAATACTATTCAGAACTTTGATGAAAGCAAGGCAGGGTACATTGTTTATCTGTACTTTATCAAGAAATTCAACAAGTTGCCGCGTGGGAAGTTTGTCAACAAAATCCTCGTTATTCAAGATGAGGTGGTAAATTGGAGTGGACATTGAAATTGTGGGAGATGGTGGATAGTGCTATTGAATGGTTGCCTCAAGGACTAGAGGCCCGTGTATAGTGGAGTGCCAGAGGGATCGGTGTTGGATGCATTGTTTGTTACCAAAAGGAATGCTCTGGATGATAATGTAATTAATTGGATCTGTAGATTTGCCGATGACACTAAGATTGGAGGTGTAGCCAACAGCCAGGAAGTCCATCAGAACTTTCAGCAGGATCTGTACTAGGTGGGAAAATCTGCTAAAATTAGCAGAAGTAAAATTAATGCAGGCAAATGTAGGGTATTGCACTTCGGTTCGACCAACTAAGGTAGGTCTCACACATTAGAAAGTAGGGCACTGAGGTGTGCCGTACAGCGAAGTGATTTAGGATTACAGGTTCAGAATTAATCGAAAATTGCGGCATAGGTAGATAGGGTCGTAAGATAAGCTTTTGGCACACTGGCCTTCGTAAGTCAAATTATTGATTATAGGAGATGGGATGTTATGCTGAAGTCATATAACACATTGGCGTGGCCTAATTTGGAATATTGTGTGCAGTTTTGTTCACCTACCTACAGGAAACATGCAACTATGGTTAAAATAGTACAGTGAAATTTAAAAGGATTTTGGCGGGATTGGAGTACCTGGGTAAAACAGAAAGTTGGAATAGATTAGTTTTTTATTGCTTGGAAAGAATAAGATCTAAAGGAGATTTGATAGAGGTATACTAAATTGTGAGCGGTGTAGGTAGGGTAAATGGAATAGGGGAGTGGAGAGAGAGGTATCGATGAGGACGAGAGAGGGGATTAAAGAGAGGGAAGAGAATGGAGCGAGAGGGAGAGAGAAATTATAGAGGGGTATGCAGCCGTTGAAAGAGGGGTGCAGGACAAGAGTTGGAGTGCGACAGGATAGTGTGAGGGGCTCGAGCAGGGAGCGAAAGCGAGGGAGACGTGCAAGAGTGTGCTAACGAAGCTTACCGAGTGGCAGAGTCGGGGATATGGTATGCAGATGGAGAACACAAGTGTGATGATTGTTTTAATCATCTTCTTCCTCTCCTGCCCTTCTCTTTTCACACTGAACCTTACCTAGACTCTGACTGCTCTCCCCTCTCCACTCGCCGTGCCCCAGGACAAGGATGGTGATGATTGACGCTGACCAGTCCGAAGGCTTGGCCCTCAACACCAGTTTGTCCAGAAAGCCAGCCAGCTACTCATCTTCCCTTTGATGCGGCCTGGTTATGACACCTTTCCAGCTCTATAGCCTGTAAGGGTCAGTGCTCCATTCCATCCCGGGTGCCATTTTAAAACCACGCGTCACTTCTACCCTGCTAAGGTCCTTCATGGAAGATTTGGTCTCTTGGCTTTGAAAATGAGGCCAGAAAGTGGTAACAGATGGTTGCCTCCCTGATTGGAGACCTATGAGTAAGGGCGTACTGCAGGGATTTGGAAATTTTAAACACTATGCGGAATAGATTTGCCGAAATGCTACTTAATTAAGAGAAAAAAATATATGAGGAAACGATAAGGGATCACTGGTTTCTGTCCCTGGAGAGGACTACGATAAATTTCTTCATAGAAGACGAGAAGGTAAGAGGAGGTATTGAGAGATTGGACAGCCAGAGATGATCGACGGCTTAAGTGGTTAATAGGAGACACGTGAGTGAAAGAAAAAAGTAAAGGGTTAAACGGAAAAAATGGTTTCGTTGATCTTGGAGTCGACTGCAAAGAAATGAAGGTACTAGTCGCTTTAGCGGGAAGGTTTACTAGGGCTGCTCGAGGTGGGTGGGCGGGGGTGGTGGGAGGTAAGAGGTTAAAACTAGACATTGAAATGATGGGAACAAGACTACCGCGGAATAGAGAGTGGAGAGGTTGTGGAGACAGAAGCTGTGAAGGCCTCAGACAAAATCAACAATTTAGATGTTGAGCATGTTTCGAATAATGTCCTCAGCTGCAAATTATACAATGTATTGTATGAACGGCGAAAGAGCCCAGGGCATGATTAAGCACGTCGAATCGCTATATTTTCGACGTTAGTGAGAGGGTTGGAGGAGGAGCAGGCCTGGCAGCGGAGTACTCCACCTCTCAGCTGTTTTAGATAAAGCGGATGGGGAAGCATTGAATGAGAAGAGGTGGCGTTAATAGTTAAGAAAGCTGTCACAGTCCTGTTGTGTCATAACGTGGGCGCTCGGAGCAGACGCAAAAGCAAGACACAGACACAGAAGTATCAGGAACAGGATTAGGTATGCAAAGAAAACGGGGGAAGTGGGGAAGAAACGACGCTGGACGAGACTAAGATACAGGATCTAGTCTAGGACGAGACTAGGGAAACGGGATCAGGGCAAGGAGAAAGGAACTTGGAACCTGGCTTGAACTCCGAGCAGGAGACTAGACAAGGACCCAGAACCTGGGTCTTGACTCGGGCTCGGACCCCGGAACTAGGCGAGGACATGACGTGGCTACAGAACAGGACGTGGAATTCCAGAACAGGACGTGGAACTCCTTCACAGGACGAGGCACATGGACAGTACGAGAACTCAAAGCCTTGACTTGGACAGGACGAGGTTCCCAACTCAACGATAGACAGTTCCTTATATTGACACAGCAAAGCTCCGGTTACGCTCCGGTGGTAGAACTGGACAAGGTTGCCGGGCAAGGCTCCGGGCAAGGCTTCAGGCAGAAGGTGAAAGGGAAGGGAAGGGAAGGGAACAGTCCAGCAACTGCAGCGGAACCCAGGAGCTGTTTATGTAGCATGCCCAAAACCAGAATCATGTGCCTCAATTAAAGCACACAACAGGACAAGGGAAAACCGGATAACCTGGAATATGGATCGATGGAACGGACCGTGAAACTGAATACGGACTTCACGGACCGGACCATGAGAGGTTGGGCTGGAAAACTAACCGAGTGAACCGTCCATTGTGGAACGGAGTAACAAGAAAGGTATGTCCATGTTAAAGGGTCCTTGGCTTTGGAGAGATTGCGTTTGATGTTTATGTTACAGGTCATTAAGCTTATCTACAGTCCACAGTCCGAAGGAGTTAGAGAAATATATTTGAAGAGAGATAGAAGAGAATATCAGAAAGCATAACTTAGTTATATAAGGTGATTTTAAGCTTCCAAGTATTATTTCAGACTCCCACAGTAAAAAAGGACAAGATGGAGTAGAGGTTGACAAAAATCTTCTGGAAATTTCTCATAAAGAAGTCGATAAATGTCCTGAACGATACCTGATCTGTATTTACAGAATGAGAGAGGGCAGTTGGCAGAAGTTCGTGCAGGGAAGATTTTGCATCTGGTCGTCCTAAGGACATCAGTTTCAAAGTAAATAGGCAATTAAAAAATGCGGTTGTACTTTGCGATGCTTAGGTTTTTTTCACTATTGCTTCCCTTAGTGACAGAGCTATTCCCAAAATATGTCCACAATTCGCTTAAGGGAGCTAGAGCAACATTTCCATGTTTTTTTTATGTGCTCACTGTTTATTAATTAAAGAGTATTTGTCGAATTTATTTTCTAGACGTTATTTGAAACTACAGTACCTCCCCGAGTTGGCGCAGTTGGCAATAAACTCCTCTGGGGCTCAGAAAATTCAATGAGGTTCCTGAATTGATGGACAAGTTGTAGGGATTCAGATTGGGGAGAAGCAACAGGTCAGATGGAGTCTAATGTAGGAAATGAGTTCACCCAGTTCTATAGAAGAGGCAGAATTGGTGGAGGATTGAGGTGGTGAGGGAGGTGTTGAAATGAGGTAGCTACTGGGTGATAGCAAAGTAAAATGTATATAATCGAAGCTTTATCGGGTATACGAATGGTAATAACTTTCCTACGTTATTTAGGGCTTCACTGAGATTACATTGCTTTTGACACATTGGTCTTCATAAAGTAATACTTTGAATACAGGAGATGGGAAACATGTTTGAACCTATATGAGGCATTTCTGAGGCCGAATTAGGAGCATCCTGTGCATCTTGGTCACCTACCTACAGGAAGTTTACAGTAACGAGAAGAGAGAAAAATTACTGGAAATTTGCACAGAATGGAGGACATGAGCCATGAGGAAATTTTGAATAGGATCGGAATTTATTTTTTGGAAATCAGAACAATGAGGGACGATTTGATAGAGGTACATGCAAAGATGAGTGGTAGTTATAGGGTAAATGCAAGTAGGTATTTGCATTGAGTTTTGGGGGACTTACAATCAGAGCTCAAGTGTTAAGTGGGGAAGGTGAAAAGTTTAATGGGAACATGAAAGAAAACTTGTTCATACAGAGGGTTGTAAGATTGTAAAAATAGCTGCCTGAAGAAACGGTACAGGCCCGCATGTCCGACAGAATAAGGAGTGGCCTTTCTGCTGAAATTAACTCCACTCTCACTCTCATTCACCTGCGAACACTGTCTTTAACATTGCAATTAACTGCCTCTGCTGCAGGGAAAAGCGTTATAACTTTTAACCTTATAAAGAAAATTTCTCAGAGTGAGAATATGCATTTTATTTTAAACTCAGACTCCAATCTCCAGCAGTTGTTTTTAAAAATATTTTTAGGGTTCATTTAAATAAATTAGGCAACTGCATTCGTAACTCTTTGCCAGTAACATATTAAATGAAGTTTATGTGAGGTTGAGGGGAAGAAGGAATCAAAAGGAGAGTGGAGGGGTAAGCAGGGCGGCCGGAAAAGGCATAGTGTTTATAGAAGCTGGAGAATGGGAAGCTCAAGTTCTTAGAGTGTGTGGGAGGAATAGGGGATAGTGGAGAGATGGACTGAGAAGAAAGAAGTAGTGTTAAAGAGAGAGGGAAAGGGTGAGAGACAGAGGCTGGAAGGGAGAGAGCACGGTTGAGTGAGAGGGAGAGCGCGAGGGATGCGGGAAAGGCTCAGAAATAAATCATGGAATCCTAGGCCGGTGCTCCTGACATCAGTAGTGGGAACGCTTTGGAGCACCGTATGTATGAGTATATTAATAGACAGGACAGTCTAGAGATAGTCAGCATGGTTTTGTGTATCCCACGACATGCTATAGAGTTTCTTAAAGAAGTAACGAAGAATGTTTCCAAGAGAGTTCATGAAGGCACTGCAGAGGATGATACCTAAATGGACATTTTCAAGAGATTTTATCAAAGATCCGCATCGGAGTTTTGTCAAGAAAATCCACGAGCTTTGCATTCAAGATGAAGTAGTACATTAGAGTAAACATTGGCGTAGTAGCAGGAGGCAGAGAGTGGTGGCAGATGGTTGCCTTTCTCAGTAGAGGCCTGTGACTGTTGGAGAGCAGCACGTTTCGGTGCTGGGCATGGTAGCACTGAGGCCATGTCCATGTTGCTAGAGCAACAAATTTTGTTCCATGTGGGTAACCTCAGACATGATGGTATGAGCATGAATATCTCGAACTTCCTGTAACGACCCGTTCCATTTCACTATTCCCCATTCTCATTTCCCTTTTTCACTTTTTCTGCTTACGTTCAAACCCAACTGCTGGCGGTGCCAAAAATCGGAAATAAAGCGCATCTCGTCTAGAGAATCGCAGACGGGCAGAGGTGATTGTGATTTTTATTCAATTACTGCTGCAACGAGAAAGTGGTAAATATCTGTTATTATTTGTCAGCCCACTGTCAAGTCCAAGCTATTGGATTTAGGATTGAAAGCGGAGGCTAATATGTTCTCGATCAGTCAGAACTTCACATTTAATTGTTGAGCATAGTGCGATTAATGTGCACAGCAGCAAATACATCAGTGTAAGAATTGTGCCATATGGCATAAAAGAGCACGTGGATTTACAATATTTTCACCATTAGTGAGACGGGTGCAGTAGGAGCAGGACTGGCAGCTCAGGATTCCACCGCTCCGCTGTCAAAATGAAGCAGAGGGGGAAAGAATAAATGAGGAGGGGTGGCGTTACTAGTTAAGGAAGATGTAACATCAGGCTGGACTGGTGCAAGGCTGTAATAAGTAGGGTATGCCCATGCTGAATGGACTTTAGCTTTGGAGCGAAGGTGTATGATACGTGTATTACAGGCCATTACAGCCCATCCTACAGACCGAGGGATTTAGAGGAACAACTTTGATGAGAAGTTGCAGAGAATTCCAGGAAACATCAGTTTGTTATGGAAGCTGACTGTTTCTTCTTTTCTAGAGATGCTGCCTGTCGTGTTGACTTCCTTCAGCATTTTGTGCGTTGGTCTGGATTTATAACACATGTAAGATCTCTAGTCTTTAAGTATTTGCGACATTGCCAGAATCTGTATTTGAATTGAGTAAGATCACGTCATTTCTTTTTTTTCTTTGCTTCTGCTCTTCGTCCGATCTTTCAGGAAACGTTTTATTTATTGGTGCTTATTTTATAAAATTTCCAGCTGTATTACGATATAATATCTCCAGAGAAACAACACCAATTGCATTCTATCAAATTGTAATCAACTGTCGTCACGATAACTGCACGATAGATGCACACTGAAGGTAAAAGCGGATGAACGGGGTGAGCAGTGATTCTGCATTTGAGCTTGTCAGCACAGCTGCAGAACAGTAACATCTGGAGTAATTACGCCCCTTGGTTCTTCGCTCTATCGCTCAGGGCCGCAATGCCATCACAGCCTATGTCGACAACAACCAAAACGAGTAATGTGCAGAATAGAGGGCTGTAGTTTCTTAATCCGATCGATATCAGCTATTACCTGATTGCAACGATCAGTAAAGGCGTTGGATAAATTTCCATCTGAAGCTTGTACATAGAGGAGAAATTTAAAATGTGGATGCCGGAGAAATGTATTTCAGTGCATGACCAGTTTTCGCCCTGATGTCCTCACGTTGCTCACTTGAGACTGCACAAGCGACAACATTATCGGCCGGATGAGTGAAGACGCCATCATCCTGGCCAGCAGTGTATATTAATTTTCGGTCAGTGATGGTTCAAGAGAAGCAGTGTTAACATCGGCGTGGTCAGTGACGTGTTTGTAAAAGCGCAGACTATGCTGTTTATTAAAAGGAAGTGTATCTTTGAACAATAAGCCAGGCCCATATTTCTTTGGGTCTGGAACATTACAGTCAAACTGTCTGCTTCATTTCTGCTATCGTCCAATCACAAACCAGGTCTTAACTCTGCAGTAGCTCAGACAAATGACCACGAGTGCGCTAAGTGGAGATTCACATCGGCCTGTCTTTCATATTACTGCCCATCTGCAGAGACAGCTTTAGCCTGTTCCTTGCAATGTTGGGTCTCATTCGAGCATTATTCACAAAATATTACGAAACGTGTTCGAAGAAATGTCCTGTTTTTATCGCACACAAACATACAACTTACGTATTTTGTAACTCTGCACGTGCCGAACAATAACATTTTAACCACATCTCATTTGAAAGTAATTAATATGTTCAGTAATGTGCAATAATTCTCCCTTGTTGTTCCACACGGTCTGGTTAAAACAAACAAACAAAAAAAACGTAATCTCTGCATTCAGCACGTTTCCTAAATGTGTAAGTATGTCAAACGTAAGTTTACATGTATACGGAGATTTTCACAATTACAGTGACTATTTTATTCCTGGTGTAGGATATCAGAGAAAAAACATATCTGTCCTGTGAACATGTTAGACCGTGAGGCAGAGGAACCGGATTAGACCCCCTGTCCTATCGACTCTGCTCCGCCATTTACTCATGGTGGACCCTTTTTCCCTCCTCTTCAACCCGAGTTCCCGGCCTTCGCCCAGAATCCTTGATGTCATGCCAATCGAGAACCTACCAATCCCTGACTTAAATAAACCCAACGACGAAGAAGTCTCGATTTTCCTCTGTCCACCGCTGGTTTGCCTTATCGGAACCTACAGCATATCGGCTGAAGCAAATTTCATTTAGATATGTAAAAAACAAAATATGCCGATCACTTGGAATGTGAACACGGCCCAATGTGATGATAAAAAAAATAAAGGGATATACAGGGATATTGTTATGGTTTTATGGGCTCATGGTCTGACATGTAGTTTTCGCTGCGTCCACCGTGAGACTGGACAGACAATAAACTTACCAGTACACTGAATAAGCAGTGGCATTCTCTGTGTGAGGGATTGTGGGACCGAATCAGCTCTGATAATACCATTACGGTGCCAGGGTTGCAGGGTGATCATTTATCCCTAACTCCCGTGTCACTCCAGATTTCTGTCCGGAAATAATAACAAAAGCCCAGCGCCAATACCATTATGTTCCACTGTTATTTTGGTCACTCGTTGGTAAATATCTCCTCTGAAAATTTGAGCAGATATAAGCAAGTCCATAACGATACGTTGAACTGAAAAAACTGTCCACGACACTTCACAAGTCTCTCGCTGTGCAGGGCGCTATAAATATAATTGATAATTGCACATTTGAAGCATTGATTCTGCGGTATGTAAGCGGTGGCATCTTTATTTGTCGCAGAAGAGCGGGCACTGAGAAGTAAGTATATGATCAATATTTTCTGACATCCAGTGAGAGTGTGCTCGGTGATGACTGGTCATTATCTCTGACAGTGTGATTGTGCTGAGGAACATTTTTATAAAGAGGGATTTAACACACTAAGAAAGGTTTCACTGCTAACGTAGTGGCTTTTCTCTAGAAGCAGACTTCGGTTGAAATTTAGAGATTTCGGATGCATTGGAATGTGAACCGTCCAACGGGGCTGGGTGGGTTCTGTTGTGTTCTGACGTCGGAGTGAGCTGGGGCCTTTTGTCCAGTGGGAGACGAAGTGAGAAGACACTGGGGAGAACAAATCCTCGGGTAGGACACGGTGGGAGACCCGTTTGTTCGAAATGGTTTGCGAGCGAATATCGGAAGATGCTGTGTGCTTCCACGCAGAGCGAGGGCCCAGAGCGTGAGTTCAGGATGAGATCCAACTTGTGTACATTTGGCTGGTTAAAAACAGTGGGCCGATTTCCTTTATTTCTTTCTTTGCCTTAATGACTCTTCAGTTAATTAACATTCATAAAGATAATTCCTTTAATTGTCTGTGAAAACGTGACGCTGAGTTATAGCAGGGTAGTAAATTACACAACACACACAGAAAGCGGAGTTTGGGGTGACAGAACCATTTGAATCTCACGGGTCAGGCGGGAGCAGTGAGTGTATTTCCTGGAATCACGCAGACTCGGAAATCAGGATATTTCAGGGATATTGTTATAGCTTTATGAGGCTATGGTCTGACGTGTAGTTTTCACTGCGTCCTCCGTGAGACTGGGCAGACAATGGACTTACCAGTACACTGAATAAGCAGTGGTATTCTCTGGATGAGAGGTTGTGGGACCGAATGAGCTCTGATAACATTACGGTGCCTGGGCTGCTGTTCGGGGCTGAGAAATTAGGAGCGTTTCGTAGGCGCGTGAGTGAAAGTAAAATAGAGGACTAAGATCAGGGAATCATTAGGTTGATCTTGGAGTAGTTTCCAAGGAAGGTGGTTTACACTTCAACTGAAAAGGGACTGATATCCCAGCGGGAAGGTTTCCTACGGCTGCTGCAGGTGTGGGGCGGAGTGCAGAGGTGAGGGTTAAACTAGACCTGCAAGTGGATGGGAACAGGACTGCCCCAGAACAGGGAGTGGAGGGGTTGTGGAGACAGATGTTGTAAAAACCACACACAAAGTCAGGAATGAAAAGGTCCAGCATGGGCCGACTGGTGATCTTACCTGAAGATATTTCAATGCACGAAGCATTGTATGAAAGGCAAATGAGCACAGGGCCGAAATCGGCAAGTGGAATTACTATACTTTAGCCATGAGTGAGACGCTTACGGTAGATGCAGGACTGCCAGCTCAGTATTTCGCCGCCCCGTTGTTTAACACGAAAGAGTGGGGGGGGGGGGTTGTTGGGGGGCGGGGGCGTAGTAAATGAGGAGTGGTGGGTTACTAGTGAAGGAAAATATCATAGTCATGCCGGACTGGAGAACTCAGCTGGTCAGACGCTCTATGTACAACGTAGTAAGAAGAAAGGTATGCCCTTTGGAGCGATGGTGCACGATGGGTGTGTTACAGGGCATTAAACACCATCAAACAGTCCGATAGAATTAGAGGGTCACATTTGAAGAGAAATGGCCGAAAACTTCACGAAACATAAGGTTGCAATAACAGCTGGTTTGAACTTTCCACGTTTTAACTGGGAAACTGGGAACCCATGGTCTGAAAGGAATAGACGGAATAAAGTTTGTGAATAGATGTTCTGGATAGTTTCTTAAGCAGTAGATAAAAACCTGAAATGACGAAGTCTGCGATTCTTGATCTTCTCTGAGGGAACGAGAGAGGACCGGTGGCAAAAGGTTGCCTCGGGGTCACTTTGCATCCACTAGTCCGCAGGCCATTAGTTTGAAGTTAATCATGCAAAAAGAGGCCTGGTTCTCGGGCTGCGATTTTAGATTGGAGACAAAAAGAATCTTGTTGGTATCAGAGAGGATTTTGCAAGTGTCCTCTGGGACATTCTATTGTAAGTGGAAGGTCTTCAAAAGTGAAATATCGAGAGCGCAAAGATTGCATGGGCCCGTCGGAATAAATGCTAAACATAACAGTGTCGGGAACCTGGAATTTCAAGTGATATGGAGGCCCAAGTGAAGAAAGGAAATGAGGTGAATTGCAGGTTCAGTAATGTGTTTATGGGGGTGTAGGAAATGCAAGAGAACGTTTATCAAAGAGAGGAGGAGGGTGAGAGAACGATATGATTTTGTCCGAGTTGAATCGTTAAGAATGCTGCACATATCTTAAGAACAAAAGGATTTCAAGAAACGTAATTAGTCTTCTTGAACTAGGACCATAGCTAATGCACATGTGGTGCCAAATGAGCTGATGTTTTGCATCTGTATTTATCCAGGAAACCGATACAGTCTATTGAGGAAAGCAAAATTGAATCATCTTCGTGGACTCTACAGAGATTGCCGAGGAGAAAGCCTTTGCTGTCTTGAGGCAGATTCCAGGGGATAATTCCCCAGGACCGGCCAAGCTAAAGGATGAACTTGCAGGAACTCTAGCAGAGATATATGCATCATTCTTAAACCAGGCATAGCCAATGTTGTTCCTTTGTATAAGAAAGGCTCTATAAATAATCCATGAAATAATAGTCTTGTGAGCCGGACATCATTCGTGGGAAGGTTGTTGGAAGGTAGTTTAACGGGCGGAATATATGATTTTCCTTTTAGATATCCACTGATTAACGATAGTCCGCATGGCCTCATTAGTGGTAAATCGTGTCAAAGGTCTTACCTGGAAAGTTGATGAAGAAAAAATATAAGGTGTTGTCGGCATGGAATTTTTCAAGACATTTGATAGTTTCCAGTGAGGTTCAGTCGCTCCGCTCTGAAAATCAGGTAGTAAATTTATGCGCCATTTTCTTTGTGAAAGGAACCACGGAATGGTAGCAGATGGTTGCCTCTCCAACTGGATACCTGTGAGTAGCGGAGTTCTACAGAGACCGGTGCTGGTTCCTTTGACATTTACATCTGTATTAACGATCTGGATGATGATTTGCCTCAGACAGAATCAGTAATTTAAATCACACACATCAAAGTTTCTGGTGAACTTTGATGTGTGTTGCTAGAATTTCCAGCATCTGCAGAATTCCTCGTGTCAGGAATTTAATTGTTGATCATGGTGCGAGTGCTGTACTGAGCTGCAGATACCTCAATGAAAGAAGTATTGTATTAAAAGGCGGATGAGGCCATGGCATGAATGAGCACGTGGATTTACTAAATTATCGCCATTAGTGGGATGGTTGCAGTATGAGCAGGACTGTCAGCGCAGTATTCCACCGCTCCACTGTTTAAGATGAAGCAGAGGGGGAAGGAATAAATGAGGAGGGATGGCGTTACTAGTTAAGGAAGATGTCACATCAGGGTGGATTAGAGAACTCACCTAGTGAGGCGTCCAATGTGGAACGTAGTAATAAGAAAGATATGGCCATGTTAAAGGGGCTTTGGCTTTGGAGCGATGAAGTATGATAGATGTATTACACGGCATTACAGCCCAGCCAAGTGTCCGTGGGAGTTAGAGGAACAAATGTGAAGAGAAATTGCTCAGAATTTCAGCAAACGTCAGTTTGTTATAGGAGCTAGGGTTAAATTTCCAGGTTTTGACTGGGACTCCCAAAGTGTAAAAGGACAAGATGGAATAGACGCTGTCATCTATTTTCTGGAATGTTTTCTTAATCAGTAGATAAAAGTCCCAAATGAGGGAGTGTGCGATATTGATTTTCATTTAGGGAATTAGGAAGGCCAGGTGGCACAATTTTGTATAGGGGAACACGTTGCATCCAGTAGTCCGAAGGACATTAGCTTTAAAGTAAATGTGCGAAAGAAAAACAGATCGGCTCCGCGGTCTGCGTGCTTAAACCAGCGGACTCGAGGAGAGCCCAGCGTTCTTCCGTTGTTTAAGATAGGCTCTAAATTAATCTGTGAAATTTCAGCCCTCTGAGCTTGCTATCAGTTTTGGGAAAGTTATTAAAAGATATTGTAAGGGACCAAAGAATTTAATTGTATCGGCTGCGGCCCCACCAATTTCCGCACTTACCTCCCACGGTGTCCGACCTATTCCTAATCGGAGTCTACAATTCGCCTAAGGGACAGAAAGCAACATTTCCAAGCTTTATGAAATATCATGTAGGGTCATATTTTATTAATTACACAGTAATTGTCGAATTTATATTCTGAGCAGTATTTGAGCTCCCCGAAATTGCATAGTTGGCAATAAACTGCACTGGGCCTCAGAGAATCCGATGAGATTCGAGCAGCGATGGACACGTTCTGTGGATTCAGCTTGGGAGAAACAGCCGGTCAGATAGAGTCCAATGTTAGAAAGGAGGTCACTCACCTCGGTCGAAGAGGCGGTAATGGTGAAGAGCTGAGGTGGTGAGGGAGATTTTGAAATGTTGTAGGCAGTGAAGAAGGTCAAAGGTACAATGTATATAATCCAAGCGTTATTGGGTATTCGACTGGAAATAACTTTGCAGGATTATTTCTGACTTTACTGAGATTGCATTGTTTTTCGAACATTGGCCTACATAAATCAATACATTGAGCACAGGAAATGGGATTTTTGTTGGTGTAGTATAAGGCATTGCTGAGGCTGAATTTGGAGTATTGTGTGTAGTTTTGGTCGCCTACCTACAGGAAAGGATACAGAGTAAGAGTACAGAGAAAAACTACCAAGAGGTTGCCTGGTATGGACGACCTGACTGATAAGGTAACGGGTATGACTGATAATTATGGGGGTATAGATATAACCATATAAACATACAACAATTACAGCACAGAAACAGGCCATGTCGGCCCTTCTAGTCCGTGCCGAACTCTTACTCTCACCTAGTCCCACCGACCTGCACTCAGCCTATAATCCTCCATTCCTTTCCTGTCCATTATCTATACAATTTAACTTTAAATGACATCATCGAATCTGCCTCAACCACTTCTGCTGGAAGTTCGTTCCACACAGCTACCACGCTCTGAGTAAAGACGTTCCCCCTTATGTTACCTCTGAACTTCTGCCCTTTAAATAACAAATCTTGTTTGAATCGCCCCCACTCTCATTGGAAAAAGCCTATCCACTTCAACTCTATCTACCCCCCTCATAATTTTAAATACCTCTATCAAGACCTCCCTCAACCTTCTACGCTCCAAAGAATAAAGACCCAACTTGTTCAACCTCTCTCTGTAACTTAGGTGATGAAACCCAGGTAACATACTAGTAAATCTTCTCTGTACTCTCTCTATTTTCTTGACATGTTTCCTCTAATTCGGTGACCAGAACTGTACACAATCCTCGAAATTTGGCCTTACCAATGCATTGTACAATTTCAACATTACATCCCAACTCCTATACTTAATGCTCTGATTTATAAAGGCCAGCATACCAAAAGCTTTCTTCACCACCCTATCCACATGAGATTCTACCTTCAGGGAACTATGCACCATTATTCCTAGATCCCCCTGTTATACTGCATTCTTCAATGCCCTATCATTTACCGTGTATGTCCTATTTTGATTAGTCCTACCATAATGTAGCACCTCACAATTATCAGCATTAAACTCTGTCTGCCATTTTTCAGCCCACTCTTCTAACTGGCCTAAATCTGTCTGCAAGCTGTGAAACCCAACTTCATTTTCCACAGCTCCACCTATCATCTGCATACTTACTAATTTAATTTACTACCCCATCATCCAGATCATTAATGTAAACGACAAACAACGTTGTACCCAGTACAGATTCCCTGAGGCACACCACTCATCACTGGACTCCAATCTGACAAACAGTTATTCACCACTACAGTCTGGCGTCTCCCATCCAGAAACTGCTGAATCCATTTTACTACTTCAATATAAATACCTAATGATTCAATCTTCCCAACTAACAGTCCATGTGGAACCTTGTCAAAAGCCTTACTGAAGTCCATATAGACAGCATCCACTGCTTTACCCTCGTCAACTTTCCTAGCAACGTCTTCAAAAAAATAATTAAAAAAAGAGATTTGTCAAACATGGCCTTCCACGCACAAATCCATGTTGCCTACTCCTAATCAGACGTTGTCTATCCAGATAATTATATATACCATCTCTAAGAATACTTTCCATCAATTTACCCACAACTGACGTCAAACTCACAGCCTGATAATTGCTAGGTTTACTCTTAGAACCCTTTTTAAACAATGGAACAACATGAGCAATAAGACAATCCTTCGGCACCATCTCCGTTTCTAATGACATTTGAGATATTTCTGTCAGAGCCTCTGCTCTTTCCACACTAACTACTCTCAAGGACCTAAGAAATATCCTGTCAGGACCCGGAGACTTATCCACTTTTGGTATTCCTTAAAAGCTCCAGTGCTTCCTCTGCTTTAATCATCATAGTTTCCATAACTTCCCTACCTGTTTGCCTTATCTTGCACAAGTCAATATTCTTCTCCCCAGTGAATACCGAGGAAAAGAAATTGTTTTGCATGGCCCAAATCTCTTTTGGCTCCACACATAGCTGTCCACTCTGATTCTCTAAGGGACCAATTTAATCCCCCACTATCCTTTTCCTATTAATACAACTGTAGAAACCCTTTGGTTTTATTTTCACCTTACTTGCCAAAGCAACCTCATATCTTCTTTTAGCTTTTCTAATTTCTTTCTTAAGATTCTTTTTATATTCTTTATATTTCTGCAGCACCTCATTTACTCCATGCTGCCTATATTTATTGTAGATATCTCTCTTTTTCCGAACCGTGTTTCCAATATCCCTTGAAAAACATGGCTGTCTCAAACACTTAACCTTTCCTTTCAACATAACAGGAGCGTAAAGATTCTGTACCCTCAGAATTGCACCTTTAAATGACTTCCATTACTCTATTACATCCCTCCCATAAAACAATTTGTCGCAATCCACTCCTTCTAAATCCTTTTGCATCTCCTCAAAGTTAGTCTTTCTCCAATCAAAAATATCAACCCTGGGTCCAGACCTATCCTTCTCCATAATTATATTGAAACTAATGGCATTGCGATCACTGGACCCGAAGTGCTCCACAACACAAACCTCCGTCATCTGCCCTATCTCATTCCCTAACAGGAGATTCAACACTGCTCCTTCTCTGGTTGGTACCTCTATGTATGGCTGCAAAAAACAAAAAATCATGCACACATTTTACAAACTCCAAACCGTCCAGCGCTTTTACAGTACTTTTACAGTATGGGCTTCCCAGTCTATGTTTGGAAAATTAATATCTCCCACAATCACAACCTTCTGTTTACTCCAAATATCTACTATCTCCTTACAAATCTGCTAGGATAAATGCAGGTTGAAATTTTCCACTGAGTTTGGATGCACTAACAATCAGAGTCATGTGTTAATGGTGGAAGGTTTAAGGGCAACATGAAGCAGTTTGCAGTTGGAAGGCGGGGCTGAAGGGCCTGTTTCCATATTATACTGTTCATCATTGATTGATAACACAGATATCTGGATTAATGTCCAAATAAATATCATAAGTTAAATTCTTCACAGCTGAATTCTCCCAAAATACTTTAACAGCGTTCTTATGTTGTGAAGTCCACTCAAACTGCCCACCTGTTGATCCCACACACTCCCTCTCGCCGATCATCCATAGATATTGTAATACCCAAAATGATGGAGGAACTCAGCAGGTCAGGCAAAGTCTATGGAATTGAATAAAAATTCGACTTTTCGAGCTGAGACGCTTCAGAGAAATTAGAAATGAAGAAGCAACATTGATTGATTAGGAAGGTTTTGGTTGTTGTTCTGTGAGATACGCAGCTCAGTGTCTCTGTGCAGTCAGCTGCCTGGACACGCAAATTTCATTCTGCTGAAATCAAATCCACCGTCACCCTTGTTCAGTTGTGAATACTGTGTCTTTAATACATTAAACCATTTCCACCAAAGTGAAGACCGATAGAACCTTTAACAGTCTAAAGAAGGTGACCAGGGGCCAGAAGCTGCATAGTTATTTTTAACCCTAATCCAATCATCCGCAGTTGTTTCAAAACATATTTTTTTTTGCCACTTGAACAAATCAGACCGTATCATCCTTAACCTTTGCCACCTTTTAACTGATGTTGCTGTGCGGCTGAGAGTGCGATGGGGAGTGCGGGTGAGGGGAAGGAAGAGGCAGAAGGAGAGTGCATGGGTGAGCATGGAGAGGGGATGGGGCACGGTGTGTGTGAAAGGTGCAGATAGGGAAGCTGAAGGTGGATGAATATGTGGGCAAGAAGAGAGATCGAGAGTGTGCAGAGTGGAGAGAGAGAGGGGAGACATAAAGAGATATAGACAGTACAAGCAGAGCGAAATTGTGAGAGAGGGGGAATAGGAGGTAGAGTGCACGGGTAAGTGAGAGGTATAGAGCGTGGGATGTTGGAAAGGCTCACAAATCAACCAGAGAATTATAGGCCACACTAATATTTTGAAGCAACGACTTATATTTCGTCTTCGAAACAAAAGAGTGCAACAAGATTTACAAATAAATGATTCCGAATTGCTTTTACATATACGAAAATCAAAATGTGCCAATGACTCGGAATGCAAACCCGGCCCAATGTGATGACAAAAAATAAAGCCTGAACGTTTCTCCTTTTCCGCCGGGTCACCTGTGATATCAATCCACAAATAAGAACAAAAGCCCAGGGCGAATACTGTACCATCATGTTTTACTGTTATCTTAATCATTCGTTGGTAAATATCTCCTCTGAAATGTTTATCAGTTATAAGCTAGTCCCCATAACATTATGTTGAAAGGAAATCCGGTCCACATCACTTCAGACATATCCCCCTGTGCAGGGCGCTTTAAATATCATTGATAACAGCACATTTGTGATAGTGATTCTGCAGTATGTCAGTTGTGATGGTTTTATTTGCTACAAATGGCGAGCACTGAGAGGTAAACATATGGCCAATATTTTCTGACAACCAGTGACAGTGTGGTGGGTTATGACTGGGCATTATCACTGGCAGTGTGATGTGCTGACGAACATTTTTATAAAGATGTGTGTCACGCCCTGGAAGAAGTCTTTATTGCTATTGTAATGGTCTATATGGAGAAGCCGTGCTTATAGAACATAGAACATAGAATAGTACAGACAGTACAGGCCATTCGGCCCGCAATGTTGTGCCGACCCTTAAACCCTGCTTCCTATATAACCCCACACCCCACCTTAAATTTCTCCATGTACCTGTCCAGTAGTCTCTTAAATTTCCCGAGAGTATCTCCCTCCACCACTGACTCAGGCAGTGCATTCCGCGCACCAACCCTCTCTGAGTGAGAAATCTTCCTCTAATATCCCCCTTGAACTTCCAACCCCTTACCAGAAAGCCATGTCCTCTTGTATTGAGCAGTGCTGCCCTAGGGAAGAGGTGCTGTCTGCCCACTCTATCTGCTCCCCTTAATATCTTGTACAGCTCTATCATATCTCCTCTCATCCTCTTTCTCTCCAAAGTGTAAAGCCCTAGCTCCCTTAATCTATGATCATAATCCATACACTCTGAACCAGGCAGCATCCTGGTAAATCTCCTCTGTAACTTTTCCAATGCTTCCACATCCTTCGTATAGTGAGGCGACCAGAACTGGACACAATACTCCAAGTGTGGCCTAATCAGAGTTTTACAGAGCTGCATCATTACCTCGGGACTCTCAAATGCTATCTCTCGACTTATGAAAGTTAATACCGCATAAGCTTTGTTAACTTCCCTATCTAACTGTAAGGCAACATTCGTTTAGTTTATAGCTGGAGATTTCCGATGCGTCGGAACGTGAGCCGTCCAATGAGCGGGGTGTGCTTTTCTGTTGTGTACTGACGCCGTTGTGAGCCGGGGCCTTTCGTTCGGCGGGAGACGAAGAGAGAAGACGCAGGGGAGAACCAGTGTCGGATAGGGCCCGGTGGGAGACCATTTGTTCGCAATGGATTGCGAGCGACGATCGGAAGGTGGTGAGAGCTTCCACGCAGACCGAAGTCCAGCGCGTGAGTGACAGGAAAGTTCAAGATGAACTCCAACGTGTTCACATTTGACTGGTTAATTATAATACGCCCTTTATCTTTCTTTATTTCATTTCTTTAATGACCCTTTAGTTAAGTAACATTAAGTAAATATGATTCCTTTAATCACATGCAGTGTATTGACTGTTATTTCTTGGCACTGATATACAACAGCGTAGCAAATTACACCGCACCCACACAAACCAGGGTTTGGGGTGGCAGAGCCATCTCACGGGATTGACGGAGGCAGAGTGTGTATTTCGTAGACTTAAACAGACAACGAAACAGGGTCGGTCAGCGATATTGTTATCGTTTTATGGGTCACGGTTTTATATGTAGTTTAAACTTTGTCCATCGTGAGACTCGAGTAGCAATGGAATTACCAGTATAGTGAGAGAATGTTCAGAATAAGAAGTGGTATTCTCTGTGCGAGAGACCGGGTGACCGAATAAGCTGTGATAATTACATTGCAGTATTGATGGAACTGGACAAGCAATGACATTTTCTATGTTGCCGGTGGCATGTCAGAGAAAGCACTGATAACACCAGCGAGGTCTATGATGGCCCTGTAGGACAGTGACAGATTTTCTCATTGCTGTAATGGACCCATTGGAAGGAGGAAAATACGGCACTCATCTCCTCACGTCGCACAGAACTCATAAAAGCATCTGTCTCATATCTCTTGTGTTTCTCAATCTGTGGTGAAGTATCATTATGTTCTTTGGAAACTTCCTTCTCATTTGAACAATATATTTGTATGAATTATTGTTATTTTAAACGAACATGAACCGCCATAACAGAAAAAGAACAGATATTTTTGGGAGTACTCGACAGGCATCTCACCGCCACTACTACTCCACTGCCCCTATTGTACCAGAGAAAATGTCAGACCTGGTGCGAAAACACTCAGAGGATGTGCAATATCAAAAAAAAAAAAACATTAATAACTTCTTAACGTTTACCTTTGACGTGTAAGGAGATGTGCAGAAGAATGGGAAAATATTGAATTTGGGGAGGGAAGGGACTATGCTATTGCGTAAAATGGTGAGATCATAAATTGGGAACAGATGTACGGGGAAATGCACTAAATTAATATAGAGATTGTTAATGGAGAACTTGTATTGGGCTATGGGAGCAGACAGCTGAATGGCTCGGCCGAAGAGCATGGTTTTGTTCTGTCCTTTTAGACAATGCAGACAGCCTATTGGAGCCTGCCGCTGGATCTGGGCTGACTGGCTGAAAACGGCAGTTGGAATCTAATGCAGGCAAGTGCAAGGTGTTGACCGTCGCTGGCCTAAGCAGGGTGGGTCTCACACAGGAAGAGGTAGGGAACTGAGGTGTGCGGGAAAGCAAAGGGATGAGGGATTACATGTCCCTAATTCGTTGAAAGTAGCGTCACAGGTAGATATAGTCGTAATGAAAGTGTCTGCACACTGGCCTTCATAAGTCAAAGTATTGAGTGCAGGACTTGGAATGTTATGGTGAAGTCGTATAAGACACCAGTAAGGTCTAATATGGAATATTGTATGCAGTTTCGTTTGCCTACCTACAGGAAACGTGGAATTGTTGTTTAAAGATTACAGCCAAAATTTAAAACGGGCGATTGCAGTACATGGGCAAACAGGTCAGGTTCAATAGGCTTGGACTTCGTTACTGGAGATTCGCAGATTGCTTGTAGATTTGATGTAGGTATACAAATGTGTGAGGGGAATAGACAGGGTAAAATGGGTGGAGGGATGTGTGAGAGCGGGTTTAGTGGGAGCGAGAGAGGGAATTGGGGAGAAGGGAGAGGAGGGAGTGAGTGGAGAAAGGTTGTGCAGAGGGGGGGTACGTATATATTCCCAAACCAAAAGCCGTGAATGAACCAAGAGGTACAACGTCTACTGAAGGCCAGATCTGTGGCGCTCATGTCCGGCCACCCAGGTCCGCACCGAAAAAGCACGTATGACTTTCAGAGGTAATTTAAAGGGCACAGAGGTACTTTCGAAATGGCTTCAGGCAACATCGGATGCACAGCAACTCTGGAAGGGTTTGTACGTCATTACTTCCTATAAAGCGAAACCCAACAGCATGAATGGCAGCGATGCTTCACTATCGGATGAACCCAACACCTCCTGTGCCGGCTTTGAAAGCATTAATGTAACTGCAGCTGTTAATATCCCCGATGGCACTGTGACCTCGGTCTCGGAGGTCGATATTAGGCTGTATTTAAAGAGGGCAAACCTTCGCAAGGAGGGAGACCCAACGGAATACCTGGAAATGTTAAGAAAACGTGTGCCAACTAACTGGCGAGAGCATTAAAGGATATTGTCCAACTTTCACTGCTGCGGGGTGGGGGATTTCCCACTTGCTCCGAAGGGGCAACAATTATACCAGTGCCTAAGAAGGGTAGTATGAACTGCTTTGATGTGTAACGCACAGAAGCACTCACATCTACAGTGAGGAAATAGCTTAAGAGGTTGTTTTTGACTGGACTGAACTCTTGCATGGGCAAGAACCTGAAGCCATTGCAATTTGCCTATCGTCACAATCGGTCAACAGCAGGTGGAATCTCAATGGCTCTTCACAAGGCCTTCTGCTTGGACAATACAAACAATTATGACAGGAAGCTGTTCATCGACTACTGCTCAGCATTTAACACCATCATTCCCACAATCCTGACTGCTAACTTACAAAATCTGAGCGTCTGTACCTCCCGCTGAAATTGAACGCTCAACTTCCTAACTGGAAGACCACAATCTGTACGGATTGGTGATAATATCTCCTCCTCGTTAACGATCAACACTGGAGTACCTCAGGGGGTTGTGTGTGTTAACCCACTGCTGTACTCTCTCCGTACCCATGACTGTGTGTCTAGGCATAGTTCAAATAGACCTAACAATTTGCTGAGGATGCAACCATGGTTGGTAGAATCTCTGATGGAGGTGAGTGTGCATACAGGAGCGAGATATACCAACTGGTGGCGTGCTGACGCAGCAACAACCTTGCACTCAGCATTCGGAAACCGAAAGTTCTGATTGCGGACATCCGGAATGGAAACACGAAGGAATGAAGACCAATCCTCATAGGGGGATCAGAAGTAGACAGAATGAGTAGTTTCAAGTTCCTGGGTGTCAAGACGGCTCGGGACCTAAGCCGGCCCAGTACATCAATGTAGCTTAAACAAGGCAAGACAGCGACTATTCTTCATCAGGTGGGTGGCAGATTTGGTATATTAACCTTTGTATACTGTTCGGGTCAAATTTGACCAGTTTTGACATAAGACAGCAGTAAAAACACCCTAATTTGCATTTTTAGCCGAAATTCGATGACTTTTCTTAAAGTAACCCAACATGCGCAAAAATTAAAATAATTTTAAAAAATTAAACACGGGGAATCTGCAGATGCTGGAAATTCAAGCAACACAAACAAAATGCTGGTGGAATGCAGCAGGCCAGGCAGCATCTCTAGGAAGAAGTACAGTCAACGTTTCGAGCCGAGACCTTCGTCAGGACTAACTGAAAGAAGAGATGGTAAGAAATTTGAAAGAGGGAGGGAAAGGGGGAGATCTTAAATGATAGGAGAAGACAGGAGGGGACGGATAAAACTAAAAGCTGGAAAGTTGATTGGCAAAAGGCATACAAGGCTGGAGAAGGGAGAGGATCATGGGACCGGAGGCCTAGGGAAATAGAAAGGGAGAGGGGAGCACAAGAAGAAGATGGAGAAAGGTCAAGGAGTTATTGTGAGGGGGGCTGAGAGAGGAGGGGGAAGGGAGGAAAATAAGCAAATAAAGAGGAAAAGAAACAAATAAATAAATAAGGGATGTGGTAAGAGGGGGAGAAGGGGCATTAGCGGAAGTTAGAGAAGCCAATGTTCATGCCATCGGGTTGGAGGCTACCCAGACGGAATTTAAGGTGCTGTTCCTCCAACCTCTGTGGGATTGCAACTTGACAGTAGAGGAGGCCGTGGATAGACGTATCAGAATGGGAATGGGACCTGTAATTAAAATCTGTGGCCAGTGGGAAATCCTGCTTTCTCTGGCGGACAGAGCGCAGGTGTTTAGCGAAACAGTCTCCCAGTCTCTTCGGGACTCACTAATATATAGAAGACAGCACCGTGAGCACCGGATGCAGCATATCACCCCAACCGACTAACAGGTGAAGTGTCGACTCACAGGCGAATGACTGTCTGGGGCCCTGAATGGTCACCCGCAACGGGATCTCACGACCAAGCAGATCTTTCTCTCTTCCCCCTCCCCTTTCTGCTTTCTGCAGGGATTGCTCCCTACGCGACTCCCTTGTCCATTCGCCCCCCTCCATCCCTTCCTACCGGTCTCCCTCTCTGCACTTATCCTTGTGAGCGGAACAAATGCAACACATGCCCTTACACCATCCTCCCGCACCACCATTCAGGGTCCCAGACAGTCCTTCCAGCGACGTGTATACCTATATTGACAAATACGGAGATATGTGTGTCAGGGATAGACAGAAAGGGAGAAAGAGACAAAAAAGAAAGAGAGATAGGGAGAGAGAGAGGGGAGTGGATACAGAGGGAGAGAGAACATAGATGATATAGTGAGAGGCTGGAGGAAGAGTGGGAGAGAGAAGAGAGGTAACCTTGAGAGCGGAAGTTTGTGCATTAGGCAGAAAAAGCAAAGCGTGAAACGGAGAAAGAGAAGGGGAAATAACAAGCAACACACATCAAAGTTGCTGGTGAATGCAGCAGGCCAGGCAGCATCTCTACGATCCTCCCCCTCCTGTCTTCTCCTATCATTTTGAATCTCCCCCTCCCCCTCCAGCTTTCAAATCTCTTACTCACTCTTCCTTTAGTTAGTCCTGACGAAGGGTCTCGGCCTGAAACGTCGACTGTACCTCTTCCTAGAGATGCCTGTACATAACGAGAGATGACACGAGATATTGACATCCACAAGAGCCAATGCTTGAGAAGAAAAACAACTCATGATTTTAAGGACTCCAATCGGAAATGTTACATCCTCTAGTGTAGCTACCTTGTGCAAACAGAAGCTCATTAATTCATCTGGACACACTGCATCAAGAACAACATCAAGAATGAGTCTAGAGAGCATCTGAAGCCGCCACCTACTTTGCCTACTGGGTAGTTAGTTGATGAAGCCCCTCGCTATTCTCCGCAAAGCTTCCAACTCAACATGAATCACACATGCAAATATAGGAAGCCATCTGCTAGCTCGGTGCTTTGATCACCCCCGCATTTATAAAGTTAGACAGAGCTGTATCTGGCTTGTTAGCAACAAAATGACCCTCAGTGTGTGTTCCAATAAGACTATAAGGCCCTAAGACATGGAAGCAGAATTAGTCCATTCGCCTGTCAACTCTGCTCCGCCAATCCATCATGTCTGATGCAAGATCCCACTCAGCTGCATAAATATGCCTTCTCGCCATAACATTTCATGCCCTGACTAATGAGGAAACTATCAATGTTTCCTTTAAATATATCCACGGACTTGGCCTGCACATTTGTTTTTGGCAGAGCATTGCACAGATTCACAGCTCTCTGGCTAAGCAACATAATTCCTCCTTTTGCTCTAAAATGATTCCCTCAAACTTCAGGCTGTGTCCTCTTTTTCTGGAGACTCCTACCATGTGAAACACCGTTTCCACGTCCACCTAAACTAGTACTTTCAACATTATGTACGTTTCCATGCGATCAATCTGCATTCTTCTAAATTCCGCTGATTACAGGCACAAAGGTGCAACACCCTCACATGTTCACCCTTCCTTCCCGGAATAATCCTCGTGATCCTCCTCTGTACTCTCCCCAATGAGAACACATCCCTTCTGGGATATGGGTGGCAGCGCTCCAAGTGCGGACTGACCTGTGTCTCACACGTCGTCAGCAATATCTCCTTTTTTTTTTTTATATTCTATTCCCCTTGAAATAAATAGAAGCATTACAATTGTTTTCTTTACCATAAACTCAATCAGTAACTTGACCTTCTCGGAGATTGGCAAGGGTTTCTTAAATCCCTTTGCACCTCTCATGTTTGAATTTTCTCTGAATTTAGATAACAGTCTGCACTTTTCTTCCTTTAACCATTCGATACTTTTCGATCTCTCTCTCTCTCTCTATCCCTGTATCTATCTGTCCATCTATCTATATGCTGCCACAAAGCCAGTAGTTTTAACTCATATTGAGTAACAGTGATAATAAACCGTATTCTGATTCTGATTGTTAATGTTTACTCCAATGGACAGAAGACTGTTCCTCCACAGGAAATCTTCCTGCACTCTCTGAGACCAAAGCTACCCACAATACACTGGGTACATCAGCAAAAACAACACTTGAAATTGGAAAGGACACGCCCAGAAAAATAGAGCAGTGGCCTATAGACCTTCATCTACAGATTAAGTCAGCAATTGTTCCCCACTTGCATGGTGGCACAACTGTTCAATCTGGAATTAATCTCTCTTCATTTAATAATGACAGTTGTCTGCACCGCAGTGGACGTATTATATTTAACATTACGATATTCCATCTACACTTTCTCACCCAGTCTTTCAAGTGATCCATCACCCCTTACGGCCTCCCAAGACCTGCTTGGCACTCCCAGCTACACACTGATGAGTATGGGCAGAAACCACGGGAAGTGGGCATGTGCCCCTCCCCCGTTAAAGGACTTTCATTGTTGGGACCTGAGCACCACTGCCGTGATTTCCCACTATTCACAGTTTGCCAGCGTGGCAATGATTACATCAATCCCAATCTACATTGTGTGGATATTAACCGAGACTCCGCCTTTAATCTCAACAACATCTCCAACACGGTGTTATGTCTGATACTGAGTTCCTTTGGATGGGAGGAAGACGAAGTGCAAGGCAAAGCGAAGGATGGGTCTCTATATACCAGACCAATGTCGAGGGGTATGTGTAAGAGATTAGATTACATTATGAGGACATAAAGTCCTCTTTAATTGTTATTTCGTCATGCATGCATTAAGAAATGATACAATGTTCCTCCAGAATGATATCACAGAAACACAAATCAAGACTGAAAAACTGACAAAAACCATGTAATTATAACATATTGTTACAACAGTGCAAAGCAATATCGTAACTGTATAAAGAACAGACCACGGGCACGGTAAAAAAAATTCTCAAAGTCCCTCGAATGTCCCATCATCTCAGGCAGACGGTAGAAGGAAGAAAATAAAAACTCTCCCTCCAGCGCCGCAAACTTGCCGATGCAGCACCCTGGAAGCACCGGACCACAGCCGACTCTTGAGTCCGTCCGAAAACTTCGAGCCTCCGATCAGCCCTCCGACACAGAGCACCGAGCGCCATCTCTGCCGAGTGCTTCGACCCCAGCCCCGGCAACAGGCAATAGGCAAAGCCGAGGATCTGGGGCATTCCCCTCGGGAGATTCTCGATCGCACACTAGCAGCGGCAGCGAAGCAGGCATTTCAGAAGTTTCTCCGTGATTCTCACGTCTTTCTGATAGACAGAAGAGAGAGAGAGAGAGAGAGAGAGAGATACAGAAAGAGAGAGAGGGGGAGAGAGAGATACGGAAAGAGCGATTAGGTGACAGAAAGACAGAGAGAACAAGAGTGCATAGCTGAAATACTAAGAGTTTAAGAGGCTGCAGGAAGAATGAGCAAGGGAACAGATTATTGAGAGCGAGATGGTGGATTGTGTGCCTTAGACAGATACAGCAAAGCGTGAAACCGGGAGAGAAAGGGAAAGAACAGCAGATGCAGTATAGTCTCTTGACTCTCATACCTAGAGACCGCAGTTTCACTGCAGAGACAATGAGTAGTCCGCATTACATCTGTGTTGCAATGATGCACTAGGTGTGTGCTTGTCCGGAGCCTCTGTTTACTGAGAGATGACACTGGATATTGACAGCCACAACAGCAAATCAGCAAGTACATGACAAGGAAATCAACTCCTGCATTGGCTGTTCTGGATAGCAACAGCCCGCATCATCTTGCCGTATATAGAGGCTCCGGACAGGTTCACACCCAGTACAGCAAGTCAGCAAGTTAACAAACGAGGTAAGTCTGTCTACTTATCGTTTTTGCAGCAGAACTTTATTTTCTGGATATTAGGGACAGGGGATTATACTGCAAATCTCTCTCTCTCTGTCCCTCTTTCTCTCTCTCCACTCTCCCCTCTCTCTCTCTCGCTTTCTCTCTCTCTCTCCCTCTCTCTCTCTGTCTCTCTCTCTCTCTTTCTCTCTCTCTCTCTCTCTCTCTCTGCTTGTCTCTCCCTGTCGATCTCACTCCCTTTTGTTTGACTGTATTTATCTCCTTCCCAGCCTCCTTAACGCACACACACCCGACCTCTTTGTCTGCCTTACGGACCCTTTCCTGCTCTTCCTCCACCCCCTCCACCCCATACTCTTCCTCTTCGTTCAGTCTCTATCTCACTAATTCAGCTCTGCTCTCTCTCTCTCTCTTTTCCAATCTCTCCCTCTAGCGTTGTCGCTGTTTCTCACCCCCATCCCTCGGCCTCTGGAGAATTCTAACCCACCTCCCACCCTACCTGCCGTACCGTCTTCATTCCACCAAAATAAACTCGGTATTGGGCGGACCACGGTGCTAGAGATTTGGGTGGGATTAAAGGCCAAGACTCGGTGAATGATTACACAACAAACAGTGGGATTAAATTCATCTCTGGCGGGTTGGCAGACTGGGAATCTCGGGAAATGACGTTCAGTGGTGCTCTGATCGCAAAGACCAGGCCATTAACTGAGGCTCGTGAGGTGTGGTCACTGGTCCTATTTCCGTGATGTCTGACCACACTCTCCAAGGTGTAGCTATGAGTCAGTGGGTGACGATAGCAGATACATAAACATAAGCCCATCTGGCTTGGTGCCGAAAACTGAGTCATTACTAAATGAACAGAGACCTGTTGACAGTGATGTCCAGAGTGTGTAGCTGTGCCAGCACGTCACAGACCATCCTGGAGTAACAAATCCCGAACTCACTGCTGGTCTTTATACCTAGGCAGCCTGATTACTGAAGTGAGAAAAGTTCATTCCAGTTGAACGCGCCATTGTTGCAGATACACCAGAGTACTGCTGACAGTTTTGGTCTTCCAAAGTGCAGGGACAATCCCCTGTGGAAGGATGCTGGTCTGTCCTTTTAAGGAGGAATTAACAATCAGAATCCGAATCAGGTTTATATTCTCTAAGATACTGTATGATTGTGAAATTTGTGTTTTTGTGGCAGCAGCACAGTGCAAAGGCAGAAAGAATGGCAAAAAATAAATAAAAATGGTTGGATAGATTTACATATAGATAGATAGACAGATAGACCGATAGATAAATAGATATATCGATTCATTCATTCATTCGTAGATTGAGATAAATGGACAGATAGATAGATAGATAGTCAGACAGTTATTTATAGAGATTGAAGCGCATCCAATTGACAAGCACTCAGCAGGTTCGAGACAGGGAGCATATTTTCCTTGCTTCAAGTGTTTTGGATCAGGGATGCCAAACACACTCCGAATGATGTAAAATATCACGGACATATGGGCGATATGTTTTGCTTGTTGCAACAGTGCAACATGAAGACAGAAAGGTTGTAAATTAGAATAAGTAAATATTTCGCTCGGGCACCAGCTGTAGGAAGAGGAAGTGGTGACATTTTAGTTCCAGTGAGCTTCACTGGAGCTGAGGAGAGAGAGGAAAGCAGTGAGCTTGGGCATTGGAGAATGTCGATCAGCTTTGTAGCAACAAAATAAATGTCTCATTTCCGCTGAGATTGGATCATCTCATGCGGCAGGGAAATTATTTTATCTCAAATACGGAGATTCAGGGAAAAAATAAAACTTGCTATGTAGCCCATATAAAAGGGTATCTCCGTCCCGCGGTTTCTTTCCCAATAGCCCACCTCTTCCAGCACCCATCCTTTTCCGTCTCTCTCCGCCCCTTCTCTCGCCCTTCTTCATTCCCTTCCCCACAGTGCTGTGTGCCCTTATTTTTCTACTGTGGAGGAGATTAACTAAGACGTTCGACCCGATGGGAATTATATCCCGTGTATCAGATATTTCAATAGAGCACAATATAGATCCAAGATGCGGGTAAGCGGTTCGGCAGGATTGTGTAGAGACCAATTTTTAACTATATATTTTGCTGGGGGGTCTGGAACCTGGAATACGCCGCAGAGTGTGTTAGGTGGAACGGTGCGTGGATGTTCAGACCATCGTAGTCCCTAGCATCGGGACCAACACACTGAAGTTGTGGCTTTGTAGCCTGGTATTAAGTACTAAAATGGTTTCAGTGTGTTAAAGGGTTGCTTGCTACACAACCAAGTGAACGGTCTTAATGCATTGGCAAATTCTGGGCAGTGACTGATTCTATTTCCCACAGTGTGATCATGCTGTCTCTATTTCTGCTGGTTGCCGCACTTGTCATCGAGGAGGGGTTGGGTGACAGGTAAGGTCTAAGCCAAGTTCCATTCCGTCCCTACATCTGTCGGTCTGCCCGATTCCGTGCCCAGCTCCGCACCCTCCTCAGCCACGTCGCCGTCCCTGTCCCGGCTCTGTCCGTGTCCTGGTTGCCTCGCCTTCTTCCCTAATCCCACGTCCCTGCACCAGCTCCGCCTCTCCAAACCGCCCCGCGTAAATCCCTTTCTCTCTGCTACGTATCCCGGGACAAGAACGACAACAGAGGATAAGGATTGAACATTTGCGCCCAGTCACGTCAGTAACAGGAGACGCTTTGTAACATGCACTACAAGAGCTCCTAACCGAGCTCCTTTGATTAAAAAAAAAAGAAAATAAAACAATCGCAGTCAAAAGCCGAAAAAGGAGAATTACTCTCGCACGTCCGACGACCAACCAATTCAACACGTCATCGAGGGGCTGCATACGCCTTTGCCACATGATCGCAATCGACCTGATATAGTCCCACCACTCCTCAGCCGCGTTTCCCTCGGCGCGACCTCGTGTTTTCAGTCCCAATCTCTCCCAGCCGCATTCACTTTCTCAACTCAACACCTCTGTCCAGCTTCACTTGCTGTGTAGACTCTTTGGCATTCCATACGTCCACACTCACTAATCCTCTGTCCTAGCCCACCTTCCGCGCATCTCTCCTGAGGACCCCTTCTGCCCCGTGCTGTCTACAGAGTCCCCTGTGGCATTCAAGCTCTGCCTACCTTACTGATAACCGCAGCATTTTCTATCGCTGCTGTACCCAGCGCCGCATCATACCTTTGCCCTGCTTTGCTCTCCAGCACAGCATACCTCACCAACCCAAACTCCTTCCCAACAACCCGCCTCCCACTTGTCCAGTGCACCCCTCTCTCAGTGTTGCTTCCTCTTACACTGGTGGTTTTTGGTCTGTGAGAGTCCGTTGGCTCACTTCTGATGATCCATTGCCCTGTGAACTGTGTGGGATGACTGATTCCTGTGCTACAACTGAGCTGTTTAATTCTCTCAATGTGTTTCTGCTTCCAGTCATTGTCTGGATTCGGATGTCCTGTGCCCCACTGCGGATTATCAGGTAACGTGTTCGCGAACATCACTGTTCCCTCCCTCCTTCAGACCGAGCCACCGTCTCTCCTTCAGCCGGATCTGTTCATTTATCGGATAACCCATCTCATCTCCAGGCAGCCACCTAGTCGCCTATCATAGCTCAGCATCTTCATCTGTGTATCCAATTAGCAGCCGGCGACTTGCATAAATCACACTCTTCAGGAACAGCCATGAGCATGCTCCTTCTCGTCACGTTGCATCATGACCTGGGGTGAATCACATACGATCTTTCGTCACTGGTTCGGAACCCTGGAAATCCTTACCCCTCATACAGTGGTATCTGTAGCAACAGAAGGACAACAGACAATTAACCCCCACTTTGGCCTGGGAGGGAATGTGTGAAGGGTAAAGCAACAATTATAGGAAGGTTGCGCATTCTTTGGAGCGGGTATAGAAGCGCTCTACTAGATTACTCTACCTGGTTAGAGGGGAATGAAAGCATACGGACAGTGAGAAGGGAAGGGATATTAGTTCACTTAGCCATTTGATTACGAATTTAATAGACTAGACGCAATACGGTGATCCGAGGGACCCGTTCCTGTGCTCTGGTGTTCTATGTTATATGTTCTATGCTATATGGAACCATAGAACTATAGAACACTACAGCACAGAAAAAAGGTCATTCGTCCCTTTTAGTGGTGTGGCTTTGCTAGTCAGGAAAATGTTACAGCAGTGCTCAGGCAGGACAGATTAGAGGGCTTGTCTACCGAGGCCATATGGGTGGAACTGAGAAACAGGAAAGGAATGACCACGTTGATGGGGTTGTATTCTAGACCACCCAATAGTCAGCGAGAGTTGGAGGAGCAAATCTGCAGAGAGATAGCAGACAACGGCAGGAAACATTAAGTTGTGATAGTAGAGGATTTAAATTTTACACATATTGCTTGGGACTCCAATACTGGTAAAGGTCTAGACGGGTTCGAGTTTGTAAAATGTGTTCAGGAATTTTGTTTTTCTAATCAATATATAGAGGCAACAACTAGAGAGAATACAATATTAGATTTCCTATTAGGAAACGAGTTAGGACAGGTGACGCAGGTGTGTGTAGGGGAATACTTTGGTTCCGGTGATCATAACACAATTAGTTTCAACTTGATCATGGATAAAGGTAGATCTGGTCCTCGCGTTGAGGTTCTAAACTGGAAAAAGGCAAAATTTGAAGAAATGGGAAAGGATCTAAAAGGCGTGGATTGGGACAGGTTGTTCTCTGCCAAGGATGTGATTGGTAAGTGAGAGGCCTTCAAAGGTGAAATTTTGAGAGTGCAGAGTTTGTGTGCTCCTGTCTGGATTAAAGGCAAAGTGAATAAGTGTAAGGAACCTTGGTTCTCAAAGGATATCGGAACTCTGATAAAGATGAAGATGGAGATGTATGACATGTACAGGAAACAAGGAGGAAGTAAGGTGCTTGAGGAGTATAAAAAGTGCAAAAATAAACTTAAGAAATCAGGAGAGCTAAAAGAAGACATGAGATTGCCTTGGCAGTCAAAGTGAAGGATAATCCGAAGAGCTTTTACAGGTATACTAAGAATAAAAGGATAGTAAGGGATAAAATTGGTCCTCTTGAAGATCAGAGTGGTCGGCTATGTATGGAACCAAAAGAAATGGGGGAGATCTTAAGTCGGTTTTTGCGTCTGTATTTACTACGAACACTGGCATGAAGTCTATGGAATTGAGAGAATCAAGTAGTGAGATCATGGAATCTATTCAGATTGAAGAGGGGGAGATGCTTGATATCTTGAGTCAAATCAGAGTAGATAAATCCCCAGGACCTGACAGAGTATTCCCTCGGACCTTGAAGGAGACTAGTGTTGAAATTACAGGGGCCCTGGCAGATATATTTAAAATATTGGTATCTACCAGTGAGGTGCCGAAGGATTTGAGGATAGTTCATGTGGTTCCTCTGTTTAAAAAATGCTGTAAAGATAATCCGGGAAATTATAGGCCGGTAGTAGGTAAATTATTGGAAGGAGTACTAAGAGAAAGGATCTACAGGTATTTGGGTAGACAGGGACTTATCAGGGAGCGTCAACGTGGCTTTGTGCGTGGTAGGTCATGTTTAACAAATCTGTTGGAATTTTTCGAGGAGGTTACCAGGAAAGTGTATGTTGTCTACATGACCTTTGACGAGGTCCCGCATGGGAGGTTAGTTAGGAAGATACATTCGCTAGGTATACATGGAAATGTAGTAAATTGGATTAGACATTGACTCAATGGAAGAAGTCAGAGAGTGGTAGTGGAGGATTGCTTCTCTGAGTGGAGGCCTGTGACTAGTAGTGTGACTCAGGGATCAGTGCTGGGTCTATTGTTATTTATTATCTATATCAATGACCTGGATGATAATGGGGTAAATTGGGTCAGCAAATTCGCTGATGATACAAAGATTGGTGGTGTAGTGCACAGTGAGGAAGGTTTTCAAAACGTCCAGAGGGATTTAGGACAGCTGGAAAAATGGGCTGAAAAAATGGCAGATGGAGTTTAATACAGACAAGTGTGAGGTATTGCGCTTTGGAAGGACAAACCAATGTAGAACATACAAGGTAAGTGTTAGGGCAATGAGGAGTGCAGTAGAACAGAGGGATCTGGGAACACAGATACAAAATTCCCTAAAAGTGGCGTCATGGGTAGATAGGGTCGTAAAGAGAGCTTTTGGTACATTGGCCTTTATAAATCAAAGTATTGAGTATCAGAGTTGGAATGTTATAGTGAAGTTGCACAAGGCATTGGTGAGGCCGAATTTTGAGTATTGTGTGCACTTTTGGTTACCAAATTACAGGAAGGATATAAATAAGATTGAAAGAGTGCAGTGAAGGTTTACAAGGACGTTGCCAGGACTTGAGAAACAGAGTTACAGAGAAAGGTTGAATAGATAGAGGTATATAAAATTATGATGGGAATAGATAGAGTGAAGGCAAGCAGGTTTTTTTTCCACTGAGGCTAGGGGAGAATAAAAAAAAAAACACAGGACATGGGTTAAGGATGAAAGGGGAGAAGTTTAAAGAGAACATTAAGAGAGGCTTCTTCGCACAGAGAGTGGTGGGAGTGTGGAATGAGCTGCTAGATGAAGTGGTAAATGCGGACTCACTTTGAACATTTAAGAAAAACTTGGACAGGTGCATGGATGAGAGGTGCATGGAGGGATATGGTCCAGGTGCAGGTTAGTGGACCTAGGCAGAAAAAAATGGTTCGGCACAGCCAAGAAAGGCCAAAAGTCCTGTTTCTGTACTGTAATGTTTTATGGTTCTATGGTTCTAGTCTGTGCCGAAACTTCATTGCGCTGCTGCCATTGACCTGCATCCAATCCATAACCCTCCAGAGCTCTTCGATCCATGTATCTGTCCAAATTATTCTTCAAACTTAAGAGTGAGCCCGCATTTACCACGTCAGCTGGCAGCTCGTTCCACACTCCCACCACTCCCTGAGTGAAGACGTTCCCCCTAATGTTCTCTTAAAACCTTTCCCCTTTCACCCTAATGCCATGTCCTCTCGTATTTATCTCTCCTAATATAACTGGAAAGACCCTAATCGCATTTACTCTGTCTATACCCCTCATAATTTTGTAAACCTCTATTAAATCTCCCCTCATTCTTCTGCTCTCCAAGCAGTAAAGTCCTAACCTGTTCAATCTTTCCCTCTAACTCAACTCCTGAAGACCCGGCATATCCTAGTAAACCTGTTCTGCACTCTTTCAATCTTACTGATATCCTTCCTATTGTTAGGTGACCATAAATGCACAGAACACTCCAAACTTGGCCTCACCAATGTCTTATACAACCTCACCAAAACATCCTAACTCCTATATTCAATACTTTGACTTATGAATGACAGGATGCCAAAAGCCTTCTTTACTACCCTGTCAACCTGTGACGCCACTTTAAGGGAATCATGTACCTGAACTCCCAGATCGCTTTGTTCCTCCGCACTCCTCAGTGCCCTATCATTTACTGTGTATGTCCTACCTTGATTTGTGCTTCCAAAATGCAACACCTCACACTTGTCTGCATTAAATTCCATCTGCCATTTTCTGGCCCATTTTTGCTGTTGGTCCAGATCCCTCTGCAAGTTTGAAAGCCTTCCTCGCTGTCCACAACGCCTCGAATCTTAGAGTCACCAGCAAACTTGCTGATTCATTATAATCTGGATCACTGATATAGAAAACGAATAACAATAGTCTCAGCACAGATCCCTAAGGCACACCACTAGTTACAGGTCTCCAGTCTGCGAAGCGATCATCCACTTCCACTCTCTGTCTTCTCCCACACAGCCAATTTCGAATCCAAATTAAATATTGAAACATACAGTAAATCCGGCGTTTGCATCGGCGCCCAATATATTCTAATGTTGAGTGGCGGGCAGTTTGCAAGGATCGGCACACTTCTGCTGCCGCCTTCGGAGCTCCACAAATTTCTAAGCCTGACACGTACGTCCACGGAATGTACAAGGCCCACCGGAGCACCCGAACTAACCCACGCGATTACAGAGAGAACACCGATACTCTTTACAGCCGGGAGTGCAGTGATGGTCGTGTGCATAGAGCTATAAATCTCTACGCTAGTCGCTACATTACGCTACCGCCCTGCCGGAAGTCCCAGAAGAGACTGATGCAACACACACAAAATGGTGGTGGAACTCAGCAGGCCAGGCAGTATCTATCATAGATGCTGCCTGGCCTGCTGCGTTCCACCAGTATTTTGTGTGTGCTGCTTGAATTTCCAGCATATGCAGATTTTCTAGTGTTTGCGTTTTTAAAGGGCTGATGTCGCAGGTGCGGAGTACCTGTTGTACCTGCTCAGAGTTACTTGTGGCACGTTGAGCCCTTCGCCTCGTCAGTGCCGTGTGGCTGTACTATTTACCTTGAGGTTATGGTGCCACTTCACTGTCTGCTAATCTTGCTTCCCACCCCTCTCCGAGCCCCACACCACAGTCCCAGACTTCCAACTCCGCACACTAACAATAGCATCGTATATCGACAGATCCGGCGTTACAAGGAATCGGTCTGGGTTGGAACACACGTGGATGCTAGCATCAGTCGCGTAGTTGACACTTTCATGCACATCCTAATCGACTATACAGTGCGGGGCAATTCCGCAGGTAGGTTGGGAGTGTGGGTGGGTTGGGATGTCAGGAAAGAAGTGGTGACTGTCACAACCCAGCTGTTTCGCAGCTGTCCGCTCTGCATCTTCACCATTGCAGGGCGACCCAGTCTATGTGGCAGCGAGCAGCTGCATACCGCTCCCCCTCGCGATGTGCCTGCACAGTCATGTGGAAGTCTTTATCAAGTAATCGATCAGTTGAAAACAGCGGCATTTTTTTTTTCCAGAAGGTTAAGAGTGTTTGCAGTCCAAAGGCCTGAGCCATAATCCATGATGAATTCAGCTTTACTGGTAGCACCATATTCCAACAGAGTGTTTGTGAATGTGGAACGGTTATGGTAGATCAGCAAATCGGAGAGGATTGAAATCACAGCCGTGAATAAATTTCAGTTTAATAAAGAGAAAATTACAGTATCACCGAACATAAGAGTACAACGTGGCACAGACTCTCCGGGGCACGATGATGTCCTGACACTTTATCCAGCGTGAGATCAATTTAACCCTCTGTCCTGCGTAGCCTCCCTTTTAATTTCTCATCCGTGTGCCCATTTTGGAGTTTCTTCAATTCTCCGAAAGTATCTGTCTCATTCTACGCCCTTGGCCGCGCGTTCCACACACCCACCATTCTCCACGTACAGGAACCTGCATCATATTTCACATATATACCCCTCCAATAACCCTCCCATCTGCTCCCTAGTGCTAGTCCTTATTATGCTCGGCAAAAGTCCAAGTCGTTTTCGTCGTCGTTGTCGTCGTCTTCTTTTCTTCTTCTTCTCCTACTTCTTCTTCTTCATCTTCCTCTTCCTTCTCTTTCTTCTTCTTCTCTTCTTCTTCTTCTTCTTCCTCTTCCTTCTCTTACTTCTCTTCCTTCTCCTCCTCCTCCTTCTTCTTCTTCTCCTCCTCCTCTTCCTCTTCTTCTTCTTCTTCTCCTCCTCTTCCTCTTCTTCTTCTTCTCCTCTTCCTCTTCTTCTTCTTCTTCTCCTCCTCTTCCTCTTCTTCTTCTTCCTCTTCCTTCTCCTCCTACTTCTCCTTCTTCTTCTTCTTCTCCTCCTCTTCCTCTTCTTCTTCCTCTTCTTCTTCTTCTTCCTCTTCTTTTTCTTCTTTTTCTTCTCCTTCTTCTTCCTCTTCCTTCTTCTTCTTCTCCTCCTTCTTCTTCTTTTTCTTCTCCTTCTTCTTCCTCTTCCTTCTTCTTCTTCTCCTTCTTCTTCTTCTTCTCTTCTTCCTCTTCTTCTTCTTCTTCTCCTCTTCCTCTTCCTTCTCCTCCTTCTCCTCCTCCTTCTTCTTCTTCTTCTTCTCCTCCTCCTCTTCCTCTTCTTCTTCTCCTCCTCTTCCTCTTCTTCTTCTTCTTCCTCTTCCTTCTCTTCCTTCTCCTCCTTCTCCTCCTGCTTCTTCTTCTTCTTCTTCTTCTTCTCCTCCTCCTGTTCTTCTTCTTCTTCTCCTCCTCTTCTTCTTCTTCTTCTTCCTCTTCCTTCTCCTTCTTCTCCTTCCTTCTCCTTCTTCCCCTTCCTCTTCCTTCTTCTCCTTCTTCTTCTTCTCTTCTTCTTCTTCTCCTTCTTCTCCTTCTTCTCCTTCTCCTCTTCTTCTTCTTCTTCTCCTCCTCTTCCTCTTCTTCTTCTTCTTCTGCTTCTTCCTAGTTGCCCAAACAGGTTCACAGGTCACTGACAGGAGCACGGAGAAACCTTTATCCTGGGTTTTTACAACTACCTTTCAGCCATGATTCAGTGATGGCCACAACATCATAACTGACAATTAGCAACTATGGAACAATATCATCTACCTTGTTTCTTGTACTCCGTGAACTGAGATATAGCACTTTGAGTGCCGTATTTGTTATCGCTTTTGATTGTGCATTCCTAATGCACTGATGTTCACCCTGCTGACTGCAATTTTGGCTTTTCATCTGCTGCTCTTCCTAAGAGTCTGACAGCACGCTTAAATAAAAAACATCCGTCCTACCGTGAGTCCATTCATCAAGGTCCCACACGCTGTCAAATTAGATTAAATCCTCCCGAACAGTTCCATCAAATGGGACAACGAGAATATTGCCCCTCCCTGCGACATGTGCAACTTTTCACTTTTCTACAGGTCATTAATTCCCCAGATGAAATCCCAAATGTAAAAAATAGCGAGCCCAATAGACTCCCAATTGGAACACAACTGGGTGCCTGCATTCAACAAGAAACGGCTTACTTTAGTCCCACTCTTTGCGTCCGACCAAGTAGCTACTGTTCTATCCATGCTAGAATGTTTCCTGTAATACCACAGGCTCGTAGTTTGTTCACCAGCCTCATAAGTGGCATCTTGTCAAAGGGCTTCAGAAAATCTATGTACACTGCATCATCGAATTCTCCTTTGACTACTCTGCTTATTATTTTTCAATTATTTATGCAAATTGGCATAGGAACAAAAAGATCTGATCGCAGTTCAAGGATTAGTGTGGGAGCAGTGGGTTTGAATTCATGGGAAATTGACACCAGTATTGGGGAAGAATGGAGATGTGCCTATGGGACGGGCTCCAGCTGAAACGTGATGTGACCTGGATACATAATTAGGGCTGTGGACATGGCTTTAAACTAAATTGCAAGAGGGTGTGTTCAACAATTTGGATAAGTATGCATAAAGTAATAAAAAGAAAAGTGTCGATAAAATAAGTAAATGCAAAAGATAAAAAAGGGAAAAGTATGGAGTATCGAACAGTCAAGCACAAAAGAGCAAATGATTAAAATATCAGTGTCAGGGCAATTCATTGGAATTCCCGCAGTATTCGAAATAAGGTCAATGAACTTGCGGCACAGAACCAAGGGGTACTATTTAGTGTCTGTCACAGAGACTTGGTTGCAAGGTGATGAGGATAGGGTATTAAATATCCAAGTATATAAGGTAATACGGATGGATAGACAGAAAAGTACGGGAGGTGGGATAGCGCTCCTATTCAAAGATGAGTTCAGGGCTATAGTGAGAGGCGATGCAAGATTTGAGGAGCAGAATATTGAATCCATCTGGGAAGTGATTAAGAAAGGGAAAACATCACTCGTGGGAGTTGTCTGTCGGTCACCGAATAATAACATTACAGTGGCAGAGCAATAAACAGAGAAATATCTGAGGCATGTAAGAACGGACAGCAGTTATCATGGGGGTATTTTACTTGCACGTAGATTGAGCAAATGATTGGGCGAGGCAGTCCTGAGGAAGATTTCACAGAGTGCAACCTTAATGGTTTTCTTGCACAATACCACACAATGAAAAAAAAAAGAACAGAAAGAGTGTTACTCTTACTAACTCATCTTTCAATTAGTCCTGACGAAGGGTCTCTGCCTGAAACGTCGATTGTATCTCTTTCAATAGATGCTGCCTGGCCCGCTGCGTTCACCAGAATTTTTTTTATGCTTTGCTTGAAATTCTAGCATCTGTAGATTTCCTCGTGTTTGCAATAGAAAAAATGTTGTTTTTTTTTGATAATTTTATAAATCGGAAAAGGTTAGCTAAAGTGAATGGATGTCCCCTGGATATTGGGAAGGGGGAATTGATGTCGGGTAATCAGGAAATACCCGAGGCTTGGAATGAACATTCTGTGCCTGTCTTCACCGTTGAGCACACATCTAATATACCAAAGAGAGCTGTTATGGATGAGATAGGAGGTAAGGACCTCGATATAACCGATAGCAAGAAAGAGGTGGTGCTGAACAAACTTGATCAGGGTCCCTCGGAACTGAAAAAAATAGTAGAAGTTATAGTAGATGCTTACCAAAATGTACTGGACTCTGAGCAGCTCCCCGTAAAACGGAAGACGGCAAATGTCACGTCACCATTAAAAAAAAAGGATATAGGCAAAAGACATGTAACTATAGGCCAGTTAGATTAACATCCGTAGCTGTGAAAATGTTTGAAGCCATCATTAGCAAAGAAATAGCGAAACATCTGGAAACAGATGGATCCATCAGGCAGACACGGCATGGATTCAGGGAAGGTAGGCTTCGCTTGAGAAACTTACTGGAGTTATTTCATAATTTAACGAGCCCAGTGGATAGAGGGGGACAGATGGACGTTATTTACTAGGAGTTCCGGAAGGCGTTTAATAAGGTAAAACATGAAAGACATACATGGGATAAGGATGCATAGAGTTGGGGTGCTGTATTAGCATGGGTAGAGGATTGATTAACTCAGAGGAAAAGAGAGAGTCGGTATACGTAGATATTACTCTGTTTGGCAATCAGTTGTTTGCATTTTGCCGCAGGGGTCGGTGCTGGGTCTGCAACTGTTCAGGATGTACATTAGCGATCTGGAAGAGGGGAACGAGTGCAGTGTGTCTACGTATGTTGATAATACTACACTGAGAGGAAAATACAATTGTGCAGAAGATACGGAGAGTCTGCAGAGAGATATAGATAGCTTATGTGAGTCGGCAAGGGTCTGGCTGGCGGACTACAATTTTGCTAAATGCGAGGTCATCCAATTTGCAAGGGAAAATGGAAGAGCAGATTATTATTTAAATGTAAAAAAAAATGCAGCAAGCTGCTGTGCAGAGGGACTTAGGAGTGATCGGGCATGAATCAGAGAAGGTTGGAGTGCAGGTGAAACAGGCTATCAAGAAGGCAAAAGGAATGCTGGTCTTCATTGCAAGAGGGATTCAATTTAAGAGCTAGGAGGCCATTCTGCAACTGTACAGGGTATGATCAGCTTCACCTGGAGTACTGTGTGCAGGTTTAGTCTCCTTATTTGAGGAGGAATATACTGGAGTTGAGCGCCCTGCAGAGGAGATTCCACAGATTGAATCCAGAGATGAGAGGGGTGAGACGATGAGGCGAGATTGAGTTGCCTGGGACTCTACTAGCTGGAATTATGAAAGCGGCTAAATTAATCCTCTATAAGATAAACAACAGGAATTCTGCAGATGCTGGAAATTCAAGCAACACACATAAAAGTTGCTGGTGAACGCAGCAACTTTTATGTGTGTTGCTCTATAAGATAAAGGCGGGATGGTTGTTTGCACTGATAAGCGAGAGTACAACGAAGGGATATAGCCTCAAATTCGTCGGAATAATTTAGAACAGGATGAAGAGGAAATGTTTTTTCCCAGAAAGTGGAGAATCTGTGGAATTCTCAGCACAATGGAGGCGCGGAGTCTACCTCAGTAAATATTCTTTAAAACAAGTTTGGATAGATTTTTATATAGTAGGGGAATTAATTGTTATTGCAGAAAGACAGGTAGGTGGAGATGAGTCCATGAACTCATTGAATGGCGGAGCAGGCTCGACCATCAGAGGCCGACACCTGCTGCTATTTCTTATCTCTTTATGTTCAAAGAATCCAACAGATTTTTAGGCAAGATTTTCCATTGAGAAAACTATTTTCTGACTAAGGCGTTTTTTTTTTCATGTGCCTTAAAGTACCCAGAGACCTTATCCTTATTAATCGACTCCAACGTCTTGTCAAGCCCTGAGGTAAAAGTAATCACCTACAGATTCCTTTCTTAAGCCTCTCTCTCCCTTTTTGAAGAGTGGTTACGATTTGCCATTTTACAGTCTTCCGCAACCATTGCAAACTTTACTTATTCTAGTACTATATCATTACTAATTCCTCCACAATCTCTTCAGCCACCTTTTTCAGAACCCTAAAGTATGCACCATCTGGTCTAGACGATTTATCTACCTTCAGCATTTTCAGCTTCACCAAACCCTATTCTCTGTCAATGGCAACTTCACGCACCTCATGACGCCTGAGAAATGGAGCATCTAGCAAAGTGCTACTGTCTTCCACAGTGACAGTAGAGACTTTGTACATCTCCCATCAGCTATTTTTCACCATTGCAGTTCCTGAGTTCTATCCACAATGATTCAACACCTTCCGACCATATGTTACTCCTTTCAATTCTACTTGCATATATTCGCTGCCCCCTCTGCGTTTCTGTCTCTCCTCTGGATACAATCTGTAACTTGGACATTTAGTTCACAGTTGTCAACTTCTTCCAATCATGATTCATTATGTCCATAACATAAGACCAGAGGACCATAAAGCATCGGAGCAGAATTAGGCTATGTGGCCCATCGAATCTGCTCGGCTATTCAAGAATGGGTGATCCTTTCATTTGTCTCCTCCTCTACACCAGTTCCCGGCCTTCTCCCCATAACCTTTGACGTCATGTCCAGTCAAGAACTTATTAATCTCTTCCTTAAATACACCCCGTCAGCTGAGCTCCACAGTCTGCTGGTAACAAATTTCGCAGATCCGCCACCCTATAGTTAAAGAAATCTCTCCGACTCTCTGCTTTGAAAGCGCTCCCATCTAATGAGGTTGTGCCCTGTAATTCTAGACTCTCCCAACATGGGAAATATCTTTACAACGTCATTAGGACCAATCATCGTAAGTCTTACACAGTGAGCAGTACCACACTGAGGAACAAAGTCATCTGGCAACACGGTTCTTAATTTATTGAAGCTGGTGTCACAAGTTGATAGGGTGGAGTGCCTGAACTGTGCTACCGCTTTCTATTGAAATTCCTGTTTGAGATTCTAGTGAAAGGAATACATATTTACAACTTTCTTTATCACCCCCCAGGATATCTGATGCATGGCAATGGACTATTTCTCCTTTCACTCACCAGAGATGGAAATATTACAATGTACTTGATGCTTCCCGAAGAACATTGGGAAAATCCTCCAACACCAACGAACCCACAAGTGAGGACCATCTGCTAGCTGATCAGACGTTATATTGTGTCCGGCCCGCAGGCCGAGGGCGGAATGTGGTCGGGAACTAGATGAGGATGCTTTCACTGTAGGATGATGGTTAATTGATTGCATGTGTTTCCGCTACTGAAGTTAGGGACAAGATTGCGGTTCGAGGAAAGCTAGCGGCGGCCCAAGTGTGGGATAATCAATGTTTTCCAGTCCGGTGAGGAATTCTGCACCACATAACGCTTTTGCTATTCATTATTAAGGGAAAGGATTTTGGTTCAATGAAAGGCAAACGATAAAGGACGCCGAATTCAGCACCGTTACCTTATGGGGAAATTACACCTGACAAATCAGTTGGAATTCTTTAAACAGGCAGGTTTAACAAAGGCGAGTCAGTGGCCAGACTAGGGTCAGTGGCTGTAGTGAACCAGAATGGTGGGGGCGTTGGGGGGTTCGGTCTCATCTGGAATATCCCGGGATGCCGAAGAGGCGAAAAGGAAACGTGTCGCCGTTCAGTAGAGTGGGATGTATGTGAAAGAAACCGGAGGGGATCTCTGATATAACCTTACATCTGACTGAATGGCAGTGCAGCGTCGATAGACGGGTGTGTATCGGAATTTTTCTGTTGCAATTTCTACGATGTTTTTATCTTGCAGGCATTTATAACTCGTTTACCGACAATGGACGTTTTTGTCAAAAAGATTCGTCGGGATTTCCTGAATCGGGCAAATTACTTCAATCGTACACTCACTGAGCAGAAAGCCAATTTCAACAACTCCTTCTTCTTCGTAGCTTTCTGCAACAGGTAGGTCACACACCGAGGCGTATAGTTGAGTATGTTGTGCAGCTAATGCATAACGGGGCACAGAACATTCTCTCCTCGCCGTTTGGCAGAAGGGAGGGTGAGCTTCTCAAATTTTCCTGGCAGAGTTCTGAACAATTGTGCTGACTTCAATTTTTGTGATTCGGTAATTCAAAGTACTTCCAAATGTCATCCTCAATAAACTCTTGTCAGTGACTAAGATAGGCGAAATGACATCTAATCTGTCGTCGATAACCAGAAGATATGGGAGCTTTTGTGTCATTCAGCGCTTCGGTTCTGTCCACCGATAATGACTGATCTATTATCTTTCTATCCTATTCCACTACCTTCTTCCTGTAAACTTTGATATCTTTGCTGAACAAGAGCCTATCAACCTTGACTTTATACTCGGCCTTTTCTCCTTGGAGCGACGGAGGATCAGAGGTGACCTGATAGAAGTGTGTAAGATGATGAGAGGCATTGATCGTGTGGATAGTCAGAGGCTTTTTCCCAGAGCTGAAATGGCTGCCACAAGAGGGGACAGGTTTACGGTGCTTGGGAGTAGGTACAGAGGAGACTTCAGGGGATAAGTTTTTTTTTTAACGCAGAGCGCAGTGAGTGCATGAAATGGGTTGGCGGCAACAGTGGTGGAGGTGGATACGAATCGGATGTTTTAAGAGACTTTTGGATAGGTACATGGAGCTTAGAAAAATAGAGGGCTACTGTTAACCCTGGTAACTTCTAAGGTAGGGACACGTTCTCCACAACTTTGTGGGCCGAAGGGCCTGTATTGCACTATAGGTTTTCTATGTTTCTATGTTAAATGTCCACGAGTACATGTACTCCATGTCCACCTATGGCAATGAATTCCTTGGATTTAACACCCTCTGGTTGAAGAAATGCTTCATCATATCTCGTCTAATTGGACACTCCTCTATTCTTAGGTTTTGCAATCTGGTCCACAATATCTCGGCCATTTAATACTCCGTGAGATCCCAGCTCATATTTCTAACCTCCTGTGAGTACAGGACTTGACCATCCAACACTTCTCTGAAGATATCACTTGCATTCCGACAGCATTCTAATGATCCTCCTCCTCACCCTCACCAGCTTCAGCTCACCCTGTTCTCTATATGGGGTCCACCCCTCAAAGCAATACGCTTAATGTGGTATGGCCAATGATTTATAAATCTTCAGCATTGCATCCTTGTTTTTACTTTCTAATCCTCTCTACATGAATGCTAACCCAGTATTTTCCATCCTTACTATCAACCGAATCTGCATGCTAACCTTTAGAGAATCCTACACGATAACACCAACATCTCTTTGCACATCTTATGAATGGATTTTGGCACCGTTAAGGAAGTGATTTGCGCCTTTAGTAATTCTACCAAAGTGCATCACCATCAATTTCCTGACACTAAATTCCATCTGACAAATCCTTGCCCAATTTCCCAATCTGTTTTCATACTTGTGAATTCTTCTGGCTTCCTCAAACGAGGCTCCCCCTCCACTAATGTTGGTATCATATGCAAATGTGGAAGCAAAGCCAGCTATTCACTCATCCAAGTCATTTACATATTACGTGTAACGACGCGATCCCAACACCACTTCCTGAGGAGCAGCACTATTAACCGCCAGCTAACCAGATAAGTCCCAGTTACTTTCTTTGTCTGCGGTCTCACGTAGGAGACAATATTCACCTTCAAGGATGGACCTTCTGATATTTCATTCTCCCGACCTACCTCCAGTCCAGTCAGCCTCGGAATCTACATTCAGGCCTTTCAGATTCCCGATCTAACTTAAGTCCATTCAGCTTCCAACCTATGTTCGGCTTCCATATCAAACTTCAAACCCTTTCACCTCCCAATCTATCTTCAGTCATTTTGACCTCTCAATTTAACTTCAAACATTTCAGCTTCCCGATCTACCTTGAGGCCTGTCACAGATCAATCTACATATGCAGACTTTTCTGTCTCTCCATTTAACTTCAGATCTCTAAACTTCCGGATCGAACTTCGGACGTTTCAGGTTCTCTGAAGACCATAAGACGTACTAGCAGAACCGGGTTAATTGGCCCATCGAGTCTTCTTCACTATATCATCATGGAAAATCTTATATTCCTCACAGCCCCAATCTTCTGCCTTCTCCCCAGATTACTTCAGACCTTGATCAAAGAAGAAAGAATCCTTTGCAATCGATTCCGGCATCTTCCCATTCAATGAGGTCAGCTTAACTGGCATATAATTTCCTTTCTTCCTCTTGAGGAGTGGAGTGACATTTCCAATTCTGCAGTGCTCTGGACCCATTTGAGAATCTATTGTTTCTTGAAAGGTCACTGATAATGCGACAAACAATCTCTTTAGTGATGTCTTTCAGAACCTTGGCGTCAGATCCTGGTGCCTTGTCTACGCTCAGACCTTCTAAGTTTCCCAAGAACTTTCCCTCTGTTAATGGTAACTTCATACACTTCATGACTGCTGACATTTGGAACATCCAACGAAGACGGGTGAAAAATACAGTTTTCCCGCTATTTCCTTATCCCCAATAACTACCTCTAAGGCATCGTTATACAGCGGTCCAATATCCACTGTTGACTGTATTTTACACTTTATGTATCTGAAGAAACTTTTGCGATTCTCTTTAAGATGATTGGCTAGTACACTTTCGTATTCCATCTTTACAGTCTTAATGTGGTTATTAGATTTTTTTTGTTCTGTTGGTATAAGAAAGCTTCCCATTTGTCGAATTTCCCACTAATACTCTGTTTGGCTATTATGTTGGTTTTGCTTTCTCTTGGTAGTAACGGTTGTGTCATGTTGCTTTTAGACTACATCCTACTCTTGGGAATGCATATATCCTGTGCCGTCGGAACTACTTCCAGAAATTCCAGTCTTTCCTGCTCTGTCGTCCTCACTGTCAATGTTCTTTTCCAATCAATTCATGCCAACTCCCCTCTCTTGCCTCTGTACTTCTCTATACTCCTCTGTGTCGTGATACATCTGACTTTACCTTCTCTGTTTCAGATTTCAGGGAAAATACGATCATATTATGATCAATTGTTCCATAGGATTCCTTCACCTTAATCTCTCTAATTTAGTCCTATTCATTGCACAACTTCCAATCCAAAATAGCTGATCCCCTAGTCGGCTCAACCAGGAGCTGCTCTAATAATTCAAATTCTAAACATTCCACAAAATTCTCCCTTCGAACTCCAGCACCAACCGGATATTCCCAATCTACCTGCATTAAAAAAAAAACTCATTGAATATGCGCTTTTGGCATGATTTTTTTCTCTCTCGTTGTAATTTGTAGATTACATCCTTACGACAGCTTGGGGCTCTGTATACAACTCCAATGAAGTTTTTTCACCTTTGCTGTTCCTTTGCTCTATCCATAATGAGTAAACAGTTTCCGAACCTGTATCATATCTTTCTAATGATCTGATTTCCCCTGTTTACCAACACAGCATTGACAACCGCTCTGTCTTCCTGCCTATCTTTCGATATAATGTGTATCCTTTGGACATTATGTTCCCAGCTGCAATCTTTCTCCAGCCGCGATTCAGTGATGCCTGCAACATCATACTCGACAATCTGTAACCGTACTTCAAATTCATCTACCTTGTTGAGTAACACCTCAGTACTGTAGACACGCTTTTCAATTTTACATCGAGCTGATCCTGTTGACTGCATTTTTGCCCTATTATCATAATTTCCTTGCTAACAGTCTCACTACACACTGCTTCTGTTTGTAAACCAACTACTTCATGTTTGGCACTGTCACTTCGATTCACATCACCCTGCTAAACTAATTTAAACATATCCGTATTAACTTTTTTACCCTGCCCGTAAGGACTTTCGAATTCCTAAGGCTGAGGTGCAACCGTCCCTATTGTACGGGTCACGCCTTCCCCAGAAGAGATCCCAATGATCAATAACTTTAACCCCTGCCCGCTGCATCAGTTCCTCAGCCACACATTCACCTGCCAAATCAGTCTGTTCCTACTTTCACTGGCACGTGGTACAGGGAGCAAGAGATGATCACCCTTGAAGTCCTGTTTGTCAGCTTCCTACATAGCTGCCTAAAAACTCTCTTCATGAGCTCTTCACCTTGTCTACCTATGTCATTGGTGTCGGTGTACAACAGGACTACTGGCTGCTAATCCAGTCCCGTGGGAATACCTTAGACTCGACACCAGACATCCCTAATTGTGACACCAGGAAGGGAAAATACCATTCGGATGACTCTAGCGCGACAGCAAAATATGGTTTCTGTTCTACTGAGTGATGAATCTCCCATCCACACTTTAGTCATAGAAACATAGAAACATCGATAACCTACAGCAGAATACAAGCAATCTGGCCCCGCAAAGTTGTGCCGAACATGTTCCTACCTCAGAAATCACTAGGCTTACCTATAGCCCCTATTTTAAGCTCCATTCCCTATCCAAAAGTCTCCTAAAAGACCCTATTGTATGCGTCTCCACCATCGTTGCCGGCAGCCCATTCCACGCAATCACCACTCTCTGGGTGAAAAACTTACCCCTGACATCTCCTCTGTACCTACTCCCCAGCAGCTTAAACCTGTGTCGTCTTGTAGCAACCATTTCAGCCCTGGGAAAAAGCCTCTTACCATGCAGACGATCAATGCTCTCATCATTTTATACACCTCTGTCAAGTCACCTCTCATCCTCCGTTGATCCAAGGAGAAAAGGCCGAGTTCACTCAACCTATTCTCATAAGGCATGCTCCCCAATCCAGGCAACATTCTTGTGTATCTCCTCTGCACCCTTTCTATGGCTTCAATATCCTTCCTGTAGTGAGGCGACCAGAACTGAGCACAATACTCCAAATGGGGTCTGACCAAGGTCTTATAACACTACCTCTCGTCTCCTAATTTCAATTCTACGATTGATGAAGGCCAATACACCGTACGCATTATTAACCACAGAGTCAACCTGCACAGCTCCTTTGAGCGTCCTATAGACTCGGACCCCAGGGAACCTCTGATCCTCCACACAGCCTAGAGCCTTACCATTAAAGCTACATTCTGCCATCATATTTGACCTACCAAACGGACCCATTTCACACTTATCTGGGTTGAACTCCGGACGCCACATCTCAGCCCAGTTTTGTATCCTATTAATGTCCCGCTGCAACCTCAGATAGCCCTCCACACTATCCACAACACATCCAAGGTTTGTGTCATCTGCAAACTTACTAACCCATCCCTCCACTTCCTCATCTAGGTCATTCATAAAAATCACAAAGAGTAAGGGTCCCAGAACAGATCCTTGAGGCACCGAATTCCATGCAGAACATGACCCATCTACAACCACTCTTTGTCTTCTTTGGGCAAGCCAGTTCTGGAACGACAAAGCAATGTCCCCTTAGATCTTATGCCTCCTTACTTTCTCAGTAAACCTTGCATGTGGTACCTTATCAAATGTCTTGGTGAAATCCATATACACTACATCTACTGCTCTTCCTTCATCAATGTGTTCAGTCACATCCTCAAAAATATTCAATGAGGCTCGTAAGGCACGACCTGCCTATGACAAAGCAATGCTGACTATTTCTAATCATATTATGCCTCTCCAAATGTTCGTAAATCCTGACTCTCAGGATTTTCTCGATCAACGTGTCAACCGCTGAAGTAACATTCAATGGTCAGTAATTTCCCGGGCTATCCATACTTAATTTCTTCAATAAGAGGAAAACATCATAAACCTCTGATCTTCCGGAACCTCTCCCATCCCCATTTATGATGCAAAGATCATCGCTAGAGGATCAACAATCTTCTCTCTCGCTACCCACGGTAGCCTTGGGTACATCTCATCCGGTCCGCGGGACTTACCCAACTTGATGCTTTCCAAAAGCGCTAGTACACCCGTCTCCTTAATATCTACATGCCCGATCTTATCAGCCCGATGCAAATCATCCCTACTATCGGCAAGATCCTTTTTCCTTGGTGAATACTGAAGCAAAGTATTCATTAAGTGCCCAGCGGTTCCATGCACACTTTACCACTCTCACATTTGATTGGTTCTGTTATCTCATATGTTATCCTCTTGCTCTTCGCATACTTGCAGAATGACTTGGGGTTTTCCACAATCCTGTCCGCCAAAGCACTCTCATGGCCCCTTCTGGGTCTCCCAATTTCTTTCTTAAGCTCCTTCCTGCTAGCCTTATAATCTTCTAGATCTTTACCATTAGCTAGTTCTTTGAACCTTTCGTAAGCTCTTCTTTTCTTCTTGACGAGATTAACAACAGCCTTTATACACCACGGTTTCTGTACACTACTACCCTTTCCCTCTCTCATTGGAAGGTACCTATGCAGAACCCCACGCAGATATCCCCTGAACATTTTCTACATTTCTTCCGCACGTTTCCCTGAGAATATCTGTTTCCAATTTATGCTTCCAAGTTCCTGCCCGATAGCCTCATGTTTTCCCTTATTTCAATTAAACGTTTCCCTAACGTGTGTTTTCCTTTCCCTCTCCAATACTACGGTAAACTAGGTACAATTGTGATTACTATCTACAAAATGGTCAACCGCTGGGAGACCTGACACTTGACCAGGTTCATTTCCCAATAGCAGATCAAGCACGGCCTCTCCTCTTGTAGGCTTAGAGACCCATTTTGTCAAGAAACCTTCCTGAACACAACTAACAAACTCCAAACCATCTAATCCCCTCACTGTCGGTAGATGCCAATCAATATTTGGGAATTTAAGATCTCCCACCACAACAACCCTGTTATTATTACTCCTTCTCAGAATCTGTCCCCTACCTGCTCCACGATGTCCCTGCGACTATTGGGTCGTCTATAAAAAACATCCAGTTGTCACAATAGCGGGCGTTGGGAACGAGGGTGGACCCAAATGCAAGAAGCATCTTGAGAGGTTAGCAGGCTGGGGTCTTGGCTCTTGAGTCTAGCAGGTCGGGACTAAGGGTTTGGGTTAGGACTCGGAATCACAGACGACCAGGGAAAGGACTTGACATGAGACTCGGATGCTGCCAGGGCCAGGACTTGATTTGGTACTTGGATGCCGCCAGGGCCAGGACGTGGTAGTTGCATGCCGCCAGGGACAGGACTTGACTTGCTACTTGGATGTCGCGAGGACCAGGACTTGACTTGGTGCTTGGATGCCGCCTGTGCTAGGACTTCGTGCTTGGATGCCGCCGGTGCCAGGACTTGGTACTTGTACGCCGCCAGGGCCATGACGTGGTACTTGGATGCCGCCAGGGCCAGGACGTGGTACTTGGATGCCGCCAGGGCCAGGACGTGGTACTTGGAGCCTCTGGGTAGTGGCGAGCTCTAGACTCGGCCCGGGAACAGAAGACAGCGGCTCTTGATTCCCTCCGGCGGGTTAAGGGACTGATCCGCCTCGATGAGGAAACTTTGCAGGCTCGCTTTGGCGAGGTAACTTGACAGGGTTGCTCCGGTGAGGAAAGGCGACTTACTGGCACTCGCTTCGGGCGGAGACTAAGCTTGCTCCGGCCAGATGACGTTGGCGCGCCGTACCTTTAGTGACTTTGCAAACGCTCTCGCACGAACGGCAGAAAGCCGGAGACTATAAACTGCCGGTTCAGCCGAGAGTAAATTGCCTCGTATCACCAAGCCTGAGGGACACGGGAAAACTGGGAACCAAAGGGAAACAGGGAGTCAGCGGTCCGCATCGTAACGTAAACAAAGTAAATTTAAAGGGACCCCGATCCGGACCATGGCATAAGTAGAGTTATTGACCCCTTACAATTCATAACCTCCAACCACAGAGACTCCGTTGTCAACCCCTCCTTGAATTCCCCCTTTTCTGCAGCCGTGAATCTATCTCTGATCAATATTTTCACGCCTCTACCTCTTTTACCTCTCTCCCTGTCCTTTCTGAAACATCTAAAGCCTGGCACTTGAAGTAACCATTCCTGCTCCTGAACCATCCAAGTCTCTATAATGGCCACAACATCATAGCTCCAAGTGCTGATCCATGCTCTAAGCTCATCCGCTTTATTCATAATCCTCCTAGCAGTAAAATAGACACATCTCAAACCATCGGTCTGAGCGTGTTCCTTCTCTATCACCGGCCTATCCTCCCTTTCACACACTCTCCAAGCTTTCTGTATTGGTGAGCCAACCTCCCTTTTATTCATCCCTTCAGTTCTGTTCCCACCCACCAGCAATTCTAACTTAAACTGTCCCCAATAGCCTTAGCAAACCTCCCCTCCAGGATATTAGTTCCCTAGGGGAGATCAACCACTGCTGTGCTACACGCAAACTTGTTGGTGCGCTTAGTTCTCCAAACCGGTAGCTCCGATCGATCACGTCGTCTTCTGGCCCTTCTCCAATGAATCCCACTTTCTGAGTGGTTGCTCCTAAAATCGGATAAAAAGCCTGAAAAAAAAAAAGACAGACTTCCCTCAAAATCTGAATCGTCACCGGATTAAATAAAAACTCTTTTGCTGCGCCCCTGTCCTCAGGAAAAAATGGCTGGAAAATATGTTCATTTTTAATCTTTTGCCTGTCCCTGACTGAAAAGTATCACTGCTGACGCACTACTGCTTGCTGATTGGTCGCTCCTCGATTCGGAAAACATAAACAACTGACGAGAAACTCTACAATCAAAGTCTCAGTCGCACTGATGAAAAGCTATCTCTATTCACGCACTGGATTGTGCAGGGATTGCAGCCCTGGAGGTTCGGTTTGTCAGCTTTATATCGAGCTCCCTAGAAACTCTCTCTGGTCCTCCTCACCTTGTCATTGTTGCTCACGCTTGCCCTCGGGGATCCCTTGCACCCGAGCTGAGACATCTCTGCCGAATGAGTTGTGGATCATTAACTGCTGCTCCAGTTCCGTCAAACTTTCCCTCAGAAGCTGCAGCTCTGTGCACCGGGGCAGACTTGATTATCCTGGTGTTTCTAATTTCCCGCATTGCAAACACAGAACACTGCCCATGTAGTAATTCTCGCCAACAGAATGGAGAAATAGGAACACAATGATAAAGTTGTCAGATGCTTTGCCCTCGCCTGAGCCTGGGGATCTTAGACTGGAGCTATTTAAAGCCGAGCACACTCAAATATTCTGTCGTGACACCTGAATTTGAATTTTCTGCCTTTTCTAATGAATCCACCTCTGTTGATTGAAAGGCCACACAATGCATTCCCCTTGAAAATTGGTCAAGTTACTGGTGCCTTCTGCAGTGAAAACGGATGCAAAGTATTTATTGCGATCATGGATCATTTCCCTGAATCATATTCAAACCTCTCCAGCATTATGTTCAATTTGAATGTTTTGTCCCTTCTCCCCTATCGCTTATTGTTTCCTTATCCACAAAAGAGTTTTTCCAGGGTTATTTTTCTTTTTCCGTCTAAATCGCACAAAGTGAAGTGCTGAGATCTCACGTGATCATTCACGGCCAGCTCTTCAACCCAGTTCATGTGCTCAGCCTTTTGCCCTGTTTAATAATCACCCGAGCTCTGGAATATCTCCAAGCTCCTCTCTCTGCACCAGCTCCGAACTCGCCTCTCTGCACCCTGCCCGTCGTAGTGTTGCGTCGCTGAGCATCCTGCTTTGCTGGCACGTCCTCTAATTCTTTGTTTTCCTCACATTCTTCAAACTCATTTATTTTCAAACTGACATGCTCGAAAGTTTTTAAAGCGAATCACACCAGTAGGACGCTCACGCAGGATCGGGAAACGAACGAAGTAATGGTTTGATGAGCCGGGATATAATTATTTCTATTTTTGAACACAGGTACGGCGTAAAAGCAATTCCTTCATCTCCGGAAGCGTATCGTTACGGGTAAGTGGATATTGAAGATTGTGACTGTGCGCGGGGCGATAAGTGAGCCAAAAGAGCTGCTGTATTGGGTGGGTGCTCAAGCTGACAGAAGGGTTGGGAGTGCTCCAGTAATACCATGTGACCTTAGCTCGTTTAGCAGCCTCATGTGCGGCACCTTGTGAAAGGCCTTCTGAAAATCTAAGAAAGCAACAGCAATTGACTTTCTCAGATTTAGTAGAGCTGTCGAAAGTGGTGTGAAACAACATGGCAGTGTAACGGAAAGCAAGATGTATTGTTGAGCATGATCCCGCGGGTTTATATACAGATGATGGGTTTAACGGGCATGTAATGGAGGAGAAGTTAATGATTGGGTAGAAATGTAGACAGAACAAAGAGTTAAATTCTGCCACAGAGGCAAAATTCAAAAGGACTAAAACTGCTGAACTGAAGGTGCTGTACGTATTGCACGTTGCAATCAAAATAAGGTGGACGAACTCGTAGCGCAATTAGGGATGTAATATGTAAGTCGTGGCGGAAAAAGAGCATAGCTAGGAGCTTAACATCAAATGATATACTGTGTACTGAAAGGAAGGTATCGGCGATGTTGTGGATCTGTTGCTTTCAGACGGTGTTATATCATTATAAAGAGGTGACATTGGGTCAAAGTGTGTTGAACCGTTGTAGCTGGAGTGAAGAAACTAAAACTGGGAAAAAATATTGTGGGAATCATATACAGGCCTCAAATTAGTAGCCAAGATGTGTGCTTCAGATTGCAAAATGAGCTGGAAAAGGTATGTAAGAATTGTAATGACACATTTGTAATGCAGGACTGCAATATGCAAGGGGATTGTGGAAAAAAAAAAAGATTGGTGTCGGATTGCAACACAGGGAATTTGTTGATCGCCTACAAGATGGCTTTTTCTCGCGGCCTGTGCTCAAGTTTAGTCGGGGAAAGACAATCTTGGATTGGTTGTTCTGTAATAACACAGGTCGCATTCGGGAGCTTAATGTAAAGCACCTTTAGGAGGCAGTGACCATAATATGATTAAATTAGTTCTGCAATTTGAGAGGGAGTAGCATGACTCACATGAATCAATATCGCAATACAGGGGCAGGAGGAAAGACTTTGCCGAGGTGGATTGGAGGAGGATACTGGCGGGGTTGACAACAGAGCAGTTGTCTGAATTACTGGGAATAATTCACAAGGCGCAGGATAGATATGTGCCGCAGAGGAAAGTGTTCTCAAGCGGCAGAGATAGGCAACCGTGGCTGACAAACGGCGGTAAGGATTGTATTAAAAAAAGGAAGCACATATAAGGTAGCGAAAGTGAGCGGGAAGTTGGATGTTTGGTAAATTTCTTATTTAAATATCCAGCAAAAGGCAACTAAAAAGTGATGAGAAGGGAAAAGATGAAATTTGACTGCAGAGTAGCCGATAATATATTGTAGGATATGAAAAGTTCTTTTTTTTTTCAATTATCTTGAGTAAAAGGGAGCTGAGAGCTGGTAGTGGGCCACTGGAAAATTATGCTGGTGATGTAGAAATGGAAGGCAAATCAATGGCAGACGGACTGAATTTGGGTTTACATCCGCTTCATTGACGAAGACACCAGCAATGTTCCAGTGGTCCGTGAGCGCCAAGGAGCAGGCATGAGTGCTATAGCTATTGCAACGGGAAACTGCCAGACAAACCCAAAGAACCCAATATGGGTAAGTTCTTGCGATTTTCATGCGAAAGTTGATCTTTCCCTGATTAGTGAGAGCATCAAAGGATATTGAGAAGGCCGGTTTATGGGGTGAGTGTGGTCCGGGATCAGCCGTTATGGAATGGTGGATCAGACTCGGTGAGATGAATGGCCAAAGTTTGCTCATGTGTCTTATATGTTTATGCTTTTCTTGTCTTATGATCAAGCCTTCCTTTATTTCCTCAAAACATACTAACAGATTTTTCAGTCATTATTCCCCTGAAGGAAACTATGCTGAATTGAGCCTAACACATAACGTGAGTCCAAGTACATCAAAAGCGCACTCGTAATAGCAGCATCCAACATTTTACCAACGACTGAAATAAGGGTCACAAGCCTGTAACTTTCAGAATGTATCGCCTCACCACCTCCGCTGTTAATATGGTGATTTTAAAATGGTTTCGTTACCACTTCCAATGCCCTTTTCCTTCTCGCAACATATGTCCTTTGCCGCACGTCGCCTCTCTCTGGAGCTACAAATCACCCCTCCACCACCTTCATTCCCCAATGGCTTTATTTCTCTTTCACCAATCAACTTCCCAGCTCTGCACTTCACCCTTCCCCCTTGTTTCACTTATCACATTGTCTTTCTGTCCTTCACTCCCCGCAACACACCTTTTCCATCTAGTGCTCAGTTTTTTTTTCCCTCCAGTCCTGCCGAAGAGTTTCAGCCTGAAGCTTCGAGAGCACGTTTTTTTGTATAGATGCTGCCTCCTCACCTGAATTCGTCCAGTATTCTGTGTGTGTTTCTTGGATTCCAGAACCTTCCTCTTGTTCGCAAGATTCTCTTTGATACTTAATTCTTGATTTCCCGTCTGTTATGGAACAATAGCGGGAATGGCTGCACGGCAGTGTTTCGTACGGTATGTGCGAGATGGAAACTCTGGGAGATCCCCAGTCTCCCGGTGCACATCTGCACCAGGAGAACCGAGCTGCAGATCCGCAGTGTCATAACGAACTGGAGCTGCGGGTCTATGACCTTCGACTCAAACTTGAGAATGGGAAGCTGATAGCTAGGATCTATAGGCAGTTTATCACCCTGAGGTTGCAGGAGAAAGGCAACTAGGAGACTGTCAGGAGAAGGAAAGGAAGTGTCGTCGCTTCCCCTAATGAACAGTATACCAACTTGGATGCTGTTGAGAGCGTGGACGAGCAGCACTGACCGGCCCTTGGCGCTGTATTTGGTGCTGTGGCTCAGAGAATAAGAGAGCTGAGGAGACTGCAGTGGTGATAGGAGAATCCATAGTCGGAGGAACAGAGACAAGATTGTGTGGGCGCGATAGCCAGACTCGGATGGTATGTTTCCTCCCTGCTGACAGGATCAGAGATGTTTCTGATCAGGTCCAAGACATTCTGCGGGGTGAAGGTCAGCATTCTGGCACCAATAACGTAGTTATAACAAGTGAGGAGGTCCTGAAGAGAGAATTGAGGGAGCTGGATAAAAAGCTGAAAAAAGGACCTGCAGGATAGTAATAGCGTGATTAATGTCTCGATATCGCCAGTGGGGGAAGAATACGATGACTTGACAGGTGAATGCGTGGCTGCGGAATTGGTGTAGGAGTCAGTGCTTCAGATTCATGAACGGTTTCAGCTAATTTGGCAAAGAAATGGCAGCCAGAGTGCGAGTGCCGAACATGAGGTATTTGGTTTCCAGACAGAGACAGTATGCAGTGAGACTGCGAGCACGGAGTGCTCTGACGATGCGACAGAATGACAGTGGACAACATGAGTTGCAATGCACAAACGTTTGTAAAAGGGTGAATTCCGTATTGAAGGTGATATACGGAATAAGTGAGATGGTCTTGTGTCACAGTTGACGCGTATGACGTTATGGCATCACTAAATCTTTTTTTGAAAGATGACAGCTTGGAGCTTACCATCCAAGACACAGGTTGTATCGAAACGACAGACAGGTAGGCACAGGGGGTGGCATACCTCTGCTGATAAAAACTCAAATCGACTAATTAGAAAGGGTTACCAAAGGGTCTGAATGTTTTGATTCGTTGTGGGTAAATCTGAGGAACAGCAAGGGTAAAAAAAAAAAAGCTGATATACAGACTGGCAAGCCCTTTCGATACAAACTGTCTCTTGGGCGGTAAGGATATGGTCTACAAAGGAAAACGGGATAAAAATGCATGCAAAACATGGAATGTTAGAATAGTCATAGGGGATTTCAATATGCAGATAGATTGGGAAAATCATTTTGGTGCAGGATCCTAGAGTGGACATTTCTAGAATGGCTGCAAGATTGCTCTTTAGATCAGAGAGTTTAAGGTAATAGCCGTCATGGGGAAAGTGATCATACTATAATAGAATTTACACTGGCATTTGAGACGGAGAAGCTAGAGTCAAATGTATCATCATTACAGTGGAGTAAAGGGAATTGCAGCGGCATGAGAAAGGAGTTTGCTAAAATTAATTGGAAAAGACCACTGGGACGGCTGGAGACAGAGAATCAATGCTGGAATTTCTGGAAACAATCAGGAAGGCGTGAATGTATACAACCACAAGTGGAAGAAGCCTTATAAAGGAAATGCGTCATAACGTTGGCTGAAAAGAGATGTCAAAACTAGCACAAAAGCAATTAGTGCGAAGTTAGAGGATGGGGAAGCCCTTTAAAAAAAACAACAGAAGAGAAATAAAAAGTTATTAAAAAGGAAAATATGGAATGCGTAGCAAACTACTAAATAATATTACAGACGATGTCAAAGGTTTGTTCAGATACATAATGTGTACAAGAGAGACGTGAGTGGATATCGGACTGTTGGGAAATGATACTGGAGAGCTAGTAATGGGAGACAATGAAATGGCAGACGAACTGAATATATATTTTGCATCAAACGTTACTATGGAAACTCCAGCAGATAGAGAGTCTCTGTGGGCAGAAATGTCAGAAGTTGCCATTTCAAGGGAGAAAGTTCTTGGAAACTGAAAGGTCTAATGTGGATGTCTCCTGGACAGGATGGCATACATTGCAGGCTTCTGAGAAGGTGACTGAAGAGATGGTAGAGGCATTAGTTGAGATGTTTCAAGAAAGAAATCCTGGCACTGTTGCGAAGGAATGGAAAATTGCAAATGTCATACCCCTCGTCAAGAAGCAGGAGAGGCACAACTAACGAAATTGTAGGAAAGTTCGTTAGACATCAGTGGTTGGTAAAATGTTGGAGTAAGTTGATAAGGATGTGGTTTGGCGTTTTGGAGGCGCATGTAAAATAGTCACTTGTCAGCATGGTTTCCTCAACGGAACCTCTTGCCTGAAAATCTGTTGGAATAATTTGAGAAACTAACAAGCAGGATAGAAAAACGGTATGTTGTGTACATGAGTCTTCAGAAAGTACCGCTCGTGAGGTTGCATAATAATGTAAGAGTCCATGGTATTACAAAAACTACACTAGCATTGATTTGCAGAAGGCAAATTGTGGGAAAGAAGGGAGACTTTTCTGTTTGGTTGCCGGTGACTAGGGTTGCCCTCAGGGATCTGGGTTGGGGCAGCTTCTTTCTTACGTTACATGTCAATGATTTTGGATGAGGTAACTGTCATTTTCTTTCGGGGAAAATTTGCAGATGATACGAAAATAGGTGAAGTTTCAGAAAGTTTGGAGGAGGATGAGACCCCACAGACAGACCTAGACAGAGTAGGGAAATGCACAAAGAAGTGGCAGATGGAGTACTTTTCAGAAGGTTGATAGTCAGGCAATTGGCAGAAGAAATAAAAGGGCAGATTATCTTCCAAGCGCAGAAACAAAACCAAAAATCTGAGGAGCACATGATTTCGGGTGCCCTCGGGCAAGAATGTGAAGTTAAGTTTCCCGGCTGAATCGGTGGTGAGGAAGGCAAATACGATGTTAGGCATCTATTTCCAGAGGAGTAGAATAAAAGAAAGCAAAGACGTATTATTAAGGCTTTATACAGCAGAGATGAGAACTCACTTAGAGATTGTATACAGTTTCGGGCCCCTTTTCTAAGAAAGGATGTGCTGACATTTTTGAAAATTCAGAGGATGTATGAGGTTCAGGAAAACAAGTCCAGGATTGGAAGGATTATCATATGAAGAAGATTGGATGGCTCTCGGCCTCTACTGTCTAGAATTCAAGCCCTTGCAACGCTGAATGGCTTTGATAGGGAAACTCTGGAAGGCTTGCATCCCATTGTGCGGGAATCTGAGGCCAGAGCCAACAGGAGAATAGAGGGATGTCCTTTAGAAAGGGGATGTGGCGGAATGTCTTCAGCTAGACAATTGTAAATATGTGGAAATTGTTGCCACTGGCAGCTGTGGGGCCAAGTTATTTAGTATATTTTAGGCACAGCTTGATTGAACCCTGATTAGTCAGGACATGAAAGGATACTTGAGAAGGCAAGAGATTGTGACTGAGAGGGGAAAAAAATGGATCAGCTATGATAAAATAGTGCAGCAGACTTCATGTGCCAAATAGCCGCATCCTTCTCCTATGTCTTATGATCCTAAGCTCTTCTGATTTTATGGTATTGGCGACCAATGTACCAGATACAACAAAGTATTGGAAGGCAAAATGGAAAATAAGAAATAATAATAATAGCTGAATAAGCAATAAATATCAATATCGAGAATATGAGGTGGAGAGTCACTTTCAATTGGTCCAATATGCCCTGAAATTTCTCGTTTGTTCTCCTTATACCTTAAAATATGGTCTTCTTGGAAATGTTGTGCTCCCCTTGTCTGTACACGTCGCGCAGCTATAGTCTCGCCTGGTTATTAGAGCCAACACTCCCAGTCCCTGCAGATACTATACGGGAAATGTGCTCACACTTTTGTCCTGTTTTATGAGAACAAGGAGATCTGACCCAGGATATCCTTCCCCCACTCTGCCCAAAACATTGACGCCTTCGTTTCCCGTGCTGTTATGTTCACTAACTCTGGAAAATAATCCAATGAAATACAGAGATGTCCGGGGTAACTTGTCTACTTATTGTTCTATTCGTGAGGTACTCACATATAACGTATTGCCATAATGGCGTATGCCATTCAGGTACCTCCTATATATAACTCACAATGAATTATGGAAATAAAGAAAACGTAATAACAATATATGCAGTGTTACGAAAATGCTTACAATCTATTCGGCCTCACACATCCTACAGTCCCTCACCTCACTTTAGTGCTGAGTGTCGGTAACATATGGACCCTCTGTACCGTCCCACTTAAAATAGCACCTCAACCCATAGTGCGCACAAAGAGAAGGCTGAGTGAACATTGCACCGTTTCTCAGAGAGTTTTTCACATAACCAACTTTTGTATCTTCTTCATATTCTTCAAATAGGAGATGGTTCTGGATAAACCAAGTCAATATCGGCTGGTAAGTGGAATTCGAAAGCTGTGTTTGTCTGGAGGCGTTAAATGAACCAGGCCCGTCGCAACATTGGGTGTGCTTTCATGCTGCCGGAAGGGTGGGAGGGAGAGAACAAAGAACATAGAAGAATACAGCATTGGAACAGGCCCTTCGGTCAACAATATTGTGCCGAACTGGAAAGTAAATGAACCACACCCCCCGCCAAACGAATCCCTCTTACTTACACAATGCCCATATTCTTCCGTCTTCCTCACAATCACAGGTTTTCCTATCTTACCATCTCCTAAAACCTCTGATGTATTTGCCTCTACCACCACGCCAGACAGCACAGTCCAAACATTCACCACTCTCTGGATTAAAAGTTACCCCTCACATCGCCTTCGAACATACCCTCTCTCATCTACAATCCATGACCTCTGTTATTAGATATATATACCCTGGGAAAAAGAAACTGCCTGTGTACTCTATCTGCGCCTCTCACAATTTCCAGTCAGCTTCCTTCGCTCCAAAGCAAACAAAAGTTGTCGTGTCTAATGTTAGCACATGGCTTCTAAACCAGGCAGCATCCTGGTAATCCTCTTCTGCTCTCTACCCAAACCCTCAACATCCTTCCTACGGTGGCATGACTAGAATTATATGCAATACTCTAGATTTTCATAAATTTATAACATAACCTATTGCCATTTGTACTAAATATCTTAACTAATAAAAGCAAACATTGCATAAGCTTCCTTAACCGCCTTATCGACCTTTGTAACTGTTTCTGAGGTGCTATGTACTTGGACTTCAAGATCTCTCTATGCAGCAAAATAATTAAGGGTTTTTTTTCAATAGCAGAGTACTTGCTCTTCGCATTTGCCCGACCAAGGTGCAACATTCCAAATTCATCGGGGTTACACTCCTTCTACCATTTTTCTGTCTATATCTGCAACTGATCTATGTTGCGCTGTACGTTTTGCAAGTTTTTCCTAAACTATCCACAACTCCACAAATCTAGGTATCATCCGAAAACTTACTAACAAATCTGTCGACATTTGCATCCCGCTTATTTATTCACATCACGAACAGAAGGGGTCCCAGCCCAGATCCCTGCTGAGCTTCACTAATTAGAACTCCAGATTCAAAAAGGCCCTTCAGCAACTAATTCTCTCTTGTAAGAAACTAACGTGAGACTCACGTGTAAATAGTTTCCAGCATTTCTCTTTTTTCCCCTTTTCATGTAGATGTAAAATGTTAGCCAGTATTCAGTCCTCTAGGATCTCTCACGTGGCTAGGGAGGAGATATTTGCCAAGGACCGTGCAATTCCTTCTCTTTCTTCCTTCTCTAACCTGTGGAAATTCCATCAGGTCCTGGAGACTTATCCACCTGAAAATTCATTCGGAGGCTCAACACTTCCTTCTCCTACTTCACCTCTAAACACCTAACATATTTATACACTGAGCTCCGATCTGTTGCTCCTCCATGTCTTTTACCTTGATAAATACGGAAGCAAAATACTCAGTGAATACTTCACTTACATTTTCCGCATTGAAGCAAACATAGCCTTCCCTAGCTCCCCAAAGTGAAATGATTATACACTGTCCATAGTTAGTCATTTGCTGTTGATGTTTCTATTGAATACTGCTTAATTAAATTCACTTTAATCCTGCTTGCCAGGGACTTTTCACGTCCCCTTTTGGTTTTCCTCGTTCGCATTTTTCGTTCTTTACTGGCTTCGTTATACTCTCGATTTCCACCGTTTGATCCGAATTTAGGGAGCTTTACATACGTTTGCTTTTTCACTCCAGCACCTCCTCTCGCTGGAGTGTGCACGTTTGGATTTAATAAAGCATCCTGGATACATTTAATACATTCTCCCCGTCTATTACTCTTGCACTGAGAATGTACATTTTTGTACCGGGGAAGTTGAAGATCCCCATGAGATCAAACTTGTAATTTTACACATGTTGTTATTCACATTACATGGCTGTTCATTAATGTTCTAGCAGCTATTGCAGAGCCTGTAGTGCAAACCAGTCAGTGTGATCGTACGCTTTCTATTCCAGAAGCCTCCGTCGTCACGCTACTCCTCCAAGAACTGATAAAGTGTGACTGCTGCATTGTGTGTGTCTGTGTGAGAGGGGAGATAAGCTGGGCCGGTGCCCCAGCGAACCGCAGTAGGGCTCCACGGTTTGGAGCAAACGGAGGAAAGGAGTTTGGTGGAAAATTTGAACTTGATGTTGAAGCTGGAGGGTCAACGTGTCCAAAGGGAAGGTAGTTTGATGTCCCGGTGCTGCCTCTGAGCATATCAGGAAGGGATCAGTGTTGAGTGTCAGTGAGATGTGGATTGTGGGTGACAATTAACTTCACGATGTCGGAGCATTAATTATTTTTCTTATTTTTCCACCCTCTCCATCAGGGTACCGTATTACTTCAGCTCGAAGCTGTCAGGGTAAGTGGCATCCGAATGCTCTGTCCGTGATTGCGTTAGTTAATGAACCAGAGACGTTACAGTACCAGCCTTGTGCTCATGCACGGTCGGGCGGGGAGCGAAGCGGCGAGAAAGAGAAGAAACTCTGCTCACTTTGCTCTTTCAAGGGAAGGAACGGTTTTGAACAGCTTCCTTCGGCTCCTGTAATGTCTCCACGACCCCGGTGTGGTCACTGATCTCTGTCCCTACCCTGAGCTCCTGAAACATTGCCCAGGCATGATCCTCTCTATTATAAACTGTGCGGACCATCCTAGTTTATCCTGTACATAGATAAGAAAACACTGAACAGTGCAGGTTTTTGTAGCCCCTTTGGACCTTGATGTTTTAGCGCCTCTAAACTTGTTCTCCGACAAAGCCGTCTATTGCTCCGTTATCCGTGTGCTAAGAAAATCTCTGAATTGATTCTAATGCATGTGTCTATACTACCACCATTGATACTGCGTTTCACACACTCACTACTATGCGTTAAAACACACTTTTGGCAGCCCCTATACATTACCAAAAAATCGCTTTAAAATTCCCTCCCCTTTTCAGATGTTTCCAATCTGGGGTGTAGCACAATTTCCCAGTGTGGTTTAACTCGAGTTTTATAGAGCTGCAACATTACCTCGCGGCTATTGAACTCGTTCCCCGAGCGGTTTATCCTAAACCATCCATAGACACTCTGAACCATTCTATTTAATGGCGCGGAAACATTAAGGGATAATGGACGTCAACGTTGAAAGTGCTTCTGCTCTTCAATATTTTCAATTACAGTAAACTGTCATTAACCATGGATTCTGCAATCAAATACGGCCTTTCAAAGTGTAATTCTTCACTCTTCCCATACTCAACTTGACCTGCCATTTCTCAACCCAGCTCTGCATCTATCAATGCCCAGTTTGTAACTTGAGATAACCCACCACATGATCCATAACAGCATCCATGTTTTGCCTGTTTACTATGTCTATCCATTTCCTCATCCAACTCATTTGTAAAATTCAGAAAATCCAGGAGTCACAGAACAGATCGCTACGGATCACAGCATCCCATTTACCTCCAGGTGCAATAATCTCCAACTGCTAGCCCACTGTCTCTTGGGCACGCCCGTCCTACTTACACAGACAAGATTCTCTGGATCCCCTATCACATGACTTTCTGAGTGGTCCAACAATGAGGAATCTTATTAAACATCTTAATAAAATTCATGTATACACCATCCTCCTACAAACCATTAACGTGGTTTGCAGCATCAGAAAGAATTCAATCACATTCTTGAGACATGACCTGCACCTGGCAAGACCATGCTGACCATCTCTAATCAGACTCTATTTCTTCAAATGCCTGTATATACTGCCTGGATATCTACTGGAGCATTTTACACACAATGGCATAAGCTTTACTGTTCTATGAATCCCCATTAGATTCTTTGAACAAAAAATAAACATTTACTCCTTGAAATCCGCCGGTACGACTGAAGAGGGCAGTAGGACGCAAAGTCCATCGCCAAAAGCGCCTAAAGACCTTACTGCTCTTCCCTTAGAAAACTGGAGTAAATATCCCCCGGCACCAGAGACTTAACTATCCTCAGGTTCTTGAAAGGATTCAGCTCATAAGACCAGAAGATACAGGAGCAGATTCGGCCCATCGAGTCTGCTCCGCCATTCAATCATGGCCTGATCCAATTCTTCCAGTCATCCCCTTTCACCCGGTTTCACTCCATACCCTTTGACGCCCTGGTTAATCAAGAACCTATCTATCACTGCCTTAAATACTCCCAACGACTTCGCCTCCACAGTCGCTGGTGGCGACAAATTCCACAGATTTACCGCCCTCTGACTGAAGTAATTTGTCCGCATCTCAGTTCTCAAAGGACGTCCTTCAATCCTGAAATCGTGCCCTATTTTCCTGGAGTCCCTTACCATGGGAAATAACTTTGCCATATCTTTTCACGCCTTTTAAAATTCGAAATGTTTCTCCGAGATCCCACCTCATTCTCCTGAGCTCAAGGGAATACAGCCGAAGAGCTGCCAGACGTTCCTCATGCGGTAACCCTTTCATTCCTGGAATCATTCTTGTGCAGCTTCTCTGAACCTTCTCCAATGTCAGAATATATTTCTAAAATAATGAGTCCAAAACTGCCCAAAATACTCCAAGTGTGTTCTCACGAGTGCCTTATAGAGCCACAACATCACATCCCTGCTCTTATATTCCAAGTGAAGTGAGGTACAATAATAGCAGGGGTGTTGTGGTGGGAAATTTTAATTTCCCAGATATTGATTGGCATCTTCCTAGAGTGAAGGATTTAGATAGGATGGAGTTGTGTGTTGAGGAAGGGTTCTTGACACAATATGTAGATAAGCCTACCAGAGGAGAGGTTGTACTTATTCAGGTATTTGGAAATGAAACTGGTCAATTGTCAAGTATCACAGTGGAAGTGCATTTTGGAGCTAGTTATCACAATTCTCTCTCCTTTACCACAGCATTGTGGAGGGATAGGAACAGACAAGTTAGGGAAAGGTTTGATTGGACAAGGCGAAATATGAGGCTATCAGGCAGGAAAATGGAAGCATAAACTGTAAAAAAAAAAAAAAAAAGTTCTCAGGGAAACGTACGGAAGAATTCTGGAAAATGTTCAAGGGATATTTTTGTGGGGTCCTACAGCGGTACGTTTCAATGAGACAGGGAAAGGATGGTAGGATACAGGAACTGTGGTGTACAAAGACAGTTATACTTCTAGTCAAGAAGAAAAGGAGAACTTGCGAAGGGTTCAAAAACTAGACCGTGATTGAGATCTAGAAAATTAGAAGGCTAGCAGGAATGAGCTTAAGAATGAAATTCGGAGAGACGGAAAGTGCCATGAGAAGGCCTTGTGGGAAAGGATTAAGGAAAACCCCAAGGCACTGAACAAGTATGTGAAGAGCAAGAAGATAAGTCGTGAGATAATAGGACTAATCAAGTGTGACAGTGGAAAAACTTGTATGAAACAGGAGGAGACAGTTGAGGTACTTAATGAATACTTTGCTTCACTACGGAAAAGGATCTTGACGATTGTAGGGATGACTTGCAGCCGACTGAAAAGCTTGAGCATGTAGATGTTAAGGAAGACGATGTACTGGAACTTTTGGAAAGATCAAGTTGGATAAGTCACCGGGACCCGAAGGAATGCACCCCAGGCTACTGTGGGAAGCGAGGGAGGAGATTGATGAGCCTCTGGGGATGATCTTTGCATCATCAATGACGGCGAGAGAGGTTTCGGAGGATTGGAGAGCTGCGGGTGTTGTTCCCTTTTTCAAGAAAGGGAGGTGAGATAGCCCAGGAGATTATAGACCAGTGAGTCTTACATTAGTGGTTGGTAAACTTATAGAGAAGATCCTGAGAGGCAGGATTTATGAACATTTGGAGAGGCATAATATGATTAGGAGTAGTCAGCATGCCGTTGTCAGCATGTCGTTGCCTTACGAGCCTGATTGAATGTTTTGAGGATGTTATGAAACCCATTGATGAAGGTATGACCGTAGCTGTAGTGTGCATGGATTTCAGCAAGGCATTTTAATAGGGTATCCCATGCAAGGCTTATTGAGAAAGTAGGTAGACATGAGATCCAAGGGGATTTTTCTTTATGAATCCAGAACTGGCTTACCCACAGAAGAGAAAGAGTGGTTGTAGACGGGTCATATTCTCCATGGAAGTCGTTGAACAGTGGTTTGCCTCAGGGACCCCTACTCTTCGTGATTTTTATAAATGACCTGCATGCGGAAGTGGAGGGATGGGTTAGTAAATTTGCTGATGACACGAATGTTGGGGTTGTTGTGGATCTTGTAGAGGGCTGTCACAGCGGGACCGTGATAGCATTCAAAACTGGGCTGAGAATTGGCAGATGGAGTTCAACCCAGATAAGTGTGAGGTGGTATATTTTGGTAGGTTAATAATGATGGCAGAATATTGCATTGACGGTAAGACTCTTGGCAATGTGAAGGATTCGAGGGATCTTGGGTTCCAAGTCCATAAGACACTCAAAGCTGCTACGTTGGTTGACTGTGCGGTTGAGAAGGCATACAATGTATTGGCCGTGTGTTTAAGTGCCGAGAGGTAATGTTGCAGCTATATAGGACCCTGGTCAGACTCCACTTGGAGTACTGTGCTCAATTCCGGTAGCCTCACTACAGGAAGGACCTGGAAACTATAGAAAGGATGCAGAGGAATTTTATAATGAGGTAGCCTTCATTGGGAGCATGCCTGATGAGAATCAATTGAATAAACTGGGGCCTTTTCTCATTGGAGCGACAGAGGATGAGAGATGACCATATAGAGGTGTACAAGATAATGAGAGGCTGTTTCCCAGTAGTGAAGTGGCTAGTACGAGAGGACATAGTTTTAGGGTGTTTTTAAGTAGGGACAGAGGAGATGTCAGGGGTATTTTTTTATGCAGAGAGTGGCGAGTGTGTGGAATAGGCAGCCGGCGGCGGTGGTGGAGAGGGAACCGATGGGGTCTTTTAAAAGGCTCCTGGATAGGTACATGGGGCTTCGAAAAAATACAGAGCTATGGGTAAGCCTAGGAGGTTCTAAGGTGAGGACATGTTGGGCACAGCTTTGTGGGCCGAAGGACCTATATCGTGCTGCAGGTTTTCTATGATTCTGTGTTTCTGTGCCTCGAGAAATGAATGCCAACATAACAATCGCCTTGATTAACAACCGACTCAACCTGGAGGTTAACCTTTAGGGTGTCCTGCACATGAGGTCCCAATTCCCTTGCAGCTCTGCATTTTGAATTCTTTCCCGATCGAAATAATAGTCTGTCCGTTTATTTCTTCCACCAAAGTGCAAGTCCATAAACTTTCGAACATTGTATTTCATTTGCCAATACTTTGCCAATTCCCCTAAACTACCTACATCTCTCTGCAGGCTCTCTGTTTCCTCAACACTACCCGCTCCTCCACCTATCCTGGTATCATTGGCAAATTTGGCCATAAATCCATTAATACTGTAGTCAAAATCATTAACGTGCATCGTAAAAAGTAACGGTCCCAACAGTGACAACTGTGGAGCTCCATTGGTAACCCGTAGACAACCAAAATACGATCCTCTCATTCCACACTCTGTTTTTTGTCGATCAGACTAGTAACCAAGCTAGTAACTTCCCTGTAGTTCCATTGGCTCTTATCTTGCTAAACAGACTCATGTGCGGCACCTTGTCAAAGTCCTTTTGAACATCCAAGTACACCACGTCTACTGCATCTCCTTTGTCTACGCTGCTTCTAATTTCCTCAAAGAATTGCAGTATGTTTGTCAGGCAGGATTTTCCTTTCAGGAAACCATGCTGGCTTTACCTTTCTTGTCATGTGCCTTCACGTACTCCGTAATCTCATCCCGGACAATCAATTCCAACAACTTCCCAACCACTGATGTCATGCTAACAGGTCTATAGTTTCCTTTCTGCTGCCTCCCACCCTTCCTATATAAAGGAGTAACATTTGCAATCTTCCAGTCATCCGCTACCATGCCAGGATCTATCGATTCTTGAAAGATCATCGTTAATGCCTCCGTATTCTCTCCAGCTACTTCTTTCAGAACACGGGTGTGCAATCCATCAGGTCCAGGAGATTTATCCACCCTCAGACCATTAAACTTCCTGAGCACCTTTTCAGTCGTAATTTTCACAGCACGTGCTTCACTTCCCTGACACTCGTGAATGTTCGGTACACTGCTGACTCTTCCATTGTGAACACTGATGCAAAATACGCATTCAGTTCCTCTGCCATCTCTACATCTCTCATTGCAGTATCTCCAGCGTCATTTTGTATTGATCCTATTTCTGCCCTCGACTCTCTTTTACCCTTAATGTACAATAAACAGCTTTTGGTGTCTTCTTTGATATTAGTCTCCAGCTTCCTCTTGTAATTCATCTTTTCCTTCTTAATGACCTTCGTAGTTTACTTCCGCAAGTTTTTTTAAAGCTTCCCAATGCTCGATCTTCCCACTAGCTGCGGCTTTATTTTATGGCCCGTCTTTTGCCTTTACATCGGCTCTGACTCTACTTGCCAGCCGCGGTCCTGCCCTTCTTCTTCTTTCTGAAATTTCTTCTTCTTTGTCTTTCCTTCAAATGTCCCTTTCCAGTCAACTTCGGCCAGTTTCCCTTCCATGCCATTGCAATATCCTTTATTCCATTGGAATTCCACACATTAGATTTTATTTTCCCTCTCAAATATCAATATCAACTCGATCATATTGCGATCACTGTTCCCTAATGGTTCCTTAACCTTGTGCTCTCTTGCCACCTCCAATCATTGCATAACACCCAATCCAGCACAGCCGATCCGCTAGTTGGCTCAGCAACAAACGGTTTCTAAAATGCTATCCCTTAAACATTTTACAAATTCTCTCTCGAGGTTCAGTACTGACCCAGTTTTCCCAATCCATTTTCATGTTAAAACCCCAACGATTATCATGACATTGCCTTTCTGACATGAGTCTTCTATCTCCTGCTGTAATTTGTAAACCACATTCCGGCTGCTGTTTGGAGGCCTGTATACAACTGCCATTAATGTCCTTTTACCCTTGCTATTTCTTAACTCAACCCATGGAGACTCTACGCCTTCCAATCCTATGTCACCTCTTTCCAATGATTTAATATTATTTCTTATACACAGAGCTACAGCACCCCCTCTGCCTACTAACCTATCTTTCCGATATACCTTATATCCTTGGAGGTTCAGATCCCGATGGCAGCCATCCCTTAGCCAAGTTTCAGAGATAACCTCAACGTCATATTGGCCAATCTGCAGCTGAATTGTCAGATCGTCCATTCTATGCACTCATCCTACTTAACATTGACCTGTTCAAGCATATCAGCCTGTTATAGTTGTGCTCACATTTGTCAAGGTCTTTCTGAATCATGAATACTGAGAGAAATATTCATTAAGGACCTTTCCTACCTCTCCGACACCAGGCTCTGTTATTCCTGATCAGTCCTGTCGTGACACATGTAATCCTTCCGTTCCCCACATCCGTGGAAAACACCTTGGATATTTAGTCTCCTTGCTGGCGATATTTTTACCCTGTCTGATCGTAGATCCCATGCTCTCTAACGGTAGGAATGCGTTTCTCAGCGCATCTGTGCCGCCGGCTCTCCACACTCAGCCGGCCAAGCACTGCCGATTTTTGGGGCCGGTTCTCTGCTGATGAGGACGATCCCGTCAATAAAGGGACAGCGGTTGCACTCAGGAAGTTTCCCCTCACCTTTCTCTTACACCTTTCAGTGAGGAGATCTGGTTCGTTGCCACTGGCAGAGCGGATTGCCCACGCATGTGAGGACAACGGAAATCGCTTTGGATCCCCCCACCTTGCTTCGTATCAATCACCGCTTTCGGCACGCACTCCGCTAATAACGCATTCCCATACCGTTATTCAGTAATCAAAGCACTGGCCTATTCACCCAGCCTGGCCTCGGCACCCGATAACCAACACGTGACCGATCATCACCGACCCCCACAGTAACCGCAATGTGGCTGGCTGAGGAGCTCAGTTCTAGGACTTCCGGCCACCATGATCCTCCACTGACCCAAGAACATCGGGCCGCGTTGATAAGGGAAGCAGCCTTGAGAAAACTTTGCCCATGTTGGTGTGGGGCGCCGCGTCACGGTGAACATTCAGATGAGTCCTTCCCCGGGCTCTTTTGCATTCCTGGTGAAAGAGTGAGATTGGAAATGCATCAAAAACCGCGGGCCACGCAGGTTGACGCTTGGGGTTGGAGGGGATGTCTGTGTCTCCTCGGGGAACGCACTGGGGAAGATGAAGGCCACAGACCACTTCTGTCTGGCCGCACGGGTTGTCGGCGCTGGAGCGTTACAGACACTGGGCAGAACAGGCAGTGGACGTTCGATATGATCCACCTCCTGTCTCCATGTAACTGCAATAATTCTCCTGTGCTCTGATTATGGGAAGGGGTTAAAGTTTTTCGGTGTTCACACTCTCTGGTATCGGTACTGACTATACACTATCCCGCTGATCGCTGTCCCGCCGTCGTATAACCGTTAATCCATCCAGCTGCATGACTCAATAAAACTGACGCTGTTTGCATTAAACTGGTCTCCGTCTCTCGCTAAAAGCTCGCTGCCTTCAGTACCGGCGGGCCATTAAGAAGGTCTGTGCAGCCCCACCGGACGCATAGAGCAGCCTGCTCCCAGAGCAGACAATGCAGTGGCCTGAAACAGCCCATCCCAATTCCCTCCCAATGCCGAGTCACTCTGAGGCAACTGCAAGCTGCTGGTGAAGCCGCCTGGTGTGTGAGGGTGAGGAAATGGTGCGGCACACCGACGCAGGGACTGTCACCAGTGGGATTACTCTCTTGGGTCCGATAGGCAAAACGAACTCCCGTCGGTATGATATCACTTGGCGTGGAAGTACTCTGGTTTGAAGCGATGGCTGAGGTGGGCAGACTGCAGGTGGGTGTTAGCCGGGTGACGGACAGAGTCTCCCCTACTCCGGGCAGACGGTTTTCCTACGCTTCTCCCCCTCCAATCCCAGGGCTGTAAATCACCGCGGGGCGCGTCACTGAACCCCTATCGCTCGGAGACAGTAACACCAGGGATGGAAGACATGGCAGTCGGGTGTGTGGGAATCAGGGACATTAATGGTCACGGTGGGGAGTGGAGCATTCACTGCAGGACAAGCAGAAGGATGCCGAGTGTGAGGGTGGGAGGAGGGATAAATGACTGGTGGGTGGAGAGAAACGTTTGACACCAAAGTAAGGGTCGTTGAGGGTGGGTAGAGGGTGGCATTTCTGGAGGTGACTCGTGCGGATAGATGGCTCTCAGAAAGAACGGCCATCGAGCTTTCGGGGGACGGGGGAAGGGGCGTGGAGGAGAATGGATTCAGCAGTCGGCTTAATATCACAGTCCGATGTTTGGAATTTGTTGTTTTACGGCAGTTGTTCAGTAAAATAAATGCTGAAATGTGTTCCTAAAATAAGTGTTTTAAGGTAAATATGTAGTTCTTAAACAGAGGTTAAATATTAAGGTAGTGTAGAGGGGTACATTGTCCATTTAGAAATCTGGTGCTGGAGGAAAATAAACTTCCTGAAACTTGGTGTGTGGGGCCTCAGACACCGTCAATTCTTCATTGACGGCAGCAATGAGAAGAGGGCATGTCCAGGATTGAATATCTTTAATGATGGATGCCCCATTTCTAATCATCTATTTTCGAAGATGTCTTCGATGTCTGAGAGGCTGGTTCCCGTCATGCACTTGGCTGAGATTTCTGCGGGTTTTTATTAATATATATTTTCTGTGGAAATGATGGAAGTTCCGCCGGGTGATAATTGAAAGTTCAGGGAAGAGTTGCGGTTTTGGGAGGTTCGCCGCCCGTTAACACATGAGGGGCGCGGAAGTAAACGCAGACTGTAACCCTCAGTACACCGATTTCCCGACCAGTGGATGTCCTGTTTTTTCCGTTTTCATCTCGCAACCTAACATTTCTCTTCAGTACCACTTTATCTTTTCTATCGATGTCATTGGTACTGATAGGTACCAAGACACCTAGCTGCCTACTGGTCCACGTCAGAATATTATGGTTCTGATCTGAGACATCCCTGATCCTGGGAGCTGAGAGTCAACATATCATCCAGGAGTCTCTATCGCGCCTACAGAATCTCGACTCTGCTCCTCGGACGTTTCAACCTCCTTCAAAACCTGTAGTCCTCTTCAATACTCTTCGTTTGTGAGCAGCAGCCGCAGATTCAGTGCCAGAAACCGGGCCACAGCGACCCCCGCCCCTTTCTTGTAGGCAGTCATCAACGGTATTTACAGTGTCTTAATAGAGAGGGGAAAGGGCACAGAAAACTCCGCACTGGCTCCCGTTTCCTTTCCTTCTGCTGACAAAAACCCAGTTGCCTCCCTCCTGCAATCTAGAGACGCCGGCCTCCCTGCAGCTCCTACCTGTCCACAGTCGCTTTTGTGAGCCAAAATTCATCGAGCGACAGCGCCAGTTGCTTAATGTGTTCACGGGGGAGCCACAGCTCGATGTTTCTGATGCTAATTTGGTTATCCGGAAGACCATATCTGAAGCACGGAACAAAAGTCTGCCACTGGAGACATTCTCTCTGCGCCACTGTACCCTCATGGGCGAGGAATGAAAAATTAGGGAGAAAAAGAGAAATCGATCAGATAATTAGTTCACCTAAACCTGATCTCGCGAAGCCTGGTGATCCAAAGCCACTCCAAACACTGGCCCACTCGCAACAATGCCCTTTCCCAGAATGGCCGCCCCGCAAAATTATGCTATTTTAACTCAACGTTTCTGATGAATCCCGCTCAACTATTGGCCTCAGTCCAACTCCGAAAAGTTCTGTCTTTTAAAACTTGAGAGCGGACCTGATAGAAAAGATCACAGTCAAAATCTGAAATGCTCCCGCGAAGTTCCACCTTTTAAATCATGAACGCGCACCTGATTGTAATGGTAACTCAAAGTTTTCACACCGTTTCGTAAAATCACCAACTTCAGCTTCTCCACTACCACATTACCTTGTTCTCGACGACAGTCAGGGTTGGGAGGTGCTGTTCCGCACAGCATGTCTGGATAGAGAGATAGATGGAGATAGATAGGTAGATAGATAGACAGACAGACAGACAGACAGATAGATAGACAGTCAGATAGATAGATAGGTAGATAGATAGATAGATAGACAGTCAGATAGATAGATAGATAGATAGACAGATAGATAGATAGATAGGTGGATAGGTGGATAGGTGGATACGTACATAAGCCGACAGAACCGCGTGTCAGGATTGCAGTGAGGCACTCTGGGATATTGCGGGCAAAGCGAGGCGAGAGGAGCGGTGGCCCCTCAATATTCCTGGATGCCATACGACCATAAGGCCATGTGATGTAGAGGCAGAATTTGGCCATTCCGTCCAGCGAGACGACTTCGCAATTTGTTTCCCGCTGATCCATTACCCTTTCAGCCTCAGACTCGTGCCTTCTCCCCATCATCCTTTATATGTTTATAAACTCTTGTCTTGAATATTCTCAATTTCCAGCCGCCTGTGGCAACGCAGTCTAGAGGTTCATTTCTCGGCCTATATACAATCCTCTTCTTCTGCATTCTAAATAGTTGGCCCTGTGCTCTGAGGTATCGTCTTCTGGTCCGAAATTCCCCCAGCGCGGGAACGTCCTCGCCAGATAAACTCCATCGAGTCCTTTTGGCATCCGACAGGTCTAATGGCTCCATGTATTATCAGAGAATGTACATCCTGAAATCCTTGCTCTTCGCATACATCCTCGAAACAGAAGAAAACCCTGGAAAAATAATGAACCACGAAAAATATCACCAGCCCCATCTTCCGCCCCCACCCCCTCACTTGCTCCTTCAGGAAGCATCAGGGCTGACCACCCAACAAACAAACAAGTAACAGCAAACCCCACGAAGTGACGGAGGTAAACAAACCTATTAATCATCTGGTAATATCGGCATGTCTCATGTTCCCAATCTTAGAAACAGAGAGAGGTTTCACCCCTTTCCACAGAGAGAGAAGAATAAAACAAACGTCACGTATCAGGATTTTCTGAGGATTTGATGGCCAGCGTTAGAGAGAATAATTCAATAGATTTAGTCTCAACATTTTCATATGATACAATCTGACCCTTCTGAATCATTTTTTTAAACTTAAATTATATGATTAGAGGAGTGAAGTTGACGGCATTACTGAACGTGTCTGATACAAGATATTGGTCTAGCCCTGTTTTGTTCTTTTTTGGGGATTTTTTTGTTCATATATATTTTTTTCTTTTTATTTCTTTTTTTAATGACTAATTTCATTATGAGTTTTGAAGTCTTTTATATCTATGTTACTTAAAATCCGTTTTGTATTTGCTGATTAAGATTATTCCAATAACTTTGTACCAACTTTGTTATTAAGTTTATAATTTTGAAAATTAATAAAAATATTTTAAAAGATTTAGTCTCATCCAAACTGAGGCTTTTCTTCCTCAGGTAAGGTGGCACTGAAACAAGTAATCATAGACTAATGGACAAAGTTGAAATATTTAAGCGGAACATGAAAGGAAACATCTTCACAGAGGGGTCAGTGGGAGTCTGGAATGAGCTGTAAGAAACAGTAGTAAATGCAAGTTGAATATCAACATTCAGAAGACCCGCTGATGGGTACATGGATGCGAATGGAATGAAAGCGACGGTTCTTGTGCAGGCAAATGGGACTGGGCCAGACAATATGCTGTCACAAATCAGAAGAGTGAGGCGGTCTACTTATGTGTGTGGTGTTCGATAGCTCTACGTCCTAACCCAAAGCGTCCTTTCCAGTATCTTTCCAACCCCTGACGTGAAACTCACTCGTCTATATTTTCCTGCATTATCAATTCCACGTCTTAATATTTATCACAGCTTTTCTAGGGTCTTGTTTGTGGCTGCAGAGAATGCAAATATACTGGTCTAGACCGCAGTAATCTCAACTCCTGCTTCTCGGAATAATATGCAGTAGAGCCCAGTGGGCCCTGAAAATTACCCAGCTCACTGCTCTTTAGCACTATCTCTTCATTGGCCCCGAGCTTCCAAAACGAATCAGTTTTGTTAAGTACAGCATAGGAAACGTTTCTTCACAGACTTTTACAGCAGGGAAAAGACCCTTCAGAGTGTATGCCATTACGATCTAGATGTACATTCAAACTAATTCATGTCCCAGAAGTGCTAGGTCAAAGGCAGGCAGATGTGACTAATTTAAATGGACAGCAGTACGGTATGGAACGGTTGGGCCGAAGAGTCTGTGTCAACGCTGTAAAGGAAGTTTCATCCGAACAGTGACTCTATTCCTCTCAATAGATCCTGGCTGACCTGCCAAGTTTCTTCAACAGTTTCATTAATTTCTACTTAGTATTCTGTGCAAAGGATCTTTTGTGCTGTAAGACTGCAGAGAAGATTCATCATGAATGTGGGGGCTTGTTCCATAATACGATAAGACCAGAGGACTTGGGTGTAGAATTATGCCATTCAGCTCATCTAGTCTGCTCCGCTGATCCTAGATCCCACACTGAATCCCTTACACCTTGCCATATCTTTGGATGCCCTAACCGATCAAGTAATGATCAACTTCTTGATTATACACAAAAATATAGACGGAAACTGTGCCTCCGACGAAGTCTGGGGCAGAGCGTTCCACAGATACACTACCCTCCGACTAACAAAATTCCTCCTTCCCTCTCACAAATAAAGACGATGGAAATTCAAGTAAAAAGTGCTGGTAGATCTCAACATCGGTAAAAGGACAGTTGACGTCTTGGGACGAGACCAGTCAGCAGGACTGGAGAAAAAAGGTGAGGTGTAGATTTAAAAAGGGAAACACAGGGTTATAGGTGAAACCATGGGAGGAAGGGTTGAAATAAATAGCTGCGGAAGCTGATTGGTGAAAGAGGTCCGGAGCTGGAGAAGTATGGCAGGTGAGAATAGAAGAGCATGGAAGAAAGAAAATCAGGTTGAAGCCCCAAAGGGAAGCGATTGGCGGGCAAGGAGATAAGGAGAGAGACGGAAAAGGGGATGGGGCTTGGTGAAGGTAGGTGGGAGTGCCATTACCGGAAGTTTGGGAAATCGTCTTCATGCAATCAGCTCGGAGGCTGCCCCGACGGAATATAAGGTGTTGTTCCTCCAACCTGAGTATAGCCTCGTGGCGATAGTCGAGGAAGCCACGGATTGACATATTGGAATGGGAATGGGAAGTGGCATGAAACTAGGTGACCAATGGCAGATATCGCCTCTTCTAGGACCATGTTGTAATAGAGTATCTTGTGAGCATGATGTAATGGCCCTGTGATGGTGTGGTGATGTAATTCTCCCGCCAGTGTGAGGTCACATGATGCAATTTTCCCGCCGGTGTGAAGTCACGTGATGGCCTGTTCCAACAGGTATAAACCGGGAAAACCTTGCTGTGACGCAAGAGTTTTGTGTTGGTTGGTTCGTCGGTGTTTAGTTTTGCTGCGTATTCGTCTCATGACGCAGTTTCACTTCAAAACGGAGCTTTACTTCATATTTTAAGATGGAAAGGTTGCTGCTGGCAGTTTCACCAATCGCTGCCAGTCTTTGTTTGTAGCATCTTTGATTCGCCTTTACAGTCCAGTATTGGAGAGTGAAAACCTTACCAATGTACGGGAACCCGAACGACTGGGGAAAGTTGCTGTCGTTTGGTAGTTTTCTAAAGGATCGACCTTATTGAATCTTCGTTCAACAATAGTGGCCTGCATCTGAGATAACATCTGCAAGAGCAGGAAAGTTTGGTGCAGTGTTCACCTTCCAGAGAAGAAGGTCAGTTCCTTTAAACCGTTTTATTTTCCTTCGTTGCGAATCCTTCGTACAAGACATATTTCTGCTGGGATCAGCAGTAACGTCACGTGTTCGAGGAATTCTGTACTTCAGGGAGGCCTCTCCTAATTGACTGTATAAATCACTCGAACTTTCTAATTTGCCACTTTAAGACTGTGTTCGCATTTACCACTGTAAGGACAATTCCAGAGTTTGGCGGTTTGTTAAATTGCCGTAGAGCAGTTTACTTCCAGTTAAGTTAGTTCTTTTTTTTAAATTTTCACTATTTTTGATCAGTCTTTAATAAAAGTTTATATTTGTTTATAAAAACCTGTCTCAATTCCATATCCATTGTTGTCGCCCACGTAACACTGGTCATACCTCCTCTTACTTTCCCGATTCTGCTTGGCGGCCGCCGCCCCAGCCTATTTCGTAAGCCCTTTTCAGCTCTCTCCTCATATCAGACATATACTTCAGATAAGACTTCGGCTACACCTCACCCGCGTCAATCCCGAAAAAGAGGTCAATGGGCAGCCTCGCCTCACGCCCAACCATCAGATAACAGGGCGAATACCCAGTAGCTTTATTGCTTGTACAGTTGTAACAGTGAAACAAATGTCCAATATGTTGACTCCTTCATTTCTTTTTGCTGACCTCCAGAGTCCCGAGTATGTCTAACAAGGTCTGATTAAACCTCTCCGCTTGGGGACCGGCCTGCGGATGAAAAGGCGTGGTCCTCGATTCCTCAACTCCCAGCATGCCCAGTAACTCATAGATGAGCTTACTCTCAAAGTCCCGTCCCTGATCACTGTGTATCCGCCGGGGTAGGCCATAATGCAAGAAATACTCACCCATAACGCTTTTCCCACCGTAGTCACCCTCTGGTCCTTGGTCGGAAGAGCTGAGTATATCTGGTGTGGTGGTCCGTGATGACTGAGACATTCGCCGTGTTGCTGGCATCGGGTTCTATAGACAGAAAATCCATACACACCAGGTTCAAGGGCCCTGCACTCTGCAAGAGTGAGAAAGGAAGAGCCTTCACTGGCAGTGTTTTCCGGCGTATGCAGCGAATACACGGCTTGCAGTACTCTTAAAACTCCGACTTCATTCGACGCAAGTAACACCTGTCCTTGAGTAACCCATAGGTCTCCATCCTCAAATGTCTAGACTCACCGCGCAGTGACTTCAAGGCAATCTTCTGATACTTCTCAGGCAGGACCAACTGCCAACACCGAGGTCGGTCCGAGGATGACGTTACCCGGTATAAAATTTGTTTCCTCAACTTCAACCGAGGCCACTCCCTCAGTAACGGAGGCACTGAAACGTGTTTCTTCTTCACCGCCCAGGCCATATCCCCCTTATCTACCGCGTATCAAACGATGCCAATGCCCGGACCATCTCGCTGAGCAGCAGCCACTTCCCCCGGACTCAATTCCAGCAGCTGCTTGGTCTTCAGAGCAGTCAGGTCACAGTAAACAGGGGGTAGGGCGCCGTCAGAAGCCCCCAGTGGGTCCACTGCGCGAACCGGCATCTCCTTTTCGTCGGCCTTCACAGTCATAGCCAACTGAAGCATGGCCTTCACCGCAGGGTCAGTAACGCTCTCCCACTCCTGGTCACTCTCCAGTTCCTGATGCACCCGTCGGGACAAAGCGTCGGCATCGACGTTCTGGCTCCCCGGCCGGTAGTTCAGGCTGAAATCATAAGACGACAAGGCCGCCAACCACCGATGGCCTGCAGCATCCAGATTCGCGGACGTCAGGATGTAAAGTGACCATGTGACAACAGTCCGTCTTCATCTCAAACTTGGCCTCGTGGAGACAGTCACTCAGCTTATCGACCATGCCCATTTCAACGGTAGGAACTCCAAATTGTGGGCGGTATAGTTCCTCTCGGAGGGCGACAAGCTCCGGATGACAAACGCTACAGGCCTCAACCGGCTACCCTGATCTTGATACAAGACAGTCCCTAATCCCTCTCGGCTGGCATCGGTGTGTAGTACATAAGGTAACCGGGGTTCCACAAAAGCCAGCACCGGCGCCTGGGTCAGCAACTCTTTCAGCAATTTAAAAGCCTCCTTACATTTTGCATCCCACCTCTGTCCGAAAGGTTCCACTCGGTAGAGATAATCTCCGGTCTGCATTCCCCTTTTCCTTTTCTGCCCCAAGGGAGGGTAACCAGGCCGAAGCTGGTTCAAGGGGTGACTCACTTTGGCGTAGCCGTTCACGAATCTCCGGCTACGTTGTCATCGCTTCTATCTTAGCCGGATATTAACTACTCCATCGCGCGAGATTATGTGCCCAACATAGCTAACATACGTCTTGCAGAACTGGCACTTGTCCAGGGAGAGTTTTAACCCTTCCTCATTCAGTCGGCTTAGCACCTTCAGTAGCCTCGCTTTATGCTCTTCCAAGGTGTATCTAAATACTATCAAGTCATCCAAGTACACCAACACATCAAACAAATTCATATCCCCCACCTTCTTCCACATGACCCTCTGGAAAGTGACAGGGGCTCCCGATATGTCCTGGGGTATTCTTTCAAACTGGGAAAATCCCAGAGGGCATATAAATGCCGTCTTCTCTTTATCGGCATCGCTCATCGGGATCTGGTAGTATCCACTCCTCAAATCCAGAACACTGAACCACTTCGCTCCACTGGGACAGGTCAGCGCATCTTCGACGCTCGGGACTGTATACTGGTCGGGGACAGTGCGCCGGTTTAGAGTCCTATTGTCCACACACATGCATCCCTTTCTGTTCTTCTTCCGGGCCATTACTATTGGAGATGCATAAGCGCTTCGTGATTCAGAGATGATCCCTGCTTCCTTCAACTTACTCAGGTGCTGGCGCACATTTTCCGCATCGGCAGGGGACAGTCGCCGCGACCTCTCTCTGATCGGCGTGTCCTCAGTCACCCGGATGGTGCGGCGAGTGCTCTTGAAACAACCCACAACGAAATCGCCAAGGGAAAAAACATCTCCCAGCTGCAACATCTTCTCCACCAGCCTCTTCTTCCAACCCGGCGACACCGGCGAGTTCCCAAAGTTAAAAGCCTCAGCAGTCAGCTTCTCGACCATTCAAGCCCTGGTCTCTCTCACTCCGAATGTCCTCGTCCCTCTTTCCCTTCTCTCTCTCCCCCAGTCTGTCTCTCCACAGTCTCGCTCTTTCTCTCACTCAGTTTATCTCTCTCTCTCCCTTAGTCTGTCGCCCTCTGCCCTTTATCCTCACCTAAACTCTCGCCCCTGTATCAGTCTCTGCTTTCCACACTTCCCGTCCCTCTCCCACGTTTCTCTCCCCAGTCTCTCTCTCATTCTCTCACCAATATCTCTGTCCCCCAGATTCTCTTTTCTCCAATTTTCGCTCACCCCAGTCTCTCTCTCTCTCTCTCTCTTTCTCTCTCTCTCTCTCTCTCTCTCTCTCTCTCTCTCTCTCTCTCTCTCTCTCTCTCCCTTCTCTCTCTACACTGTCTCTCCCTTCACGGTCACTTCCCCATCCCTGTAGTGCTAAGCATTTCTCCACAACAGGTTTATCTAATGCGAAGCGCATGTGCAAGGCTTACTCTAAATTCGTGAACACTGCTAATTCTCTTTTTTGTTTCATTCTTATACAAAAGACTGAAATAACAAATGAGTTGCTTTTCTTACCGATTTGGTCTTGAATGCCGTCAGATCCTGACCTGCCCTAGCCGAGGGTGTTTTGGAAAACTACAGCGGAGATGGTTTTGCCCTTATCGAAGAGCAGGGAATCGAAAGGCCAGGAGGCAGCTGACGTTATATAAGGGATGCAGCGATGTGCCGGGGAACAATTGGGACATGAGTCAGCTCATGATGGGATTCAGATGACAAAGTTTACTTGCAGTGAGACGACAGAAAGATGTTCAATTTGACAGAGTAGGCAATGACATAACAGGGGAGTGGGACATGCACTTCGGAGTAATGGATTGAAGGTTTTTTTTTTTAACTGGAGGGAAAACTCAGGAAGACGAGATGGACATTGACTTATGAGTTCAACTTCCGGATGCCGGGAAGGTTATTTCGGCTGTAACGAAAGTAAATTCAATGCTGGCTTGTATTTCAAGTGAGATCAAATTTAATTCCACTGATCGTGTGAGGCGTAAGTTCTCTGTACTTAAGAAAAAAAAAAGTTGAATAGTTCTTGATGTTCAGAGTGTTAACGGTTTCTGGGAGACGCGAGCAGACTGGGGTTGACAAACAGGTCACCCAGGAAGAACGGCAGAGGAACTAATGACCCAATTATCCTTCGGTCCAATGGTCTTATCTCATGTCATTCGGCCGAGTTAATTAACAATGATTCCTTTTCTGAAAGTATTGATAAAGTGCCTAACGAGAGCTCCTACCGCGTTGCGTTCATTGAACGTCTTTCCTACCCGGTATAACACACCCTGGGAGTGTCCAAGGAAGAAAGGCGCCTTTCTCACAAGGACATCAATAGACCTTCAGAAATAGACTTTATGCAGATGCTAATTGGACCCTGGACAGTCATTGCTTGTGCGAGTAAACACACCACGATTTTGATGCCAGCTCATTGCACACCGTCAGTTGAAGTTAGGATATTTGTATACGTGGATGTGGCCTTTTCATAGTATGTTGGATGCAATCAGTTAAATCTTTTTGCGGCGCTGTCTCATCTCTCCCAGCACGTACCAGGCTCGATCAGATCACTGAGAATTCCGCCCGTTCACTTTGCGATGGAAAATTGACGGATGTGCATTTACGATAGCCGCAGGATACATTGTCGGGAGGTGCAGCGGTGACGAGAGCGGGAGTATGGTGAACAAATAAATCTAAACTTTGGATGAGTTTGATAACTGGTAGGAGGTGGATGTCGTGGGCTGCGGGCGCGGAAGGGTCCGTTCTCGTGCTGTGTCTCTCTCGGCCACTCAGCCAGTTTTATTCTCACGCTGCTACGTTCTCCAGTGACCGGCAGTGTTGCAGTGTCAAGATGGAAAACACTGTGATTGCCAGGGAGACAAACTTAGATATTTTGTTTAATTAGTTTAACAATTGACGTGAGCGGATATTTCGCTGCGCTGATGAACTGCTCTCTGAACTTGGACTGAGTTACCCCATAAATAAAAGTGTTTGTGCAGCAACTTAATATCATCAGCATGTCTCCTGACTGTTCAAATATGTATTCCGAATAGTTGTAATTACTTGGATCCAATCGGGCAATGGTGAAGTAATGAAATTCCGCAACACTCACCGACCACAGGATTTTGAAGCTTCCGGAGATGGTGAGAAATAAGATCACAGACCTCCTCCTGCTCTCCATCTCCGGGTCACTGCGGTTCTCCGCCTTGCTCTGACCCCTCAGTCCCTTACGGACGCGACTAGTCACTAAAATGTGTCTGACTGTCAGAGCGTTGAACAGGAGTTTAGCACGAACGGGAGTAATGGCGTTAGGACGGTAGAAAACCACCGATATCCCACCCCCGCCCCCCGGGATCCGTATTGTGGCCCGGCTTTCGAATACAGTCCCAGGGTATATTGTTGATCACTTTCGCGGGACGATATATAAAGAAGTTAGACATATTTTTAAAACAGAGAAGGACGCCGGTTGCTGTCAGAACCGCAGCCGCAGTTTTCCCGGTGCAATACTTTGTTTTCCACTTCGAGCAGCATATGGCGACAATCCGATCAAACGTAAAAGTGACGGTGAACCAGACAGAGCTTTCTGTTGCTGCCTCTCCCAGGACGGAGATCACACTGCACACGGGGGTGATGTCCAGGAAAGTCCCGGGGAAGTAATAATAACCGACCCGCCACAATGTCACCGCAAACACGATGGTCAGTAGATCCGCCGCTGCCGTGGCCACCAGGTAGAGAGTGGTGCGGGTGGAGAGGCCGCACTTTCTCCGGGACAGGATCACCATCGCCACTAAATTCACTGGGAAACAAGCAAAGATAATAAATGAATTACTGTCTCTCTGCTCCACGGTCCTCAGGGCAGAGATAAGCTGGAACCTGAGAATAACCAAACTTTTCAGATAGCTCATTTCTGGAGATTTAAAAATAGCAAAGTACAACTCGCAGATGCGTCAAAGGAGTGCATGCTTGTTGAAAGGGTACTGTACTCGGTACTGGGAGAAGAGCAGGATCTGGCAAACAGGCATTGTCAACTGAACGCCGAGGGAGCTTCAGAGCTATTAATATAAAACGGCCACCATCAGGGATTTGATTGATGGGTAAAGCCTCGATACCTCGGCGAATTTCTCAGTGATAGTGATTCCCGCCACCTTTATTCTGGCGCTCCCCTTACACAACGAATCCTGCTACCTCCACCTCTGTCCATTTACAGGTTTCAAACTCGAAAGCGAATTTATTTCCCCTTTCTGCATGTCTTCGTCTCCTTCTCGACTCCCTTTTGCCACCGCCCACGGAAGCTTGGCCTCGCTTCTTTTTAATTTCTGTAAATTTGGCCCAGGTTCCTTCACGCCGTGTCAAGGTTAACCAATCAGGAAGTTTCAATATTCGCTTTTGAAGATTTTGCCTGGCTCTTTGAAACTTACAGTTATTTTGAACGTTCATGGATAAACACAAAATACTCTGCAGGTGCTGGGGTCTCCGCCAAAAACGTGCTGTGATTGTAACTCTCAAGCGATATTAACCGTTCTCCCCTGGATCTCACCGGTGATTCTTTTCCTACATTCCCTTCCAAATTGCAGCAAGTTCTTAAAACACAATGAAATACCTTTAAATTGGAACTTAAAACGTGTTCCATTATGGATCCGAAATAACAACAATAACCCGTAAAGGTGGCGAGCGCTCTGCATTAGCAGAATTTACTTTGAAAGCGGTTTTGCATCGATAAATCAAAACTGGCTGCTATGAATCCACAAAATAAACCCCTAACCTGAAGTTTCTACTCTACATCTGTTTCAACTGTCGGTGTATTTCAGCTAAAGCCACGCGTTAAACTACAAGGGAACGTCTGACAGAATACAGGGATGGTCACAATGTCTGCACCACATTCACTAATACAACCGTGTCACAAGGCTTTCGATAACTGAACAAGTCCCGAAACCGCGCACAAACAACAGCAAATGTTAGTTCACCTGTGTTCTTACCAGGGACACCAATGACTGCAATGATCATGAAGTATCTCTTTCTCACACGGTAAAATGCTGTGTGATATTCAATCCGTCTTCCAGCTGCCCGCGATCTCGCTGAAGAATCTCTGAGCTGATGAATCTCCGCGGTCGTTAATTTATACTCGCTCCAGCACACCGAATATTCAATACTACACAAGGCTGACGTGTCTTCCAACAGCTGGAGTAAAAATAAACATGATGTCATTCAAGTAAAATCCCAATTGTGATGAGGGCTGGATAGCTTGACAATAAATCACAAAATCTCAAAGACAAAGAAATGACGATTGGAGAAGTTGTTGCGAAACACACTCAGGCTCACCTCTCGGTTTCATGATTGCTATTGTTAATCTTGTCCATTCCTATGCTGCATGGACTTTGTCATCGCAGACCAATGACATACGGTCAGTAGGCTGCTCCGTTTCACTTTGTGAATTGCCTCGGTTATAGATCTTGTTAAGGACGTGATTACGTTGCATCGGGAAATGGAACAATTCAGATAGTAGCGGAGAATATGTAATTCTCTCCTTGAAGTGGGGGAGGAAGACGTGCTTCTCACAGACGTTTAAACTTTATTTCAAGTATTCAGTGGTGAAAGCATTTCCCGATGTCAGCTGAATCTAATACGAAAAGCATCGGCTAGGTGGAAGTGTAAGTTTGAGCGTCATTAGCATAAGGAGTCGGTGTAAGGAAATGACACAGAAATTAAATTGCAAACCTGCCGATCTAGGCTACTGCACTTCCGATGTTCACAATTATGTCTCCACTACGTTAGAGAGGAAAACCAAACAACCGAGTTGAGTTTGAGTGTTCATTCCTCATGGTCACGTAGTTGGCCCTCAGCCCCTTGATTTTATCACTTTTTAATTGTTTAACACTAACTTTTTATGTCTCTGACTGTGGCTTTCTCCAGTACTAGCTTTTTTCAAAATCTGTCATGTGACTCACGCTGGAATAAAATAGTGGGTATAAGATGCCAGAAGTTTATGGTCAAAGCAGGCCGATCTATAGAAAGAAATAAAGAGGATGTTTGAGCTGAAGTGGCAAAAATGGCAGGCGAATCACACCTAGCAACTACTTACCAGAGTCCCCACTGTCTAAAGCGGCCGTGCTATAGCTGTAGAGCAAATGCTTGTCTGTTAACCCACGAGGTTTCCCGTATTCTCCACAATTATTCTAACAATATGAAAGGAAACACCCCCAAAAAAAGTTCCCCTCTACCACCACTCTGCTCCGTCTCGCGGATTTAGTCCTTAATCTTAATAATTTCTCCTTTGGCTCCCCCCGCTTCCTCCAAACTAAAGGTGTAGCTATCGGCACCCGTATGGGTCCTAGCTATGCCTGCCTTTTTGTTGACTTTGTGGATCAATCTATGTTCCGTGACTATTCTGGTATCTGTCCTCCACTTTTCCTTCGCTACATCGACGACTGCATTGGCGCTGCTTCCTGCACGCATGCTGAGCTCGTTGACTTTACTAACTTTGCCTCCAACTTTCATCCTGCCCTCAAGTTTACATGGTCCATTTCCGACACCTCCCTCCCCTTTCTAGATCTTTCTGTCTCTGTCTCTGGAGATAGCTTATCCACGGATGTCTACTATAAGCCTACTGACTCTCACAGCTATCTGGACTATTCCTCTTCTCACCCTGTCTCTTGCAAAAACGCCATCCCCTTCTCGGAATTCCTCCATCTCCACTGCATCTGCTCTCAGGATGAGGCTTTTCATTCCAGGACGCAGGAGATGTCCTCCTTTTTTAAAGAAAGGGGCTTCCCTTCCTCCACTATCAACTCTGCTCTCAAACGGATCTCCCCCATTTCACGTACATCTGCTCTCACTCCATCCTCCCCCCACCCCACTAGGAATAGGGTTCCCCTGGTCCTCACCTACCACCCCACCAGCCTCCGGGTCCAACGTATTATTCTCCATAACTTCCGCCACCTCCAACGGGATCCCACCACTGAGCACATCTTTCCCTCCCCCCCCTCTCTGCATTCCGTAGGGATCGCTCCCTACGCAACTCCCTTGTCCATTCGTCCCCCCCATCCCTCACCACTGATCTCCCTCCTGGCACTTATCCGTGTAAGCGGAACAAGTGCTACACATGCCCTTACACTTCCTCCCTTACCACCATTCAGGGCTCCAAACAGTCCTTCCAGGTGAGGCAACACTTCACCTGTGAGTCGGCTGGGGTGATATACTGCGTCTGGTGCTCCCGATGTGGCCTTTTATATATTGGCGAGACCCGACGCAGACTGGGAGACCGCTTTGCTGAACATCTACGCTCTGTCCGCCAGAGAAAGCAGGATCTCCCATTGGCCACACATTTTAATTCCACATCCCATTCCCATTCTGACATGTCTATCCACGGCCTCCTCTACTGTAAAGATGAAGCCACACTCAGGTTGGAGGAACAACACCTTATATTCCGTCTGGGTAGCCTCCAACCTGATGGCATGAACATCGACTTCTCTAACTTCCGCTAAGGCCCCACATCCCCCTCGTACCCCATCTGTTACTTATTTTTATGCACACATTCTTTCTCTCACTCTCCTTTTCCTCCCTCTGTCTCTCTGAATATACCTCTTGCCCATCCTCTGGGTTCACCTCCCCCCCGCTTGTCTTTCTCCCCGGACCTCCTGTCCCATGATCCTCTCATATCCCTTTTGCCAATCACCTGTCCAGCTCTTGGCTCCATCCCTCCCTCTCCTGTCTTCTCCTACCATTTTGGATCTCCCCCTCCCCCTCCAACTTTCAAATCCCTTACTCACTCTTCCTACAGTTAGTCCTGACGAAGGGTCTCGGCCTGAAACGTCGACTGCACTTCTTCCTACAGATGCTGCCTGGCCTGCTGCGTTCACCGGCAACTTTGATGTGTGTTGCTTGAATTTCCAGCATCTGCAGAATTCCTGTTGTTAGGCCCTAGTTCTACCTGTTCGGCATAGGCATGGCAGAGAGACAGAAAGGTGTTAACATGGGGGACCCCAGATGCTGGGGTGAGCCTTCTCAAGGACATAAACACAAATACCACCATCAACCAATACATTCTCCTTTAGTCCGAGAGAGTCCTGCTACTCAGTTCCTTCAGTAACACGTTTGCAGTCTGTTCGATGTAGTTCGAAGTTTAGTGTGATGTTCCTGCCCTTCTCTCCTATCTAGGCCGGCCTTGGTTTGCTTGTGTTGTTTTTCCTGCTCTCGTTTCCGGTGCCCATCCACCCATTCACGCTCCGTTTTTAGCGTCTCCCAACCTTTGGCGTTCCTTCTGCAGTACATACCTCTATCCCAATCTCACATGCAGTTTTCCTCCAACTTGCTAATAATATACTGTTCCTCTTTACATCTGCCTTTCCTTCCATTCCCATTTCAACAATTTCCACTTCTTTCCACAGTTCTTTTTCCATATCGAAGTTACTGCTTGTTCTCATGAGGTAATATCCCAGGTTCTCCCCTCCCCCCCAGTGGCCACATTTTGTTCCCCAATTTCTTATTCAGCTCTGCACTCAACATTCACAAATCTCTTTCCTTGTCTGGAAAACTCTCACACATACTGTGTAGGGCTGCTCCTGGCCCACTCATATCAATCGACTGCAATTGACCCATGTTCTCTAAGTAATTTACCCAGCACGTCTGCCTCCTGTCCACTCAGTAAAATTTACCCGGTACCGCCTCCTGTCCACTCAGTAAAATTTACCCGGTACCGCCTCCTGTCCACTCAGTAAAATTTACCCGGTACCGCCTCCTGTCCACTCAGTAAAATTTACCCGGTACCGCCTCCTGTCCACTCAGTAAAATTTACCCGGTACCGCCTCCTGTCCACTCAGTAAAATTTACCCGGTACCGCCTCCTGTCCACTCAGTAAAATTTACCCGGTACCGCCTCCTGTCCACTCAGTAAAATTTACCCGGTACCGCCTCCTGTCCACTCAGTAAAATTTACCCGGTACCGCCTCCTGTCCACTCAGTAAAATTTACCCGGTACCGCCTCCTGTCCACTCAGTAAAATTTACCCGGTACCGCCTCCTGTCCACTCAGTAAAATTTACCCGGTACCGCCTCCTGTCCACTCAGTAAAATTTACCCGGTACCGCCTCCTGTCCACTCAGTAAAATTTACCCGGTACCGCCTCCTGTCCACTCAGTAAAATTTACCCGGTACCGCCTCCTGTCCACTCAGTAAAATTTACCCGGTACCGCCTCCTGTCCACTCAGTAAAATTTACCCGGTACCGCCTCCTGTCCACTCAGTAAAATTTACCCGGTACCGCCTCCTGTCCACTCAGTAAAATTTACCCGGTACCGCCTCCTGTCCACTCAGTAAAATTTACCCGGTACCGCCTCCTGTCCACTCAGTAAAATTTACCCGGTACCGCCTCCTGTCCACTCAGTAAAATTTACCCGGTACCGCCTCCTGTCCACTCAGTAAAATTTACCCGGTACCGCCTCCTGTCCACTCAGTAAAATTTACCCGGTACCGCCTCCTGTCCACTCAGTAAAATTTACCCGGTACCGCCTCCTGTCCACTCAGTAAAATTTACCCGGTACCGCCTCCTGTCCACTCAGTAAAATGTACCCGGTACCGCCTCCTGTCCACTCAGTAAAATTTACCCGGTACCGCCTCCTGTCCACTCAGTAAAATTTACCCGGTACCGCCTCCTGTCCACTCAGTAAAATTTACCCGGTACCGCCTCCTGTCCACTCAGTAAAATTTACCCGGTACCGCCTCCTGTCCACTCAGTAAAATTTACCCGGTACCGCCTCCTGTCCACTCAGTAAAATTTACCCGGTACCGCCTCCTGTCCACTCAGTAAAATTTACCCGGTACCGCCTCCTGTCCACTCAGTAAAATTTACCCGGTACCGCCTCCTGTCCACTCAGTAAAATTTACCCGGTACCGCCTCCTGTCCACTCAGTAAAATTTACCCGGTACCGCCTCCTGTCCACTCAGTAAAATTTACCCGGTACCGCCTCCTGTCCACTCAGTAAAATTTTGCCTTCCTTATACGAGTCTCCTGACAGATTTTTTCCCAATCCCGTCAAGGTATGAGATCAGCCTTGGGCGGGGGACGGTACCTCCAAAGGAACTAACGGAGAGCGACAAAAGGTAAAATACCTATTGGGCGCCCGGTTGGTCTCTGCAGTCCCCAGAGTGGTCCAGCCACTTACTCAGCCTGTCTGCTTGGCACTCCCTATATTGGGATCCTGTTCGTGACACCAAATGTTAAAGTTGAATCTGAATAAAACTTGGGACACCAGCTTCTTATTGTCTCCACAGTTTATTGCATATTCTCCTGCAGGATGCTTGAGACCCAGTTGTCAAAGGGAAGGCATGTAAGCACTGCCACCATCTGAAAAGTGGACTGACTTAGTCGGGTTACAGCCATATACTTATATATAGTAAGCCGCATACATTACTCTCACAAGACGTTATTTGAACTGGTACGCCAACCAAGTCTGTTGGTGCAAAACTTAATTACTCAGATAAGAGAATTTGCTAAATAAAGTTTTTAAACGAGAACTGAGTGTCCTCATAATCTAATCTAAAAAAAAATCTAATCTAATCTAATCTAACTACAGACGGATGTACTGTTCAGTACTTCCCAGTTATTCCCTTTGCAAAGCCCTGACTTAATTACAGACAGATGTTCATTCCTGTCCTTATCAGTGAGTCCTCCTCCCTTTACTCAAACGAGGGTACAATGTATAATGTTATCAACTAATGAGAGTACAATGTATAATGTCATCAGCACTCAGTGTGTCTCTCTGCAAGCTGCAGAGAACTGGTAATGAGCCTGTCTTAGCTAACCGCTGAAGACAGAGTTTACTTCAGTTTAAAAAATTCCTATTCAGTCCCAATTATTCTTTCAGCCAGAGGTTACATAGGTTCAAAATGATTTTTTTATATATCCTCAATTCCTCAGGAGGATTCAGGGGAAATATTTATGTACAATATAGAAACTGGTGTTACCTGTGTGTATTGTGGTGATACAAAAGTTGCTGCAGAATTTACAAGTGGGAAGAAGTGGAGTGATATTTGGAAATCTGGCTTTTTAAAGCATAATTTAGCAAGCAAACCACATGGACAATGTGCAAAATCTCTGGTAAGAAATTCCTTCATCACCAGTAACAGGCCTGCTAACATAGGCTGTGTGAGAGAGCAGATGAACTTGATCAAACCCAGAGGATATCAAAGTTCTTATCAACAGTGAATTGCGAGCTGTTAAAATGAATACCTCTCTATATAAGATTCACTGTGCACGTGTTGTCACTGGGTAAAAAAAATGCACAGTACAAGATTTATGTGCACACTGGTCATTACAAATTAGAGAGGACATTGGTGGGAAGGTGGGGCGACCTTCAGTGTCCCTGATGCCCTCACCAACAAGATGTGCATCCAGCTGCAGCTTGTAACCCTGCACCTTAAGGAGTTGGAACTTGAAATGGATGAATTCCAGATCATCTGGCAGTCAGAGGGGGTTATAGATATGACATGAAGAAAGGTGAGTTACACCCAAGGTGCAGGACACAGGGAACTGGGTGAGAGTCAGGAAGGGGAATGAGTTTAAATAGCCATCGCAGAGTACTCTTGTTGCTATCCTGCCCAACAACAGTTGGACCACTTTAGAAGCTGTTGGGGTGGGGGGGGATTACCTGGCAGAGGAAAGTCAGAGGCATGATAGGAGATTTGTTAGTTAGGGGAAGAAAACAAGAGGGGACTAATATCCCAGTGGTAAGGCTTGCTAGTGCTCGTGTGGGGGGAGGGGGTGATGTGGTTAAAATAAGTTGTAGGAGGAATGGGAGCCAGAATGACAGAACAGATAGTGGAGAGGGTGAATTGAATTGAATTGACTTTATTCCATACATCCTTCATATACATGAGGTGCAGAAATCTTAACGTTACGTCTCCCTCTAAATGTGCAATGTGTAATTTATAATAACTTATAATAAATAGTTTGTACATAGGACAGTCAATTGTATCAGCATGAATTAATCAATCTGATGGCCTGGTAGAAGATGATGTCCCGGAGCCTGTTGCTCCTTTTGCTGTGGTACCGTTTCCTGGATGGTAGCAGCAGGAACAGTTTTTGGTTGTGGTGAATTGTGTCCCCAATATCCTTTGGGGCCTTTTTACATACTTGTCTCTGTAAATGTCCTGAATAGTGGAAAGTTCACATCTACAGATGTGCTGGGCTGTCTGCACCACTCTCTGCAGGTTCCTCCAATTAAGGGAAATACAGTTCCCATACCAGGCAGTGATGCAGCCAGTCAGGATGTTCTCAATTGTGTCCCTGCAGGAAGTTCAGAATGTGGGGCCCCATCCCAAACTTCTTCAACCGTCTGAGGGGAAAGAGGTGCTTTTTTCACAACACAGCCGGTATGTACAGACAATGTGAGATCCTCGGTGATGTTTATGCCAAGGAACTTAAAGCTGTTCACCCTCTCAACCCCAGATCCCTTGATGTCAATAGGGGTTAGCCTGTCTCCATTTCTCCTGTTGTCCACAATCAGCTCCTTTGTTCTTGTGACAATGAGGGAGAGTTTGTTTTCTTGACACCAGTCAGATGTTGTTCAGACCTCAGATAGAGTCAGCAATCAAACGGTTGAGCATGGTGCGATGAATGTGTTGAGATTCTAAATTGGAGAAAGGTCAATTTTGATGGTATCAAAGGATCTGACAAGTGTGGTTTGGGACAGGCTGTTTTTTGACAAAAGAGTACTTGGTATTTGGGAGGACTTCAGAAGTGAAAGTTTGAGGGTGTAGAGTTTGTATGGGCCTGCCAAATTAAAAATTGAAAGGTAACTGGCGCAGGGAAAATTGGTTTTCAAGAGATATTGATGCCCTGGATATTTTGTTCCTCTAAATGCCTCAGACTGTTAGTCAATGCTGAAAAACATTTAAGCTGTCTAATGCAACTACCTGCACCGGGACCATCGCCCTCCATACCCCTACCATCTAGGCTCCCATCCAAACGTATCTTAAATGGTGAAACCAAGCTTATATTCACCACTTGTGCTGGCATCTCATTCCACACTCTCTTGACCATTTCAGTAAAGAGCTTTTCCAAATGTTCCCCTTAAATTTTCACCTTCCCCACTTACCAATGAACTTCGTTGTCATCTCACCCAACCTCAGTGGAAAGAGCTGCTTGCATTAACCCTATCTATACCCTCATAATTTTGTATACTGCGAACAAATCTTCAATGTATAATTTCCTTGTTTATGTTTAGAGCCTTTTTTAGGTGTATAAGATGATGAGGGGCATTGTTCGTGTGGACAGCCAGAGGTTTTATTCCCAGGGCTGAAATTGCTAATACGAGGGGCATAGTTTTAAGGTGCTTGGAAATAGATACCGAGGGGATGTCAGGGGTAAGTTTTTTTACACAGAGAGTGGTGGGTGCGTGGACTGCATTGCCGGCTAATTTGCATTTGATTGTTTCAGTTACTGTGGGGCCAGGCACCCATGCAGCCAGCAGGAACATGGAATAATACCAATGGAGAGAGTCAAGGTGAGCCAGGACACAGATTGGAGATGGCAGAAATGCTCCATTCTTATACAGACAGGAAGAGCATCAGAGAATTTGATGGTCATTCCAGATACCAGTTCTGTGCCCACTCAGAAGATGATTTCTCTCTCCAACTTAGGTTGAACTTCACTGTAACAGTGTGATGTCAGATCACACCTTGACAACTCAAGTGATCTCATCTGAAATGTTGTCCAACACCCATTGATGGATTTTGTAAATCTTTTTACAGGTTAAAAGTGACAAGGAATTTGTCTACGGTAATCCAGAACACAACACACAAGTTTTGCTGTCTCTGTCCAGACATTTAAGAAGTGGACCAAGGGATTCACTCGATCATCTGACCTACTGACTTGCCCATAATTTTACACAGGGGAGAGGCTATTCATCTGTTCAGACATTGGGAATGGATTCACTCGATCATCTCAACTGAAGGTACATCAGCAGTTCACACAGGGCAAGGCCATTAATCTGTTCTGTGGGTGAGAAGGGATTCAGTCGGTCTTCCCACCTGTGGACACACCAGTCAGTTCATACTGGGCAGAGGTTGGTTATCAGCTGAATTCGTGGTGAAAGATTCACTCGGTCATCTGGCCTCATGGCTCACCAGCGAGATCACACTGCAGAGAGGCCGTTCACCTGCTCATACTGTGGGAAGGGATTCACTTAGTCATTTAATCTGCAGGTACATCAGAGAGTTCACACTGGAGAGAAGCCACTCACCTGCTCGGACTGTGGGAAGGGATTCTCTTGCTCATCCCAACTGAAGGTGCATCAGTCAGTTCACACTGGGGAGAGGCCGTTCACCTGCTCAGACTGTGGGAAGGGATTCACTTTCTCATCTCGATTACTGAGACACCAGTCAGTTCACACCGGAGAGTGGCCATTCACCTGCTCAGTCTGTGGGAAGGAATTCACTTTCTCACCTCCACTACTGAGACACCAGTCAGTTCACACCGGAGAGTGGCCATTCACCTGCTCAGATTGTGGGAAGGGATTCACTGAATCATCTCAACATAAGGTACATCAGAGAGCTCACACAGGGGAGAGGCCATTTACCTGCTCAGTCTGTGGGAAGGGATTCATTAGGTCATCTATTCTGAAGGTACATCAGCGAGTTCACACTGGAGAGAGGCCATTCACCTGCTCAGACTGTGGAAAGGAATTCACTTTGTCATCACAACTGAAGGTACATGAGCGAGTTCACACAGGGGAGAGGCCATTCACCTGCTCAGTCTGTGGGAAGGGATTCATTAGGTCATCCAATCTGGAGGTACATCAGCGAGTTCACACTGGGGAGAGGCCATTCACTTGCTCAGACTGTGGGAAGGGATTCACACGGTTCGCTATCTTACAAGCACACCAGTCAGTTCACACTGGGGAGAGGCCGTTCACCTGCTCAGACTGTGGAAAGGGATTCACTCGGTCATCTCAACTGAAGGTACATCAGCGAGTTCACACTGCAGAAAAGCCTTTCACCTGCTCAGACTGTGAGAAGGGATTCACTCAGTCATCTCAACTACAGAGACACCAGCGAGTTCACACTAGGTAGAGGCCAATCTCCTGTTTAGACTCTGGGAAGAGGTGCTCTCCGCCAAACCAACCAAATGTGCATCATTGTTCACACTGAGGGGAGGCTGTACACCTGCTGTGAATGTGGGAAAGGATTCATTCAGTTATCTAACCTTCAGCTGGCAGCTTAATATAGGGGGAAATAGCCGCCCAGCTCGGCCAAGCTTAAGAAATCTTGTTTGGGTGGATGCTGCATGATGTGTCCCCTGTTACAAATCAGTACTCCGAAATAACAAATGCTACACAATATGTGATTAAACGATTCAGCTTTATAATTCTTTCTTTGACTACAGGGTTAGTGAAGTAAACAAAAAAAAAGGGCCCACTCTCTCCATTCGTGTCTTCTCATCTCTCCCCAGCAAAATACCATGAAAATCTCTCTTCCACACTCACAAGAAAGAACAACATCTCTGTCATTGGATAGTGCCGCATTCCAAAACCCTGTTATCTCTAGTCATAACCTAAACATTGCTGCTACAGAAAAACCATTACCTCAGATGTGAAACATTACAGAGAGGCCATTACATTAGCAGTGAAACCTTGCAGGGTGTTACACTTGTGACACACTACTGGGTTCACACCGGGGAGAAAGTTTCAATAAGCTGCATGCTGGATATTTGTCCATCACCGTTGCTGAAAACAATTTTGAGAGTGACTGTCGGTGCTGAACTCTGCAATTATTGCTGCTGCTCACCACACCCAGTTCTGCACCCTGGTCGCTGGGCATGGGAGGAATTTCTTCTGCTGCATGTTCACCTTTAATAGGACTGGAGTTTAATATTCTGGATCTGAGACAAATAAATCAGTTCTATTTTGAACTCTGTCTCCAGTACTTAGTGAATTTATAACACACCTAGTATACAGTAGAGAGTCAACTCAGGCTGGCTGGACCCTGCCAGTGATTCTGTTCCATGCCAGTCCTTTTAAATCCACCCCTGTTGTTCATCTCTTGCTCCCCCTGTGCTGATGGGTTCCAAAACAGTCACCACTCTGTGGGTGAAGAGGTTTCCCTTGAATTCTCTGCAAATTGAAAAAGTCGAGCTGACTGCAGTTCTGTCTGAGATGTTCTTCGCCTCTGAAATCTCTGGGCTGAGGAAGAATGACATTGGGAGTTAACCTCCTTATTCAGGGCTCATTTCCACATTATGGGTTATTTTCCCTGCTTCTAAAGGATTGCTTGCAAACACAACTCCTGACCTCCAAAGACTGAAATCAGAACGGGAAACCATCAGTTGGATGTTTAATGAAGCAGGGGCAGAAACCAGAGGCGGGTCTGCACAGGGCAGAGTTTGGGGCTTTGGATCAATGTCAGGTTAATAATGTATGATGAGGAGAAGGGAATCAGCAGCCAGGCGTGGCAACAAATGACAGAGTAGCAACATTTAGAAGCTAATTGGCAAAGAAAATAATTTGTCTAATGACACAAACAATGCCTGTTGTGAGGTGATGCACTGGTCGAGGAACATGTATGTGTTGGGATGATTTTATCTATTGAGGGAGTTGTTCCAGTAATAATATATCTGGATGGTTATTTTAGATTATCCTATCTGTAATAATGTATTGCTTATCATGTAAATTGTGAAATACTGTCCCTATCTGGATCAGGCCTGAATTTATAGTGCCTTAATGAAGTTACGGTGGTCATTCATGAGTTTGTATGTTAAAGCAAGATTTTGGTGAAATATATTTGCCACTTGATTGTACCTGCATAAGTAATCAGATTGAGTTAAACTGCTGCAGGATCCTGGAATGTGTTGGATAGTGTCTGGTTTCTCTTGGCATTTTCTGTATTTATTGCCTTGTTTGTTTGTATTTCATGTATTTTCGATTTTTTTTCATATTGTTGACCACCTTGTCCTATATTTCTGCAAAGAACCCCTCTGTTTCTGGGAAGAGGGATCCAACTCTCAGTCAGGTGTTCGATGCTTCCTTGTCACCATCTCGTCTGCTCAGATCATTGGGATGTCTCCCATGGAGGGTCATACTCATTCCACTGGTTAATGTTTTCTTCCATAGTGATGATTCATTTTTCTGAGTTGGCCTCTCATTTAAGTTTTCTGGTCTGTATTTCTTACCACGATTGCATAGACACACATGGAGCAATGAATACTGTTCATTTTTGATGAAAATATATACTTAGAAGTTTTATGTGTTATTCCCCTTCCTCCTCCTGTCCAAGGTAGTGTTAATCTAACTGAGTCTGAGTGTAAATAGTCTTTTCTAAAGCTGTCATTTCAGTTCTGTATCTTTGTTAATTTTACTGATTGAAATGGGACAAAGATATTTTTATATATAAAAAAGTCAATGTCGGTATTGATGAAAGTGTTTATTGCCTTTGTTGTATTTGTTAACTATTGAGCTCTGTTTGGCAGGTTTTTTTAAGCCTTGAACTAAATTTTGACAAAGGTTCTCCCTATTTCGCACTACTTTCTATTTTCTTTGCTTGTTGATATTCCAGATACGTGGGTGTCAAGAGTCCCGATGAAGGGTCTTGGCTGGAAATGTTGATTCCCATCCGTGGATGCTGCCTGACATGCTGAGATCCTTCAGCACTTTGTGTATAGTTCTCTAGATTTCTAGCATCTGCAGGTCCACTTGTTTCCCAGATACTTACATGCTTCTTGAAAGAACAAGCTGGTGGTGGGATGTGTGGCTCTGTTGGTAAAATAGTAAATAGAATCAGTAGAAAGAGTTAGCATAAGGTTGGAATGTGTGGAATTTGTGGGTAGAATTAAGGAACAGCACATGTAAAAAAAAAAAAAAAATCCCTGATGGGAATTGTACAGAGACCTCCAAACAGTAGTAAGTATGTGGTCCACAAGTTACAATGGAAGTTAGAAAATGTGTGCCAAAAGGGCAATGTTACAATAGTCATGGGGGATTATCATGCAGGTGATTAGGAAAATTAGGATGGTGTTGGTCTCAAGAGGAGGAATTCCTAGAATGCCTACAAGATGCTTTTTTAGAGCAGTTCATGGTTGAGACCACTTGGGGATCAGCTATTCTGGATTGGGTGTTGTAATGAACCGGAATTAATTAGGTCACTTAAGTTCAAAGAAACCTTAGGGGCAAGTGATTTTAATACGATCAAATTCACCCTGACATTAGAGAAGGAGAAGCTAAAGTCAGATCTGAAATAAAGAGAATTAGAGAGGCATGAAAGAAAAATTGGTCAAAATTGATTTGAAAAGAACATGGGCAAGGATGAAAACAGAGCAGCAATGGCAGTAATTTCTGGCAGCAATTCGGAAGGCACAGGATATATACAGTGGCGTGCAAAAGTTTGGGCACCCCTGGTCAAAATTTCTGTAGCTGTGAATAGCTAAGTGAGTAAAAGATGACCTGATTTCCAAAAGGCATGAAGTTAAATATGACACATTTCTTTAATATCTTATGCAAGATTACTTTTTTATTTCCATCTTTTACAGTTTGAAAATAACAAAAAAGGAAAAGGGCCCGAAGCAAATGTTTGGGCACCCTGCATGGTCAGTACTTAGTAACACACCCTTTAGCAAATATCACAGCTTGTAAACGCTTTCTGTAGCCAGCTAAGAGTCTTTCAATTCTTGTTTGTGTAAATTTCTGGGTTCAGCCATTGGCAGCAAAGCAGTGACTGTGGAAATTACAAATCAGAATATTATTAGAGTCACAGAGCCTAGCTGCACTGAAACAGGCCCTTTGGCCCTTCTAGTCAATGCCGACACTGAACTTATCTCTAATGTGGGGGTGAGAGGGCGGACGGGGCAGAGAGGGAGGCAATAAGGGGAGGGGATGGTCGAGTGCGGAGAGGGAAACAGAGCAGAGAGTTTATACTTAATATCTTTCAGAAAAGGTACTTGTTTGAATTTACTTGCTGCAAGCCTACTATCCATACCCTGTAGTTCTCAACCAAATTATTGATTTAGATGACAAGTAGCAATGTTCAAAGTTCAAAACGAATTTTATTATGAGTACATATGTCACTACAAACAACCCTGAGGTCATTTATCCAACAGGAACACTTAGCAAATCTATAGAATAGTAACAGGATCAGTGAAAGATCAAGTAGAGCATAGAATTCAAAAAACTGTGTAAATGCAAATAAAATTAAATATCAATGAATAATGATAGCAATGGGGTGTAACCCTGGGGAACCCCACTGGGCCGGGCCTTGAGTCCAATAAACAGCCTCCCACCATCACTCTCTGCTTCCTACCATCAAGACAACTGTGCATCCAGTTAGCCAGCTCTCCCTGGATCCCATGTGATCTAACTTTCCACAGCAACTTACCATGCTGAACCTTGTCAAAGGCCTCACTGATACCCATGTCGGCCACGATCCTGGGACAGAGGTGTCACTGATCAGAGGGCACAGATTTAAACAGAGGACGAAGAGGTTTAGAGGGATCTGAGGAAGTGATGTTTCACTCAGAGGGTAGCTGAAATCTGGAACACACTGCCCGAGGTGGTGGTGGAGACAGGTCCCTTCACAACATTACAAAGTGTCCTCTTTCCTCCATCTCCAGGGAAGCTGCATCTCCACACAAACTCCTCACTTGAGATGACTGTCTGTACCCGTGACACAGGAAATCACATCACTGTCACTCTCCTGATACCATACGGGAAGCGGTACAGCAACATAAAAGCCAGGACCAACAGGCTCCGGGACAGCTTCTTCCACCAGGCCGTCAGACTGATGAACTCACACTGATTTGAGTGTACTCTATATTACATTGTCTGTTTTATTTATTATAAACTATTATAAATTACTATGATTGCACGTTGCACATTTAGATGGAGACGTAATGTAAAGATTTTTACTCCTGATGGATGTAAGAAATAAAGTCAATTCAATTCAATTCCTGATCCCGTGTCTGAGCTGCTCGCCTCCGGGTATCCTCCGTCAACAAGCTTCGTCCTCAGTCACCATCTGTCAGATTATAAAAACAATTAAAACGATCTATCAGACAGCTCCTGTACCCCTCCACCCCTGTTAAAACTCTCTGCTCAGCCCCTTCCCTATTCCCTTTCCCTTTCAGACTCCCGATGTGCCAGCAGATCCGAATTCACCGTGTGGACATTTCTACCCCACAGGAGGCTGTACAAACCCGTGTCCTTCTCTGATGCACAGCTCAGTGACCCCAATCCCTGTCTGCACTCGCAGCCCATGACGGTGACAGCTGTCCTAGACTCTGTAACTCACAATCTTGTAACACAGAATCTTGTTCACAGCAAGTTTAGACAGTCATTAATATGAAGAGAGAATTGTTGTTTCCTGAAAGACAGGCGAGCGAAGCTGTCTGATCCAATTCACCAGATGGTCCGGTGTTTACAAGTTAATGTGTCCCGGGACCCACTCATAACCCCGACCCACACAGACAGACAGACAGACAGACAGACTGTCCCTTCGCCCCAAACCCCCTGCAGAACCACAAGGAATTGATCCACGGCCCGGGCTCGGTCGCAAAGTGAAAACCGGGGCTGAGGAGAGCCCGGAGACAAACACCCCGCTGCCCACTCCACCAACAACACGGCACAGCCGGACACATCTCACAACACCGGATCCGCTCCCGATGAAACCCGAATTTAATTTTGTTGTTCCAGATCGGACCCAACAAAAGGTGTTTTAAAATTGAAGCGCTCCCCCTCACCTGACGTCACACATCAGCTCCCCCACGCGCCTGACGTCACCCATGGTCTCCCCGTATCTGCATCTGCTGTAACAAGCACAGTGCCTTACGTCACACACGCGCTGCTGTGCTCGAGCTTTTTCGGTTTAACGGCTGAGCTACTGAGCACGAGCCGCGCCCCCCCCCCGAACAGTCAACAGAGGAATTATTGAATTGATTGCAAAGCTGCGCTATTCCCATTGGTGCGATGGGATGTCAATCACTGATTACACCCAATAGTGGAGGCGGACCAGCCGAGAGGGCGTTACCCCGTCTCCTGCAAGCGGGACAAATCCCAAAGTAAATGTCCGCTTTCTGATTTATTTCCATTTCCCTCCGAGGGAAGTTGGGGCGTTTGTGAAGCGTCTCCTGCGGCCGGAGTCTGATGTATCGCTGAGAGGTAGGAGGAGACCGCTCGGCCCGTCGGTTTGATGCCGGTTCCCCGGGGAGGGAGAGGATGAAGACGGTGAGAGAGGGGGCGGACAGGATGTTTGTCCCGGTGGGGACAGGAGGGGCTCATCTGTGGAAATGTCTGAGCCCACGGTGGTGGCGATTCACCACATTGGTGGGCAAACACCGGCAGACTGTTGCCCTGCAAGCGGGGCCAATGGTCCGGGAAAAGTGGGGATGGGAGTAGTGTTGGGGACCCGGGGTCTTATTGAACGACAGGACGGTGTGGAGGGGCCGAGTGGCCTTCCTGGTCTCTGTGTGTTTAGATACAAGGAATAACCAGGCCCTCCCCAGGCCTGCAGGATGTTCCAGTCGGTGTTGTAGGGACCGGTGCTTCGAACCCAGTTGTTCCCAAACTGTGTCAACTATTTGGCTGAGAGACCAAATCCAACATTTCCAAATCTGTTACTGACACAAAATATATGTTCATAGAAACATAAAACACAATACAAGCCCTTCTGCCCACAAAGTTCTGTCAAACATGTCCCTACCTTAGAAATTACTAGGGTTACCCATAGCCCTCTATCTCTCTAAGCTCCATGTACCTATCCAAAAATCTCTTAAAAGACCCTATCATATCCGCCTCCACCACCATTGCCGGCAGCCTATTCCATGCACTCACTGCCCTCTGAGTAAAAAATTTACCCATGACATCTCCTCTGTACTCCCCAGGACCTTAAACCTGTGTATTCTTGTGGTAGCCATTTCAGCCCTCGGAAAAGCCTCTGACTATCTACAAAATCAATGCCTCTCATCATCTTGTACACCCCTATCAGGTCACCTCTCATCCTCCAGCTTGAACTCCATCTGTCACTTCTCAGACAAGTTTTGCATCCTATCAAAGTCCCGCTGTAACCTCTCCTCCGTCGCTCCAAGGAGAAAAGGCCAAGTTCACTCAACCTATTCTCATAGAGCATGCTCCCCAATCCAGGCAACATCCTTGTAAATCTCCTCTGCACCCTTTCTATAGTTTCCACATCCTTCCTGTAATGAGGCAACCAGGACTGAGCACAGTACTCCAAGTGGGGTCTGACCAGGGTCCTATATAGCTGCAACATTACCTCTTGGCTCCTAAATTCAATTCCGCGATTGATAAAGGCCAATGCACCATATGTCCTTTTGAATGCCTTTTACTAGGTTTCGGCAAACTAGCAACAGAGGAGCTGAAGGCAGTGTGGACAGGGCCAACGAACTTATCCTATTCTTTAACGGATTTGACATTGTGACCCCTGCCCATCCCCCACATGAGCCATCTGTTCTCGGCCCCCAACCAACACATATTCCACTCTCCCCTCCTACCCCTCCTCACAGTCCCCCACCCTGCTGTCATGACCATACCCCACCCCCACAAAAAACCACCACAGCGGGCTTCACAACTGAACAGGTGAGAAGACAGCTGAAACGTCTCAACCCAAGCAAGGCTGCAGGACCGGATGGTGTCAGTACCAGGGTGCTCAAAGCCTGTGCCTCTCAGCTATGTGGAGTACTTTGCCATGTATTCAACATGAGCCTGAGGCTCCGGAGGGTTCCTGTACTGTGGAAGATGTCCTGTCTCGTCCCTGTGCCGAAGACGCCATGCCCCAGCGGCCTCAATGATTACAGACCGGTGGCATTGACCTCCCACATCATGAAGACCCTGCAGAGACATGTTCTGGAGCTGCTCCGGCCTATGGTCAGGCCACACTTAGATCCTCTCCAGTTCACTACTAGCCTTGACTAGGAGTTGAGGATGCCATCGTCTACCTGCTGAACCATGTCTACACCCACCTGGACAAGCCAACGAGCACTGTGAGGGTCATGTCCCCAGGTATTTTTAATCCCCCACCATTTCCACACTGACCCCCTGGATGGACACAGGGGTCACCGGTACCTTAGCTTTCCTCAGGTCTACCACCAGCTCCTTAGTCTTTTTCACATTAAGCTGCAGATAATTCTGCTCACACCATGTGACAAAGTTTCCTACCGTAGCCCTGTACTCAGCCTCATCTCCCTTGCTGATGCATCCAACTATGGCAGAGTCATCCGAAAACTTCTGAAGATGACAAGACTGTGCAGTAGTTGAAGTCCGAGGTGTAAATGGTGAAGAGAAAGGGAGACGAGATAGTCCCCTGTGGAGCCCCAGTGCTGCTGATCACTCTGTCGGACACACAGTGTTGCAAGCACACGTACTGTGGTCTGACGTACTGTGGTCTGCCAGTCAGGTAATCAAGAATCCCTGACCCCAGGGAAGCATCCATCTGTATCACTGTCAGCTTCTCCCCCAGCAGAGCAGGGCGGATGGTGTTGAACGCACTGGAGAAGTCAAAAAACATGACCCTCACAGTGCTCGCTGGCTTGTCCAGGTGGGTGTAGACACGGTTCAGCAGGTAGAGCAAGGCTAGGCTACCGTGGCTGATGAAGGAAGATAAAGACTGAAAGACTGAAGAGTGCCATGTTAGGCAATGATAATGAATATTCCAGCTCTCAAATTCAGCTGCATGCACGGAGTGCTGGAGGAACTCAGCAGGCCAGGTGGCACCCATGGAAACGAGGGGCACCCATTTAGAACGGAGCTGAGGAGGAATTTCTTTTGCCAGAGGTTGGTGAATCTGTGGAATTCATCGCCGCAGATGGGAGTGGAGGCCAAGTCATCGGGTATATTTAAGGCAGAGCTTGATAGATCCTTGATTAGTCAGGGCATGAGGGGTTATGGGGAGAAGGCAGGAGATTGAGGCTGAGTTGGGAAGGGATCAGTCATGATCAAATGGCAAAGCAGCTTCGATGGGCCAAATGGCCTAATTCTGCTCCTATATCTTATGGTCGTAAGTTAAGGACTGTACAAAAACCAAGGAAAGTGCATATAAGGTAGCAAAAGTAAGTAGGAAGTTAGATAATTGGGTATCTTTTAAAATCCAACAACAGGCAAAAAAAAAGCTATATGAAGGGGAAAGGTGAAATATGAGGGCAAACTAGACAATAATATAAACCATTATAAAAATGCGAAAGGGAGGCGAGAGTTGATATTGGACCACTGGAAAATGATGCTCATGAGGTAGAAATGGGGAAGAGATGGTAGATGAACTTGATAGGTACTTTGCATCCATCTTCTCTGTGGAAGACACTGGCAGTGTGCCTGAGATGCATGAGTGTCAGAAGCAGGAGTGAGTGCCATTGCTATTACAAAGGAAAATGAGCTGGGCAAACTCAGGTTCTTAAAGTGGATAAGTCGCCTGGATCAGATGGACTACATCCCAGAGTCCTGAGAGAGGTTGCTGAAGAGATAACAGATGCATTGGTCATGACCTGTCAAGAATCACTTGACTCTGGCATGGTCCCAGAGGACAGGAAGATTGCAAATGTCAATCCACTCTTTGAGAAGGGAGGAAGGCAGAAGAGAGCAAATTATTGTCCAGTTAGCCGAACATCAGTGCCTGGGAAAACGTTGGAGTCTATTATAACAGATGAGCTTTCGGGGTACTAGGAGACTAATGATAAAATAAGCCAAAGCCAGCATAGCGTCTGTACAGGGAAATCCTGCCCGACAAATCTGTTAGAGTTCTTCGAGGAAGTCATAAGCAGGATGGACAAATGAGAGACAGTGGATATCATTTATTTGGATTTTCAGAAGGCATCTGATAAGGTGTCACACATGAGACTACTTAACAGGATAACAATCAGAAGAAATACTGGCATGGATAGAGGAATGGCTGACAGTCAAGAGGCAGCGAGTGGGAATAAAAGGAGCCTTTTCCGGTTGGCTGGCAGTGACTAGTGGTCTTCAGGGGCAGTATTCGGTCTGCTACTTTTCACATTGTTTGTCGGTGATGTGGATAATGGAACTGATGGATTTGTGGTAAGATTTGCGGATGATACAGAGATAGGTGGAGGCGTCAGTAGTGCTGAGGAAGGAATGCGATTGCAGCAGGACACAGACACATGTGAAGAATGGGCAAAAAATTGGCAGATGGATTACAATATTGGGAAATGTACGATAATGCATTTTGGCAAAGGGAACAATAGTGAACTATTATCTGATTGGGGAGAAGGTTCAAACAACAGAAGTGCAGAAGGAAATATGAGGCCTTGGGCAAGAGTTCCAGAAGGTTCAATGCAGGTTGAGCCTGTGGTAACGGCGGCAAAGGCAATGCTGGCATTTAAACTGAAGCAGAATATATGAGCAAGAAGATAATGCTGGCACTTTATAAGACACTACTTAGGCCGAACTTAGAGTATTTGGGACCCGTATCTCACAAAAGGTGTGTTGTCATTGGAGAGAGTCCCGAGGATGTTCAAGAAGATTATTCCAGGAATGAAGGGGTTAAGATACGCGGAGCGTTTGCCAGCCTTGGGCCTGTACGAAGATTATTCCAGGAATGAAGGGGTTAAGATACGCGGAGCGTTTGCCAGCCTTGGGCCTGTACGAAGATTATTCCAGGAATGAAGGGGTTAAGATACGCGGAGCGTTTGCCAGCCTTGGGCCTGTACGAAGATTATTCCAGGAATGAAGGGGTTAAGATATGCGGAGCGTTTGCCAGCCTTGGGCCTGTACGAAGATTATTCCAGGAATGAAGGGGTTAAGATACGCGGAGCGTTTGCCAGCCTTGGGCCTGTACGAAGATTATTCCAGGAATGAAGGGGTTAAGATACGCGGAACGTTTGCCAGCCTTGGGCCTGTACTCCTGTACTGAGCTATGTTTAGTAAATGCGGGTGGGGGTGGTGTTAAATCCTCAAAACGGAGGAGCAAACTTTTAGAGTAGTTAAGGAGGATTTCATTCAGTCAGAGAGCAGTGAATCTGTGGAATTCTCTGACACATATGACGATGGGGGCCAAGTCTGTGGGTACATTTAAGGCAGAAGCTAATAGTTTGCTGATCAGTCAGGGCATTACAGGATATGCCGAGGAGACAGGTGCATGGGGTTGAGTGAGAACCGGGATCAGCCGTGATAGAACGGCAGAGCAGACTTGATGGGGCTGAATGGCCTAATTCTGCTCCTATGTCTTATGGTCTTATACTGCTAGTGTCTTACACAGTGAAGATTGACGGAAAATACTTATTACATTCAGTCGCTGTTTCTTTGCTTTATTACTAACTCGCCAGCATCATCTTCCAGAGGTTCAATATCAGCTCTTGACTCTCTTTTAATCTTTATATATCTGAAAAACTTTGGATACTTGATATTATTGGCACACATACCTTAATTTTTCATCTTGTCTTTCCTGTGTGTTTTTTTTAAGTTGTCTCTTGTTGGGTATGTAAAACCTTCCCAATCCTCTAACTTCCCACAATTTTCTTGCTATATTATATGACCCCGCTTTTGTTTTTATCAAGGACAGGAGAAGATCCGTGGATGCTGGAAATCCAAGCAACACATACACAAAGCACTGGAGGAACCAAGGAGGCCAGGCAGCATATATGGGAAATAGTGAGCAGTCAATGTTTCGGCCAAGATCCTTCATCAGGACTGGGAAAAAAAAGGTGAGATGTCAGAGGAAGAAGCATGGGGGTAAGAGCGGTTGAAGAAGTGGTAGGTGATAGGTGAAACTGGGAGAGGGGGAGTAGTGAAGGAAAAAACTTCTTAGGATATAATTTCCTTAACGATTTTTGAAAAATCATTGCTAATGCCTCCACATCTCTTCAGCCACCTCTTTCAGATCTCTGGGCTGTACACCATCTGGTCCAGGTGACCTATTTACCTTCAGGCCATCTCTGTTTCCTGAGAACCTTCTCCCGAGCAAAGTAACTACACTTTCTGACCACTGGCATCTGGGACTTCCATATTCCTGCCAATGTCTTCCACAGATAAGAGTGATGTACAATACTTATTCGGTTTATCTGCCATCACCTTGCACCCCCACCCCATTACTACCTCTCCAGCATCATTTTTCAGTGGTCCGATATCCACTTCTGCTTCTCTTTTACACTGTATGTACCTGAAGGGACCAACAACTGCTTCAAAATTTATATTGGAATCAAACGGCGGCAGTGAAAATTGATGGTAATATAAGCAGTTGGACTAAAATTCAATGAGGAGTTAGACAGGGATGCGTTGCCTCAACAGAATTATTTAATACCTATAGTGAAATGATTCTCAGAGAAATAGAAGACCTAGATGGGATAAAATTGGAGGTGTTAATTAACATCAACAATATAAGATATGCAGATGATACCACCTTAATAGCAAGTGCTGCAGAAAACCTACATATCCTCCTAGACAAAGTAGTCCAAAGAAGTGCAGATTCTGGTCTAACCATCAACTGTAAAAAAACAAACTGTATGGTAATATCAAAACAGCAGGATACTCCCAACTGCCAATTGTACACAGGAAACAAAGAGATTGAACAAAAGACCAGCTTTAATTACCTTGGTAGTTTTATATCACAAGATGGTAGAAGTAGAGACAAAAAGAATTGCCATTGCCAAAACCAACTTCCAAAAAATGAAACCTATTTTTACCAACAGACACATTTCTATGACAACAAGACTTAGGCTACTAAAATGTTACATCTGGTCAATCTTGCAGTATGCTTCCGAAACATGGACATTTACACCAGAACTCCAAAGAAACTTAGAAGCAACAGAAATGTGGTTTCTTAGAAGAATGCTGAAAATATCATACAGGGTAACTAATGAGTCAGTACTCCAACGTGCCCATACAAAAAGATATTTCATGAGAACATTAAATAAGAGGAAATTTGAATTCCTGGGCCATGTCATCAGAAATAGAATGCCTCACATTACAAGGCCATGTGCCTGGGAAACACGGTAGAGGAAGGCAAAGAAGAAAATATATGGACACTGTGAAAGGACTAACAGAGCTAAGTGTGCGAGATATCACTGACGCTGCGAGGGATCATTCAAGATGGAGAGCCATGTTTGCCCATGTGTGTAACGCACAAGGCACATGAAGAAGAGAAGAAATACTTGAAGAAAAATTTGGTATCCTCTTTAATATTACTGGCTAGCTCACCTATGCAATCCATCTGCAATGTTCTGACGAGAACTATCCTTTGTTATTCAAATAACAAGCCATGGGTGAGAAAGGACATTAAGGACATCCTGAACGCTAAAAAGAGGGCGTTTAGAGGTGGAAATAGGGAGGAGCTGAGGGCAATACAGAGGGACCTGAAAGCCAGGATCAGGGAGGCTAAAGACAGGTACAGGAGGAAGCTTGAGTGGAAACTCCAGCAGAACAACATGAGAGAGGTCTGGAGGGGGATGAGGACCATCACTGGGTTCCGGCAAACTAACAACAGAGGCAGTGGGGACAGGGCCAATGAACTTAACCTGTTCTTTAACATTTGACATTGTGACCCTTGCCCATCCCCCACATGAGCCATCTGTTCTCGGCTCCCAACCAACACATATTCCACTCTCCCCTCCTACCCCTCCTCACAGTCCCCCACCCTGCTGTCATGACCATACCCCACCCCCACAAAAAACCACCACAGCGAGCTTCACGACTGAACAGGTGAAAAGACAGCTGAAACGTCTCAACCCAAGCAAGGCTGCAGGACCGGATGGTGTCAGTACCAGGGTGCTCAAAGCCTGTGCCCATCAGCTATGTGGAATACTTTGCCATGTATTCAGCCTGAGTCTGAGGCTCTGGAGGGTTCCTGTACTGTGGAAGACGTCCTGCCTCATCCCTGTGCCAAAGACGCCGTGCCCCAGCGGCCTCAATGACTACAGACCGGCGGCATTGACCTCCCACATCATGAAGACCCTGGAGAGACTTGTTCTGGAGCTGCTCTGGCCTATGGTCAGGCCACACTTAAATCCCCTCCAGTTCGCCTACCAGCCCCGACTAGGAGTTGAGGATGCCATCGTCTACCTGCTGAACCGTGTCTACGCCCACCTGGACAAGCCAGCGAGCACTGTGAGGGTCATGTTTTTTTGACTTCTCCAGTGTGTTCAACACCATCCGCCCTGCTCTGCTGGGGGAGAAGCTGGCAGCGATGCAGGTGGATGCTTCCCTGGTGTCATGGATTCTTGATTACCTGACTGGCAGAACACAGTACGTGTGCTTGCAACACTGTGTGTCCGACAGAGTGATCAGCAGCACTGGGGCTCCACAGGGGACTGTCTTGTCTCCCTTTCTCTTCACCATTTACACTTCAGACTTCAACTACTGCACAGAGTCTTGTCATCTTCAGAAGTTTTCGGATGACTCTGCCATAGTTGGATGCATCAGCAAGGGAGATGAGGCTGAGTACAGGGCTACGGTAGGAAACTTTGTCGCATGGTGTGAGCAGAATTATCTGCAGCTTAATGTGAAAAAGACTAAGGAGCTGGTGGTAGACCTGAGGAGAGCTAAGGTACCGGTGACCCCTGTTTCCATCCAGGGGGTCAGTGTGGATATGGTGGAGGATTACAAATACCTGGGAATACGAATTGACAATAAACTGGACTGGTTAAAGAACACTGAGGTTGTCTACAAGAAGGGTCAGAGCCGTCTCTATTTCCTGAGGAGACTGAGGTCCTTTAACATCTGCCAGACGATGCTGAGAATATTCTACGTATCAGTGGTGGCCAGTGCTATCATGTTTGCTGTTGTGTGCTGGGGCAGCAGGCTGAGGGTAGTAGACACCAACAGAATCAACAAACTCTTCCGTAAGGCCAGTGATATTGTGGGGATGGAACTGGACTCTCTCACGGTGGTGTCTGAAAAGAGAATGCTGTCTAATTTGCATACCATTTTAGTCAATGTTTCCCATCCTCTACATAATGTACTGGTTGGGCACAGGAGTACATTCAGCCAGAGACTCATTCCACCGAGATGCAGCACAGAGCGTCATAGGAAGTCATTCCTGCCTGTGGCCATCAAACTTTACAACTCCTCCCTTGGAGGGTCAGACTCCCTGAGCCGATAGGCTGGTCCTGGACTTATTTCATAATTTATTGGCATAAATTACATATTACTATTTAACTATTTATGGTTCTATTACTATTTATTATTATGGTGCAACTGTAACGAAAACCAATTTCCCCTGGGATCAATAAAGTATGACTATGACTATTTTCCTTCTTAATTATTTTAGATGCATTCTGTTGGTTTTTGAAAGCTGCCCAATGCTCTAACTTCCTAGTAATTTTTGCTCTATGGCCTCTCTTTGGTTTTTATGTTGTCTTTGGTTTTTCTTATCAGCAATAGTTTTGTCACCTTACCTTTTAAAATATGACTTCCTCTTTCTGATGTACAAACCCCATTTCCAGAAAAGTTGGGATATTTTCCAAAATGCAATAAAAACAAATATCTGTGATATGTTAATTCACGTGAACCTTTATTTAACTGACAAAAGTACAAAGAAAAGATTTTCAATAGTTTTACTGACCAACTTAATTGTATTTTGTAAACATACACAAATTTAGAATTTTATGGCTGCAACACACTCAACAAAAGTTGGTACAGAGGCATGTGTACCATTGTGTTACATCACTTTTCCTTTTAATAACACTTTTTAATTGTTTTGGAACTGAGGATAATAATTGTAGTAGATTTGCAATTGGAAATTTTGTCCATTCTTGCTTGATATAAGACTTCAGCTGCTCAACAGTCCGTGGTCTCTGTTGTCTGATTTCCCTCTTCATCATGTGCCATACATTTTCAATAGGAGATAGAGCTGGACTGGCAGCAGACCAGTCAAGCACACACACTCTGTGTCTACAAAGCCATGCTGTTGTAGCCTGTGCAGAATGTAGTCTGGCATTGTCCTGCTGAAATAAGCATGGACGTCCCGGGAAGAGACGTCGCCTTGATGGCAACATATGTCTCTCTAAAAGCCTAATATACGCCTTAGAGTCAATGGTACCTTCACATACATGTAACTCACCCATGCCGTGGGCACTGATGCACCCCCATACCATCACAGATGCTGGCTTTTGCACCTTTCGCTGATAACAATCTGGATGGTTGTTTTCATCTTTGGCATGGAGAACTTGACGCCCGCTTTTTTCCGAAAACTAGCTGAAATGTGGACTCATCTGACCACAGCCCACGGCTCCACAGTCTTTCGGTCCATCTGAGATGAGCTCAGGCCCAGAGCACTCATCGGCGTTTCTGCATAGAGTTGATGTATGGCTTCCTCCTTGCGTAATACAGTTTCAAGTTGCATTTCTGGATGCAGTGACGGACTGTGTTGAGTGACAATGGTTTTCCGAAGTACTCCTGAGCCCAGGTGGCTATAATTGGCACAGTAGCATGATGGTTTCTTAGGCAGTGCCGCCTGAGGGCTGGAAGATCACGCGCATTCAACAGTGGTTTCCGACCTTGCCCTTTTCGCACTGAGATGTCTCTGAATTCTCTGAATCTTTTCACAATATTATGTACTGTAGATGTTGAAAGACCTAAATTCTCTGCAATCTTGTGTTGAGAAATGTTCCTTTTGAACTGACTGACAATTCTCTCACAAATTTTGGCATAAGGGGGTGAGCCACGACCCATCCTTGCTTGCAAAGACTGAGCATTTGATGGACGCTACTTTTATACCCAGTCATGATACCTAACCTGCTACCAATTAGCCTGCTTAATGTGAAGTTTTCCAAACCGGTGTTACTTGAATATTCTGTGCACTTTTCAATCTTATTTTAACTCAGTCCCAACTTTTGTTGAGTGTGTTGCAGCCATCAAATTCTAAATTTGTGTATATTTACGAAATACAATTAAGTTGGTCAATAAAACTATTGAAAATCTTTTCCTTGTACTTTTGTCAGTTAAATAAAGGTTCACGCGAATTAACATATCACAGATTTTCGTTTTTTATTGCATTTTGGAAAATATCCCAACTTTTCTGGAAATGGGGTTTGTATATATCCTGTGCCTTCTGAATTGCTTCCAGAAATTCCAGCCATTGCTGCTCTGTTTTCATCCCTACCCGTGTTCTAAATCAATTTTGACCAATTTTTCTCTCATGCATCTCTAATTCACTTTATTCCACATCTGACTTTAGCTTCTCCTTCTCGAAGGTCAGGGTGAATTTGATAATATTAAGATCACTTGCCCCTAAGGGTTCTTTGAACTTAAGTGACCGCATTAATTCTGCTTCATTACAACACCCAATCCAGAATAGCTGATCCCCAAGTGGGCTCAACCACGAACTGCTCTAAAAAAGCATCTTGTAGGCATTCTAGGAATTCCTCCTCTTGAGACCAACACCATCCCAATTTTCCTAATCACCTGCATGACAATCCCCCATGATGATTGTAACATTGCCCTCTTGGCACGCATTTCCTATCTCCTATTGTAATTTGAGGCCCAAGTACTTACTACTGTATGGAGGTCTCTATACATTTCGCATCAAGAATTTTTTTTACATTTGCTGTTCCTTAATTCTACCCACAGATTCTACACCTTCCAACCCTATGCCACCTCTTTCTAATGATTTTATTTAATATTTTACAAACAGAGCCACACACAACCCCACTACTGGCTTGTTCTTACAAGAAATGTATCTGGGAAACAAGAGGACCTGCAGATACTAGAAATCCAGAGAACTACACACAAAGTGCTGGAGGAGCTCAGCATGTCAGGCAGCATCTAGGGATGGGAATCAACATTTCAGGCCAAGACCCTTCCTCGGGACTCTTGATACCCACGTATCTGGAATATCAACAAGCAAAGAAAATAGAAAGTAGTGCGAAATAGGGAAAAACTTTGACAAAATTTAGTTCAAGGCTTAAAAAAACTTGCCAACCAGAGCTCAGTTGTTAACAAATACAACAAAGGCAATAAATACTTTCATCAAAACCGACATTGACTTTTTTTTTATATAAAAATACCTTGATCCCATTTCAATCCATTTCAAAGGTAAATAACTTTAGAAAAGACTATTTACACTCAAACCCATTTAGATTAACACTACCTTGGAAAGAACACACATGAAAAAAAAATCACACAACAGTCAGATAAAACTTCTAAGTATATATTTTCAACAAAAATGAACAGTATTCATTGCTCCATGTGTGTATACGCAATCGTGTAAGAAATGCAGACCAGAAAACTTAAATGAGAGGCCAACTCAAAGAAATGAATCATCACTATGGAAGAAAACATTAACCAGTGGAATGAGTATGACCCTCCATGGGAGACATCCCAGTGATCTGAGCAGACCAGATGGTGACAAGGAAGCATCGAGCACCTGACTGAGAGTTGGATCCCTCTTCCCAGAAACAGAGGGGTTCCTTGCAGAAATACTGGACAAGCTGGTTAACAAAAGGGGAAAAAAAATCGAAAACACATGAAATACAAACAAACAAGGCAGCAAGTGCAGAAAATGCCAAGAGAAACCAGACACAATCCAACACATTCCAGGATCCTGCAGCAGTTTAATTCAATTTGATCACTTACAAAGGTACAATCAAGTGGTAAATATCATTCATCAAAATCTTGCTTTAAAATACAAACTCATGAATGCCCTCCATCACTTCATAAAGGCACCATAAATTCAAGCCTGGTCCAGTTTTAGAGTCAAAATCTTACAAATTATATGATAATCAACACATTATTTCAGACAGGACAATCCATAATAACCATTCAGATATAATATTACAGGATAAACAAGTGGGAACAACTCCCGCAATAGATAAAACCATTCCCAACACACACATGTTCCTCGACCACTGGAGCACCTCACCACAGGCATTGTTTGTGCCATCAGTCAGACAACCAAATTATTTTCTCTGTCAATCAGCTTCCAAATGTTGCTACTCTGACATTCGTTGCCACACCCCGCTGCTGATTCCCTTCTCCTCATCATATGTTCTTACCCTGACCATCGTCCAGAGCCTCAAACTCTGCCCTGTGCAGACCTGCCTCTGGTTTCTGACCCTGCTCTGTTGAACATCCAACTAATGGTTTTCCATTCTGATTTCACTCTTTAGAGGACAGTGGTATTTTCTAACAACCCTTTAGAAGCACAGAAAATGACATGTAATGTGGAAATGAGCCCTGAATAAGGAGGTTAACTCCCAATGTCATTCTTCCTCAGCCCAGAGATTTGAGAGGCGAAGGATATCTCAGACAGAACTGCAGTCAGCTCGACTTGTTCAGTCTGCAGAAAATTCAAGGGAAACCTCTTCACCCACAGAGTGGTGACTGGAACCCATCCCACAGGGAGAGCGAGAGATGAACAACAGCAGACGACTTAAAAGGACTGTCATGGAACAGAATCACTGGCAGGGTCCAGCCAGCCTGAGCTGACTCTCTACTGAACACTAGGTGAGTTATAAATTCACTAAGTCCCTGACACAGAGTTTAAAATAGAACTGATTTATTTGTCTCAGATGCAGTCCCATTAAAGGTGAATATGCAGCAGAAGAAACTCTTCCCATGCCCAGTGACCAGGGTGCAGAACTGGGTGTGGTGACCAGCAGCAATAATTGCAGAGTTCAGCACCGACAGTCACTCTCGAAATTGCACTCAGCAATGGTGATGGACAAATATCCAGCATGCAGCTTATTGAAACTTTCTCCCCAGTGTGAACCCAGCAGTATGTCACAAGTGTAACACGCTGTAAGGTTTCACTGCTAATGTAATGGCCTCGGTGCAGTGTTTCACTGCTGAGGTAATGGTTTCTCTGTAGCAGCAATGTTTAGGTTACGACTAGAGATAACAGGGTTTTGGAGTGCGGAGCTATCCAATGAGTGAAATGTTCTTTCTTGTGAGTCTGGAAGAGAGATTTTTGTGGTCTTTTGCCAGGGAGAGATGAAAAGATGCGAATGGAGAGAGTGGGCCCTTTTTGTTCTTCGCTAACCATATAGTCAAAGTAAGAATTATAAAGCTTAATTGTTTAATCACATATTGTGTACTGTTTGGTATTTCTGGGTACTGATGGTAACAGGGGACAGATCACGCAGCATCCTCCCAAACGAGATTTCTTAAGTTTGGCTCGGCTGGGGGGCTATCACCCCCTATATTAAGCTGCTAGCTGAAGCAAGAGTTACACAAGGTTAGATGACTGAGTGAATCCTTTCCCACATTCACAGCAGGGGAACGGCCTCTACCCAGTGTGAACTTGCTGGTGTCTCTGCAGTTGAGATGACCAAGTAAATCTCTTCCCACAGTCAGAGCAGGTGAACGGCCTCTCCCCAGTGTGAACTGACTGGTGTGCTTGTAGGTGGGATGACTGAGTGAATCCTTTCCCACACTCTGAGCAGGTGAATGGCTTCTCCCCAGTGTGAACTCGCTGATGTTCCTTCAGTTGAGATGGTGAAGTGAATCCCTTCCCACATTCCATGCAGGTGAATGGCCGCTCCCCGGTGTGTACTCGCTGGTGTGCCATTAGGGTGGATGACTGAATGAATCCCTTCCCACAGTCTGAGCAGGTGAATGGCCTCTCCCCAGTGTGAACTCTCTGATGTGCCTTCAGTTTAGATGACCGAGTGAATCTCTTCCCACACACTGAGCAGGTGAATGGCCTCTCCCCTGTGTGAACTGACCGGTGTGCTTGTAGGTTGGATGACTGACTGAATCCTTTCCCACACTCTGAGCAGATGAACGGTCTCTCCCCAGTGTGAACTCGCTGATGTACCTTCAGTTGATATGATGAAGTGAATCCTTTCCCACAGTCCGAGCAGGTGAACAGCCGCTCCCCAGTGTGAACTCGCTGGTGAGATATTAGGGTGGATGACTGAGTGAATCCTTTCCCACAGTCTGAGCAAGTGAATGGCCTCTCTCCAGTGTGAACTCTCTGATGTGCCTTCAGTTGACATGACCGAGCAAATGCCTTCCCACAGACTGAGCAGGTGAATGGCCTCTCTCCAGTGTGAACTCTTTGATGTATCTTCAGTTGAGACGACCGAGTGAATCCCTTCCCACAGTCTGAGCAGGCGAACGGCCTCTGTCCACTGTGAACTGACTGGTGTATCTTCAGATTAGATGAGCAAGTGAATCCTATCCCACAGTCTGAGCAGGTGAATGGCCTCTCTCCAGTGTGAACTCTCTGATGTACCTTTAGTTTAGATAACCGAGTGAATCCTTTCCCACAGTCTGAACAGGTGAATGGTAACTCTCTGGTGTGAACTAACTGGTGTCTCAGTAGCTGAGATGACAAAGTGAATCCCTCCCCACAGTCTGAGCATGTGAACGGCCTCTCCCCAGTGTGAACTCGTTGATGTACCGTCAGTTGGGATGAGCAAGTGAATCTCTTCTCACATTCTGAGCAGGTGAACGGTCTCTCCCCAGTGTGAACTCGCTGATGTCCCTTCAGTTTAGATGAGCAAGTGAATCCCTTCCCACAGTCTGAGCAGGTGAATGGCCTCTCCCCAGTGTGAACTCGCTGATGTATCTTCAGTTTAGATGAGCAAGTGAATCCCTTCCCACAGTCCGAGCAGGTGAACGGTCCCTCCCCGGTGTGAACTCGCTTGTGAGCCATTAGATCAGATGACCGAGTGAATCGTTCCCCACAAATTCAGCAGATGACCAGCCTCTGCCCAGTGAGAACTGACTGGTGTGTCCACAGGTGGGAAGACCGACTGAATCCCTTCTCACACACAGAACAGGTGAATGGCCTTGCCCAGTGTGAACTTGCTGATGTACCTTCAGTTGAAATGACTGAGTGAATCCATTCCCACTGTCTGAGCAGATGAGTGAGAACTCACCCGTGTAAGATGACAGGCGTGCCAGTCGGTCAGATGAGCGAGTGAATCCCTCCCCACAGTCTGAGCAGGAAGGATGATCGAGTGAATCCTTTGCTCCACTTCTTAAATATCTGGACAGAGACAGCAAAACTGGTGTGTTGTGTTCAACGTTCCCGTAGACAAATTCCTTGTCAGTTTTAACCTGTAAATAAATTTACAAAATCCATCAATGGGTGTAGGACAACATTTCAGATGAGATCACTTCAGTTGTCAAGGTGTGATCTGGCATCACACTGTTACAGTGAAGTTCAACCCAAGTTGGAAGGAGAGATAATCTAATTTGGGCACAGTGCTGGTACCTGGAATGATCATCAAATTCTCTGATGCTCTTTCTGTCTCTCTATGAATGGGGAATTTCTGCCATCTCCAATCTGTGACCTGGCCCCACAGTTACTGAAACCCTCTCGCACAAATTCCGGCAGTGCATTCCACACTACCACCACTCTCTGTGTAAAACACCTACCCCTGACATCCCCTCGGTATCTATCTCCAAGCACCTTAAAACTATTGCCCCTCGTGTTAGCCATTTCAGCCCTGGGAATAAAACTCTGGCTATCCACATAAACAATGCCCCTCATCATCTTATACATCTGAATAAGGCTCTGAACATAAACAAGGAAATTATGCATTGCTTTGAGGATTTGTTAGAAGTATACACAATTATGAGGGTATAGATAGGGTAAATGCAAGCAGCCTTTTCCAGTGAGGTCGGTGGGATGACAACCAGAAGTTGTGGGGAAGTGGGGAAGGTGAAAATTTAACGGGAATATTTGGAAAAGCTCTTCGCTGAAATGGTTGTGAGTGTGTGGAATGAAATGCCAGCTCAAGTGGTGAATATGAGGTCAGCTTCACCATTTCAAAGAAGTTCAGATGGGGGTCTGGATGGTAGGGGTATGGGGGGCAATGGTCCTGGTACAGGTAGCTGCATTAGACAACTTAAATATTTTTTTTGGCATTGACTAAATGAGCCAAATAGCCTGTTTCCAAACTGAACTTCTCCATGTTTCTATGACAGAGAAGCTGGCCAAACTTGTTTGGAAGGGTAGAGGTAGGAGTGACAATGGAGCAGCAATGGCTGGAATTTCTGGGAGCAATTCGGGAGCTGAGTGATCGATACATCCAAAAGAAGCATTGGAAAGGCAGGAGGACACAACCGTGGCTGAAATGAGATGCCGAACCAACAGAAAAGCCAAAGGGATGGCAAAATATAGAGCAAAAACTATTGGGAAGCTTTTAGAAACCTACAGCAGATGACTAAAGAAAAGTCAGATGGGCTCAGGGCATGGAATTATGATATTGATTAATGAGTTTTGGTAGCACCCAACAGTCTGAGGCATTTCGAGGAACAAAATATCCCGGGCCTCAATATCTCTTGAAAACCAAAGTTCCCTGCACCAGTTACCTTTCAACTTTTATTTTGGCAGGCACATACAAACTCTACACCCTCAAAATTTCACTTCTGAAGGCCTCCCACTTACCAAGTACTCCTTTGCCAGAAAACAGCCTGTCCCAAACCACACTTGTCAGATCCTTTCTGATACCATCAAGATTGACCTTTCTGCAATTTAGAACCTCAACCCATGGTCCAGACCTTTATTTTTTTTATCTTTACTTTGAATTTCATGGCATTATGATCACTAACTTCTGTCACCAGCCCTGGATCATTTCCTAACAGCTCATTGCACACTTCTACATCAGGAATTCTACATACTGACTAAGGGCACATTTGACAAACTCTACCCCATCTAGTCCTTTGACAGTATGGGAGTCCCAGTCAATATATGTAAAGTTAAAATCACTTACTGACTCAACCTTCGTTTCTTGGCATGGTCTGCGATCTCTCTACAAATTTGTTCCTCTAAATCCCTCAGACTGTTGCATGCAACCAAGTCCCAATAATGGCTACAATATCAGAATTCCCTGTCCTGTGCTCCTCTGGATTTCGTACAATGCTTCATGCATTGTGATATACACAGCTCTGCACATTCATTGCACCATGCTCGAACATTTGATTGCTGACTCTATGTGACGTCTGAACAACATCTGACTGGTGTCAAGAAAACAAACTCTCCCTGATTGTCACAAAAACAAAGGAGCTGATTGTGGACAACAGGAGGAATGGAGACAGGCTAACCCCGATTGACATCAGTGGATCTGGGGTTGAGAGGGTGAACAGCTTTAAATTCCTTGGCATAAACATCATCAAGGATCTCACATGGTCTGTACATACTGGCTGTGTTGTGAAAAGAGCACAACAGCACCTCTTTCACCTCAGATGGATGAAGTAGTTTGTGGTGGAGCCCCAAATCCCAAGAACATTCTACAGGGACACAATTGAGAGCATCCTGACTGGCTGCATCACTGCCTGGTATGGGAACTGTACTTCCCTTATTCGCAGAAACCTGCAGAGAGTGGTGCGGACAGCCCAGCGCATCTGTAGATGTGAACATCCCAATATTCAGGACGTTTACAGAGACAGGTGCGTAAAAAGGGCCCAAAGGCTATTGGGGACCTGAATCACACAACTACAAACTGTTCCTGCTGTTTAACATTCAGGAAAAGGTACCACAGCAAAAGGACCAACAGGCTCCAGAACATCATCTTCCACCAGGCCATCAGACTAATTAATTGATTTCTCTGTTATATTGATTGACCTATGTACAAACTATTTATTATAAATTACACATTGCACATTGAGACAGAGACATAACATAAAGACTTCTACTCCTCATGTATATGAAGGATGTATGTAATAAATTCAATTTAATTCACCCTCTCCAATATCTGTTCTGTCATTTTGGCTCCCTTTCCCCCTACAACTTATGTTAACCACATCACCCCTCCCCCCACACTAGCACTAGCAAGCCTTACCACTAGGATATTAGCCACTCTTGTTCTGTTTCCCTAACTAACAAATCCCCTATCACCCTTTTGACTTTCCTCTGCCAGGTAATCCCCCCAACAGTTTCTAAAGTGGTCCACCTCTTGTTGTGGGGGATGACCACAAGAGTACTCTGCAATGGCTATTTAAACTCATTCCACTTCCTGATGCTCACCCAGTTTCCTGTGTCTTGCACCTTGGGTGAAAATCACCTCTCTTCATGTCATAGCTATCGCCCAGCCCCTCAAACTCCCGGATGATCCAGAATTCATTCATTTCCAGCTCCAACTCCTTAGAGTGAAGGGTTACAAGCTGTAGCTGGATGCACATCTTGTAGGTGAAGGCATCAGGGACACTGGAGGTCTCCCCACCTTCCCACCAATGTCACCTGTAATTTGTAACAACCAGTGTGCACATAAATCTTGTACTGTGCATTTTTCACCCAGTGACAACGTGCACAGTGAATTTTATACAGAGAGGTATTCATTTTAACAGCTGGCAAATCACTGTCAATAGGAACTTTGATCTCCTCCGGGTTTGATCGAGTTCATCTGCACTCTCACACAACCTATGTAGCAGGCCTGTAATGGGTAATGAAGGATTTTCTCACCAGAGCTTTTGCACATTGTCCATATGTGCTTTGCTTGCTAAAATACGCTTCAAAAAGTCAGATTTCCACATATCACTACACTTCTTCCCAGTTGCAAATTGTCCAGCAACTTTTGCATCACCGCAATACACACAGGTAACACCAGTTTCTGTATTGTACATAAATATTTCCCCTGAACCCTCCCCCAAATGTGGTGAACTCATTGATGGTAATGCCAATGAATATAAAGGGAGGCGCAGTAGTCTGTCTCATTGGAGTCTGGCACATTTGTGATGTGAAAGCTATTTGTTGCCCAGGACAAAGGTGTTTGATATCATTATCTTCACAGAGTGAATGGGTCAAAACATGTCCTCACGGGTAGAAAGGTCCAGAACAAGAGGAGGTGAAACAAGCAACACACACAAAATGCTGGAGGAACTCAGCAGGCCAGGCAGCATCTATGGAAAAGTGTACTAATGCAGAATTCCGGCAATTTATGTGTGTTGCTTGGATTTCCAGCATTTGCAGATTTTCTCTTGTTTGTGATTGGAGGTAGAACAAAGGTGATTTTCTCAACTGGTGATGTAAAAGATTTTGTTCCCTTTCTCCAAATTCCTAATCATTGCACTTAGACAGCTGGAGCTCAGCTCTGTCTGAGAGATCCATCGGCTCCCATTCCCTCATCAGCTGGAAGCTCCCTGGGGTCAGGGTAGGGATCGTGGGGCTGAGAGAGGGAAGAGAACAGGACTGTCCCGGGATTGCGGGGTCATAGTGTCCGGATCCACAGCAATTGCCCCTCAGTCGGTGGTGAAAACGGTCTCACGGAGAAACACTTACCAGCAGCGATATCCGAGGCCTTTTGTGTACTGCGCATGCGTGATATTCGGGACCATCCGCAACCCTGACGCCTGCGCATTCGATCGGTGCTTCAGCGACAGCGAAAGTTGTTACGCTGAGCTTTCAGGTTAATCACGGAGTCATTGAAAGTTTCTGCAAGCACCGGCTCAAGTACAAACCCCAGTGTTTTTTTGTGTAGAAAACTCAGCACCTCTTTTAACGCAGAAAGCACTCCCTTAAAACAATACAATTAATATCAGCAAACTTTCCGCGTGTTTAATGCCAAAGTAGAACTTTCTTACAAATGCAGATATAAAACACAAGAGATTCTGCTGTTGCTGGAAATGCAGACATATACACATAAAATGCTGGAGGAACTCTGCAGTTCAGGCAGCAACTAAGCAGAGGAGTACACAGTCAATGCATGCTGAAGGGGCTCGGCCTGAACGCTGCCCATTTATTCTTCTCCACATTGACTGCCTGATCTGTTGATTTCCACCAGTATTTTGCAGAAATTAACCACATTTTTTCGATCAACCAGTTTCCAAATGTTTCTGATCTTTCATTTTAGCCGCATCCTACTGATCTGATTCCTCTTCCTCCTCCTCCTTGTAAACTCTAGTTCCCATCTCTTCCTGGAGCCCCAAAGTCCTGACTCAGGCTGGTAACTCTTTGGTTTCTGACTCCTCTCCATCGAAGATTCATTCGTTAGTCTGCTGTCAGACTTCAGCAGTGCATTGCAACAACCCAGCTGTCTGAGGCACAGTCCTTTGAAATTAGTCAAAATGACACCAAAAGTTGAAAAGAGCAGGGAAGGAGGAGTTTAACCGCCTTAGTCCAGAGCCCTGAAGAACGTGAAAACCACGGTGAGCTCATCGTCTTATTCGGTCTGGAGAAAATCATGTAGGAAATTGATACAGGTGTATAAGATAATGAGAGGCATTGGTCGTGTGGATAGCCAGAGGCTTTTCCCAGGACTGATTTTCCTCCCTGATGAGAAGTTGCTGGTGTTGCATCAGCTGGGATGGTTTAGTAAAACTCTTTGCTCACTCCGGACAGAAATGTGGCCTCTATTTATTGTGAACTCACCGGAGCATCACAAACTGGGTTAACTGAATGAGTCTCTTCGCACACACGGAGCAGGTGAACGGCCGCTTCCCAGTGCGAAGCTGTTGGTGTATCTGCGATGGCCGACTGAATCCCTTCCAAAATGAGAGCCAGTGAATGACGTCACACTGCTAGCAACGTCATGGCAATATATCCAATCAGATCACGGACATGGACACGTGATCGGGCTCTCCTTGTAGCGAGTGGGGCGCTGTCTTCTCCAGCATCTCCGCCTCCACATTCAAGGATCGGCTGCATTCAAGCACTGGTGAACTGACAGACACAGCGGAACTAACGTGCTGTTGTGTTTGTGATTCCCATACACAAATCCTTTGACTTTTCTGCACTGTTAAAAGTTTATAAGGCACGTCAGTGGGTGTAGGACAACATTTCAACTCAGATAATTTTAGTCTCCATGGTTATTTCTGATAAAAAAACAATTTCACAGCTGAAAACATTTCGGAGGAACAAGAAACACACATACAAATGCTAGTGGAACACAGCAGGACAGGCAACATCTCTATGAAGAGGTATAGTCTCGTTTCGGGTCGAGACCCTTCGTCAGAACTAACTGAAAGAAGAGATAGTAAGAAATTTGAAATTGGAGGAGGAGGAGGAGTTCCGAAATGACAGGAGAAGACAGGAGGGGAGGGGTGGATCAAAGAGCTGGAAAGTTGATTGGCAAAAGGGATATGAGGCTGGAGAAGGGAGAGGATCAGGGGACGGGAAGCCTGGGGAGAGAGATGCGGGAGGGGAGCCCTGAGGGTGGAGAGCAGGCAAGGAGTTATAGTGAGAGAGACAGAGGGAGAAAAGAGAGAGAGAGAACAATGGGGGAAAATAACAAATATATTTTAAAAATAAATAAGGGATGGGGTATGAAAGGGAAGAGGAGCATGAACGTAAGTTAGAGGGGTCAATATACATGCCAATAGGGTTGGAGGCTACCCAGACGGAAGATAACGTGTTGTTCCTGCAACCTGAGTATGGCTTCATACATATCAGAATGGGAATGGGACGTGGAATTAAGATGTGTGGCCACTGGAATAACAAGACCCTTCTTGGGCCTGCAGATTGTCCCAGTCGGTGTTGTAGGGACCGGTGCTCGGAGCCCAGTTGTTCCCAAACTGTGTCAACAATTTGGCTCAGGGACCAAGTCAACATTCCCCAGTCTGTTATTGACAAAAAAAATGTACATTTATATCGTGAAAATGACACCAACTGTATATTAGATCCTGAGAGTTTCGGGAGTTTGGATAAATTAAATGAGGGTGTCTGCGGGTTTTTGTTTCCCGGGGTTCGTTTCCACGTCCTGATATCGATGGAGTGAAGCGGGAGTTCAGAGCCGACACAGCGGGGTCCGATACAGGTCAGACGGGGTAAGTTACAGGCGACACTCCGCTCCGGGACCATCAGCACCGGAGCATTTAGAGTAACGCCGCAGTAATTCGGGTCAGAGAGAATATTAAATAAAACCAACACGGGCACTTTCTGATCCGATCCCCTGACAGAGTGTGAAGGAGCCGCGGCGAAGAGTAGTTGCGGAATTTAAAATAAGCGAGCCGAGCCGGGCCCGTGTGGGCGGAAGCCGAGGAGGAGATCGATGCCTGCGAACGGGGGAAGTAAATCTGCAACGAGCTTTGGAAACTGTCCGTGGACAAAGTCGGAGACAGCGAGGCTGAGCGGTACCGGACAGTGTGAACAGATGTGACCGGACCGCGGGAATCACTGTCACGGAGAAAGTTGCCGAGGCTTTTTCGGCTTTGCATATCAGTCAGAAACCTGATGGACAGAGATTTACACTGATTTTCCAAAGCGTTCCCGGCCTCCTTCCCGAACCCTGCTCTCCGTGCAGTCAGCGCCCCGGACCGGAACGTTTCTCCCGGCATCGGCACCTTTGAGGCGCCGGCGATCCCCGCCTTCCGCGTTTTAAACCTCCGGGAATCAGCTGCTCTCCATTTCCAGCATCTCCCTGCCCCGGGACCCACGGAGCGGACAGACAGTAACTCACTCGCTCTCTCTGTTGCTTCCCAGTGAATTTAGTGGCGATGGTGATCCTGTCCCGGGGAAAGTGCGGCCTCTCCACCCGCACCACTCGCTACCTGGTGGCCACGGCAGCGGCGGATCTACTGACCATCGTGTTTGCGGTGATATTGTGGCGGGTCGGTTACTATTACTTCCCCGGGACTTTCCTGGACATCACCCCGTGTGCAGTGTGATCTCTGCCCTGGGAGAGGCAGCAACAGAAAGTTCTGTCTGGTTCACCGTCACTTTTACATTTGATCGATTTGTCGCTATTTGTTGCCAGAAGTGGAAAATAAAATATTGCACCGGGAAAACTGCGCCTGTGGTTCTGACGACAACCGGCGTTCTGCTCTGTTTTAACAATGTGCCCTTCGTCTTTATATATCGTCCTGTGAAAGTGATTGACAATACACCCTGGGACTGTATTGAAATACCGGGCTGCTATACAGATCCCGGGTGGGTGGGATATGACCGGCTTTCTCCCGTCCTAACGCCATTACTCCCGTTCGTGTTAATACTGTTCAACGCTCTGACAGTCAGACACATTTTAGTGACTAGTCGCGTCCGTGAGGGGCTGAGGGGCCAGAGCAAGGCGGAGAACCGCAGTGACCCGGAGATGGAGAGCAGGAGGAGGTCTGTGATCTTACTTCTCACCAACTCCGGAAGCTTCATCATCCTGTGGTCGGTGAGTGTTGCCGAATTCCTTTATAACACCATCGCCGGACTGGATCAATATAATTACAACGATTCTGAATACATTTTTCAACACACCGGAGACAGACTGGTGATATTAAGTTGTTGCAGAAACACGTTTATTTATGGGGTAACTCAGTTCAAGTTCAGAAAGCAGCTCATCAGCGCAGTGAAATATCCACTCACGTCAATTATTCAACTAATTAACAAATAACATATCTAAGCTCTTCTCGGAGGCCGTCGCAATGTTTTCGATCTTGACTCTACAGAACCAATGATTATTGTAGAACGTGGCAGCGGGGAGAGTAAATCTGGTTTCGAGCCCGAGAAAAACACAGCCCAGGAAAACCGTACCCCGCGACTCCACTCCTACCGATTCTTCAGCTCATCCTACCATTTATTTTCAGTTTCCACCATATTCCCGCGCTCGTCACCGCCAGACCCATTTCGGTCTGAGAAAACGGAACAGGTTCTGGGGACATTCAAGACCAAATCGGCAAAGAATGCAACTCATTTGTTACCTTAGCCTTTTGCAGAAGAATGAAGAAATCACCAGGGCCTGTTATTGTGGCAAATCACCACCAGGTGGCAGTGTTGTCCATAATAGGGAGATGTTTCCAGAGATACGGAGGGGTGGAGGGAGCTGGAAGCCAACCTCGCAAGTGGCTGAAATACTAAACCTGCCCCAAACTACTCTCTTTACCGCTAGTCAGGGTCCCAAACAGTCCTTCTGTGTGAGGCAACTCTTCAGCTTCGTGCCAGTCGGGGTCATCTGCTGTTTTCTGTTCTCCCCGTATGGCCTCCTCGACATTAGTGAGAGCCGCTGTCGTCTCTGCACTCTGACCCAATGAGATGCTGGAGATGCAGAGTAACATACACAAAATGTTGGAGGAACTCAGGAGGTCAGATAGCTTCTAGAGAGTGGGGGGGGGGAAGCATAGCAGAAATTTCTTGCTAAGACTCTTCCTCGGAAATGGAAGGGGTGGGGTATGCGGAATAAGATGTTGGGTGGAGGAGAAGGATTACAAGCAGGCAGGTGATTGGTGAAGCCAGGTAAGAGCGAAGCTGAGTGGGCGGGGAGGGGGGAGGTGAAGTGAGAAGGAGTGAGGTGGTAGGCAGAATAGGCAAAGGGCTGAAAATAAGGAATCTGAGAGGAGACGAGAGCCGACCATGGGAGAAAAGGATGGAAAAGAGGCACCAGAGCGAGCTGATCGGCAATGGGCAAGAGAGGAGGTAAGAGGGGAGACAGAACCGAGAGGGTGGGGTGTGGGTGGAAAAAAATGTGGAGTAGAAGTTAAAGATATCGACGTTCATGCTGTCAGGTTGGAAGCTACACAGATGTGTTATGAGGTGCTGCTCCTCCAACCTGGGAGTGCTGTCATCGCGTCAGTCTAACAATGATCCGGCATGTTGGAATGGGAAGCGAGAGTGGACTGGCCACCGGGAAATACGTTTTATTGCGGTCGGAACGAATGTGCTTGACAAGGAGGTTTTCCAATCTACATCGGGTCTCGCTGAGGTGCAGAAGGTCGCACTGGAAGTGCCGGATACGGTAGATGAACCCGACAGACCCGCAGGTGATGTGCTGCCTGAGCTGGAAGGCTGAATGGAGCTGACGGAGGAGGTAAATAGGAGCGTGTAGGACTTCTCTGACTTTGCAAGGTTACGTTCCAGGAAATAGATCAGTGGGGGAAGACGAGTGGACAAGGAAATCTCTATGGAAAGCCGGGAGTTGGGGTGGGGTTTGGTAAAAGATGAGCTTGATTGTTGGAGACAAGAGAAGTTGTGGAGGTGACTGGGATATGGAGTGAAGGTGAATTTTCGGGAAATGGAGCAATTAGATGTGAGATCGGCATCAATGGTGGTGGAAGGGAAACTGTATTCGTTGAAGAAGCAGGACAACTCTGACGATCTGGAAAGGGAAACCTCATCCTGGCAACAAATGTGACGGAGATGAAGGAACTGAGGAAAAGAAATAGCTTTTTTCACAGGAGGCAAGATGCAAGGAGGGTTAGTCAAGATATCCAAGCAAATCGGTAGGTTTATAAACAAAAAGCGTGAGGGTGTTTTATGAGCCCTGCCATCCGCCACGGGCAGTGTCTTTCTCGAGTCAGCTGTCGCCTGAATGCACCAGGGTGGATGGTGGAGGGTTTTGCAGAGATGGCGAGTGCTGTAGGGGTCGGAAGGGTTTATAGAAATAGGGAGTGCTTTAGGGCTCGGAAGAGTTTTCACAGATGGCGAGGGGTGTTTGAGCGTTTCTCTACCACTGTGGGAATGTATTTTACTTGTAGTTCCAACATGGCATTTTTGTCTGCAACAAAATGAAACCCATATTGTATCAGAGTGTTTTGCGAATAATGTTTGTGCAACATTATGCTGAGGGAACCCGAGTACCTAACTGCAGACCCACAGTCCCTACACTGTATTATATCTGCCACTTTTATTTCTTTTCCCAAAGTGCCTGACTATACAGTTCCCTACACTGTATTCCATCTACTATGATAATCAATACATTATTTCAGATAGGACAAACCACAATAACCATTCAGATATAATATTACGGGATAAACAAGAAGGAACAACTCCCTCAATAGATAAAACCATCCCAACACATCTTGTTCCTCGACCCATGGAGCACCTCACAACAGGTACTGTTTGTGTCATCAGTCAGACAAACGAATTATTTTCTCTGACAATCAGCTTCCAAATGTTGCTACTCTGTCATTCGTTGCCACGACCCGCTGCTGATTCCCTTCTCCTCATCATACGTTCTTACCCCAACCATCGCCCAGAGCCCCAAACTCTGTCCTGTGCAGAACCGCCTCTGGTTTCCGGCCCTGCTCCATTGAAAATCCAACTGATGGTTTCCCATTCTGATTTCAGTCTTTAGAGGACAGTGGCGTTTTCTAACAACCCTTTAGAAGCAGGGAAAATGATCCATAATGTGGAAATGAGTCGTCAATAAGGAGGTTAACGACCAATGTCATTCTTCCTCAGCCCAGAGATTAAATAATATCTCAGACAGAACTGCAGTCAGCTCGACTTCTTCAGTCTGCAGAAAATTCAAGGGAAACTTCTTCACCCACAGAGTGGTGACTGTTTGGAAACCATCACCACAGGGAGAGCGAGAGGGGAACAACAAGGCAGGATTTAAACAAACTGTCGTGGAACAGAATCACTAGCAGGGTCCAGCCGGCCTGAGTTGACTCTCTACTGTACACTTGGTGTGTTATAAATTCACTAAGTACCGGAGACAGAGTTTAAAATAGAACTGATTTATTTGTCTCAGATACAGAATATTAAACTCCAGTCCCATTAAAGGTGAATATGCAGCAGAAGAAACTCCTCCCATGCCCAGTGACCAGGGTGCAGAACTGGGTGTGGTGAGCAGCAGCAATAATTGCAGAGTTCAGCACCAACAGTCACTCTTGAAATTGCATTCGGCACGGTAATGGACAAATATCCGACATGCAGCTTATTGAAACTTTCTACCCAGTGTGAACCCGGTAGTGTGTCACAAGGTTAGATTACTGAGTGAATCCCTTCCCACATTCACAGCAGGTGAATGGCCTCTCCCCAGTGTGAACTCAATGATGCACGTTTGGTTGATTTGGCTGAGAGAATCTCTTCCCACAGTCTGAGCAGCTGAACAGCCTCTCCCCAGTGTGAACTCACTGGTGTGCCAGCAGATCAGATGACCGAGCAAATCACTTCCCACATTCTGAGCACATGAATTGCCTCTCCCCAGTGTGAAATCGCTGCCATGCCAGCAGATCAGATGAGTGAGTGTATCCCTTCCCACAGTCTGAGCAGGTGAACGGCCTCTCTCCAGTGTGAACTCGCTGATGTACCTTCAGTTGAGATGATTTAATGAATCCTTTCCCACAGTCTGAGCAGGTGAGCCGCCTCACTCCAATGTGAACTCGCTGGGGAGCCATTAGGTCAGATGACTGAGTGAATCCTTCCCCACAAATTCAACAGATGACCAACCCCTGCCCAGTGTGAACTGACTGGTGTGTCCACAGGTGGGAAGACCGACTGAATCCCTTCTCACACACAGAACAGGTGAATGGCCTTGTCCCAGTGTGAACTCGCTGATGTACCTTCAGTTGAGATGACGGATTGAATCTACCCCTACTGTCTGAGCAGATGAATGGCCTCTCCCCTGTGTAAAATGACAGGTTTGCCAGTCAGTCAGATGATCGAGTGAATGCCTCCCTACAGTCTGAGCAGGAAGGATGATTGAGTGAATCCCGTGTTCCACTGCTTAAATATCTGGACAGGGACCACAAAACTGACATGTTAACCATATAACAACTACAGCACGGAAACAGGCCAACTCGGTCCTTCTAGTCCGTGCTGAGCTCTTACTCTAGCCTAGTCCCACCGACCTGCATCCAACCTATAACCCTCCATTCCTTTCCTGTCCATATATCTATCCAATCTAACTTTAAACTACAACATCAAACCTGCCTCAACCACTTCTGCTGGAAGCTCGTTCCACACAGCTACCACGCTCTGAGTAAAGAAGTTCCCCCTCATGTTACCCCTAAACTTCTGCCCTTTAACTCTCAACTCATGTCCTCTTGTTTGAATCTCTCCCATTCTCAATGGAAAAAGCCTATCCACGTCAACTCTATCTATCCCCCTCATAATTTTAAACACCTCTATCAAGTCCCCCCTCAACCTTCTACACTCCAAAGAATAAAGGCCTAACTTGTTCAACCTTTCTCTGTAACTTAGGAGATGAAACCCAGGCAACATTTTAGTAAACCTCCTCTGCACTGTCTCAATTTTGTTGACATCTTTCCTATAATTTGGTGACCAGAACTGTACACAATACTCCAAATTTGGCTATACCAATGCCTTATACAATTTCAACATTACATCCCAACTCCTATACTCAATGCTCTGATTAATAAAGGCCAGCATACCAAAAGCTGTCTTCATCAACCTATCGACATGAGATTCCTTCTTCAGGGAACTATGCACCATTATTGCTAGATCCCTCTGTTCTACTGCATTCTTCAGTGCCCTACCATTTACCATGTACGTCCTATTTTGATTCGTCCTACCAAAATGTAGCACCTCACATTTTTCAGCATTAAACTCTATCTGCCATCTTTCAGCCCACTCTTCTAACTGGCCTAAATCGCTCTGCAAGCTTTGAAAACCTACTTCATTATCCATGTTGTGTCGAGATTCCCGTAGATAAATTCCTTGTCATTTTTAACCTGTGAAAACATTTACAAAATCCATCAATTGGTGTAGGACAACATTTCAGCTGATATCACTTGAGTCGTCAAGGGGTGATCTGACATCACAGTGTTACAGTGAGGTTTAACACAAATTGGAGATAGAAACCTTCTAACTGGGCACAGTACCGGTATCTGGATTGACCATGAAATTTTCTGATGCTCTTCCTGTCTCATTAGGAATGGGGCATTTCTGCCATCTCCAATCTGTGACCTGGCTCAGTTTGACTCTCTCCATTGGTATTATTCCCTGTTCCCACTGAGCTGCATGGGTGCCTGGCCCCAAAGTAAATGAAACACTCTCACACAAATAGCTGACAGTGCATTTGACGCACCCACCAATCCCTGTGTTAAAAACTTACCCCTGACATCCTCTCGATATCTATTTCCAAGCACCTTAAAACTATGCCCCCTCGTGTTAGCCATTTCAGCCCTGGGGGAAAAAAAACCTCTGGCTATCCACACGATCAATGCCACTCATCATCTTATACATCTAGAAAAGCCTCCAAACGTAAACAAGGAAATTATACATCGCTTTGAGGATTTGTTAGAAGTACTGTATACAAAATTATGAGGGTACGGATAGGGTAAATGCAAGCAGCTTTTTCCACTGAGGTTGAGTGGGATGGCAACCAGAGGTCCTGGGTAAATGGGGAAGGTGAAAATATAACGGTAATATTTGGAAAAAGCTCTTGACTGAAATGGTCAAGAGAGTGTGGAATGAGATGTCAGCACAAGTGGTGAATATGAGCTCAGTTTCACCATTTAAGATACGTTTGGATGGCATCCTGGATGGTAGTGGTATGGAAGGAGATGGTCCTGGTGCAGGTAGTTGCATTAGACAGCTTGAATGTTTTTCGGCATTGACTAGATGGGCCAAATAGCCTGTTTCTGTACTGAACCTCTCCATGTTTCTATGACAGAGAAGCTGGCCAGACTTGTTTAGAAGGGAGAAGGTAGGAGTAACAACGGAGCAGCATTGGCTGGAGTTTCTGGGAGCAATTCGGGAGCGAAGTGATCGATACATCCCAAAGAAGTGGAAGCATTGGAAAGGCAGGAGGACACAACCGTGGCTGAAATGAGAAGCCAAAGCCAAAATGAAAGCCAAAGGGAGGGCCAACAAAAGAGCAAAATATATTGGACAGGTTTTAGAAACCAACAGACGATGACTAAAAAAAAAAAACTCAGATGATCTCAGAGCGTGGAATCATTATATTGTAGCATTAATGAGTCTTTGTCGCATCCAACAGACTGAGTCATTTAGAGGAACAAAATATCTGGAGTCTCACTATCTCTTGAAAACCAAGATACCCTGCACCAGTTACCTTTCAACTTTTATTTTGGCAGGAACATACAAATTAGACACCGTCAAAATGTCACTTCTGAAGGCCTCCCACTTACATAGTACTCCTGTCAGCCTGTCCCAAACCACAAGTGTCAGATCCTTTCTGATACCATCAAATTTAACCTTTCTCCAATTTAGAATCTCAACCCATGGTCCAGACCTCTCTTTTTCCGTATTTATTTTGCATCGCATGGCATTATAGAACAGTATAGCACAGTACAGGTCCTTCGGCCCACAATGTTGTGCCGACCCTTAAACCCTGCCTCCCATATAACCCCCCCACCACCACCACCACCTTTAATTACTCCATATAACTGTCTAGTAGTCTCTTAAATTTCACTAGTGTATCTGCCTCCACCAATGAGCCAGGCAGTGCATTCCACGCACCAACCACTCTCTGAGTAAAAAACCTTCCTGTAATATCCCCCTTGAACTTCCCATGCCTTACCTTAAAGCCATGTCCTATTGTATTGAGTAGTAGTGACCTGGGGAAGAGGTGCTGGCTGTCCACTCTATCTATTCCTCTTAATATCTTGTATCCCTATATCATGTCTCCTTTCATTCCCCTTCTCTGCAAAGAGTAAAGTCCTAGCTCCCTTAATCTCTGATCATAATGCATACTCTCTAAACTAGGCAGCATCCTGGTAAATTTCCTCTGTACCCTTACCAATGCTTCCACATCCTTCCTGTAGTGAGGCGACCAGAACTGGACATAGTACTCCAAGTGTGGCTTAACCAGAGTTTTATAGATCTGCATCATTACCTCGCGACTCTCAAACTCTATCACTCGACTTATGAAAGCTAACACCCCATAAGCTTTCTTAACTACCCTATCTATCTGAGAGGCAACTTTCAGGGATCTGTGTAATTTCAGTCACCAGGCCTGGATCATTTCCTAGAAGTTTATTGTACACTTCTACATCAGGAATTCTATGTACTGAATAAAGGCACATTTGACAAACTCTACTCCATCTAGTCCTTTCACAGTGTGGGAGTCCCAGTCAATAAATGCAAGTTTAAAATCACTTACTAAATCAACCTTTGTTTGTTGGCACGGTTCGGGATCTCTCTACAAATTTGTTACTCTAAATCCCTCAGACTGTTGGGTGCAACCAAGTCCCAATAATGGCTACAATATCATAATTCCCTGTCTGAGCTGATCTGGCTTTCCTATGATGCTTCTTGCATTGTGATATACTCAGCTTAGCACATTCATCGCACCATTCTAAGCCATTTGATTGCTGACTCTGTCTGAGGTCTGAACAGCATCTGACTGGTGTCAAGAAAACAAACTCTCCCTCATTGTCACACAAACAAAGGAGCTGATTGTGGACGACAGGAGGAATGGAGACAGGCTAACCGCTATTGACATCAATGAATCTGGGGTTGAGAGGATGAACAGATTTAAGTTCCTCGGGATTAACATCACCAAGGATCTCACATGGTCTGTGCATACCAGCTGTGTGTGAAAAGAGCACAACAGCTCCTCTTTCACCTCAGACGGCTGAAGAAGTTTGGGATGGGGTCCCAAATCCAAAGAACTTTCTAGAGGGACACAATTGAGAGCATCCTGACTGGCTGCATTACTGCCTCGTATGGGAACTGTACTTCCTATAATCGCAGGAACCTGCAGAGAGTGGTGCGGACAGCCCAGCATATCTGTAGATGTGAACTTCCCACAATTCAGGACATTTACAGAGACAGGTGTGCAAAAAGGGCCCAAAGGAAATTGGGGACCCAATTCAGCACGACCACAAACTGCTCCTGCTGCTACCAGCCAGGTAAAGGGACCACATCATAAGGACCAACAGGCTCCGGGACATCATCATCTACCAGGCCATTGGACTGATTAATTCATGCTGATAAAATTGCATTTCTGTGTTATATTGACTGTTCTATGTACAAACTATTTATAATAAATTACACATTGCACATTTAGACAGAGATGTAACGTAAAGATTTCTACTCCTCATGTATATGAAAGATGTATGTAATAAAGTCAATTCAATTCATATCACCCTCTCCACTATCTGTTCTGTCATTCTGGCTCCCATTCCCCCTACAACTTATTTTAACCACATCATCCTCTCCCCCTACACTAGCACTAGCAAACCTTACCACTAGAATATTAGTCCCCTTTTGTTCTGTCCCCCTAACTAACGAATCCCCTTTCACCCCTTTGAATTTCCTCTGCCAGGTAATCCCCCAACATTTTCTAAAGTGGTCTACCTGTTGTTGTGTGGGATAGCAACAAGAGTACTCTGCGATGAATATTTAACCTCATTCCCCTTCCTGACTCTCACCCAGTTTCCTGTGTCCTGCATCTTGGGTGTAACTCACTTCTCTTCACGACATATCCATCACCCCCTCCATCTTCTGGATGATCTGGAATTCGTCCATTTCAAGTTCCAACTCCTTAAAGTGCAGGGTTACAAGCTGCAGCTGGATGCACATCTTGTAGGCGAGGGCATCAGGGACACTGGAGGTCTCCCCATCTTCCCACCAATGTTAGATTAGATTAGATTATGAGAACACGCAGTCCTATTTTATTGTCATTTAGTAATGCATGCATTAAGAAATGATAAAAAGTTCCTCCAGTGTGATATCACAGAAACACAAGACAGACCAAAACTGAAAAACTGACAAAAAAACACATAATTATAACATATAGTTACAACAGTGCAAAGCAAACCGTAACTTGATAAAGAACAGACCATGGGCACGGTAAAAAAAATAAAATAAAAGTCTCAAAGTCTCTCGAAAGTCCATCATCTGACGCAGACGGTCGAAGGAAGAAAACTCTCCCTGCCATGAGCTTCCAGTGATGCAGCATCCTGGAAGCACCGACCATGGTCCGACTCTGAGTCCATCCGAAAACTTCGGGTCTCCGACCAACCCTCCGACACTGAGCACCGAGCAACATCTCTGCCGAACGCTTCGACCCCAGCCCCGGCCACCAGAAACAGGCAAAGCCGAGGATTTGGGGCCTACCCCTCCAGAGATTCTCGATCGCACAGTTGCAGCGGTAGTGAACCGGGCATTTCAGAAGTTTCTCCAGATGATCCACTGTGCTTCTCACGTCTGTCTCCATCAAATCAGAATGGCACATGGCATCCTACTTACAAACACCGATATCATTCACCAGAGAGGCCGTGCGCGCTGCATCTCGCTGCCATCTTCTCCTCCCTCCCTTGAGGTTTTGTCCCCTCTTATTAGTAATATCCAGTGTACATATAAACCTTGTACTGTACATATTTTTAACCCAGTGACAAAATGCGCAGTGTATTTTATGTAGAGAGGTATTCATCTTAACAGCTAACAAATTACTGTCGATAAGAACTTTGATCTCATCTGGGTTCGATCAAGTTCATCTGCTCTCTCACACAACCTATGTAGCAGGCCTGTAACAGCGAGTGAAGGATTTTCTCAACAGAGCTTTTGCACATTGTCCATGTGGTTTGCTTGCTATATTACGCTCTAAAAAGTCAGATTTCAAAACATCACTCCACTTCTTCCCACTTGTAAATTCTCCAGCAGCTTTTGCATCACCACAATACACACAGGGAACACCAGTTTCTGTATTGAACATAAATATTTCACCTGAACCCTCCTGCGAAATTGAGAATATATTAAAAGAATCATTTTGAACATATGTAACCTGGCTAAAAGAATAATTGGGGCTGAATAGGAATTTTTGAACTGAAGTAAACTCTGTCTTCAGCCGTTAGCTAAGACAGGCTCATTACTAGTTCTCTGCAGCTTGCAGAGAGACAGACTGAGAGATGATAACATTATACATTGTACTCTCATTAGCTGATAACATTATACATTGTACCCTCATTTGAGTAAAGGGAGGAGGACTCACTGATAAGAACAGGAATGAACATCTTTCTGTAATTAAATCAGGGCCGTGCAAAGGGAATGACTGATAAAATACATACATCTGTAATTAAGACCTTGATTTAGCCAACTCTCTTAACCAATTAATTAAGTTTTGCACCAGCAGACTCGGTGGGCGTAACAGTTTAAATAACATCTTTCAATAGTCATGTATGGGGCTTACTATGTACAAATATACGGCTGTAACCTGATTAAATCAGTCCACTTGTCAGATGGTGGCAGTGCTTACGTGCCTTCCCTTTGACAACTGGGTCTCAAACTCCTGCAGGAGAATGTGCAATAAACTGTGATGACGATAAGAAGCTGGTCTCCCGAGTTTTAATCAGATTCAACTTTAACATAGAACATAGAATAGTACAGCACAGTACAGGCCCTTCAGCCCACAATGTTGACCCTCAAACCCTGCCTCCCATATAAGCCCCCAACTTAAATTCCTCCATATACCTGTCTAGTAGTCTTTTAAACTTCACGAGTGTATCTGCCTCCACCACTGACTCAGGCAGTGCATTCCACGCACCAACCACTCTCCGAGTTAAAAACCTTCCTCTAAAATCCCCCTTGAACTTCCCACCCCTTACCTTAAAGCCATGTCCTGTTGTATTGAGCAGTGGTGCCATGAGGAAGAGGCGCTGGCTATCCACTCTATCTATTCCTCTTATTATCTTGTACACCTCTATCATGTCTCCTCTCATCCTCCTTCTCTCCAAAGAGTAAAGCCCTAGCTCCCTTAATCTCTGATCATACAGTATACTTTCTAAACCAGGCAGCATCCGGATAAATCTCCTCTGTACCCTTTCCAATGCTTGCACATCCTTCCCATAGTGAGGCGACCAGAACTGGACACAATACTCCAAGTGTGGCCTAACCAAAGTTTTATAGAACTGCATCATTACATTGCAACTCTTAAACTCTATCCCTCGACTTATGAAAGCTAACACCCCATAAGATTTCTTAACTGCCCTATCCACCTGTGAGTCAACTTTCAGGGATCTGTGGACATGTACCCCTAGATCCCTCTGCTCCTCCACACTACCAAGTATCCTGCCATTTACTTTGTACTCTGCCTTAGAGTTTGCCCATCCAAAGTGTACCACCTCACACTTCTCTCGGTTGAACTCCATCTGCCACTTCTCAGCCCACTTCTGCATCCTGTCAATGTCTCTCTGCAATCTTTGGCAATCCTCAACACTATTTATAACACCACCAACCTTTGTGTCGTCTGCAAACTTGCCAACCCACCCTTCTACCTCCACATCCAGGTCGTCAATAAAAATCACGAAAAGTAGAGGTCCCAGAACCAATCCTTGTGGGACACCACTAGTCACAATCCTCCAATCTGAATGTACTCCCTCCACCACCACCCTCTGCCTTCGGCAGGCAAGCCAATTCTGAATCCACCTGGCCAAACTTTCCTGGATCCCATGCCTTCTGACTTTCTGAATAAGCCTACCGTGTGGAACCTTGTCAAATGCCTTACTAAAATCCATATTGATCACATCCACTGCACTACCCTCATCTATATGCCTGGTCACCTCCTCAAAGAACTCTATCAGGCTTGTTAGACACGATCTGCCCTTCACAAAGCCATGCTGACTGTCCCTGATCAGACCATGATTCTCTAAATGCCTATAGATCCTATCTCTAAGAATCTTTTCCTATAGCTTTTCCACCACAGACGTAAGGCTCACTGGTCTATAATTACTCGGACTATCCCTACTACCTTTTTTGAACAAGGGGACACCATTCGCCTCCCTCCACTCCTACGGTATAATTCCCGTGGACAACGAGGACATAAAGATCCTAGCCAGAGACTCAGCAATCTCTTCCCTCGCCTCATGGAGCAGCCTGGGGAATATTCCGTCAGGCCCCGGGGACTTATCTGTCCTAATGCATTTTAACTACTTCAGCACCTCCTCTCCCTTAAAATCAACGTGCTCCAGAACATCAACCTCACTCATATTGTCCTCACCATCACCAAGTTCCCTCTCATTGGTGAATACCGAAGAGAAGTATTCATTGAGGACCTCGCTCACTTCCACAGCCTCCAGGCACATCTTCCCATCTTTATCTCCAATCGGTCCTACCTTCACTCCTGTCATCATTTTTTTCTTCACATAATTGAAGAATGCCTTGGGGTTTTCCTTTCCCCGACTCGCCAAAATTTGGGGTCACGAACCTACCTCTCCCCTCTTCTCTTCCTTTAAAGTCACCGAATGTGACCACAAAAAGGAGACCGTCTTCTGCAGAAAAGTTATCAACCCAGGCAAGGGTTGGACACTGATAACTTCCCACCGGTCACAGCTTTTCCACACTGCGAGGACCACTGATCGATTCTCCCGATCGATCCTCCAAATACCGACCCTTCTGTGGGCATAGAGAGCTTATCCAGTGGCTAAAACCGAGAGTGTGAGTGTGTGTGTGTGTGTGTGTGTGTGTGTGTGTGTGTGTGTGTGTGTGTGTGTGTGTGTGTGTGTGTGTGTGTGCCTAACAACCAGCTGACCTTGTATTTATCGCCGCAGACTGAAAACACCAGCTGTCCATCAATTAACGCCGCCCTTGGTCACCATGGCAACCCACCAGCTGTTCGTTGCGCGCTCTCTCTCTCCCCCCCCCTCTCTCTCTCTCTCTCTCTCTCTCTCTCTCTCTCTCTCTCTCTCTCCCTCTCTCTCTCCCTCTCTCTCTCTCTCTCTCTCTCTCTCTCTCTCTCTCTTCCCCGTTCCCTTTCCATGGCAACCCAGAAGCTGACAGCAGTAGTCAGTGTCCTTGTGAAAGTGTCAACACGAGCTGAAAGGCAGACTCCACCCCTCCCTCTCTCTCAGCAGAAATCCAAAAGTTAGTCTCTGTTCTCTGTTGTGCCTTAAGGTGACAGTCCACAGCCAAAAGGAAACCAAAGGGTACATAACAGAAGGAACCGCGGCGGAGAGTAATTGCAGAATTTGAAATAAGCGAGCCGAGCCGGGCCCGTGTGGGCGGAAGCCGAGGAGGAGATCGATGCTTGCGAACGGGGGAAGTAAATGTGCAACGAGCTTTGGAAACTGTCCGTGGACAAAGTCGGAGACAGCGGGGCTGAGCGGGACCGGACAGTGTGAACAGATGTGACCGGATCGCGGGAATCACTGCCGCTGAGAAAGTTGCCGAGGCTTTCTCGGCTTCGCATATCAGTCAGAAACCTGATGGACAGAGATTTACACTGATTTTCCAAAGCGTTCCCGGCCTCCTTCCCGAACCCTGCTCTCCGTGCAGTTAGCGCCCCGGACCGTAATGTTTCTCCCGGCATCGGCACCTTTGAGGCGCCGGCGATCCCCGCCTTCCGCGTTTTAAACCTCCGGGAATCAGCTGCTCTCCATTTCCAGCATCTCCCTGCCCCGGGACCCACGGAGCGGACAGACAGTAACTCACTCGCTCTCTCTGTTGCTTCCCAGTGAATTTAGTGGCGATGGTGATCCTGTCCCGGGGAAAGTGCGGCCTCTCCACCCGCACCACTCGCTACCTGGTGGCCACGGCAGCGGCGGATCTACTGACCATCGTGTTTGCGGTGATATTGTGGCGGGTCGGTTATTATTACTTCCCCGGGACTTTCCTGGACATCACCCCCGTGTGCAGTGTGATCTCTGCCCTGGGAGAGGCAGTCACAGACTATTCGGTCTGGTTTACCGTCACTTTTACGTTTGATCGGTTTGTCGCCATTTGTTGCCAGAAGTGGAAAATGAAATATTGCACCGGGAAAACTGCGGCTGTGGTTCTGACAACAACCGGCGTTCTGCTCTGCTTTAATAATATGCCCTTCGTCTTTATATATCGTCCTGTGGAAGTGATTGACAATATACCCCGGGACTGTATTGAAATACCGGGCTACTATACGGATCCCGGGTGGGTGGGATATGACCGGCTTTCTACCGTCCTCACGCCATTACTCCCGTTCGTGTTAATACTACTGTTCAACACTCTGACAGTCAGACACATTTTAGTGACTAGTCGCGTCCGTAAGGGGCTGAGGGATCAGAGCAAGGCGGAGAACCGCAGTGACCCGGAGATGCAGAGCAGGAGGAGGTCTGTGATCTTACTTCTCACCATCTCCGGAAGCTTCAAAATCCTGTGGTCGGTGAGTGTTGCCCAATTCCTTTATAACACCATGGCCGAATTGGATCAATATAATTACAACGATTCAGAACACATTTTTCAACACACCTCTGCACAAACACTTTAATTTATGGGGTAACTCAGTCCAAGTTCAGAGAAAGATTCATCAGCGCTGCGAAATAACCGCTCACGTCAATAATTCAACTAATTAATAAACAAAATATCTCAGCTCTTCTCAGAGGGGGTTGTGGTGATTTCCATCTTAACACTGCAGAACTGTATTCAGAGAAAGTGGCAGTGGGCAGAAGGGTACCCGTTACCTCTTCTTCCACTACGTCACCCCTCCTCTGCCACTTCCTCCGTCCTCTACAACTTTCTCAGTCTCCATGGCACCCTCGCTTCCATACACACCTCACCTCCGTCTCTCCTCGCTCCCCTTAAGATTCTCCCAGTCACCAGAAACTCTTCACTGTCCTACGAACACCCCCGTCACCCTAACTCCCTCCCTCCCCCACACCACTGTCAATCCACTTCACCCTCTCCCTCCCCTATATCACTCCTCGCCTCCCCAAAATCTTTACCCGTCTCAGTCACCCCCTCCCTCTCCAATAATATTCCTTGTCTCCGTCAGTCCCCCCGTCACCTCCGAACCGACCCGTCTCTTTCAATCCCTCCCTTCCCTGCAACACGTTTTCTCAATCATTCCATAGTCCCTATCTCCCACCACGTCTACGGCACTCCTTCCTTCAATAAAACTTTCGCTGTTCTCCTCCCTACCCGTTGACACTCCCGTCTCCATCACGCCTTCCAGTCACCTGGTGTCTCCATGTCTCAGTCACACTCTCCCTCCCCTATGTCCCTGTCATGTCCGTGGAACCTCTCCCTCCTCAACGCTACACACCATCTCGTTACGCTCTCCCTCGCCGTCAACGACACCCTTCCCTCCCCTATGCCCCGGCCTGTCTCAGACACCCCTTCCCTCTCCTACGCCTGACCATGTCAACATCACCTCCCACCACATTACGCCCTCTCACTCCATCATACTCTGCCTCCCTTATCTTCTCCCCGTCTCCTTCACCACTTCTCTCCTCTTTGTCCCTCCCCGTCTCCGTCATACGTCCCACCCGTTTCTGTCATCTCCTGCCTCCCTTACGCTTCTCTTCCATCCTCATCCTTCACCTCTTCCATCCACTATGCCCCTCCCAATTTCAGTCCCTCTATCCCTCCTCGTCTATGTCGGCCATCTACTGTACGCTCCTCTCTGTTCCGCCACACACTCATTCCGCATGCACCCTTGTCTGTTACTCTCAATCACTCATTCCCCTACGACCGTCCCCTTCACCGTCACCACCTTCCTCTCTGACGCTCCTCCCATTTCCATCATCCACAACCACTCTTGCACCCCTCTCCGTCTCCGTCACTCCGTCCCTTCCCAACGGCACTGCACGTCTTCTTCAATGGTTCCCTCGCCCACTCCTCTAACTGTCGCAGTCAACATCTCCCTCCACAATGACCCCTGTCCCGAACTCTCCAACACTCCTCAATACGCCTGGGTCTCAGTCACCGCCCTCCCCCCTCACCCCGCCTCCGTCATCGTATCCCTCCCCGATGCCATTCCAGTTTCCGGTTCCATTCACTCCCTTCCACCCTTTTGTCGTCTCTGTCCCTTCCTCCGTCTCCAACGTCCTTCCAGGTCTTTATCATTCTCACTCCACTGCGATCCTTCCCTCCCCGGCATTCCCTCTCTACTGTGCCATTGACTCCCTCTCCCTCCCACTCTCCCATAAACTCTCGGTCCCGTAAGCCCCTCAGCATCTCCGACAACTCCTCCCTCCCCTACACTCCTACAAAACTCTGCCAATCCCTTCCACACCAACGTATCTCATGGTCCCATTCACCCAGTCCTTCCTTTACGCTATAGCCCGTCTCTCACGACCCGTCTCCATCAACACCACCTCCCCGACTCCATTAGCCTCTCCCTCTACCACGACCTCCCCGTCACCAATACAATACCGCGTACCTGACTCCCGACCATGTCACTGTCACACCTTCCACACACTATGCCCTCCCCTCCCCGCGTCCATCACAGTCACTCTCACTCCTCCCAATGTCCAGCACCCACTCCCTCACCCGATCCATTCAATATACCCCTCTCGGCCTCAGACACATCCTCCACCACCTCCCCTCCCCTCGTATGCACCACCGTCACCTCTCCCCTACTACGTCCCTCCCCATCTCCTTAACCCTCTCCCTTGCCTACGCCCCTCCGAGTCCACGTCACCACATCTCTCATCTATATTGCTCCGCGCCACCATCACCCACTCACTACACTACGCCCATCCGCTTCTCCCTCGTCCCCACCTCAACTACTATCCTCCCGTGTTCCGTCATTTACCTCCCTCCAATACGTCCCTCTCGCATCCGTCACCCACTTCCTCCCACGTGCTACTACTCGTGTCCATCACCCGCTCACTCACTACGTCCATTCCAGTCTCCGTCTAAAAAACAACCGTGACTCCATCACACCTGCCTCCAACCCAACCCCGTCCCACCGTCCGCAACACTCAATCTCTGCCTCATGCATCTCCCCTGTCCCTCACCACCTACGTTCACGACGCCACTCCCAGTCAGTGTCAAAACCTCCATCTGTTGCACTCCTTCGCGTATCCATGTCCCAACTGCTCCCCATCTCATTCACTCCTGCCCCACCTGCCCGTATCATCAACAACCATCCGGCATACACCGTCCAACGACTACTAGATGTGCGCAGTCGGGGCAGGGGTTTCCAATACCTGATAGATTGGGAAGGGTACCATCCAGGACAGCGTTCCTGGGTCCCCCGCTCCTTCATTCTAGACCCTTCCCTGTCATGGTCCGGTCCGTGAAGTCCGCATTCCGGTTCATGGTCCGGTCCGTGGACTCAGGATTCCGTGTCTTCCAGCTGTCCCTCATTTGGTTGAGTTAATCATAGGCACCTGATTCCCAGCTTTGGGCTTGGAATATAAGTAGCCTTGGGGTTGAGTGTGGGCTGCCGGTTTGGTTTGCTTTGTCTTGTCAGTCCCTCTTGGAGCAACCTGCTGATGTGAAGGCTAGTGAAACCATTTGTGATTTCCAGGCCTGGTTGGAGGACCACCGCTTCATGGAGCCTTGTTGCCACTCGGTGGAGTGGTCTTTGCGGTATGGATTCGGCTGTTTCCCGGGCCAGCTGAGTGGCCGTCATCCACTCCAAGCTAGGTAAGGATCCAGCTGTTTCCGTAGCCCGCGGAGGTTGCTGGCTGTAACTGCGACTTGGAGCAACCCCAAACCAGAGATGGAATTGTCTGTCGTTCTTTGGTGTTTGTCTCTTCTTGTCCTCGCCTCCTTGGGGTAAGTCAGGCAGTTCTGCCTTTGCCCTGCGGGGGGATTTGTCTTGTCCTCGCCTCCGTGAGGCATGTTAGGCCGTTTTGCCGTTGCCCTGCGGTGGGGGGTGGAGGGGGGCATATCTTGTCTTTTCTTTGACTCTGTTGGGTAAGTCCGGCCGTTCTGCCGTTACCCAACGGCTGGACCTGTCCCACCTTGGTGTGGAGAGGTTGAATCCCGGCTTGTCTTAGTATAAGTCCTGGCTCTATGTCTATGTACTGTCCTGTCTCATGTTGGTGTCGTGTTAACGATGAGTCCCGGCTTTTCGAAGGACAAGTCCCACCTCTATGTTGATGTTCAGTTCCTAGTCGGTCTCTCAGCTCCAAGAACCCAAGCCACGAAGATCCCGCAGCCAAGCTCCTAGAACCCAAGCCTGAAGTCTGCAGCCTCCATGCTCAAGACCCAAAACCCAAGACCCCAGCCTGCAGCCAAGCTCCGACCTCTAGACCCCAGCCACGTCCTGTACTGAAGCCATGTCATGTCCTTGCCTGGTTCTGGGGTCCAAGCCCGAGGCAAGACCTAGGTTCTGGGTCCTTGTCCAGTCTCGGGCTCGGAGTCGACGCCTTGTCTTCTAGCCCGTGGTCTCTAATCCTGGTCCCACTTTCCCTAGCCCAAGTCTGCGTTCTTATCCCTGCTCCCTGCCTGTATCCTGTCACGTCCCTGCTCTAGTTAAGTCCTGTTCCTTGTACTTCAGTGTTTGTGTCTCGCATTTGTGGCCGTTCCCAGCACCCCATTGTGACATTCCCTCATCCAGGACTTTCATCGGGACCATCCAGACAGTCCTGGAGGATCGCCTGGAGTTTCCCGTTGAAATGGTGGCGGGGGTTACTGTGATGGCCCCTTCTGGAAATTCCCCACCTTGCCATTTACCACAGGAATTTGGCTTCAATCACATTTAATTTCCAATCATTCCCAGGTTCCACCAACTACACACACCTGTTTCCCATCAGAGACTGTAGGATAAAGGCCCTGTGATCACAGCAAGGAGTTGCCAGTTCGTTGGTCGGCTCGTGTATGAGTAACCTCGTTCCATGTTTCTTAGGACTATGAGTTCTAAGTCTAGCATCGTTCCTGTATTCGCTACTTAAACCAAGACTCCTGTTAAAGACTCTCTTAGACACCAATTCCACGTTCGCTACGACCGTAACTCCTCCCCCCCTGGGCCTCCGCGCCCGTGTTCGGCACTTGGGTTCGTTACCACCGCCACGTCCTTGCAACAGAGCGAACTGGCCACGATGAGCCCAGAGGACACGGATCCCGTACAACAGGCCCTGGCCAGCCAGGGCTACCTATTGGGCGCCCACGACCAACTACTTCGGGAGATCACGGAAAACCTTTGGACACTCTCCACGAATGTGCAGGAGGTCAGTGAACAAGTAGACCGAGTTTCCACTTCCTTTTCTCCGCACTCTGCTAGAACCCCGGCTACCCAAACCGCACCGCTCGGGATGGCCTCGCCCCGGGAATCAGCAACACCATCCCCTCGAGAGCCGTATGTACCCGAGCCTGAACCCTACGCTGCGGACCTAGGTAGGTGCCGGGCCTTCCTGTTACAATGCTCCCTAGTCTTTGAGCTGCAGATACGTACCTACACTTCCGATAAATCAAAGATTGCGACATCATGGGGCTGCTACGAGGGAATACCTTGGCTTGGCATACAACCGGCCAGAGGTTTGTTCCTCCTACTCCTCCCTTGTCGCTGAAACTAGTAAAGTCTTCGAATAATCTATTCACGGTGAGGACGCTGTGAAATGGTTGATTACTCTCCTTCAGGCAGATCTCTACAAGGTGATCTAAGTCCATTACAAATGTAAAATGCAAGATAACTGGTTACCTAAGTATACACCCTTCTCTCCCCCCCTCCCTTAATGTAACACACTAAATCATCACTGGTGCAGCCAATCGGTTTCATAAGGCACATAATCAGTTAAACGGAAATCACCGTGTGCAGGCAAGGTTTTTTTTTCAATTGAATGTAGTAAAAATACAACCGTATGTGGAAGGTCCAACTGCTGGTGAGTCGGTATCCTGGGGGGAGAAAAGGTACACCGTGAGGACAAAAGAGCACTTCATGCAACTCTGTGAAAACTTTGCTGAAAAGCAACAGTCAGTAGATGGATTTAGAGTAATATCCAAATCACTGAATATCCCTTTGAGTACAGCTAAGTAAGTTATCAGGAGATGGATAGAATATGAGACAGTTGTAAATCTGGCTACAGCCGGGACTGTCCTGAATATCTGAGTGAGCGTGCAAGTAGGGAACTAGTGAGGGTGCAACCAAGAGATCTTTGGCAACACTGGAGGAGTTACAAGCTCCAGTGGCTGAGATGGTAGCGACTGTGCATACAACAGCTGTTGCTCGGGTGTTTCACCTGTCGCATTAGTGACAGAGGAAACCGCTTTTGAACAAAAATCTAACATGAAATCTCCGCCGGAGTGTGTCAAAAGGCACGTGGGGGACTCTGATATTAGCGGGAATAAAGTTCTATGGTCTGATAAACATAAAAATGAGATTTTTGTTTTGCCCACAGACTAAAGGTTATATGTTGCCTGCATCGTGCCGTGGGGATGCTTCACTGCAGTCGGCGCTGGAGAGCTGGTGAATGTAGAGGGTAAAATTATTGCAAAATAATACAGGGAAATCTTGCAGGAAAACCTGACGAAGTCTGCAAAAGAAATGCAACTTGGGAGAAGATATGTCTTCTAGCTAGATAATGACCGCAAGCATAAGATCAAAGCTATACAGGAATGGCCTAAAATAACAGAATTAATGTCCTACAGTAGCCAAATCTCAGTCCACACCTCAGTTCAACTGAACCTTTCTGGATGGACTTGCAAAGGGATGTTCGCTCACGAGCCCCATGCAGTATGACAGAGCCTCAGTGGTTCTTCAAAAGAGGAAATTGGAAAATTGCAGTGTCCGTATGTGCAAAGCCGTTAGAGATCTACTGTATCCACAGAGAATGGAGGCTGCAATTGCTACTAAATACGGACTTTAATGTGGTGAATACTTAAGCATTAAAAATCTATGCTTTCCTGCGTTATCTCTACTCCCTTTCTTTGAATAAGGGAACAACATTCGCAACCCTCCATCTCGTCTGGTCCCGGTGACTTATCCAACTGGATGATTTCCAACTGTTCCAGCATATGCTCTTTCTTAATATCCTTAATATCTATATGCTCAAGATTTTCAGCCCGCTTTGTCATCCCCACAATCGCCAAGATCCTTTTCTGTAGTGAGGTGGGTTTCATCAACAGTATATTTGTTTCAAAATTCTCCTGAGTAACTTTAGGTTTTCATTGAATAATTATATGATTACCGGAATTAACATTGCCCAGTTGCACCAATAGAGCAATGTTCCAGGCCTTTAGACACTGGCAATATAATTTAACTCTTGAAACAATATGACTGCCAATGATTTATATAACCAAGATTCGTAACATTTCAAAATTGAATTGTCCGTACTTGCTATGTAGCTCCTCGGCCAGCTCAGTAAGTTCCCCTCAATAACTATTCAGAACCCAAGCTAAACATTCGCATAGTGATGAAGAGTCTGGAACAAAAAATAGGCCCATAAACATTTGAGTCAATGTAATTACAGAATAAATATGGAAACCGCATATCAGTGTTTCAGAGGAGATGTATTCAAGATATGTGCAACAACAGGTGTTTCCTGTGAGCTCAACAGAAAAGCACTTTTTAGACACATTGCTGCAGAATGTGACAAGACGGATTATACATACAGAGAATGAATATTAGGCACTATATTCAATTATTACTGTGTAAATATTCTTCCTGGACGTTCCTAGGGACAGGAAGATGCAAGCCACATATTGAAATGTTATTATTAAAGTAGGAGTGGCTCCATTACCTTAAAGTCGTGGCAAGATGCCGCGAAAAGAGAACACACATTCTTGTTCTGAAGCAGTTCTTAGTGTTAGTGGGAGGGAGAGGAGAAATTGATTACATTGGCACATTTTGAAATCAATGCAATCCCTGCTAACAGCTAGAACAGAAAGTAACTTGAGTGCAGGATCTGCCAATAAACTATTAGCTCAACCTACATGGACAAATGCAGCAGAATTTTTCAAATTGCGAGTGTAAATTAACAGAACAATGAGATTAACCTTAAAGATATGACTGAAGACATAAACAGCTGCTGCGTTATTTGAATTTTTGTATAGCTTGTTGCCGTCCCAAAGCTATACTCAGGATTGACAGGTGCGAGAAATACAAGAGTATGGTTAACGATATAACACCAATAATGTTTTGAAATTGGGGAAAATACATTTAGTGATCTGGGTTTGGAGTAGCAGATAGATAATACATGTTGTGGAAATTTAGTTTTCGAAATGAGTCGAAGACAAGGCCATTGTCATGTGTTGTTTGTCCTTAATTCTCAGGATTATTTTATGATACAGTAGCATTGTGTATACCGGTATGTCAATAGGCTTCATTGTCCATCGATGCACTGCATCCAATCGAGAAGTAAATATGATAAAATCGTTATCAGAGGAACTTTGGCATAGGGAAAACACAGCCTGAGGCAGCATCCAATCCAACTGGACATTCATCTTCCATTCTGCCCAAAATACTTCCAATTTTCTCGGACTTCCCGGCAGTTTCAGTTTCTAAAAACAGAATGCTAAAGTTTGTAACAAAAAAATCTATTCTGTTTTTTTTTTTCTCTCCACTCTTCACTGCCTTTCTTTAGTATTCTGTACTGTTTTATATTTTCATTCGGTGCATTGGATCCTTATGCAACTCAGCATTGAGTTCACTGTGCTTAGTCACAGCCCAATGTTTCACATAAAAGATGATGGTATTCATTCTGCGATTTCAGATATGTCCTTCTTTTCAATTTTCCTTAATATTCCTTTGCATTTCCATTTTCATTTCGCTTATTCTTCAAGAAAATGTACTGACTGACTTAGAAATTTTCACGTTGATCGCAATTTATTTCTAGATAAGAAATTCGATAGATAAATGCAATATTGGATGATAGACTACAAGTTTCGTCGGGCCTGTTGAATGTTTTCAGCTTTTCACATGTGACTTGTTCTCCTTTGCCTTGCAATAGCGTTTAGTTGCTCATCTCAGCTTTGACTTTGTATTTATGTATGTATTTATTTATTTTGCTGAAATAGAACATAGAATAGTACAGCACAGCACAGGCCCTTCGGCCCACAATGTTGTGCCGACCCTTAAACCCCACCTCCAATATAACCCCCCTTCACTTTAAATTCCTCCATATACCTGTCTAGTAGTCTCCTAAAGTTCACTAATGTATCTACCTCCACCACTGACTCAGGCAGTACATTCCTCGCACCAACCACTCTCTGAGTAAATAAGCTTCCTCTAATATCCCCCTTGAACTTCCCACTCCTTATCTTAAAGCCATTTCCTCTTGTATTGAGCAGCGGTGCCCTGGGGAAGAGGTGCTGGCTGTCCACTCTATCTATTCCTCTTAATATCTTGTATACCTCTATCATGTCTCCTCTCATCCTCATTTTCTCCAGAGAGTAAAACCGTAGCTTCCCTAATCGCTGATCATAATTCATACTCTCTAAACCAGGCATCATCCTAGTAAATCTCCTCTGTACCTGTTCCAATGCTTCCAGATCCTTTCTATAATGAGGCGATCAGAACTGGACACAGTATCCCAAGTGTGGCCTAACCAGTGTTTTATAGAACTGCATCATTACCCCGCGTCTCTTAAACTCTTATCACTCGACTTATGAAAGCCAACACCCCATAAGCTTTCTGAACTACCCTATCTACCTGCAAGGGAACTGTCAGGGATCTGCGGACATGTACCCCCAGATCCCTCTGCTCCTCCACACTTCCTGTGCACCTAACGTCCAAGTGAGATTGCTGCTACCAATATGATTCCAGGACATGGGGAGGATCGGCCATCTTCCAGTAAATAGTTTCCCACTATACTCTGGAGACCACTTTAAATTACGAAACGTGGAAACATACAAAAAAAAAGAATCTTGAGATACATGCATGTCATTATGTCCCATTAAAAACACACTCTGATGAGGGCACAGAAACAGCAAAAACTCTTAAAAAACGAGAATAGCAAGTGTCTTAGCCAGAGAAAATAGAAACTAAACCGGTAGACAGTAGGAACAGATTCTTGCGCCAATGGTATCTGTACTAAAATCCGCACAAAATTGCACACACCATATCTACCAGCATATTTACAGTCAAACCAGCCGTATCATGTTCCTGATCCCATCTGAAAGTCTACGGAACGCAACTATCGTATCTGCTTCAAGCGGTAGCTTTAGCAACCTGTTTGACGTACCTCGCTTTGTTAATTAAACAGCTTCCCCTGCACATTCACTGTAAACGTGTCTTCCTTTCAGACTAAAGTTTAGCTGCTATGGTTTTGATCTTTTTAATATGGGCGTTCGTGATGGTGGTCTTGTCATAGCTTTGTACAAGGCGGAAAGAGAGAGAGAGACTGACTGAGTGGCGCGCCACTCCTCACACAGACATTTTCGCAGTATTTTCGCTTTATTTTACGAGGTCAACCTTGCATGTACTCGGGAGCGGAGCCGACTGCTTTCTAACCCGGGAAGCTCCGCTCCCGGGTCCGGCGCCGATGTCATTGCGCCACCAGCCGACCCGAGATGCCCTTTTCCACAAAGAAACCATACCGGTTTGCCACTCCCATCCTATGTGTACTGCAGACTGTAATTAATCCTAGCCCTTACAATCCACTCACAAAGTTCAAATCATTGATCAGAGTCTCATTTGTCTCTTCGATTTCTCAGTCAAGGGATAAACATTGTGCTCCAGTTCACTGGCAGCTTAGCTGTTTGGACAGTAAGTGCAGCAATCTTCGTCTATTCCCCAGCAATCTGCCCACGTTTATCTCCTAAAGGTAGGATAAATCCTATCAGGTCATGGGAATTCATCCATCTCACCACCATCTCTCCTTTCAGCCTAAAGTTAAGCTGCCTTGTCTCTCATCTTTCTAACAAGCAACACATTTCTGTTTCGGGATACTAGTGTCTTTCCTCGGTACACTGCCTCAAATGTTTCCCGGTTGAACCATATTTAACATCCCTTCAGCCATCACTTTTAATGATATTCTATTGAATGTTTTGACGATCTTTCTCATTTTTCAGACATTCGCCATTTTGTATCATCTACAAATTTAACCACAATCTTTATGTTATTTCAAAGGAACGAACAGCCTAACATAACCCCTTGCAGAACACCACTAGGCACGGTCTTCAAGCCAGAATTTCACGCTGCAACCTCCATAGTCTGTCGAGTTCTATACCCAAACTTCCAAGTAGCTCGGCATCCTGTGTATCTAAATCTTCATGTTCAACCCACCATAGAAAGCATTAACAGATGGAACGCCAATCACCATGCCGAAGTCCTCCAAGAAGAATCCATTAAATCACTGAACTCGCTTTCTACAGTTCTAAATTCACTTTTTTTTCCTACGATGACCTCTTCCACACAAAACAAACATGCTGGTTTCCACTCCTACCTTATGTTGTTTTTTTTCTGTAATCAATCTTATCCTTGGCAATCTACTCCACTAATTTCACAACACTCATTGGGGACTCAATTGTCTGTTCGCATTTGTAGTCATGGCAGCAACATTGAGATCCAATCCACTGGTAGCTTGGCTGAATGGACAGTAAGTACAGAAATCTTCATCGATTCCACAACATTCTTCCCACGTGTATCTCCATAAGGTAGGATAAGTCCTATCAGACCATGGGAATGTATCCATCTTAATGTCCTTCAAAGCATTTAATAACATCGACCTCTTTGCTTCTTCACAATTCAGCAGCTTATTCTAATAGCACACTCTGATCTCACTTTCCCTGTATCCTTCTCCTTCGTGAATTTAAATGCAGAAAACTGATTTAGTACTGTGCCGACATCCTCTGACTTCTGACACAAATTAGCTCCATGCTCCTTCAGCAGTAATACCCCCTCCATAGTCTGTCTCCTGTTCTGAAACTGCAACATATGTAGTTAGGATTCTTCTTGAGCAAGTTGTTAAGATCGTTCTGAAATCTTTGGAGGTTCTCTTCCTTGATAAAGTTCTCTATATTTCTCTAAATGCCTTGTCCGATTTCATGAGCTATGTTTTCCTTTTTCTCCCTTTAGTGACTAGAACTACAACTTCTTCTGTCACTTAAGGCCCCTTCCTTTACCATCTTTATCTTTCAATCTCATTGAACGTACCTTATCTGACCTCTGGACTAAGTCAGTGAACTGGGGCATATGAGAAACTTGAATCGGGTGAGTGACTGATTGAGCAAGACCATATCTGTGAAATAAACTACCGGGAAATTACGCATCTTGATGAAAAGGAGGGAAATTGAGAACTCAATGTCATGGGACTCACAATCATTTTAAGATGTGAGAAAAAGCCTGATAAGTTCTGGAGTGCGTTCTAATATTCCTGGAGATTTATGAATTCCTGGAGAGATATGTTTCAGATAATTCGATGTATCATCAGAGAATGGTATACAGCACTCTTTTGTTATTTCTTTGCTGATTTTGCGTGGAAATAACATAAAATATTCTGCCTGAAATCGAGAGACATAGATGGACAAATTGACGACAGCATGAAGCATTTTTGTATTGCAAACCCCTACCCGCATTTCCGCACCGAAAGCTGATCAGCAAGGACGATGAATTAAAGGAGCATTCAACAAGGCGCGATACTATCATGCTACTAATGATAGTGTGAGTCGGGACAGGATCGCTGAGCAAATTATCAATGAGCCGGACAGCATGATGTTGGGAAAATGGAAGTTGAGTAATCTGGTCTCAGAGAAAGCTCACCAGATCTTAAACAAATTGACAAGATAGGATATGTTTCGATGCACACATCGGGTCGGTGATTCATGGCCTTTCCAGTTTCTCACCGCTCATTGGTTTCTCACAGCCAATGAGAGAAGATGGCCCCATCATGTCCATTAAAGGGCAAAGTTTATCTCATTGGTGCGTTTCAGTGAATTGCGGTTCACAACTCAATATGTGAAATGTGACGGTTTAGAGAGAATTATTGAGTACTCGGGGGAAAAAGAAAATGTTCAGACCAAGTGGAGCGTGAGAAGGTTTTGGAGAGATTCTTAGCTGTCTGCAGTACCGGCTCCTTTAACATTCTGGAGAAACCTTTCTAAATGACCACCGCTATAATGCTGCACACTGTCGTGGCACTGACGATGATGCATATCTGGACCAGTGAGTATATTAAGAATATGGAAATTATTGGGCAAGGAACAGAAATTATTAATAACCTGTTCACTTGCGCACGTTTACGGCAATCTTGCTGAATATTACAATCTTACTGGAAAGAAGAACACAGAAGTAACATTGTGATTACGCAGTATTGAAACATATATTTCCGCTGCAAACTTCCCATGCAAAGGAAAGCTTAGTTTGTTTGTATGATTACCGTATAGTGACTGAATTGATCAGGAATAAGGTAGATTTGTTCGCAACTCATGACGATGAAAGTAGAACACTAATTGTTTACTTTGCAGTTTCATTGAAAATGTTTTTTTTATTCCATTGTTTAAGCAAGTTCTCGTTTGAATCGCTGACGTTAGAGAACTGTTTCCATTAATTACATGGACTTACACGTTTGAACCTCCTAATGAGGTCTTTGTGAAACGGTCACTCTGAAATTGCACCTACACTAAGGGAAGTGAGACTCAGAAATTATCCCTCTGCAAACCAGCGGCTCTTGTCAAATGATAAACCAAACAGATTATAAATTGGAATTGACTAGAACTGGAGATAAGTTGATGTTAGGAATCTACGCATCGGCGTCCGGAATGATTATCTCAGTGAATGTGCGTAGCTCCCAAAGCTGCAGTTGCTCCTGGCTGAAGGCTTGTGCACAACTTTCTTGCTGTTATTTATTAGTTACAGCTCTGTCTGCCACCATGTGGCATATTCAAGTGAAGGAATTTGAAAAATGCACTTAGACTTAGATTTTGGAAACGTTTTACATCTTTGAAATCATTCTGCAATACTGTGAATATGTGCTAATAATTTTGGTTTTATTCTTCAATCATTCGAAGATTTTTAGTTTTAATCCACCATACAGTGATGGAATGAGATTCGTTATCTATGTTCTTATATTACATTATATATCAAATTTTACATTTAACTTTCACTTTATTGCGCATCAGGAGAAATGCAACTAAACACTTTGTTTTACAGTCCATATTCCTGTGTTCCAGTGCATGGATGCGACGAATCACAGCTGGTGACATGTTGAAACTTATATTCTATTCCCTGTCTTGGTTTAAATGATGATTTAGATTCTCATGGAAAATGCGACGATTTTTTTAAATCTCCTTTCAAGTATCTGGATAAAATGTTTAATACTTGGCTGCCGTATGAAATGGAAACATCCAGGGAATCAGGGACACCAAAGAAATGGGAAATTCACTTAACATTTAGGCAGAATGTGCAATACCTATGAAAATAAACAAAACAAGAAATACAAATAGCGCTCTTCCGCAGATACAACTTAATCCGTTTTACGTTTTTGACTTTATTTCTCTTCTCTTGAATATCCCGCCTAACATCCTATGACCACACAACCTAGTCCCACTACTTCACAAGCAAATCTAATTCTGCATTTCTCATTTCAGGTCGCTTCGGGGATTGTCAGCCAGAACCGTCAGGTAACTTTGCTAACTTTTCACTGCGCGGTGGACTGGGCAATTACAACTAATTGCTATTGAAACTCCAGCTGATAGGTGACTGCACCATTAGACTTCAGAGCAGAATTAGTTCATTTAACCTATCGAGCCTGCTCTGCCGTTCCATCATATCTGATTCCAGATCACACTCGACCCCATACACCTGCCTTCTCGCTATAACCTTTGATGCCCTGACCAAACTGGAAACTATCGGATTCCGCTTCAGATATACCCATGATCGGCCACTGCCGAAGTCTGTGGCAGAGCATTGCAGAGATCTACTACTGTCTGGCTAAAAAGATCCCCCTTACCTCTCTTTTAAAACGTCACCCCTCAATTTTGAGGCTGCGTGCTCTAGTTCTGGAAATCTCACTACAGCAGCCAACCTCTCCTCGTCCACCTTAGCCCATTCAACATTCGGTAGGAGTCAAAGAGATTCTGCCCCTCCGCATTCCTCTCAATTCCAGTCAGTACAGACAGAAATCAACCAAACGCTCCTCATATGTTAACCCCGTCATTCGTGGGGAATCACCCTCGTGAAGCTCATCTGAACTCTCCCTAATGACAATACGTATTTTCTGAGATATGCGGCCCAAACTGCTGACAATACCCCAAGTGCGGCATGATTAGTGTGTTGTAAAAACTCAGTATTATCTCTTTTTTTAAATTCTAATCCCCTTGAAATAAAGGCCTATTTGCATTCTATACCGCAGACTGGGTCTGTAATTTAATCTTCTGGGAATCTTGCACGAGTCTTGCAAAAACCACTGAGTTTTGAGTTATCCCACCATTTAGATAATAATTTGCACCATTGTTCATTTTACCAAAATGCATTTTCATAAAATAATGTCTCATCAGCCACTTTTTTTTTTTGCCCGATTTTCCAATTTGTTTGCGTTCTTCTGCAATCACATTGCTTTCTCGGCACTAACTGCTCCTCATACTATCTTCCGATCATCGGCAGACTTTGCCGCAAAGTCATAAGTTCTATTATCTAATTCTTGGCCAAACAATGTGAAAAGTAGCGGCCCCAATACTGACTGACGAGGATCACCAATGGTCACTGGCAGCCAAAAGGAAAGGCACCCTTTATTCCAAGACGCTGCCTCCTGCCTGTCAGCCATTCTTCTGCCCATGCCAGTATCTTTCCGGTAAGGAAATAGGATTTTATTTCTACTTGGAATGATAATCAGTCATCTTCAGGCAGGACGGATAACAGAGAAAGTACATTCCCTGACATTATTTTTCTCCAAGCTTAAATAAGCTTTCATTGTTAATTTCATTCTCTTACTGCTGGTGCTGACGACACGTGAAGTCTCAGTTCGACTCTTTCCAACAAATTTTGGTTTCGATATCCCAATGAATGAGGACTGTTTGCAGTAGGACAATGACAGAATGGCAGATCTGCTGCACTCTGAAGAATGCATATGACCTTATCTTCTGGGAAGCTACCTAATTCTTCTCCTGGGAAGACAGGCTTCCTCTAGCTCTCAGTCGTCAACTGGTTTCTTGTCTTTTTGTCACGTTAAGCAGGTTTCTCTATCCTGACCTCTGCTTGATCAAACGTTTTGCATGAAGAATTTTGAATTTTCAGGCGTCGTTTGGTAGCGTACGCGATGCGCCGAGCACGAATGGTCTCCAGCTTAAACCGTTGTTTACCGAGGATCGTTATTTTCTGTTATTTTCCAGAAAGTGTGACATTGAGGTTGGTGAATGGCGGCAGTCGATGCGATGGCAGATTGGAGATTCAGTACAAAGGAAACTGGGGCACTGTGAATGGTCGTTCTTGGGATATGCCGGACGCAAATGTAGTGTGTCGGCAGCTGGGCTGCGGCGCTGCACATGGAACCTATGCTGGTGGCTATGGGGAAGGATCCGGACCTGTTTTCACGACGAATGTTCAGTGCGGTGGGAGCGAGGCCTCTCTTCAGGAGTGTAAATCAGAGCCATGGGGTGACACTGGCTATTCACACAGTGAGGATGTTGGCGTTGTTTGTAAAGGTAAAAGTCAGGTTTTTATATCTGCGGTGCCGCGAGTTTGATGTCCTCCTGCATATCACTAATGCCAATACTCGAACAGAACGCCCCCGGTGTCAAACTAAAACTAATTTGTGTCGGGATTATTTTCGTCATGTTAGAATTACTATTCGTGTTATCGTATCCTGTACTGATGTTAACCAGTGTAAACATACTTGTCAGTCCGCACAACTACACGATCATATGACCAGGTCGAACAACATCTGTGGTGGGAGAGAAATTCTCCGTAAGACCATGAGACATCGGAGCAGAATTAGACTATTTGATCCAATGAGTCTGCAACGCTTTCAATCACGCCTGATCATCCCCCCCCCCCCCCCACCTCCACTTCCTCAACTCCACTGCCCGGACTTCTCTCTGTAAATTTTCTTGCCGTGCCCATCAAGAGCTTATCAAGTTCTGTCTTAAATATCCCCAACGACCTGACTTTCAGCAGAGTCTTTCATAATAGATTCACAAATTTACCTCCCTCTGGCAAAAAAAAAAAAAAAAATTCTCACCAACTGTGTTCTATATGGACGTCCCCCTTTCGTGAGGCTGTTCCCTCTTGTCCAAGAATCCTCCTACACGGGAACATCCTTTTCACATGTTTTCTGACTAGGCTTTCAACATTCGAAATTTTCACTGAGATCCCTTCCCCATCCTTGTAAATTACAGCGCGTACAGATCCGTGGTATTAAATGTTCTTCCGGGAGAATCCTTTCATTCGTGGACTCATCGTTGTAACATCCTCTGAACTTTTTTAATACCAGCGTATGTTTTTCTTAGAATGGGAGCACAAATCTGTTAACAATGCTCAAGGTGACGCCTCACCAGTAGCGTATAAATCCTCCGCATCATTTGTTTTCTGGTCGTCTGAAATTGAAGATGCTGGAGAAAAATAATGCGTTCGCCTTACTCACCACCGACTCAGCCTGCAAGTTAACCATTCCGGGTGTTTTGCACCAGGACTCCCAGGTCCCTTTGCAGTTCAGATTTTGTTTTGAATTTCTCCCCGTTTAGAAAGTAGTCTGTACCTTTATATCTATTACCAAAGTTTATGATCATACATTTTCCATCATTGTATTTCATTTGCCACTTTGTTCCCTATTCTCCCAACATGTCTACGTCCTTTTACAGCCTGCCAGTTTCCTCAACACTACCTGTCCTTACGCCAATCTTCATATCATCTGCACACCTGACAACAAAGCCGTCTATTTCACCATCTAAACCATTGACATACGGCATAAAAAGAAGCAAACCCGAAACCGAACCCTCCGAAACACCATTAGACTCTGGCAGCCAGCTGAAATGACTTTTCCCACTCGCTGCTTCCGAGCAATCAGCCAATGATCTCACCGTTTTTCTGTAAGTCCATGGCTTCTACCTTGTTAAGCAGCATTATATGTGGCACCTTGTGAAAGCTCTTCTGAGAGAACAAATATGCGACATCCTCTGCATCCCCTTTATCAATCCTACTTGTAATCTCAAAAAGGAATATCTGCAGATTCGCTAGGCAAGATTTTCCGTTATGGAGTCCAAGCTGAGTTTGGCCTGCCGTGTCCAGTGTCACCAAGTATTCCATTACTTCATCGTTAGCGATTGCATCAAACATGTTTCTAACCACTGAAGTCACGCTGGCTGGTTCATAATTTCCTTTCTGCTGCCTTCCTTCTTCCTTAAAGAGTGGAGTGAGTTCTGAAATTTACCATTCATCTGGCACCATGCCAGAATCCAATGTATTATGGAAGATTATTAATAATGCCTGTGCAATATCTACCGCTACCTCTTTCAGAACCCTAGGATGCTGTTCGTTTGGACCGGATGACTGATGTACCCTTCGCTGTTTCAGATATTTGAGCACCATACTCCCTTGTAATAGTAACTGCACTCACTTTTCTCCCTCACACCCTTTAATACCTGGCACACTTCTATTGCCTTCAACATTGAAGACTGATGCAAGGAACTCATTTAGCTCGTCTGTCATCTCCTTGTGCCCCGTTATTATTTCTCCGCCTCATTTTATATCGATCCTATATCCACTTCCATCCTGATTTTATTGTTTACGTACTTGAAAAAGATTTTACTATTGACTTTGAACTTGTTGGCTAGCTTGCTTTCATCTTTTCACCTTTTTCCTCCAAATGATCTTTGAGTTCCTCTCTGTAGATTTCGAAACGCTTCCCAATCCTCCAGCCTCCAGATAATTTCTGCGGTGTTGTCTGCCGTTCCTTTTCCTTTAACTTTCACTTGCCTTGTCAGACACGGCTGTACTGTTTTGCCTGTTGAGTATTTCTTCGTTTTTTTCAAATACATCTCGTCTTCACTTTCCTCATTTTTTTGCCCCCAGAAACGCACGCCATTGCGGCCCTGCTCTCAACCCTGCCAGCAGCTCGTTCCAATTTACTTTGGTCAACTCCTTCCTCAATCTAGTGCAATACCTTTACTCCACAAAAATATTTCTGCTTCAGATTTACTTTTTTTCCTGCAGAATTTTAAGTTGAACTCAATCATATTATGATTACTGCATGCAGTCCATTTACCTCATGCTCCCTGATCACCTCCGTTTCATTATGAAACACCCAATCCAGTATAGTTGGTCCCCTAGTAGACTCAACGGCAAATTGCTCGAGAAAGCCATCTCGCACCATTCAATAAACTCACTGCCTTGAGACTCATAACTAATCCGATTTCCCAGTCACCCTGCATGTTGAAGTATTCCATCATTATAATACATTTGCCCTTTTGACACGCCTTTTCTATGTTCCGCTGGTTCACATCTGAACTCCTGTTGGGAGGCCTGTATCTAACTGCAACTAGGGTCTCTCCCCCTGCAGTTCCTGAAATCAACCAACATGGATTCAACAACTTCCGTTTCTATGTCACATATTTCTAAAGATTTGATGTCATTCTTTACCAGCCTAGCCTGCCACCCTCTCCGCATCCATTCCTATCGCTCCAATGCAACGTGTACCCGCAGACATTCAGCTGCCAACTACAGCTATCCTGCAGCCATGATTCGCTGATGGCCACAATATCATACCTGATAATCTGCAATGGTGTAGCAAGAACATCCACCATATTTCCTGTACCCCGTGCACTGTTAAAACACTTTGTGTACTGTATTAGCTCCCCTTTATTGATACTGAATCCCTAATTTTATCCTGTCATCTTCCTGACCTTCGTGACAGTCTTACTATACGCTATATTTGGTTTCATACCATCCGTCTTATTCTGAGCCCCTTCACTCTGGTTGTCACCCGCTGCCAACAGTTTAAACACTGCACAGCCGCTCTAACAAACCTAACCGCGAGGATATGGGCACCCTTCGGGTTCAGGTGCAACCCGTCGCTCTGGTACATGTCATGTTTCCGTCAGCAGTCATCCCAGTGACCCAAGAACCTGAAGCCCTATCCCCTGCACTAGCGTCTCAGCCGCGCATTAACTTGTCGATGTCCGGACTGCACAGACTCGAACCAGAAATGCCTGGAATTTGATGATCAAAGTCAAAATCAATGTGAAGCAGATGATGATCGTTTTCTTATTTTGTCCACATTTCTTTATCAGTTGCTCCAAATTCTACAATTTGCAGCCATTGATTGTAGTGTCATTCAGCACCGCAACAGTTCTTTTCCCCTAACCTCTACAAGAGAACCAACATGATAATCTGATCCGATTTGACACACGGTGTCCCATATCTCTGCGAACATGTTCCATCTTTATATCTATCGAAGTGGATTTAAAGTTGCGTTTCTTTAACTGTTTCAACTACTTTCTCTCGCAGTTCCCTGGTACACCTTCCACCATGTGGTTTAAGAGGTTGGCCCTCAGCTGCTTTTGAGTATTTTTCCTCTCTCATGACACACCTATGCTTTCAATTATTGATCCATTTTCCTTACAAAAGCATTGTGCGCAACAAATAAACAAATAAATGATAATAAATAATGGTGACAGCATGAAATAAGGGAATAAGCAAGTAAATAAACAAGTAATCATAGAGCTGCCGCGAAATGGGCAGATAGATAGACAGAGAGAAACATAGAAACGTAGAAAGCTTTCAGCACAATACAGGCGCTTCGGCCCACAATGTTGTGCCGAACATGTCCCAACCTTAGAAATTACTAGGCTTACCTATAGCCCTCATTTTTTCTAAACTCCATGTACCTGTCCAAAAGTCTCTTAAAAAACTCGGATCCGCCTCCGCCACCGCTGTTTCCGGCAGCCCATTGGACGCACTCACCACTCCCTGCGTAAAAAACGTGTCTCTGAAATCTCCTCTGTACCTACTCCCCAGCACCTTAAAACTGTGTCCTGTTGTGGCAACCATTTCCGCCCTGGAAAATAGCTTCTGACTGCCCACACGATCAATGCCTCTCATCATCTTATACATCTCTATCAGGTCACCTCTCATCCTCGGTCGCTCCAAGAAGAAAAGGCCGAGTTCACTCAAACTGTTTTCAGATATACTAACATACCAATGAATGTGTATATAAAATACTAATTTATCAATTTAACTGCTTATTTATTTGTTTGTTTGTTTGTTTGCTTATTTAATTAATAAATATATATAGTATTTGAATAAAACATATATGGAAATCAACAAACAATCGATGCTTCGGGCTGAGGCCATTCCTCGCCGTGAATAATCAATGTTCGTATTTTGGGTGCTTTGCTCCTCTCGATGGATGCTGACTGATGTGTAAAGATCCGTCAGCATTTTGTGTCTGTTGCTCAACATTTTTAGCCTGTGCAAAAACTGTTGTGTTAACGTTCAATCCTTTTTTTTTAATTCCAGAAAGTATGAAGGTGAGACTGGAAAAAGGAGGCAGTCCATGCGCCGGGAGAGTGGAAGCGAACTTCGCGGGATACTGGAGACCTGTCTATGCTTCCAGCTGGGATCTGCAGGATGCAACTGTGGTGTGCAGAGAGCTGAGCTGCGGCGCCGCGCTGAAAGCCCCACACGAATATCACTTTGGAAAGGTTTTTGACTCCGTTATAACGCGTAATGTTAAATGCATCGGGACCGAGGCTGCTCTGCGGGAATGTCAATCAGACGAGTGGAAATTCTACACACACTCTGAACCCAACTATGCCGGCGTTATCTGCGCAGGTAAACTGAGCCCCATTTCTCTGAGTACACCCTGTCTTTATTGATCTGGGCTGTCCTCGAATTAGAATAACACAAACTTACCGCTCGCTGCGAGAGATCTGGTACTAAATCTACCAGTTTAGGGATTACTACTGCCATGTTGAGATAGCATCCTGATTTCAAACACCTACATAAAATCGTAAATATGTGACAGCCGGCACAGCCACCAGAAGGATTGAACGGATCAAGCGACATCTGTGGGTAAGAAAATGCAGAATGTTGTCGTCAGGACTAGTATAGACCAAACTCGATATTTTAGCAACTTCTCTTGCACCACAGCTGTTGCTGGTTCCCCTGGATTCCGCCTTATTTCGAAGTTGTCAGTAAACGTCAGCTAATTGCGAAGTATGAATAAAATGTGATGAGTCCTGTCGGAAGTAAGGGATTAGGAAACTGACCTTACATCTCTCAAGGATATACGGTGTACCGGAAAGATGGGATAGTAGGCAGAGCAGGTGGTGTGCTCCTGTGTATATGAAATAATATTAAATCATTAGAAATGGGTGATATAGGATCGGAAGGTGTAGAGTCTCTCTGAGGTGAGTTAAGAAATGGTAAGTTTAAAATGAACTTACTGGCAGTTTCATAAAGACTTCCAAACAGTATCCAGAATGTGGATTACAAATTGCAGCAGGAGATAGAAAAGGCGGTGTCTGAAGGGTAATGACATGAAATTGGTTGGGGACTTTAACGTGAAAGTGGATTGGGAAAACCAGGTCAGTACCGGACCTCAAGAGAGAGAGAATTTGTGGAATGTCTAAAGGATAGCTTTTCAGAACAGCTTGTTGACGAGCGCACTGTGGGATCGGCTGTGCTGAATTGGGTGTTGCACAATGATCTGGAGGTGATAAGAGAGCTCATGGTTAAGGGACCCTTTGGGAAAAGTGATCAGAATATGATGGAGTTCACTTTGCAACTTGATAAAGAGGAACTAAATCCCAATGTGTTGGTATTTGAGTGGAGTAAATGAAATTACAATGGCATGAGAAAGGAACAGAACAAGGTGGTTGGAAGGGGACACTAGCAGGAAGGACAGCAGAACGGAAATAGCTGGAGTTACTGCGAAAAATGAGAGAAGTGCAATGCAGATCTATTGCCAAAAAAGAAGAAATGTCCGAATGGAAGAAGGACACCACCGTGGCTGACAAGTGAAGTAGGAGCCAAAGTAAAAACAAAAGAGAGGGCGTACAAAGAGATCAAAGTTACACGAAGATCAAGATCGCAGAAAGAAACAAAAAAGGTCATTAGGAACGAAAAGATGTATTATGGAAGGTCGCTGGCGACCAATATCAAAAAAAAACTAAAAGCGTTATTAAGTATAGAAAAGTATGGAGAGTTGATGGTAGATATTGAACCAATAGAAACTGACGCTAGAAGTGTTCTGAAAAAAAAAAATAGTTGACGAGATCGTGAAGCCTTTAACGATGATCTTTCAAGAGTCGAAAGATTCAGGCACTGTACGGCATGTCTGGAAAATTACAAATGTTACGTTACAATTTAAGAAGGGTGAGTGGCAGCAGAAAGAAAATCAGAGACTAGTTAGCTGATATCAGTAGTTGGGAAATTTTTGGAATCGATTGATAGGGATGAGAATACGGAATACCTGGAGGCACGTGACAAGATAGGCCAAAGCCAGCATGGTTTCCTGAAAGACAAAAAATCCTGCATGGCTAAACTATTGCAATTATTTGAGGAACTTACAAGCAGCGTAGACAAAGGAGATCTAGTAAAAATGGTGTACTTGGATTATCAGAGGCCTTTGACAAGGTGCCACACATGAGGTTGCTTCGGTAGATAAGAGCCATCGAATTACATGGGAATTACTAGCATGGGTGGAGCATTGGCTGTTCGGCAGAAAACAGATCTTATTCTGGCTGTCTGCCGATTACCAGCGGAGTTCCATGGGAGTCGGTGTTGGGACCGCCGCATTTTACGATGTATATCAATGATATGGACTGTGGAATTAATGGACTTGTGGCTAAATTTGCCGATGATACAAAGATAGGTGGAAGAGCGTGTAGTGTTTAGAGACTTAGATAGATTAGGAGAATGGGCAAATACGTGACAAATGAATTTCAATGTTGGAAAGTGCATGGGAAAGAAATAAACAGGCAGACTATTATTTAGATGTGGAGGGAATTCAAAATGCATAGATGCGAAGGGACTTGAGAGTCCTTGAGCTGGATACCATGAGGTTACCCTTCAAGCGGAGATGGTGCTGAAGACGGCAAATGCATTGTTGGCATTCGTTTCTAGAGGTAAAGAATGTAAGAGCTTGGATGTGATGTTGAGGCTCTGTAAGGTAGTTGCAGACCGCACGGTGTCTTGTGTGCCGTCTTAGCCTCCTTATTTTAGAAACGATATACTGACATTGGAGAGGGTTCGGAGAAGATTCACGAGAATGATTCCAGGAATGGAGGGGCAGCCCCTGGACTGTGCTCCCTGCAGTTCCAGAGAATGATGGAGGTTCTTATAGAAATATTCGAAATATTAAAAATACTGAACATATTAGATACGGCAAAGATGTTTCCCATGGATGGGAAGTCTTTGACAAGAGGGCATGACTTCAGAATTGAAGGGCGACCTTTTCGAGCAGAGATACGGATACACTATTTTCGTCAGAGGGTGGAAAATCTGTGGAATTTGTTGCCCCGAGCGGCTGTGGAAACCAAGTCATTGAATGCATTTAAGGCAGAGGTAAATAGGTTCTTGATTAGTCAGGACATCATAGGGTTTGGGGGGAAGGCAGGGGAGTGGGGATGACTGGAAAAATTGGATCAGCCATGACTGAATGGCGGAGCAGACTGGATGGACCGAATGGCCTACTTCTGCTCTCATAACTTATGTTCTTATGGTCACACTCATGGCATTGTGAATGCCAATATCCCTCCGGATTAGATTCCATATTCATTCCGTGAGGAAATATGAACATGATTTCAGACCATCGCTAATGCTTGGTACCATTACATAGAATCGATTGCATTTTTAGTGATAACGAACTAACTTCGACCTCAGAACGTGCATGTACTACCCTTTGCATTGATAATGCGGTCTGTGTGCCTCTGTGTTCTTTTCTATTTGATTCAGATTTTTGTTAACTGCAGCGTTGCATTTTAAGTATCAAATCCAAGCAAATGTTGCCGTTGTATAGCTTCCATTGTCTCGCAGAACCAGTAATTGAACCTACGGTGTATGAAAACAATCTGGAAAAAAAATAAGGTTAATGCAATTCCGAAATTACTGTTCCATATAAAATTATTTCAAGACATTGTCACACTTTAGAGGATCAAATGCTATCGGGACTGCAGGAAACTTGAATAAAATTAAACCGCTGGATGAACTGAAATAATCACCAGTCCTGTATAGAGAAAAAAAAGAACAACACCGTTCCATTCCGGGACAATGTTGTAGAGTGCCTGAACAGGAAACAGAGAGCAAGGGATTCAGAGTGAGTTCTCTACTCCATAAAACTGGAGATACAGCCGAAAGGGGTTTCTACTAACAGTGGAAAAGAGAAGTGCACCGTAGTACATGCTGCCGTTTCTAGAGAGGCTACTGCTTCGGTCATCGGGTTTCCGGACTCAGAATCGGAATTAATATTACCGACATTTGGCGTGAAGTGTGTTAACATTGTAGCAGCCGTATAATGCAATACGGGAAAATATAGAAAAATTGTGAAGTGCATTAGGTATCTATATATATATATACACACACGCATACAGACACACGCGCACACACACACACACACACACACACAGATGCATATATATATGACATGACATGTGTGTGTGTGTGTGAAATAGCTAATTTAAATAAAGGCTGCAAAAACAGAAAAAAAAAGAATAGTGGGGCCCTGATCATGGGCTCAATGACCATTCAGAAATCGGATGGCAGATGGAAAGAAACTGTTCTTGGTTCGATGAGTGAGTGCTTTCAGGCTTCTGTGCCCCCTTCTTGATGTTACCGATGAGAATTGGCATGTCCTTGTTGGAGGGAGTCTCTTTAATGATTGAGACCGCCTCTTTGAGGCGCCGCTCCTTGACGGTGTCCTGGATATTACAGAGACCAGTTCTCATAACGGGACCGACAACATTTACAACTTTTTTCAGCTTACGAGATCCTTGCAGTTGTCTCGCTGTAGCAAAAGCGAAAGTTACTCAAATCAAGTCTTCATGACTGCGGTCAAGCAATTCTCTCTCCGTCAAATCTCATGAAGCAAATTCGGTTTACACAGTAGCAATTTATACAACTGAGGGGTGCTATGGTTTACATATTCGGGTTTAGCTGTGATTTCTCTGCGTTTGACGCGGAGAATCTGTTCTCATAAAATACAGACAGCATACCTAGTATATATTAATGTACCGCCCAGCGATAACATTTTTAATCTGATTCTTCGATTTTACTAACCTCTATTTAGTTAAATTTAACAGTCCTTAACAATTAAATAACTTTTACTAAAACAGGTTATTGTATTGGCTTGCTGGGATTCTATCGTCTGGAACCATTTCTGACTTTTCTTAACGTCATCAACTGACAGGAACTCCACAGGACGAGATCTGTATTCACTAGGAGGAAAAAAAAAGAATGCTGGAAAGGCAGGGTCTGATTCTGCACAGTCTGCATAACGTTGTGATGGGGTAACCTCGTGTTTCTAATAAACTTGATTAATTGTTCCAGTAATTGCAAATATTCTTCATGGCACAGCAGTGCACATTAAAAACATTTTGCACAAGATTTCGCATAACGGGCTTTCGTAAAGATGAGGCACACGGGTTGCAAGGCAGGCTGAATAATTTTGAAATTACGCTGCACTGCAGGAGATAGAATCCAAAGATAGAACAATGCTTGTCTTATTGTTAATCTGTGACCAATTTTGCATCCAAAGGGCGATGCTTGAACTTCTGTTGTGTACGATGTGTATCAATAACAAGGAAATAAATGCTTGTCGTATCATTATCAATTATATAGATGAAACGAAATTGATAGATATCTAATATATAATACAACAGGATATAGATTAAAAAGAGAATCTTTTCATTATCCAGAACTTTATACAGCTGTGGATAATCGACACTTGAGATAGAAACATAGAAAGATAGAAACATAGAAAATATGTGCAGGAGTAGGCCACTCGGCCCTTCGAACCTGCACCGCCATTCAGTATGATCATGGCTGATCATCCAACTCAGAACCCTGTACCAGGCTTCCCTCCATACCCCCGATCCCTTTAGCCACAAGGGCCATATCTAACTCCCTCTTAAATATAGCCAATGAACTGGCCTCAACTGTTTCCTGTGGCAGAGAATTCCACAAATTCACCAGTCTCTGTGTGAAGAAGGTTTTCCTTATCTCGGTCCTAAAAGGCTTCCTCTTTATCCTCAAACTGTAATCCCTCGTTCTGGACTTCCACAACATCGGGAACAATCTTCCCGCATTTAGCCTGTCTAATTCCTTTAGGAGTTTATACGTTTTAATAAAATCCCCCCCCACCCTCAATCTTCTAAATTCCAACCAGCATAAGCCTAGCCGATACAGTCTTTCATCTTATGAAAATCTTGCCATCCCAGGAATCAATCTGGTGAACGTTCTTTGTACTCCCACTATGGCAAGAATGTCTTTCCTCAGATTAGGGGACCAAAACTGCACACAATTCTCCGGGTGTGGTCTCACCACGGCCTTGTACAACTGCAGTAGTACCTCCCTGCTCCTGTACTCGAATCCTCTTGCTATGAGTGCCAGCATACCATTCGCCTTTTTCACCGCCTGCTGTACCTGTATGCCCACTTTCAATAATTGGTGTATAATGACACCCAGGTCTCGTTGCACCTCCCCTTTTTCTAATCGGCCACCATTCAGACAATAATCTATTTTCTTGTTTTTTGCCACCAAAGTGGATAACCTCACATTTATCCACATTAAATTTGCCCACTCACCTAACCTATCCAAGTCTCCCTGCATCTTCTTAGCATCCTCCTCACAGCTAACACTGCCGCAAAGCTGCGTGTCATCCACAAACTTGGAGATGCTGCATTTAGTTCCCTCATATAAGTCATTAATATATATTGTAAACAACAGGGGTCCCAGCACTGAGCCTTGCGGTACCTCATCAGTCACTGCCTGCCGTTCTGAAAAGGTCCCGTTTATTCGCACTCTTTGCCTCATGTCTGCCAACTAATTCTCTATCCACATCAATACCTTACCCCCAATATCGTGTGCTTTAAGTTTGCACACTAATCTCCTGTGTGGGACCGTGTCCAAAGCCTTTTGAAAATCCAAATATACCACATCCACTGGTTCTCCCTTATCCACTCTACTAGTTACTTCTTCAAAAGATACTATGAAATTTGTCAGACATGATTTTCCTTTCACACATCCATGCTAATCATGATCATACTGAATGGCGGTGCAGCCTCGAAGGGCCGAATGGCATACTCCTGCACCTATTTTCTATGTTTCTATGTTTCTAGCTTTGTCCGATGATTTCACGGCTTTCCAAATGTGCTGTTATCGCATCTTTGATAACTGACTCTAGCATTTTCCGCACCAACGATGTTAGGCTAACCGGTCTGTAATTTCCCGGTTTCTCTCTCCTTCCTTTTCTTTTTAAAAAAGGGGTTACATTAGCCACCCTCCAATCCTCGGGAACTAGTCCAGAATCTACCGAGTTTTGAAAAATTATCACAAATGCATCCACTATTTCTTGGGCTACTTCCTTAAGCACTCTGGGATGCAGACCCTCTGGCCCTGGGGGTTTATCTGCCTTTAATCCCTTCAATTTACCAAACACCACTTCCCTACTAACATGTATTTCCCTCAGTTCCTCCATCTCACTAGACCCTCTGTCCCCTATTATTTCCGAAAGATTATTTATGTCCTCCCTAGTGAAGACAGAACCAAAGTAGTTATTCAATTGGTCTGCCATGTCCTTGTTCCCCATAATCAGTTCACCTGTTTCTGTCTGTAAGGGACCTTCATTTGTTTAAACCAATCTTTTTTTCTTTTCACATATCTATAAAAGCTTTTACAGTCAGTTTTTATGTTCCCTGGCAATTTTCACTCATAATCTCTTTTCCCTTTCCTAATTAAGCCCTTTGTCCTCCTCTGCTGAATTCTGAATTTCTCCCAGTCCTCAGGTGAACAGCTTTTTCTGGCTAATTTGTATGTTTCTTCTTTGGAATTGGTACTATCCCTAATTTCTCTTGACAGCCACGGGTGCAATACCTTCCCTGATTTATTCTTTTGCCAAACTGGGATGAACAATTGTTGTAGTTCATCCATGCAACCTTTAAATGCTTGCCATTGCATATCCACCGTCAATCCTTTAAGTGTCATTTGCCAGTCTATCTTAGCTAATTCACGTCTCATACCTTCAAAGTTACCCTCTTTAAGTTCAGAACCTTTGTTTCTGAATTAACTATATCACTCTCCATCTTAATGAAGAATTCCACCATATTATGGTCATCCTTACCCAAGGGGCCTCTCACGACAAGATTGCTAATTAACCCTTCCTCATTGATCAATACCCAGTCTAGAATGGTCTGCTGTCTAGTTGGTTCCTCGACATGTTGGTTCAGAAAACCATCGCGCATACATTCCAAGAAATCCTCTTCCTCAGCACTCTTACCAATTTGGTTCACCGAATCTATATGTAGATTGAAGTCACCCATTATAACTGCTGTTCCTTTATTGCACGCATTTCTAATTTCCTGTTTAATACCATCTCCGACCTCACTACTACTGTTAGGTGGCCTGGACACAACTCCCACCAGCGTTGTCTGCCCCTTAGTGTTATGCAGCTCTACCCATATCGATTCCGCATCTTCCGGGCTAATGTCCTTCCTTTCTATTGCGTTAATCTCCTCTCTAACCAGCAATGCTACCCCACCTCCTTTTCTTTTATGTTTATCCATCGGGAATATTGAATATCCCTGAATTTTGAGCTCCCATCCTTGGTCACCCTGGAGCCATGTCTCTGTGATCCCAACTATATCATATTCATTAATAACAATCTGCACTTTTAATTCATCCACCTTGTTAAGAATGCTCCTTGCATTGACACACAAAGCCTTCAGCCTTGCTTTTACAACTCTCTTCATCCCTCTCTCGCCCTCTGGTAAAAGTCCGCGAAAACAGCTGCTTCCAGAAACACAAGACACAGCGACAATTTCTTATTGGCTAGTCACTGAATTCCAAAGTCCCGTTATCTCTAGTCATAACAGAGACATTGCTGCTACACAGAAGCCATTACCTTAACATTACACAGAAACCATTATATAAGCCTTAGCAGTGAAATCGTACAGCGTGTTACATGTGCAATATTGGAAGTAGATTCTAAGTGAGGGTTTGTATGAATTTCATATAATGCGCTTTGCCGTTTTTCCACGAGGAGTCATCTATCATGAAACTGAGGTTTTCGAAAAACTAAACAAGAGAATGGACGAGGCAACACGGTAAACGTTTCCTCCATGAAATTTATGGAACTTTGGTCCATAAAGTTAACTCACATGGTATCACTGTTGTGGTAGCTATTTCAATAGTAAACTTTATTGTTGATAGGACACAGGGAGTCGTACTGTGATAGCACACAGAGAGTCATTGATAGGTTGCAGAAGTGGGCTGAGAAGTGGCAGATGGAGTTCAGTGCGGAGAAGTGTGAGGTGGTACCCTTTGGAAGGACAAACTCCAAGGCAGAGTACAAAGTAAATGGCAGGATACTTTGTAGTGTGAAGGAGCAGAGGGATCTGGGGGTACATGTCCACAGATCCCTGAAAGTTGCTTCACAGGTAGATAGGGTAATTAAGAAAGCTTATGGGGTGTTAGCTTTCCTAGGTCGAGGGAGGCAGTTTAAGATTCCCGAGGTAATGATGCAGCTCTATAAAACTCTGGTTAGGCTACACTTGAAGTACTGTGACCAGTGTACATCTACAATTTGAGAGGGAGAAGGGAAACTTGGAAGTGTCAGTATTACAGTTGAACAAAGGGATCTATGCTGCTATGAGGGAGGAGCTGGCCAAAGTTCAATGTAACAATACCCTAGCAGGGATGACAGTGGAACAGCAATGGCAAGTGTTTCTGCGAATACTCTGGTTGGTGCAGGATCAGTTCATTCCAAAGAGGAAGAAAGATCCTAAGGGGAGTAAGGGGAGGCCGTGGCTGACAAGGGAAGTAATGGACAGTATAAAAATAAAAGGGAAGTATAACATAGCAAAGACGAGTGGGAAGCCGGAGGATTGGGAAACTTTTAAAGACCAACAGAAGGTAACTAAAAAGGCAATACGCGGAGAAAAAAATGAGGTACGAAGGTAAACTAGCCAAGAATATAAAGGAAGATAGTAAAAGCTTTTTTAGGTATGCGAAAAGGAAAAACAATAGTTAAGACCAAAATTGGGCCCTTGAAGACAGAAGCGGATGAATTTATTATGGGGAACAAGGAAACGGCAGACGAGTTGAACAGGTACTTTGTATCTGTCTTCACTAGGCAAGATACAAACCACCTCCCAGATGTAATAGTGGCCGAAGGGCGTAGAGTAATGGATGAATTGAAGGGAATTTATATTAGGCAGGAAATAGTGTTGGACAGGCTGTTGGGTCTGAAGGCTGTTAAGTCCCCGGGACCTGATGGTCTGCATCCCAGGGTATTTAAGGAGGTGTCTTTAGGAATCGTGGTCGCATTGGTAATCATTTTCCAATGTTCTATAGACTCAGGATCAGTTCCTGAGGATTGGAGGGTGGCTAATGGTGCCCTTCAAGAAGGGAGGAAGAGAGAAAACAGGGAATTATAGACCGGTTACCCTGATGTCGGTGATGGGAAAGATGCTGGAGTCAATTATAAAAGATGAAATTATGACACATCTGGATAGTAGTAACAGGATTGGTCCGAGTCAGTATGGATTTTCGAAGGGGAAATCGTGCTTGACTAATCTTCTGGAATTTTTTGAGGAGGTAACTATGAAAATGGACAGGAGAGAGCCAGTGGGTGTAATGTACCTGGACTTTCAGAAAGCCTTTGATAAAGTCCCACATAAGAGATTAGTCGGCAAAATTATGGCCCATGGTATTGGGGGCAGAGTACTGACATGGATTGAAAATTGTCTGGCTGACAGAAAGCAAAGAGTAGCGATTAACGGCTCCCTTTCAGAATGGCAGGCGGTGACCAGTGGGGTACCGCAGGGTTCAGTGCTGGGAACGCAGTTGTTTACAATATATATTAATGATTTAGATGAGGGAATTAAAAGTAACATTAGCAAATTACCCGATGACGCAAAGCTGGGTGCCAGTGTGAAATGTGAGGAGTATGTTATGAGAATGCAGGATGATTTGGACAGGTTGGGTGAGTGGGCAGATGCTTGGCAGATACAGTTTAATGTACATAAATGTGAGCTTATCCACTTTGCTGGTAAGAACCAGAAGACAGATTATTATCTAAATGGAGTCGTTAGGAAAAGGGGAAGCGCAACGAGATCTAGGTGTTCTTGTACATCAGTCACTGACAGAAAACATGCAAGTACAGCAGGCAGTGAAGAAAGCTAATGGCATGCTGGCCTTCATATCAAGGGGAATTGAGTATAAGAGCAATGAGGTCCTTCTGCAGCTGTACAGGGCCCTGGTGAGACCACAGCTAGAGTACTGTGTGCAGTTTTGGTCTCCGAATTTGAGGAAGGTCATTCTCGCTATTGAGGGAGTGCAGCGTAGGTTCACAAGGTTAATTCCCGGGATGGCGGGACTGTCATATGTCGAAAGATTCGAGCGACTGAGATTGTATACGCTGGGATTTAGAAGGCTGAGAGGGGATCTTATTGAAACATAAGATTATTAAGGGACTGGACACGCTGGATGCAGGAAACATGTTCCCGCTGATGGGTGAGTCCAAAACCAGAAGCCACAGTTTAAGAAGAAGGGGTAGTCCATTTAGAACGGAGTTGAGAAAAAAAAAAATCACCCAGAGAGTGGTGGGTATACGGAATGCTCCGTCCCAGAAGGCTGTGGAGGCCAAGTCTCTGGATGCTTTCAAGAAAGAGATGGATAGAGCTCTTAAAGATAGCGGTCAAAGGTTATGGGGATAAGGTAGGCACTGGATACTGATTGTGGTTGATCAGCCATGATCACAGTGAATGGCGGTGCTGGGTCGAAGGACCGCATGGCCTACTCCTGCACCTGTTGTCTATTGTCTATTGTCTATTGTCAGTTCTGGTCGCCTCACTATAGGAAGGATGTGGAAACATTGGAAAGGGTACAGAGAAGATTTACGAGGATGCTGCCTGGTTTAGAGAGTATGGATTATGATCAGAGATTAAATGGGCTAGGCCTTTACTCTTTGGAGCGAAGGAGGATGAGAGGAGACATGATAGAGGTATACAAGATATTAAGAGGAATAGCTAGAGTGGACATCCAGCGCCTCTTCCCCAGGGCACCACTGCTCAATACAAGAGGACATGGCTTTTAGGTAAGGGGTGGAAAGTTCAAGGGGGATATTAGAGAAAGGTTGTTTACTCAGAGAGAGGTCGGTGCGTGGAATGCGCTGCCTGAGTCAGTGGTGGAGGCAGATACACTAGTGAAATTTGAGAGATTACTGGACAGGTATATGGAGGAATTTAAGGTGGGCGGGGGGGTGTATATGGGAGGCGGGGTTTGATTGTCGGCACAACCCTGTGGGCTGAAGGGCCTGTAATGTGCTGTACTATTCTATGAAACTGAGATTTTAGTAAAGCTGAACAAGAGAATTGACGAGGCAACGCGGTAAATGTTTCCTCCATGAAATTTATGGAAGTTTGGTCCACAAAATTAACTCAGGTGGTATTGCTGTTGGGGTAACTATTTCAATACTAAACTTTATCATTGATAGGACACAGAGCGTCATAATGAGGTATTGTTTTTTTTTCTTTCAGTTTTGCGACCGAGGAAAATCATTTTCCTTGCTTCTGTCGTATCGCTTAAAGAATTGTGTTGAATCCAAATATAATGATTAATAGGTCCGTCGATGACATCAAATTACTGATGCATTGGTTTGTTAAGAATATTGCCTGCAGTTACAGCTGGAATTAGATCAAATGGTAATGTGCGGAAAGGAATGCCTTTAAGAATTTAACGCAGATTCATGGTGTTATATGTTACGAAATTAAAAGAGATCCGAACAGAAAGGATTATTATCTTGATCTTGAGGTCTTTTGCTGAGCATAGAGAGCCCGGGGTGAGTACTTTGCTTCCCGGCAATGGCATGCCAATCAAAATTGGTAGAGGATATTTGCATCATTGGCCAAGGATTCGAGCGTGATTCTGTTGAGCTAAGGCTGTACGCTATCTTTATGCCAATGTGCATTTAAAATTTTATGCAATTATAATCGACGTGATACGTGAATGCTAATATTATTCTTGACAGGGTGGAGAAAAGCGTCGGAATGATATTGCACGGACAGCTGGAGATCTGTGAACAATAGATAAAACTATTTTTCACTAAAGCAGACTGAGATGTTACCTTTTAGCGTATATAAAAATAATGACTCGTTGCATAGACAAGAAGTTCGGCAGCGGGTTAACTGCCGTGCATTGTCTGTCCGGAAATCAGCACCTTTCTGCTGCCGAATCAGCTCGGGAAGAACGACGCAACACACTTTTACAATCCTAAGTCAACGAGTTGTTTTTTTATGTCCCCCTCACAGTGTGAAACGGGGACACCTCTTGTTCCCTTATTAGGGAGAGAGCGAGCCTGTGATATGACACATTATCGGGTGCACGTCGTTTTTGGGATACTGCAAGTCTGGGTCTTAATTGATAGTTCGCTGCACGCTTGACTGGTCGGTAGAGGTTGCTGATGTTTATTTTGTTGGTGGGTGGGGGTTATCGCTGCGTTGCAGCAGCTTGTGCGTGGGAGGGGGAACTGGATGTGTTTCGGAGTTCAAACGTTTTAACTGCTACTCATACTTTGGGGCACTCCTCTGTTTTCGTCGGAGTTTGCGAAGAAAAAAATAATTTCATGATACATATTGTTTTCATTTCTGTGACATTAAAATTACCCATTAAGGTAACGGAAATCTAAAGTCTCCAACAGAAACGCTGCAGGAACTAAGCACATGGTCTGTGCGTCCATGCAAATGAGTAAATGATTCGGCGAGCCCTTCATGGAAGAGTATGGAAAGAGCAGTCACCTGAGTGGAAAGATGGGAGGTGGTGAGAAAACACAGCTAGAAGCTGATAGGTGAGAGCAAGTGGGTGGGGAAACTATAGAGATGCATAGAAGGAATCTGACATGAAAGGGAAGTGTCACTTCAGAGAAATGGAAGTTTTTCGGCTCAATATCACAAATGACCTGACTTGGTCCAACCAAGCAGAGTCTACTGCCAAGAAGGGTCACCACAGTCTTTACTTCCTGAAAAAAAGCTAAATAAATTTGGCCTGTCCTCTAAACCCTTCACTAATTTTTATACATGCACAGTAGAAGGCATTCTTCTGGGGTGCATCACAACCTGGTATGCAAATTGTCCTGTCCAAGACCGAAAGAAGCTGCATAAGATCGTGAACATAGTGCAGCACATCACACAAACCAATCTTCTGTCCTCGGAGTCACTTTACACCGCACGCTGTCGGAGCACTGCTGCCAGGATTATCAGGAGACGACCCACCCAGCCAACACACTTTTCGTCCCTCTTCCCTCCGGGAGAAGGCTCAGGAGCTCGAAGACTCGTACGGTCAGATTTGGGAACAGCTTCTTTCAAATTGTAATAAGACTGCTGAACGGATCCTGACCCGGATCTGGGCGGTACCCACCAAATATCCGGACCTGCCTCTCGGGTTTTCTGCACTACCTTACTTTGCCTTTTCGATTTATTATCTATAATTTATTGTTTTATTGTATTTTCTATCGATTTGGACTCCAGGAGCATGAAGGGCAGAAACACATATCGCTGTGATGATTGTACGCTCTGGTATCAGTTGTTTGGCGAAAATAAAGTAAAGTAAAGAAAGAGGAGGGATAGCAAGGGACGCGCTAGGTAGGTGAGAAGCCATAAGAGGCTAGAATAGGGAATTGAAGACGAGGGGAGGGTAAGCGACGTTTTTTAACTCAAAGGAGAAATCCATATTTACCTTCGGCATAAAATCTACAAGATCGGCAGACAAGGTTTTGTTACTTCACCCCGAATGTGTCCACATCGTGGCACAAGTGGACCGTCATGTTGCAATGGGAATTGGAATTAAATTGTTGGCCTATCGGGAAGTTCTGCTTGTGAGACAGAAAAATGAGCTGCACATTGACGAGGTCTCACTGATGTAGCGGAGGCAGCAGAGAAACAATAGTTACAATAGACGTCCATAGCATTTCGTAGGTGAAATGTTACCTTACCTGGAAGGACTCGTTGCAGCCTTTAATGGAGGGGAGGAAGGAGGTGAATGAACAAGTGTTGAATTTTGGCTGCTTGCAGGGATAAATGCCCAGAGAAAGATTAGAGGGGAGGGATAACTTGATAAGGGAACTACGGGGGGAGCGATGTCTGTGGAAAGAGTCGTGTACATACTTAGGACAGGAGGCATAAAAATTAATTTAGTGCTAGGGGCCCTTTAGAGATGGAAGAAGTTACGAAAATCATATGTTGGATATGAAGCCTCAGCGCTACCTGATTTCATCGGTAGACAGCAGAATCACGGCATTTTTTTCCAAGGTAAGGGCCGCCGTATATATAGAACCCACGTATAAGATGACAGTGGGACTGGTAAAAATGTACAGATGGACGAAGTACGAGAATCTTTTGGAATGGCGCTTTTATAGAATATGTTGAGGAAAATGGAATAAATGTAAACAAATTGACAAAATTCGCCAACCATTATTTCTTTGAATAACAGTGCAGTCGGATAAACAGGCGATTCTTCTTCCCATCAAATCCAGAACAATGGAGAAGGAGGAGAAGATGGCGGCGTGACATCATTCGCTCCGGTGAATGATATCTGTAATCTGTCAAGTAGGGTGCCGTGCACAATCCTTATTTGATGGAGACAGACGTAAGAGAGCGGAGGAACATCTGGAGAAAATTCCGAAATGTCTTCTTCGCTGCCGCTGCTACTGTGTGATCCAGAATCTCCGGAGGGGAAGGCTCCGAGTCATCGGCTTTGCTTATTGCTCGGCGGCCGGGACGGGGTCCAAGCTCTGGGTAGAGATGGTGCTCGGTGCTCGGTGTCGAAGGGCTGGTCGGAGTCTCGAAGTTTTCGGACGGACTCAGAGTCGGCTGTGGTCAGGTGCTTCCAACGCGCCAACAGTTGTCGGTGCCTGGAACTTTCTAACAGAGAGAGTTTCCCCCTTTTTCCGTCTGCTATCGGCGACTATCGGGAGTCGATAGGAAATGTGAGACTCTTTTTTTTACTGTTCCCATGGTCTGCTCTTTATCAAATTATGTTATTGTTTTGCACTGCTGTAACTATATGTTATAATTATGTGGTCTTGTTAGTGTTAGTCTTTGGTTTGTCCTGTTTTTCTTTTGTGATATCACTCTGGAGGAATATTGTATCATTTCTTAATGCATGCATTTCCAAATGACAATAAACGAGGACAGTGTCCTCATAATCTAATACAATAATCTAATCTAATCTAATGCAGTCAGTCTTGACTTAACTTAATTACCGTGTTTGCATTTATCACCTTTGTCGAATTCTAAATAAGAAATATTGAAAGTGGACTGCTATTTTTTAGCCATAGTCTCCTCGTCGAAAATCTTGACTTAATTTCATCAGATTTATTTCATGCTTGAAGTATTTGTCATCTATATATAATGATTACTTCATTTTTTTCTATACACGTTTTTCAGTGAATACTTGGCTCCACTATAGCGTGAAGATGGGGAAGTAAAAGTATTTCTTTTAATTCATTTTCCCTGTATTCCCTTTGAGAAAAATGAATGATGCTTTTGGAATTTCGATGCAAACGTCACCGTATCTGGAATTAAAGATGATAATGATGATGATGATGATAATAATAGTAATAGCAACAATGTTCTTACTTTTTCCCCTGAATTATAATAATATTTCATGCCTTTGGTATCATGCCATAAGAAAGATGATATAATTTCCTCTGGTTAAAAGAGGATATAAAAATAATAGGAATAAACGTGTTAAGAATCTATTATCTGGCATTAATTAACCACCAAAGAGAGAAAGTAATTTTGATACTCAGTTCCGATATCCCATTATGAAATTTGGACGTGGAAAACAATGTCATCTGTTTGAGAACCAATTGGGACTTTATATACAATGAAAGCAACAGGAATTCGCTGCATATTGCTCAAGTGTTCTTTTTCCTAACTGTGCTTCATATCTTCCTCAGACCACCGAGTTCCAAGATTGGTGTCCGGAAGTGATGACTGCTCTGGAAGACTGGAAGTGCAGTTTGGAGAAACCTGGAACACGGTGTGTGATCTGCACTGGGATATGGATGATGCCAGCGTGGTGTGCCGACAGCTTCAATGCGGAGCCGCTGTTGCTGTGCGGGGAGGAGCTTATTTTGGAGAAGGAACAGGACATATATGGACTAATGCCTCTGAATGCCTGGGTAATGAGTCGGGGCTGTGGGACTGTCCATTTTCTTCAGGAGCTCATCGTTGCACCCATGAGAATGATGTCAGTGTGATCTGCTCTGGTGAGTACCTAGGATCCAGGTATTTCTTTTCGACATTTTTCCCATTAGCGATTTGCAAATTGCATCAGCAGACGACAGTTCGATATCATTTTCATCTGACATTGACGGACAGATTAAGAGGGTGAAATTGCTTGAAGAATAAAATAACGATTGACTTCAATTTGGGTTTTGACGAAAGAAATTAACATATTTGAAGGCTTCAATAAGTTGAAACAAAAATCACCAACAAAAGCGTAGCATGCAGCGGTATTATAAATTAAACAATACATTATTGCAATAGGAAATATATAAAAAATGCGAACTGGAATTTTCCTTTAGAAGTTGAGTGCGAAGTACATGCCGCAAAATTTCTCAGCACGCCTTTCAAATTATATCATACACCTTAACGTGAAAATTAATAATTCGAGGAAATTTAATGATACTGAATTTTGTCATGTGTCGAAATACAGATATAAAGCTGATTAAACGTTAAAATGCGCAGCAGGCTTTGTAGCTATATAACGGCTATTTCTATTAACAAAAAGCAATCAAATATTATGTATTTTAGTACTGATACTTTGCTGGATTATTGAATATTCCCGAAACGTTTCCCCTTTCTTCTGAAAGGAAACACACAGATGAATTTGTGCGGAACTGTAGATGAATACAAACCATTGTTTTTGCAGCACAACTTCCAAGCATGCATTTGCACCAGTATAGAATATACATGATCAGAGAGAGATAGCTTGTTGCAATAGCGTCGGATTTTATTGCTACAAATTTAGCCATGACGACTGTAAAAATGACAAAAACCCCAGCAGAAGAGTAATTAAAATAACAACTATATAGCTGTTAGTTGAACGACAGATGGCTTGTGAATTCCCCATAGTTTAAAATCACCACTGAACACTTTGTTGGCCCCAAGGTGAATAACAGCTTGAAAGTTGCTTAGGAACCTAAGAAATAAGTCATCAGTGAAGGAGACAAACAGAATTAAAGAATTGAATATACAGTTGGACTAACATGCTAACTGTCCTGTGCTGTCACCAGTCGGATCATCAGTTGATCTGCCACCTGTCTTCAGGAGTTTCGGCCCGCTTATGATCAAGACTCCCTCGAGGTGGTGGGCCAGCAGTGCTAAAGCACCACCTCCCACTGGTGAGCTTAAAAACTTGGCATCTGCCTCTATCAGTGTCGTTCCATCCAACAGATAGTCTACTCTTCGGGTGCCTATACAACTACTGAAGGGTTTGCAAAAGATGTATACCATATAACCATATAACCACACAGCAATTACAGCACGGAAACAGACCATCTCGGCCATTCTAGTCCGTGCCGAACTCTTACTCTCACCTAGTTCCACCGACCCGCACTCAGCCCATAACCCTCCATTCCTTTCCTGTCCATATCGCTGTCCAATTTAACTTTAAACGACATCATCGAATCTGCCTCAACCACTTCTGCTGGAAGCTCGTTCCACACAGCTACCACTCTCTAAGTAAAGAAGTTCTCCCTCATGTTACCCCTAAACTTTTGCCCTTTAACTCTCAACTCATGTCCTCTTGTTTGAATCTCCCCCACTCTCAATGGAAAAAGCTTATCCACGTCAACTCTATCTATCCCTCTCATAATTTTAAATACCTCTTTCAAGTTCCCCCTCAAATTTCTACGTTCCAAAGAATAAAGACCGACTGGAATAAATACGCTGTCCGACTATCTGCCCCTCTGGACCTTTGCTCCACACCCATGCTGATCCTGTGTCTGCTGCCTCAGCTACAGCGCTGCTGGTTGCCTTGATCTCTCTTCTAGTAAAGCCGAGCTCACGCAGCCACTTCTGGAAAGTGAACGCAATAAAGCCACGGCAACCTACTTCGAATGGATAGCATGAGACATTCCCCCGTCTGTCGCTGCACTCTGACATTAATTCTGCATACTTGGTTAACTTGTGCTCATGGGCTTCATCGATGTTGTTTTCACAGGGGGCTGTGAGTTCACCAATAACCACTTCTCTACTGGTGTCAGACCGTGCGATTATATCTGGACGCAATGTGGTGAAGGCTATTTGCTCCGGGAAACTGCCTTTTCCGTCCAGGTCGGCCTTGACACACCAGTCATTGGCTGAATAAAGTATGCTTGATCGTGGGCCTGCGCTGTACACCCTGGACTTGGAGCCTTCTTTCACAAATGATATGCGATGTTCTGTGCAGCATGGGGCATGAGATAAGTTGTGCTGCAGTACTCTCTGCTCAACCGCTTCTGTTGCAACTTTGAGAACGGTGCTATGTCTCGAAGTGTACATGGCGCAGGAAAGATTGACTCTGCATGCAATCAAAATACTTTGAAGTGTTCCCTTCTCGCCGCAAGCAGCACATCTGTCTGTCTTATCTTCATACCAGGTGCTGAGGTTGGCAGGTGTTGGGAGCAGATCGTATGCTGCTCTGCACAGAACAGAAATGCGGAGTGGTTCCATCTGCCACAGAACATTCCAAGATAGATGTCGTTGTTCAACACTTTCCCACCAGGTCCAAGCCCCCTGTTTGGCCAGGACTGCTGTTTTGGCTAACATCTTCTCCTCTTCTACCTCTCGTATTTCTTGTGTTACAAGCTCACGGCGCTCCTCACCTGTAGAGGACAACCACCATTTGTGGGCTGTCCAGCCAAGTCCCTGGCGGCCTAGCTGGGTAGCCCCAACCACCTCCTTGTCCTTCAATCTAGACTCTGCCTCATCAATTGCTGCATGGGCTGACAACTTCCTGCCTGATCTCACAACCGGCTGGGTGTTGGTGATGACAGGGTCTTTTGAGTCTCGAAGCATCATGAATATCTTACCTTGGATACCTTGAACTCTTCAACAAGGGATTACACTGGGATGGTAAGCTTTGTCTGGCTACTATGGATTGCGGAATTGGTGAGGCTGCTCGGTACGCTAAGCCACTTCTTCACATACTTGCTGATCTTCCGTTCCATTGCATAACGATTGTAAACATGATAAAAACCTCAGCAGAAGAATAAATAAAACATCAACTATATAGCTGCTAGTCCAAAGACAGATGCCTTGTGAATTCCCCGTAATATATAATCATCAGCGGACAATTTTGGGGGGCCTAACGTGAATGACAACTTGAAAGTTGCTTATTAACCTAAGAAATGAGTCGTCAGTGAAAGAAACAAACATGAAAATAGACAATGGAAAAGTGCAAAGAAAATAAACATCACAAGCAAAGACTAACATCAATTTAATCGCCAATAACGAAAGAGAAAATCGAAAATGCCCCGTCTGAGTGCACAATATCTGATTGCAGGAAGTATCCTCAAATATTACATGTAAATAGATAGATAGGTAGATAGATAGATAGATAGATAGATAGATAAATATGATGCATATGCATATTGTCCACTGAGTGGGCAAGAACAGCATGGGTGGAATATGATGCTGGTATTTTCAACTTCGACAAAATGTAACATTTAGAGTGATGGGCATGAAACTGTGAACGATCAACAAAATCAGGAGTACTGTATAGAAATCAGGTAAGGAAACACTTTTTCACCTGCTCGGCCCAATGTTTGAAACAATAGCACTGATTTTGTTATAAACCTACAAAAACGCGAGGTTCCTGTCGTGGTGTATGCAGATTATTCACAACACTTAAAAATGCATTGGGAAAAAAAATGATTGTGTGTCAATCAGATAAAAGATATACTGGTCTACATTGTGCCATACTCTGTTATTTTCGCGAAGCTCTGCCGAGCAGATGCTCTGGATAGTGGTCCGATCCTGTGCAAGTTCTTTTAATTAGTTTATGTTGAGATTAATTAACTGAATTCAATTATTAATACAACAGGGAATTCTGTAGCACGACTCGTTGATGGGGACAGCAGATGTTCTGGCCGGGTGGAAATTCAGCACGGGGACCAGTGGGGAACACTTTGTGATGAGTACTTCAGCTTGGAAGATGCTGCCGTGGTCTGTGAACAGCTGCAGTGTGGTGCAGTAAAGGAAACTCCCAGAGATGCATACTTTGGCACAGGAAACGGGCCGGTGTGGAAGGATAACTACATTTGTTTGGGCAATGAGTCCCGATTAGCTGATTGCCAAGTCTCAGCGTGGAGTCAGATCAGCTGTTCGCATGGAAATGACGCCAGCCTAATCTGCACCGGTGAGCTGTTGAAACATTAGTCTGAATGAAATCCTTCTTTGGTCGAAAAGATATCCATAACAGAGACAAAAAAAAAGAAAAAAAGAACAATTGAATGCATCCAAAGTTTTCTGCAAAAATATGCCACAAATCTAATTTTTTTTTGTGGCTACAGTCTGTGTTTGCAATTTGGACTGTTTTATTTTGGATACACAGACCTTGAGTACTACAGTGAATCAAACTAAAATTTGAGGAGAAATTATTGTAAAGTGCAGAGAATTATGTCAATTGGTGTTTCAAGATAGTAATTTTTGTACCATTTTAAAATCTGCAAAAATAAAGATGTAATATTTGCAGGTGAGTTAAGTCATATTATAAACAGTTGAAAAAGAACAATGAATTATAATAAAACTTTAAATGGCTCTCTTTATGTTCGGCGAGTAAGAATAATGCCTGGGACCGCTACGTGTGCGTCTTTTTTTATCCTGCGGAGGGAGAAGAGAGGTTAAATGGCTTCTGGGGAGATTGCCTTGTAGGAAATTAGTGTATAAACTAATATTTGCCGCTAATAGCTGAAAGTATCTGGGATACATTGAGTAATTATTAATTGTTTTACACAATCTCATCCACATTGTAGATGAAATGTGGTCTCTGCGGCTGACCGAAGGGGGAAGCCGCTGCGACGGCCAGGTGGAGGTTTATGATAATGGCAGATGGAGCAGAATACAGGATAACTTTTGGACTATCAATGAAGCCAACGTCGTCTGTAAGCAACTGCGTTGCGGTGTGGCCACATCCTCCTACATCGCCTCGGGGTACAGAGGGAAAGAAGGGCCCGTGTGGGTGACCGACCTTCAGTGTGAAGGAAACGAATCTCATCTCCAAAATTGCAGGACATCCATATTCAATCGGTCTTCCTCTGACTTCATCGGCGTTGGCGTCCTATGTTCAGGTGAATAGCATGGAAAAGTGGAAATTGTAATTTTTAATATCGTGTGGCTATTAATTATTTAGAGAGATAAATTTAGAAATACTGAGACTTGCAGGTATTTATATCTCCATTTCTCTCATCAAAACGGCGTTATCAATCATATCTCCTCTTGCAGGGCTTCCAATTTATTTCCCCAACCACAGCTCCTACGGCAGCTCCGCTCCTAAAACATACGAGCGAATTTATTGTAATCAATTAACCGACTAGCTAGTACAATGTGGGAAGGTGCATAGAAAACTGAACACGATGAATAAAAACGCATTTACCCGGGCAAAATGTGCAAAATTAATTCTGCTTCGCTGGAACTACGAATTTACTTCATAGGCTTTCAACGATTTATTCATAATTTAGGATATATACTGAAAGGGATCGTCCTGGCAGTTCGACAATTTTGCTATTGATTACAATTAAATACTGGGAGTTCTACCTGCCTTCTCCCTCTCTCTCTCTCTCTCTCTCTCTCTCCCTCTCTCTCTCTCTCTCTCTCTCTCTCTCTCTCTCTCTCCCTGCTACCCCCCCCCCCCCCGCCCCTTGCTTATTCCCTCCGTATTATTGCTAGTCTCCTAGTTTATACTTTTCAAAATCAGACTTCCATTCAGGTCTGAAAATATGATGATTTAAGTTAAAGCGATGGCACGATCAAGAGCCGCGGGGTACTGTTACAGCTTGGCCAGACCCCGCTTGGTCTATTCTGTTAAGTTCTGGTCACCATACTGCAGAGAAAATGCGGAAACTATCGACAGAGTGCAGAGGAGATTTACGAGGGTTTTGCCTGGATTGGAGACTGTGCCCTGTGAGAATAGGTTGCGTGAGCCCGGCTTTTTCTTCTTGGAGTGACGGGGGATGAGAGGTGACCTGATAGAGGTGTATACAAAGATTAAAGGAAATATATTTTGGGTCATTTGTTCGGAGTTAAATTGTACTACAACCGGATATTGTTTTAAGGTTCTTTGGAAGTCGATACAGAGGGGGTGGAAGGGGTAAGTTTTTTACAGAGAGTGATGGATGCATGAAATGCACTGCCGGTGATGGATGCGGATAAAATAGGGTCTTTTCAGAAACTCTTAGATAGGTACATTAAGTTTAGTAAAATAGAGTGCTATGTGTTAGGGCATTTATAGGCAGTTTATAGAGAAGGTTACATGCCAGGGACAACTGTTTTTTTCGTTCTGTGCTTTAAAAAGAGGAAATTGAGCATTTAGTTGAACAAGGAAGGGATTCTGGAGGGGGAATTTGAGAGAGGAAATTTGCAAAGAAGTGTAAAACGAGGCGATGGTACTGACGCCTGGCAGTATTTCTGATCGGAACCATTAGGGATAAGGACTCAAATAAATGTTCAAATAGGACGGAAATAATTATATTTTACTTCTAATATTTTTCGCTACATCTCTTAATGAAGTAGTTTGGTGATATTTTCGTCCGTGCACTAATACCATTTTTCATGTAATATTTTTTTTTCTCTGCATCAGTAAGTCTAGTCACCAGGAGTGTCGGAGAGAGATCGATTTTGTGATATTAATTCAAGATTAATTGTCTGTTATATTCTGTAGATTTTCTGGGAACAACATCATTTATAATAGAATCCAACACGTTCCAAACCACTGACGATCGGTAAACTGGACTATAATTCTCTTTCCTTTGCCTTCCTCCCTTCTCAGAGTGATACTTCCCGTCCTCCAGGACCATACCAAGGTAGATACTTTAGAGAAAAAAATAGGTGCAGGAGTAGGCCATTCGGCCCTTCTAGTCGGCACCGCCATTCAGTATGATCATGGCTGATCATCCAACTCAGAAATGCTTTCTCTTCATACCTCCGATCCCTTTAGTGACAGGGGCCATATCTAACTCGCTCTCAAATATAGCCAATGAACTGGCTTCAACTGTTTCCTGTTTTAGAGAATTCCAGAGATTCACCACTCTCTGTGTGAAGAAGTTTTTCCTCATCTCCGTCCTAAAAGGCTTCCCCTTTATCCTCAAACTGTGACCACTCGTTCTGGACTTCCCCAATATCGGGAACAATCTTCCTGCATCTAGCCTGTCCAATCCCTTAGAATTTTATACGTTTCAATAAGATCCCCCCTCAATCTTCTAAATTCCAACGAGTATAAACCTAGTTCATCCAGTCTTTCATCATATGAAAGTCCTGCCATCCCAGGAATCAATCTGGTGAACCTTCTTTGTACTCCCTCTATGGCAAGATTGTCTTTCCTCAGATTAGGGGACCAAAACTGCACACAATATTCCAGGTGTGGTCTCACCAAGGCCTTGTACAACTCCAGTAGTACCTCCCTGCTCCTGTACTCGAATCCTCTCGCTATAAATGCCAGTGTACCATTCGCCTTTTTCACCGCCTGTTGTACCTGCATGCCCGCTTTCAATGACTGGTGTACAATACACCCAGGTCTCATTGCACCTCCCCTTTTCCTAATCGGCCACCATTCAGATAATAATCTGTTTTCCTGTTCTTGCCACCAAAGTGGATAACCTCACATTTATCCACATTAAATTGCATCTGCCATGAATTTGCCCACTCACCTAACCTATCCAAGTCACCCTGCAACCTCTTAGCATCCTCCTCACAGCTAACACTGCCGCCCAGCTTCGCGTCATCCACAAATTTGGAGATGCTGCATTTAATTCCATCGTCTAAATTATTGAGATATATATATATATATATATATATATATATATATATATATATATATGTATATGTATATATATAAGATGAAGTGAATCTTGAAAGGACAGGACCAAAGGATCTGTTATCTCTTCTGAAACCAGTCTCCGAATTCCGGGATTTAGTCCATTTGGTCCAGGTGACTTCAGACGTTTGAGTTTGCCAAGCATTTTTCCTTTGAAATAACACTCTCTCCTGCGAACTGATATTCACAGGTTACTAGCTCACAGCTGCTGCCTTCACAGTGCACCCCAGATACAAAGTACATATTAAGCTCATCTGCCAATTTTTATCTCAAATTCCCACCTCATCAGTGTCATTTTCCCGTGGTCTAATACGAGCGTTCAGCTCCCTTTCCCTCTTCATACAACTGAAAAAAACACGGTATCCATTTTTTTCATATTATTGGCTAGTCTGCGCTCATATTTCAAGCTTTTTTGGGTGCCTTTTGTTGGAATTTAAGAGTTCCCAATCATCCAATTTCCGACTCAATTTTTCTACTTCATATACCATTTCCTTGGCTTTTATGCAGTCCATAACTTCTTTTTGCCAGACACAGTTGCCTACCCCTACCAATTGAGTATTTCTTCCTTTGTGCGACATATCTATCCTGGCTGTCCTGCCCAGAAATTTCAGCCTTTTCTCATCTGCTGTCATCGCCGCCAGAACATTCCTCCGATCCATCTGCGCAATTCTTAATTTGTCGTTCGTGTAATTTATATATCCGGATGCATAACTGAGGAAAACTGTCGTTGCATGACCAGACCGGATTTCGGTAAATCTGATTTCTTGGTCGCCCTTCTCGTACCTGCAGACGAGCAGACAAGCTCTATATATTTGGACAGCAAAGGGGACGTCGGGGAAGACAAAAGCGACGGGTATCGGATGCTTCTCTTCGGAGGACTGAGCAGAGTTGAAGAACATATCTATGTATCTGAATGAAAACACCGAGGTTCTCACATACTTCATATAATTAATTATAGACGAGTGTGGACGTACAGAATCACTCAGAATCTTTCGCAAAACGAAAAATTAGATGAAACATGAGATTCGCAATCTGGCGAGGACCAGAAAAGAGGCATACAAGACCGGTGAACAAGAAAGTTACAGGTGGCCGTGGTACTTTATGCAGGAAGAAATGTAAAAGGTGAAGGGGATTTCCACACTAAGCATGAACCATAGAAACATAGAAACATAGAAAAGCTACAGCATAATAACAGCTGCTTCGTCCCACAAAGCAGTGCCGAAAATGTCTTTACCCTAGAAATTACCTTGAGTTACCTATAGCCCTCTATTTTCCTGAGCTTCATGTACCTGTCTCGGTGTCTCTTAAAAGGCCCTATCTTTTTCGTCATCACCACCGTCGCCGGCAGCCGATTCCAAACACTCACCACTCTCTGCGTTAAAAAAAAACAAAAAAACATTTACCCATGTCATCTCCTCTGTAACTAGCCCAGGCAACATCCTTGTAAGTCTCCTCTGCACCCTTTCTATGCTTTTCACATGTTTCCTGTAGTGAGGCGACCAGAACTGAGCACAGTACTTCAAGAGGGGTCTGACCAGGTTCCTATATAGCCACAACATTACCTGTCGGCTCCCAAACTCAGTCTTACGATTTATGAAGGCCAATGCACCGTAATCTTACTTAACCACAGAGTCAAACTGCCCAGCACCCTGATTGTCTAATGGACTCGGACCCCAAGATCCCTCTGATACTCGGCCCTGCCGATAGTCTTACCATTAATACTTTATTCTGCTATTGTATTCGAACTACCTAACAAAATGAACCACCTTACATTTATCTAAGTTGAACTCTATCTGCCACTTCTCAACCCAGTTTTACATCCTATCAATGTACCGCTGTAACCTCTGACAACCCCCCACACTATCCACAACACTCCCAACCTTTGTGTCATCAGCAATATTACTAACCCATCCCTCCACTTCCTCATTCACAGCATTTATAAGATTCACGAAGAGTAGGGGTCCAACAGATCCCTGAGGCACCCCGCTGGTCACTGAATCCACAAAGCAATGTCCCCTTGGATCCCCTGTCTCCTTATTTTCTAATTAAACCTTTCATCGTGTACTTTTTTAAATGCCTTGCTGAAATCCATGAAGCAAGCTCGACCATTTTGGACGGGTTTGCACAGTGTAAAATCAAGCGACGTAGTGGGAAAAAGCTTCGCTTCCAGATGGGTTCAATCCACTTTATGCCCGCTTTGACTGTCAAAACATGGGCGAGCCATCAAGTATTCCCGGAGCCCCCGATAATTCTGTGATTCAAGACTGTGAGGCTGACATGCAATTAGCGTTCATGAGGGTAAACTCACCAAAAGCATACGGCCCAGAAGGGATGGCTGGCCAACCAGTTCAGAACTGAGCTGATCAACTGCCTATCGTGCTCTTTCGCATCTTGCTTCGGCAGTCTGATGTCGCCACCAACTTCAAGTATACTTCACATACTGGTTTCTTAGGAGAACCTGATGATCTGCCTGAATAACTATCTGTCAGTTACAATGGCAGCAACAATGAAGAAGTGTTTCAAGAATTTGCTAATGGGACATATCAACTTCTGCCTCAGAGGAGACTTGTCCGGCCCAAATTTTCCTACCGGAGCAATAGGTCCACTAAAGATGTCATCTCACTGGCTCCTCATACTATCCAGGATTATCTGGACAGCAAAGATACACACATTGCAGGGTTGTTTCTTCACTGCAGATCAGCATAAAATGCCACCATCCCCTTAAAACTGATCAAAAACTCGAAGTCTGTACCTCAATAACTACTTATACAATTGCATCCTGGACTGCAGACCCGGTCAATATGTTCCCAATGGCAACAACATCTACTCCAAAATCTCCATCAGCACAGGTTCTCCAAATGGTTGCGAGCACAGCTCCGTGTTTCCTTCGCGTTACACTGTATGACAAAGTACAGCACCTCTGCCATACTCAGATTTGCTGACGACACCACTGACAAAGTTGATGACACAATAGCATTTTGAAGGGATATTAAACATCCTGAGGAGCGGTGTCACAGCACCAACCACTTTCTCAAAGTCAGCATGACAAAGAGGAGGTATTGAGTTCAGGTGGAGGAAACCACCGGTCCATGGGTCAGGCCTCAACGGAGCATCAGATGAGGAGAAGGTCAGCAATTTCAATTACCTGACGACCTGTCCTAGACTCAACACAGAACTGCAATTATAGCGAAAGCACAGCGGATCCAGAGTTTCTTGGAAGATTTGTGTATCGGACCGCAAAGCGTTCCAGCGTGTGGTCAAAACTGCCCAGCGGATTATCGGCACGCAATTGCTCACTGTTGAGAACATCTACAATGAACGCTGCCTGGGCAGGGCGAAAAACATTATCAAGGATGCATCTCACCCCGACCATGGACTTATCGTTCTCCACCCAACCGGTAGGCGCTACAGGAGCCTCCGCTCCCGCACCAGCAGGCACAGGAAGAGCCTCTTCCCTGAGGCTGTGACCCTGCTGAACCTCTCATCACGGCGCTAAACAGTATTGAATCCATATAGTACTGTCTCAGTACTTTTATATTTGTGTGCTGTAACACTTATTTTACTCGCAGTTATTTTGTAAATAACGCTATTCTTTGCATTTCAGGTCAGATGCTGAATGCATTTCATTGGCTTTGTATCTGTACTCGGTACAATGACAATAAAATTGAAACTAATCTAATCTAATCTAGTTTCGAAGATTCGGCATGGTATTTATTCTGAATTTTGATGAACACAACCTAGAGCCATCAAACGGTCTTCTTATGAAAAGACATTCTAGTGAACCTCCTTTGACGCCCTCCTTGTTCAGCAGATCCAATCTAAGATGAGGGGCCCAAAATTGCACTGATTACTACTTGTGAGGTCTCACCAGTGCTTCACATAGTCCCAAAATTACATCCATTGCACTTGTCTTGTTATCCACCGGCTCACACCAGTAAACTGTCGTCTGGAGAATCCTGCACAGGGGCCCCCAAGCCCTTCTGCGCTTCTTTTCTTTTTGTATTTTCTCTCCAGTTAGGAAACAGTCAAACCTTTCTTTTTTTTCTACCAAAGTGCATGAGCATCCACTACCCAAAACTGTATTGCATCTGTCATTTTTGTCCACTCTCCTAAACTATATTTGTGTTTCTGTGTCCTATCACCTCCACAAATCTGACTGTCCCTCCAGCTACCTTCATATTGTCTGCAAACGTCTGAGCAAATTCATCAACACAATCATCCAAATCATTGACACATAACGTGAAAGGAATTGGTCCAATCACAGACCACTAAAAACACCACGTGTCACCGGCGGACAACGGGAGAAGGTTCCCTTCATTCCCGATCTTTGCCTACTGCCAATCAGCGACTGCTCTGTCCATCCTAGAATATTTCCTTTAATACCACGGGCTCTAACTCGTTAAGCAGCCACATGTGCGGCAGGTTGACGATGGCCGTTTGAAGATCCAAGTACCGCAAAATCAACCGCTTCTCCTCTGTCGATCCTACTTATTATTTCTTCAAATAATTCCAACAGATTTGTCAGGCAAGTACATTTGTCAGACATGTGTTTGTCTTCTGCCTTCTCATTAATAATAGATCCCGATATATTTCCAAACACTGAGATCAGGCTAACTAGTTTCCTCGTTTGTGCGAAAGGCAGGAAAATGGAATAGCAGCAGATGTGGGAAAACGTCCAACTACCAGCCTCTGAGTTCCGTCCTTAATGATAGAAGCAACTCTGCGTTTCTTCATATGTTGTATTCATCCAAACTTTTACATTTTATACTTGGATTTCAAACATTTTCAAATTCTGGAATAATTGTTACATCATGGCACAGCTCTTTTTAAGAGCAATAATAATAATCTCAGAATCATCTTTAGAAACGAGAAGCCGGTGATGTTTCTACTTTCCAATGTATTGATTTACTTTCCATATTACTGTTCGATAGGCCACTTGCAGTTACGACTCTCCGGAAGTGAAGATCCATGTGCTGGTCAGCTAGAGGTTTATTACCGTGGATCTTGGGGCATGGTTTGTGACGACTCCTGGGATCTGGTCGACGCCAACGTGGTCTGCAGACAACTGGGTTGTGGATATGCTTTGGAGTATAAAACTCACGGTTACTGCGGAAGACGCCCTCCCCCAGTTTGGTTAGATGAAGTGAGATGCTCGGGTAACGAAACATTTCTCTGGGAATGTCCATCAGCACCATGGGCCGAACATGACTGCAGTCAAAAAGAAGCTGTGACATTGACATGCTCTGGTAAAGAACATTTCAATTTTCTTTAAATTTACTTTTCTTTGTCTGTGCAGCACGCCATGACTACGGAGATGTAATAAATAATGTAAAACCGGACAGGAGACGATTGGGCCAGAATGAACTGTCTAAATGTTGATAATGCGTGGAGCACACGTACGCAGAAACATTAAACTTATTCCCTATGTATCTGGAATGTTTATATTTCCCATTACTAATGTCATAACATTAATCATCCTGATTTCAGTATTGATTCTGCCTAATAATTCTTCTGCCGTCGCTCAAGTGCTTCCCCGTTTTCTTTACTCAAGCGAGGCAAATAAATAATCTCCAGTCTATGTATCGGTGTAGTTTGATGGTTGACTGACTGTTCACCAACTCGTTACACTACTCGAGGAGCTGTGAAAAAAAAATACTGCTAGGCGTTCTTACAAAAGATAGATTCAAATATTGATCCAAATTCCTTCGACCCGTAGCAAAGTGTTTCAGACTAAAATATGCAAGCGATTCTTAAATACCTGATCTTATGATGAAATTCAATTACTTAGCAAAGCAGTAGTAAGTTGCTGTGAACATGCGAGTAAGCAGGGCCATCTAGTGACTAGAAATAACATAGCAGTCCAAATCAGGAGAGACAGAATAATACAATTTATCAAATCGGATCGATGGAAATTCCGTATAATAAAATCCAAAAAAAAAAAAGATTCAAAAACATAGCATTGTCTTTCAATTCCCATTGTTTCTTTTTCCCCATGTTTCTTTACCTCTTCTTCTCACTTACTGAATTAATTGGGAAAAAAGTCAGGAGTAAAATAATATCTGTAAACAAAATCAACTAAAAGAGCCAACGGTAGAAATTTGATACCGAGACTAGAAGGCTGTAGTGTGTCCAGAGAAGACGAATATTCTATTGAGTTGTATTGCCGCAGAAAGGAATAAAAGACAGATAACACAATCAGAGTAGCTGTGGCTAAATGAAGTGGCAAAAAGCCAGAAGCTAATGTGAGGTCAGCTTTTCCGAATTCAAAACAAGGTGATTTGCATGCGATTAAATAGTGTAGGTGATTACATTAGAATCTCCGAAGGTAATGCCTGGAATATATATTATATATATACACAAATAAATCCTAAAATCAGTTTTAAACACTCTTATCGAATCGGGGGATAGAATAAATGAAAATAATATTGTAATTTCGCCTTTATTTCATCACAGTCTGTTACTAGTCTGGATTTAGTAGGTGCGGTCTTAAGAATGAGGTACTGAGGGACAGTCAAAACACTTAACCACGTCTTTTTTTGCCCTGAAGAGCAAGTGGCGGTTTCTGTCGGTCAACATATTTCCAATGTCTCAATTCATACTTTTCGTTAAGGACAGAGGATGGACAGATTCTCCCTGCTCATCATACTTCTTCCTTAAATGAATTCAAATATTTACCATTCTCAATTGTTGGTGAATCCAATAAGATTCCAGTATCAGACGCTCGATCTTCTATTCCTCAATTTTCCGTCACTAACCCGTACCCTCCTTTCAGTAATTCAGCACAATATATCACTCCGTGCTTCCTGGGTTCGTTTAATTTTGCTAATCAATAACTTCCTACTGAATGTGCTCATTTTATTTTTTTATCTTTGTTCTACACACACACACACACACACACACGGCTAATTTCTGTTGCAGAAGTAGAAAAAAAACGCGTTTCCCATTGTATGCTAATTTTGCGACAACTTTTGTCTTCAAATGCATCCTTATCAGAGCACAAAAAGTTGCGCCTGCAGGACGGAGGTAGTCGATGCAAAGGACGAATTGAAGTGTGGTACAACAGGACCTGGGGAACAGTCTGTTCCACGAACCTTTATGGCAAGTCTGCAGAAGTGATTTGCAAACAAATGAAATGTGGACCAATGAATAATATTTATCCTGGCTCATATCAATTTGGAAAGGGACGTGGACCTATATGGTTGGATGAGATTGAATGTACTTCACACGAATCGACCCTTTGGCAGTGTCAGTCGCAACCGTGGGGAAAACACCAGTGTGACCATACTGAGGATGCAGGAGTTGCTTGCGAAGGTAAATAAGACAGTCTTATATCTATTTACGTTTTACATATTTATGTATAAATTCGTCAAAATATTTATTTTGTCAACAGAAACCAATATGACGGAAGGAATCACTGAAAGAGGCTGCTTGCAAGAAAACGCATTCTCCTCTTTCCCTTTAAAAGGTGACGAATTCGAAAACTTCTTTGCTGAAATCAGAAAACCTTGTATTAATGCCGCTATCAGAAAAATAAATTTCGTTCCTCTTGCCCTCTACGAAATTGGGCGCGCATTGACCAGAATCCTGGTTTCCCACGACTCTGTTGAGCACTGCCAAAGGGGAGTGAATTGTGACGAATTCCATGTCCAGACAGAAGATAGAGGGAGTTAATTGGAATTCCTCGGGAACATTTGTTATCAGGCAAGATTATAAATGATATGCAGGAATTGTCTTCTGACCAGCTGGACGGACTTGGGAATCGGTATTACCTTGGAAGGAGGGAAGTGAACGAGGGAAAGTATGGAGATAGTCAAAGGCGAGAGACATTGTTGATTTGGATAAAACAAATGAAGTAAATATATCTAAACCGCAGGATACATAAAGACGGTCGGGCTATTGGGCAATATAGAAAGATGAATAAAGGCTACGATCAATAGATAAAAGATATCTATTTCGTTGGAAATATGAGAAAATGAGAGAGCAAGGCATTCTGTATTACTTAACCAAAATAACACAAGTGGTTAACTAGAGAGAACATAGGACGACGTATATATAACGCCCACAATTTATGGTTGGAGTTGAAAGATGTGCATGAGCTGTATTCGAGTGTTTTTTGTTTCGCCGGTATGAACTGAAGACAAAAAACAAACTGGCTGACAGTGAAATTGGTTTTGTCCTTCATCATGTCTTTCAGCATTTCATGATGAAGTATGAGTTGAAGAGCAAGGTCTGTGACGTAATGCCTTCATTAATCGGACACTAGTGATAAGAATAAGATATGTTGCCTGTTCGATCAACAATGAATGGACTTCATAAACTATTTGTGGATATGAAAAGCAATGCTTTTATATCATTTATATTTCCATTCGTCGCATTTCAAGAAGCATGTGGGGTTTATAAAAGAGATTTACTCAGAGTCTGCCTGGATAAGAAGGAATGGAAACACTTGGGACTCATTCTGCACCTAAAATGAGTCCTAATAGATACGTATCATTAGGTGAGACAGGCCAGGTAGAGAGTCTGAACCATTGTAAAAAAAAAAAATCAAATATTAATGGACGTATTTAAGGTGACAGATGACGGCTTAAATGAAGTAGTAGAGGAAAACCTTTATTGGTAAATTGAGAATGATATTGCTTGGAGCAGGTTTTGAGGAGTGATAATAGAAATATTTACAGTTATCGTGATTAAAAGGCTTTCAGCTGGAGTAGGCAAGTGTAAGTATTTGAGCGATATCGATTATGTGAGGCAGAAGAGAGGTGGTATAATTTGGCAGTGTTGTATAAAGAAATGGTGGGCCGAGGTGCCTGCCCTTGCGTTCTATAATTAGTTCTATTTTCTCTCTGACGAACTTCTGATTCCCAGACTAATTATTAAATAAATCTCAATTTTATTGTTTCATACCTAGATGTTCCATTGCGTCTTGTTAACGGCAATCACAACTGCTCCGGAAAGCTTGAGGTCTGGTTTAATGACAGCTGGGGCACGGTGTGTGACGACTCTTGGGATCTGGCTGATGCCAATGTCGTCTGCAGACAGCTAAGGTGTGGCCTTGCTCTCTGGGCTCCAGAAGATGTTAAAATGACCCAGGCAGCCGGTCCTGTCTGGCTTGATGAAGTCAAATGCACGGGAAGTGAATCTTTTCTGTCCAGCTGTCGTTCCTCATCATTTGGTCAACATGACTGTGATCACAAAGAAGATGTCATCGTTCTTTGTTCTGGTATGCTCTATGCTTTGACTGACATTTCCAATTTCCCTCCAAATGATTTGTTAATTTCGGAATGAGAAATATCCAATATAAACACCAATAGAGATGCGTTTTCTGAAACTTCTTTGCAATATGTACACAGGTTCCGGACTGACTCCTACTGAACGCAACAATTCAGGTATGGATTTTGACGCTTACATTTCGCATCTATGCTGCAGATATCAAGAATTGATTATTCGTATTTCCTAATTGCTGAGTTCACAATGGATACTTTAGAAACTGTATGGGATCCTAATCGTCTTCTCAAATATTTTAAGCAGGAATATGCAGAATTGTTAAAAACATGATCTCCACTCCCGGTCAGACATTTTCTGTGAATCAACTAGTTGCTCGTCCAATACTCTTGAGAAAGTTTTGGTGTTTGCAGATACTAAATATTAAAGTTCAAAGGAAATTTGTTACCAAATATCCATATATCGTCATATACTGCCTTGAGATTCATTTTCTTACGGCATTCACTGTACATGTATAGAAACGCAACAGAATCTTTAAAGAACTACTCAGAAACAAGCGCGGAAAAATAACAAATAGCAAAAAGCAACTAAGTACGCAAATGCAAAATCAGAAAAAAATGTCAACAAGTTGATCAGTAAAAATTAATGCTGAGAACAAGAGTTATGTAACCCTTGAAAGAAATTATAGGTTGTGGAATCAGTTTACCACTGGAATAATTGAAGTTATGCACCCTATCAGGAGCATGGTGGTTGAGAGGTAATAATTATTTCTGAGCCCAGTTGTGAGGACCCAAGGCTCCGGTACATCGCATCAGTGAGAAGCGAGCATGGTCTGATGATTATTTAGTTATCCTGCGAAGGCGCTGCATATAATGTGTGCTCAACGGCAATAGAGTTGAATAATATGTCGGACCCGAAATAGTATTCGAGATTTGGTGACGATTTGTAACAGTGCAAGTGCTCAGTCTTATTTTTGGACCCTGCATGCACCCGTGCAGGAAGAAATAGTAAGGGTATAAGATCCCATTTCCTCAGTATTGCTCTGCCTTCATAAAGACCAATCTCGCTATGTGGGCCTGGCGTATAAGTGCATAATTGGAATGAAAATAATTCCGCAGCTGCTGGTTACAAACAGAGTGTCAGTGATAATAATTGGCAGCTTTCCAATATTTTCTGAATTCATTGAGTGTACACTTAACCGTGCACCATTACTAGCTAAATCTCTCTGTGCTGATTAGAGGCGGTTAACAAGAAATGCAAGGATAAGTACGATGAAATATTTTTTTTTCCTGGAAATGTTTTCTTATAATTAAACTCACCTTCCTTCTTGCTGTTTCAATCCAGCAATGTGCGGGGAAATGGAATTTGAACACGACGTTACTTGGGGTGTTTATCCTGATCTGATACCAGGTGGAGGAGAGAAGGTTTACTGTGCTGGGAAATACTTTTGACATATCAGGCTTTATTGTGAAATAGTCTTTGTGTCTCCGCTCCGCTCTTTCTGTCATGAAATACATAGGGATATAACTTTTAAAAATCGTGATAACTGAATGTATGATTAAGTTCATTAAAGATCGCTCAAAATTTCGTTGCATTGGATGTATAGTGTTTGTTTCGTGTTTATCGAAATACATGTTTTTATTTTTCGTTTTAAGATTTTGGAAACTGGACCCCATCCATCATGGTCACTGTCTGCATAACCCTTGGATCTGTATTCATCATTGAGTTATTGATACTGGTGACGATAGCAAGGAGACGGTCAGCAATCAGTGGTGAGGGCCAATCTTCACATCGACGTTTTATTGTGACGTTTTCAGTTTTTTTGGGGTTTCCCAAAACATGATCTTTGTGCAAACATGACTAAACTTAAATATGTTTTCATCGCTTTTGTTGGGAATTTATTTGCCTTCCGTGGGACATTTGTAATGGTGGTTTTCACTGGCCCTTAGTGATCGTGGAGTTATGATAAATTTTCATTATGTAGTAATGGAAAATGGTTAAATCTGATTTGTTAAGTGGCTACCTTACTGTGTATCTCACTGTAATACATCCATGCTCTGAACACCTGGAAGTATAAATTTCAAGAATCTGCTCTGTATCCTCGAATATTCTGATTCGGTTCTCCCAATCGAAGTAAGAGGAGGCATTTTCCCCATTCTTCATCATCTTATCATTTCATCATTCCATATTCACGATGCTGTTATATTTCTTCAACACAGCCAGGCTTTCTCTGTCATGTTCTGGAGTGACCTCTAAATTTCCATCCTGTCTTCATCCACTACCATTAATGATGGCATTCGCATCTATCTAATCATAATATTAAACTTGTCATCGATTCAAATGTGATGTGTATTCACTATTAAACAATAATCGGAAATATGCTCATTATTCCGTACCCTTCTTTTCATCTTTCTGATGCCAAACTTATTCGGTTGATTGGCCAGAGGCATCATCCACACATCGGTTGATTCAACGATCACGTTCACTAACTCTTCACCTTGACTAAGATCATTTTAATTAATTTTAGTTTAAGCATAATGTTCATGTACAAATTCGTTTATGCTGATGTTCATCCCCACTCTCTCTTTATTAGATGCACTAATGAGTGGCTATGGATCACCTGTTGACTTTTACCAAGCAATTTACGAGGAAATTGAGAATATTCCACCATTCAAGAAATTTACTGAGATGCAAGGTTCAGGTGTGTAGTATGACACGGAATCCGCTATGCACAAATTGATACCGTCTCAATTCATCCAATATTGGTAACAAAATCAAGCAATAATAATAACACACACACACACACACACACACACACACACACACACACACACACACATGGCTGTATAGGAACTTCAGAAATGAAATTGTAACAAGAAAAATAATAGTGTGATGTCATACAATAAACACAAGAGATTCTGCGGATGCTGAAAATCTTGAGCAAAGCACACAATGTTCTACTGGAACTCAGCAGATCAAGGTGCACCTATGGTGGAGAATGAACTGTCAACGTTTCGAACCAAAACACTTTATTAGCTCTGTAAAGGAGTTACAGAAGCCAAAATAAGGAGATGGAGCATGGGGAAGGAGTACAGGTTGGCAGGTGATAGGCGAGACCGGATGAGGGGAAAGGAAACCTTATGGCACGTGAGAAATTAAGTCAGAAGCTTCGAGGACATAAGTAGATGCGGTAAGTAGATGATGAAAAGCCATATAGATTGTTCGACGGCACAATAGATATGAATTATGAAGGATGCTGAGAACCAGGTATCAGCTGTCTGAGTGTGGAGTCTGGAGTGGTATGATATTACTCACGATCAACGTACGGAAACTCAATGGATAATAGAAATCTGAAGCATACTCTGCCAGCATCTGCTGATATAGTCTCCAATATTTCAGAGTATTAGAGGCATTTCCTTTCTTCTTTCCTGAAATAACTCGCACTTTTCTCAGCAATTCCGAATTCTGAACTTTTCCCTGTTCGCCAGTAGAATGCAGAACGGAGAACATTGAACATCGAGCAATATGGCACAGTACGGTTCCTTATGCTCACGGTGTTGTGCCGACCTGTTAACTTACACGGGATCAATTTTGCTCTCCCTTCCTACACATTCTTTAGTTGCTTTCACATAAAGCAATGGACCACATGTGGCCACATAAAAGTTTCTTAAATGGCCCTAATATATCTATCTCCAATACCAGCGCGAAAGGGCGTTCCACGCTTTCACCCCTATCTATCTAGCAAAATTACCACTGACAACACTGCGTTCTTTCTTCGAATCAGGTTAAAGGTAGCTTCCTCATATTAACCACTTCCGATCTGGGAAAAGCCTCTAAGGAGGAAAGGTCCAGCTCGAACAATCTATACTTATAAATTGTTGCCCCTAGTTCGGGAATCATTGTGTTCAATCTCTTCTACACTATCTCTGAGGATTCATACCTTTCTAAAATGAGCTGACCAGAACTGAGCGTGATATTCTGAGTGTGGTTTAAGCAGGTAAATTATGTCGCTGACTATCCTCTCCAATATTTTACCCACCACGAACTATGGTTCACTCTACCAAACTTTCCAAGGACGTACCGACTCACATTCTTGCACGAAGACATTTAACTAGGAACTTGAACTATTTTCCCTATAAAAATGTTCTGCTAATTGGATGACGACTTTAGTCACTTCAGCTGATTTTATTTTTGCTTAATATATCGACTGAACTGTAACCGATAACATTAACTGTCTCCACTTAAAGGAAGGCCGGGATAAATACCTTTGCATTGTATTACTTTATCAATCTATCTGTCTTTCTATCTACATATTTCCTCATTCTCCTCCAGCAGGCTTGTCTTAGTCACCTTCATCCGTCAATGAAAGCGTTAACAAGAGCAATACACAAACGAGTTAGCAATAAAATCGATTCCATAAACATATATCGATTGTTTCATTAGCAATTGAAGGCGGAACGCGCATCTTCCTTTTCACTTTCTATTGAACGGTATTCAACGATTATGCCATTTAAGGTAAAGATGATACAGTCATTGACGCGATGATTGAATGATGTGTTCATTACAAAAACAAGAAAAATACCAAACAAATACCTTGATGATCTCTTTCATTGAATTTTAGTTACTGGATCCATTCCTTCCATTAATGAAGCCGAATATTACACCAACGACTATCTATATAGTGCATGTCATGATCTACAAGACCCTGAAGGGTTGTTTTCCAATATTCATGGTCAGTCCACTTATTTTCATTTTGCTCTACTTTGGTTCAATCAGTCTGTAATCATAACCCAGCAAAGAAAATTGTCCTTCTATGTGTGTATTGATGTGATTGAACAATCTCGTGGTTTTGTGAGGATCTTGCGTTACAGGAAGAGTGTTAATGAAGTCTGTAGTCAGCATTCAATTTAATAAATCATTGATTTCCTCCTTTTAAATTACTTTGAATTATAGTCCTTTAAAAATGAAATAAATGAGCATGTTCGGAGTATGAGAAAATAGTTCATCATCCCAAGTAATTTGTTGTACAGCGGCAATCGGCAGAAATAAAGTTTTATATATGATCGCTCCATGATCTGGTTCCTGACGATCGCAATGATGTTGTGAGTGACATAATTTATTGCTCAGACTGTGTGAACGTGACGGACAGTGGTTGTGTTGATATTCTGCTACCCTGAATTGCCGATATTGTTCAGAACGAACAAGACGAGTTCTTTCCTTTCTTCTAGCCTATCCACAGTAACCAGAAATATATATTCATTGGTTGCCTTGTATTTTCTGATGTATTTTTGTGTCTGTTTAACACTCTGTTTCCAAAAATACATCAAGTTTCCGTCAGTGGCCTATGAGAAGCTCTGTTTTTATGCGTGCAGAATATGATTTCCAAGGTTAAAGCGAATTTTGTGACATTGCACACTCCACATGTTCTTTTAATATGCTACTTTTTAAAAGTCGAAGCGGACTGGTTGTGTAAGCCAGAAATATTGCAGACAATCTGTCGCCAACAATGGATGTTTCAAAGAAATTGTTTGTTTTGACTCCACATTGAACATTGTTCCAAAAGTTACTTTGTTTGGTGAAACTGTGTTTTTCTATTCAATTTGATGCCCCTCATTTTCGCTCGAACAGAGGCCCAGTCGTAGATTCGCTTGCATCTGGCTTTCCATGTTTTCTCTTCGACTGACAGCAATGATGAAATGACCGACAGCACACCAGGATTTCCAAATCACTTGCAGCTCGAATCGTCGACGGTTCATTCCCATACTTCACATCAGCCCGTTGAAGACCAAAAAAAAACTAAATGTGCTCTCTTTTGCTTGCACTTTCTATATGTTATTGTCTGTAAAGTACGCGGTTGTAGAATTGTTCAATATATACACAATAAAGGGTGCGGTGCTCAAATATTAGCAGCAGACTATGGAACTAATATAATAAATGCGGGAAGAATTCCATATGATTGTTTTGAATTAAATTGTACATTTATATTGAGGTAGCATACTTTGGCGATGCTTGTAATCCATCTTAAAGTGATTGCTACTTTCAGTGCGATTACTTTGCTACTTAAAATCTAGATACCTTAATATATTCACGAAAACAATATTCTTATCGGTGTTGGCATTTAATTGCAATCCCTTTTATACAACAAGAAATAACTTCGAAGTATTTGTCAGGTCAAATTTATAAAAAAGTGCACAACTTCTTCTACTATTGAGAGTATTGATTTTACATTAAATAAAACGAACAACACCTGATAGCATGTCATTTCCTCCTATCCAGAAAGATAAATCTGCAGATTTTCATATTGTTATTTTCTATTGCTCTATTCCCTCTAACGGACGTATTGATAAAGACAGAGAAACACGGAAATCTACGGCACATTATAGGGTCTTTGGCCCAGAGTGTTGTACCGATCATATAAACTGCTGTAAAAACTGCTGAGAATTTCCCTGCCGCAAGGCTCTCTATTTTCCAAGCTTCATCTACTCATCTCACTTGAAAGAACCTATTTCATCAGCATCTCCCACCTTTGCTGGCAGTGCATTCTGCTCACCCGCCACTCTCTGTGTGGAAAAACATACCCCCGACATTACACATGTACCTTCTTCTAAGCACCTTAAAACTATGCGAACTCGTTGTAGCCACTTCAGCTCTGGGGGAAAAAAGTCTCTGGCTATCCACACGATCAATTCCTCTCACCATCTTTTACACCTCTATCAGGTCACCTCTCCTTCTCCGTCGCTCCAAGGAGAAAAGGCCGGGTTCACTCAACCTGTTCTCATAAGGCCTGCTCCCCAATCCAGGCAACAGACTTGTAAGTTTCCTCTGCACTCTCTCCATAGTATCCACATCTTTCCTGTAGTGAGGTGACCAGAACTGAACGTAGTACTCCAAGTGGGATCCAACTATAGACGTCTCTTGCTGCAACATTACCCCAAGGCTCTTGAATTCACTCAATACCACGGTTGATGAAGGCCATCACGCTGTACACCCTCTTAACAACACTGACAACCTGCACAGCAGCTTTGCCTGTCCTATGGGCACGGAGTCCAAGCTCTCGTTTATCCGTAACACTGCCAAGACTGTTATGATTAATGATATGTTTTCTTCAAATTTGACCTACCGCAATGAACCGCTTCACATTTATCTGAGTTGAACTCCACCTTCCACTTCCCAGCCCAATTCTGCATCCTATCAATGCCCTGCTGTAATCTCTAACAACCCTCTGCTGGGGTGAAGGGGTAAATACGGGTATAGACGAAGAACAATGATTAATTAATGATCAATCACTTTATGGGCGCCTTAGCTTACTGTTTTGGACAGTCAAGAAGAAGCTTTACCCAGCAACCAGTGACGTACTAGTCATTGTTGTCTAAAGACAGGCAAAGGCTCAAATAAGGAACTATCTGATCTTGCAGAAGCAGCTCAAGGTACAGCTAAATATGGGAAGTATAATGTAGGGGCTAGGATGTTCTGGAGAAAAGGGGAAGGGTCCAAATGAGGAACTGAGGGGCTAGCTTTGGCTTAAAATAATTATAACTAACTGACCAATGATTATTTTACATCTAATTGTATCTTAATATGTGATTAAAATGATTCTAATATTATCTAAATTTGTAATCGTAAGATTTCCTGCTACCTTATCAATGTTATAAATTGTGGAGAATTGTTTAATTCGAGGGCAGTGTCTGGAGTGGTTCTTTTGGGAAATCAGTCTGTAACTTCCCCCATAGCATGCTATGAGTAAAGAATAAAGATTTGAAAAAGAATTACGTGTGTTAGTGTTTTTTGTAGTACATTTGTTTTTGCATCGGGTCCGATCGAGTACGACAATTTGGCGAGCCAGCCAGGAGTCCAAGACGAGGTCAGAGGTCTCGTGAGACGGCGTCAGCGGTCGACTCGGTGGCGGTGACGTGAGACAGGTGGGCCCACAAGGTAAGATTTACCTTGACCTCTCTCATTAACTGCCCACCCTGACGATCCCCTCATCTGGCGGCTAATCATCTGACGGAATCCTTTCGAAACCTGAGTTGAGGATCGTCCGAGTACCACAGTTTAAAAGAAGGGTTCGAGTCCCCGATGAGGTATAAGGTAAGGTAAGGGGTTAGAGTCCCCGACAAAGGTAAGGTAAGGGGCTAGAGTCCCCAAAGAAGTATTGAGAATATTAAAGCCTGCCGGTGCTAACAAATTGGGCAGCGGATCATTGGAAGTGATCTGTTACATTTTCTTTGAGTGTGTTACAGCAAATTGGTCAGCGGGTTAGTGGCAGTAACCTATTACGTTTTGGAGCTGGTAACCATTCTAATTGGCGCGGGGGCGGTGGGTGCGGGGCGTGTAGCGCAGTAAGTTGACCAGCAGAGGGCAGAGCGGACGTTTGGTCAAACACAGGGGAAGTGGCTCTCCTCTGCAATCTGTCCGGATGCTGTAAATACGTTTTGGGGAACATTGTGACAATTTGCCTGTCTCAGCACCCTGCTATAGACGGGTTGTTAAGAGGGGAAATACCCCACGCGAAGGTCAGGACGTTGAAGTGGATGCAGAGAGACACAGCACAAGATTAACGGGGAGTAGGGGTTATAGATTATAAGGTGGTATAACCGCACTGTGGAGTATCAGCACGCAGCCTCAGGCGGTTTTTAAGAGACGAAATCCCCCACGCGAAGGTCAGGACCCTGAAATGAGAGTGAGAAAAGGAGGCGGCTGACCATCCGATTAGGAAACATGGGGCAAACATTCGATAGGTCTGTAAATAACACGCCATTGTTTAAACTTTGTAAAGATGACCCGGAGAGAGAGAATGATTACCGAAGGCATGATATTGTGCAGCCTATACAACCGGTGGTCCCTACGATTTTAAGCAATATTCCACCGGATTACCAAGTTTTCACTATAGTTGATCTGCAGCATGCGCTTTTTGCAATACCCTTTGCTCCTCAGTCACAGTACCTTTTTGCATCTACCTTTCAAGACCAGCAGTACACTTGGACTAGGTTACCCCAAGGACCTGTGCACTCCCCCACCATTTTTCTCACAGGTATTACACAGGCAGCTTTCAGATTTACAATTACCCGGGGGCTCTACGGTAACACAGTACGTGGATGAACTCCTACTGGCAAGTCCGTCAGAAACCTCAAACGTGCAGGACACCAATACGCTTCTGAAAGCTCTGCATTCATGACGATAGCTGATCCCGTCCCAAAATGTAAAGAGAGCCCAGCGGCAAGTGAGATTTCTGGGAACCCTTTTGAGTGCAACCGAAAGGCAGCTCACCCCAGAAAGGGTAACCCCAATCCCTGTGACGCCCCTGCCATCTACGCCAAAAGTCATGAGTGCCTTCCTTGGGCTGGTAAACTTTTGCAGACAGTGGATTCCCAATGTTGCTCTGTATACAAAACATTTGAGTCCTCTGGCTTCCCGTACGCTTAAAGGGCCCCTAGGGCTAACTGAGCAACAGAGAGAGGCTTTCAAGGAATTGAAAAACTCCCTCTCGAGAGCTTCGGCTCGTCCGTTCCAGCTTTTTGTGAATGTTTTTGATGGCTGCGCCACCGCAGTGCTCACTCAGATTAATGGAGATAGACGCAGGCCCGGTGCCTATTATTCCACTAAGTTAAACCCCGTAGCGCAGGGATTACCCCCCTGTTCGCAGACGCTCCCGGCCGTTCACTGCCTAGTTACGGCTGTTTCCAACATCACCCTCCAACAGCCAGTTACAGTGTACTCGTCCCATACCATTGTAGCGCTACTGACCACCCACCAAACCCAACATCTTACTCAGTCCAGACTAAGCCGTTATGAAATAGCATTACTTAATCACCCACTCCTCAACTTTGCATACTGTGATACCGTAAACCCTGCTGCATTTTTAGAGACGGCCTCCGTTGCGTTGACTGAGCCTCCTCATGACTATTTGCTATGGAACTATTTTCTCACCTAACCGCGTCCCGACCTCTCAGATGCAGCTATTCCAGGGGCCACAGCTCACTTTGTACGTGGATGACATTTCACGGTCTCTGAGACAGGGGAGCGCCTCTGCGGCTACGCCGTTGCCGACGACGACCGCACGCTCCAGAGTGGCACTCTCCAGCCCCCAGTTTCTGCCCAAAAGGCAGAGCTTGTTGCTGTCATACGAGTCTGCATCTTAGCCAAGGACAAAAAGGCCAATGTTTATACAGATTCCCGCTCCGCATTTGGGGTGGCCCATGACCTTGGACAGCTCTGGGCGCCACGAGGGTTCCTCACCCGCTCCGGGACCCCCATCCAGAATGTCATGTATGTAAGGAACCTCCTTCAGGCCATACTCCCCCCCCCCCGAAAAATTAGCCATTATTGAATGTTCTGCTCATCTAAAAGATGAATCTGCAGTGACTAAAGGAAATAACAGGGCCGATTTGGCAGCCAAGCAGGCTGCGCAGGAGGCAACTGCGATAGTTTTAACTGCAGAGAGATTGGCCTTCACCCTGACTAAAACACCACGAGCGCTGTGTTCTGCAGACAGGGCTACAGTTCAAAGACTCCAGGGGGACGCCCCTGATTCAGAAAAAAAAAACAACTTTGCAAGACACAGGGATGTGCGCATTCGGTGTCCACGGGCTTCTGGCGTACCCCAGTTGTCCAGGTCTGTATTCCTGATGCATTGCTGCCTATGATGCTCGATTGCTTGCATACGGACACCCACCTTGGCAAGGACGGAATGAGTAATATTTTGCTCCGTACATGGTGACACCCCAGGCTGGGGGAAGCTGCTGCAGCAAAAATACAAGCCTGTTTGATTTGCCAAAAGACAAACGCGGGAAGGGGAGTAAAGTGTGCCGCAGGGAAAACCCCTTGCCAAGTGGTCCTTTTGAATGTATTCAGCTTGATTTTATCGAAGTACCGCGTGTACACTGTTATAAGCATTGTTTAGCGATTGTAGATGCGTTCAGTTGATAGATTGAAGCCTTTCCGACCACCAATAATAAAGCTTCCACGGTGGTAAGGTCGTTGCTGACAGAGATTATACCGAGATTCGGAGTGCCCAGACAAATAATTTCGGATAATGGCTCTCACTTTGCAGGAAATATAAATAAGGAACTATGCGAGGTGCTGAGCATCGAACCGCAGTTTCATTGTGCTGACCACCCGAAGGCTGCAGGAACAGTGGAACGGGCCAACGGCACCCTGATAAACAAGCTGTCTAAGTTAATGTCCGAAACCGGACTGAGTTGGCTGAAGGTCCTTCCGCTGGCTTTATACCATATGAGAATTACCCCGTACTCCACTACAGGGGTATCTGCAGCTGAAATTGTTTATGGGCGTCCTGGAAGGAGGACCCCGTGGGACGCTGACATGCAGCCTCCCGCCCAAATTGATCTAAATGTCATGGGGGACGAATTGCAGAAGTACTTTCGCCAACTAATATCCTCTCTAAAGTTTCTTCACTCCCAAGTACAGAATACCCTTAAGGAGCCTGGAGGTCAGGGAACAGAGTGGCCGGAGTTGAAAATTGGAGATTTGGTACTGATCCGGGATTGGGAGCGCTCCAAGCTTGGACCCCGGTGGAAAGGGCCATTCCAGATACCACTGCAAACACCGACGGCCGTTAAGGTTCGAAAGCACAGCCGCTGGATCCACCTAAGTGATTGCAAACGATGGGCTCCGCAGGTGGACTAAAGACTGTTATTCGACTTTTCGCTGTTATAATTGCCCCCGTGGCATGAAGCCTGGAGGACATTTCTTTTATAAAGCTCACATGAGTTTGCATGGAAGCCGTACTGCATGTTATGCTTTGGTACAATCTGGAGAAGCATTGTTTGTTGATAACCCATCAGTGCTAAATTGGGCAGAAGATGACTTAATAGTGGAGGATAGATCAGGGGCTGGATGTAAAGGGGGTTCAGGGGAAAGTGTCGTTGGGGAGTGGGGAATAAGAATGCTGGTAAGGGCATTGGGAATTATCCCTTCTGTTTTGCAGGAGAAGGGGAGGGATGCGTCCTTGCCAGGGTACCCAGGGAGATACCTTGCCTGAAGAAACATTGTCCGGACCGCCGATGTAAGATAATCCAGGGAATATTCTCTTGTGAATGTATCCACGAACAATGCGTGCCCCTCTCTAAGGGAACTCAGTTTGTGTGTGGATATTGCAATGGGACTCGTGTGTCAGCAGGTTCAGAGACTTTTGAATAATCTTTCCTAAATCTTCAGAAGCACTTGTCGTATGATAAAATAGTAAGTTACAGAATTACTTGCTACAGGGCCAAGAGAGGATATGTGTTATTGTTCAATGGCACCTATGCTCCAGCTACCATCACACTGCCTAACCTCTTTGCAGTGGGAACGATCGGACCACTTTCTGTTCCCTGCCCTCAGGTTGCCCACGTTCGACGGCGACTGACAGCTGGAGCCGTGAGTAAGGAATTCTGTGCTGACTGGAGGAGTCCCGTCGCTCTGGGCTCTTCTGTGGGCTATGGGTTCCTGAGAGCTCTCTCTCTCTAGGGAGTTCGGCAGGAACCATGGCAACGATGAACCGCAAATACATTATTTGTTGGCTGGCGGCATTGGGGAACAGTACAATGGAAGGTCTAGAGGCTGTTAACAGAGAACTGGTAGAGTTGCGGCTTTACGCACAGCAGACCAGGTATGCAGTGGACTATCAGTTGCCCCCACAGGGAGGGGTGTGCGCCATAGTCAGAGACAAATGTATCACCCATGTCACTGACGAATCATACAACGTGACCCATGCTATTCAGTCAATGAAGAAACAATTGGATGATTTCAGCCAAGGTTCGGGGAAAGGGGACGGCTGGTTAGGATGGTTACAGGGAGGATCATGGGCATCTTATTTGCTGCATGGGCTGATTATTCTTATTGTTATAGTTATTGCCTGCTGTGTGATGATGACCTGCCTGAATGCTGGCGGCTGACTTTGCACGGAGAGACTGATGATGCTTCGCTTGGTCCCTGTTTAATTGTTCATCATAAAGTAATAAAAAGGAGGAATGATAGAATGAAGGGACAGGTAAATGGGGGAAAAACAGAGGACAATGATTAATTAATGATCAATCACCTTGTGGGCGCCTTAGCTTACTGTTTTGGACAGTCATAAAGAAACTTTACCCAGCAACCGGTGACGTACTAGTCATTGTTCTCTAAAGAGAGGCAAAGGCTCAAATCAGGAACTATCTGATCTTGCAGAAGCAGCTCAAGGTAGAGCTAAATATGGGAAGTATAATGTAGGGGCTAGGATGTTCTGGAGAAAAGGGGAAGGGTCCAAATGAGGAACTGAGGTGCTAGCTTTGGCTTAAAATAATTATAACTAACTGACCAATGATTATTTTACATCTAATTGTATCTTAATAGGTGATTAAAATGATTCTAATATTATCTAAACTTGTAATCGTAAGATTTCCTGCTACCTTATCAATGTTATAAATTGTGGAGAATTGTTTAATTCGAGGGCAGTGTCTGGACTGACTCTTTTGGGAGATCAGTCTGTAACTTCCCCCATAGCACGCTATGAGTAAAGAATAAAGGTTTGAAAAGAATTACATGTGTTAGTGTATTTATGGTACAATTGCTATTGCATTATGTCGGATCGAGTACGACACTGGGAGATCCTGCTTTCTCCGGCGGACAGAGCGTAGGTGTTCAGCGAAAGGATCTCCCAGTCTGCGTCGGGTCTCACCAATATATAGAAGTCCACATCGGGAGCACCGGACGCAGTATATCACCCCAGCCGACTCACAGGTGAAGTGTGGCCACACCTGGAAGGACTGTCTGGGGCCCTGAATAGTGGTAAGGGAGGAAGTGTAAGGACATGTGTAACAATTTTTCCGCTTACAAGGATAAGTGCCAGGAGGGAGATCGGTGGGGAGGGATGGGGGGGGGGGGTACGAATGGACAAGAGAGTCGCGTAGGGGGCGACCCCTGCGGAAAGCAGAGGGGTGGGTGGAGGGAAAGATGTGCTTAGTGTTGGGATCACGTTGGAGGTGGCGGAAGTTACAGAGGATAATATGTTGGACCCGGAGGCTGTTGGGGTGGTAAGTGAGGACCAACAGAACCCTATTCCTAGTGGGGTGGCGGGAAGATGGAGTGAGTCCCTTGAGTCTGGAGAAGAGAGAGTATAGGAAGCAGAAATTCAGGGTGAGGATGAAGGAGGGTTGTGGTGGAGGGGAACTGGTCATGTTGTCAGGAAGGAAGCAGAGAGCTTTAAGACCTTCCTGCTGTGTGGGGATGGTTGGGTTAGAAGTGCATAGGGACTGGACAGCCCCGGTGAAAGTGAAACGATCAGGGCCAAGGATCTGAACGCTTCAAGGGGACATCAAGAGCGTGTGAAAGGTCATGGATGGAGGTAGTAAGGCAGGGGTCCCCAACCTTTATTGCAACGCGGAACGGTTTATTATTGACAATATACTTGCGGACCGGCCAACCGGGGGTGGGGGGGGGGGGGGGCGGCTGGTTGTGGTAGGGTTGCCAACGGACAAGAGTAGCAGTCAAATACGTTGTGTTTACCCTGAGAAATACTACAGAGACCATGAAGCCTTGCGCGGGCACCAGTGTGCATGCGTGTATGTGCCGATATTTTTCCCGCAAATCGTTTTTGGCGATCCTGTTCGGGGGTGGCGGGGAGTGTTAATCACAACTGGAATATAGCTGATAAGTGGCTAATACACTCAATTTCGTTTCTAAAAGGGTTTATCTAACGAATTTAATATTAAACACACAGCGCATATTTTCCCCGCATGAATATAGTGATAAGTCAATTATCAGGGACGCTTGAAGTAAGTGTTGAACGAACTTCCAGTAGAAGTGGTAGAGGCAGGTTCGATATTATTATTTAAAGAAAAATTGGATAGGTACATGGAGAGGAAAAGAATGGAGGGTTGTGGGCTGAGTGCAGGTCGGTGGGACTAGGTGAGAGTAGCATTCGGCACGGACTAGAAGGGGAGAGATGGCCTGTTTCTGTGCTGTAATTGTTATATGATTATATAAGTCACTTATAAGTCAATAGCATCATAACATTTTAAGTATTGTTTGGATATTAAACACACAGTACATATTTTCCCCGTATGAACATATAAAATCATTGCAACACACCAATATCACTGAATCAGTGGGAGCCCTGGGCTGAATACTTGTTTTCCTGCAACAACACGGTCCTATCGAGGGGTGATGGGAGACAGCGATACTCAAACGGAGTTCCTTCTGTCCAGTATATTCTGCAATTTAGTTTTCGTTGCATTCATTGCAGAGATATGTTGGAAATAGAAGCAACGTTTTCGGTGCTTTCGTGGCTATCTCAGGATATTCAGCCTTGACTTTGATCCAGAATGCTGGCAGAGATGTTGTGTCAAACATACTTTTCAGCCCGCTGTCATTTGCAAGCTCGAGGAGTTGATCTTCCCACACTCACATGGATGACGCGCAGGTAATGACCTCGCGTGTGTTCAAGCTCAACAGTGGGCGTGACAGGGAATGAGGAAAGGTGCAGCTGACTCATATCGCCAAGTCATCTCGTTTCCTCGCGGCCCGGTGGTTGGGAGCCCCTGTAGTAAGGGACTGAACCAAATGGAGTCGAGGTATGTGGGCAGGAGCTCAGAGGAGCAGGAGCAGGCAGTGACAGTGGGCCTACTCGGACAGTCAGGGAAGAGTTTTTCCACACGTTCCCCTTGAATTTTCACCTTCCCCACTTACCCATGACCTCTGGTTGTCATCCCATCCAACCTCAGTGGAAAATTCCTGCTTGCATTTACCCTCATATTTGTGTATACTTCCAACAAATCCTCAAAGCAATGTATAATTTCCTTGTATATGTTCAGAGCCTCTTTTCGGTGTGTAAGATGATGAGGGGCATTGATCATGTGGATAGCCAGAGGTTTTTTCCCAGGGCTGAAATGGCTAACACAAGGGGGCACAGTTTTAAGGTGCTTCGAAATGTGTACCGAGGGGATGTCACGGGTAAGTTTTTCACACAGAGAGGGGTGTGTGTGTGGAATGCGCTGCCAGCAACGGTGGTAGAGGCGGGTGCAATCAGGTATTTTAATAGACTCTTAGATAGGTACATGGAGCTTAGAAAAATAGAGGGCTATGTGTTAGAGAAATTCTCGGCAGTTTCTAGAGTAGGTTACACGGTCGGCACAACTTTGTGGCCTGAAGGGTCTGTAATATGTTGTAGATTTCTATGTTCTCTGTTAAATAGCAAAACAACATTGGCTGTTCGCCAATCATCTAGTAACTCCCCCTGTCCCCAAGGATGATTTAATTATCTCTGCTAGGGGCCCGACAATGTCTGCACTTACCTCCCATAGGGTCCGAGGAAGCACCTTGTCATGCCCTGGAGATTTATCCACCCTAATCTGCCTTAGGACAGCAAACATCTCCTCTTCTTTAATCTGTACAGGGTCCACGATGTTAATGCCGTTTCCCACACTTCGAAAGACCCTGTGTCAATCTCCTGGGTAAATAGAGATGAAGAAAATATTCCCCGTCTGCTTTGGTTCCAAACATGGATTACCATTCTGGTCTTCCAGAGGACCAACGTGGTCCCTTGCAATACTTTTGCTCTTAATCTATCTCTGGAATCCCTTAGGATTATCCTTCAATTTTTCTGTGAGGGCAACCTCATACCTTTTTTAGTCATCCTGATTATTTCTTATGTGTTCTCTTGCATTTCTTATACTCCATAAGAACCTACCTGCCTATCCCTGTTATCCTGGTCATATTACGACCGAGGAACGTGTTTGTAGGCTGGATATTGAACGTTTTGCTGTTGGACTCCGGCCACATTCCACCGAGATACAACACTGGGCGTTACGGGAGGTTGTTCCTGCCTGTGGCCATCAAACTTTGCAGCTCCTCCCGAGGAGTGTCAGACACCCTGAGCCAATAGGCTGGTCCTCGAATTATTTCCATCTGGCATAGTTTGCATATTGTTGTTTGATTGTCTGTGGTTTTTGTATTGCTATATTTATGCTCTATTCTTGTTTGGTGTGGCTGTAATGAAACCCAATTTCCCTCGGGATCAATAAAGTATACCTATCTATCTATCTATCTTATGCAACTCCATTTTGTGCCTCACTGGGGTCTCAATATCTCTTGAAAACCAAGGATCCCTACAGTTTCTAACTTTACGTTTTATTCTGACAAGCACATACCCGCATTGTACTCTCAAAATTTCGCTTTGAAGGCCTCCCATTTACCAAGCACACCTTTGTCATAAAGCAGCCTGTCCCAGTCCATAGTTGCCAGATCCTAGTGTCATAATTCCAGTGTTGTTCCATGCTCTGAACACATCCGCCTTTCCTACGCTGCTCCCTGTGTTGAAATATACAGGGCTCAGCATATTCACTGCACCATGCTCAACTTTTTCATTCCTGACTTTGTCTGAGGACTGAACAACATCTGTCTCCCTCCACTATCTGTTCTGTTATTCAGGCTCCCATTCCCCCTGTCAACTTTAGTTTAGTCATAGTCATACTTTATTGATCCCAGGGGAAATTGTTTTTTGTTACAGTTGCACCATAAATAATAAATAGTAATAGTAATATTACTATTAGTAAATAGTAAATAGTAATAGTCATAGAAATAATAATAGAAATAGAATAGTAATAGAAAATAGAAATAAATAGTTAAATAGTAATATGTAAATTATGCCAGTAAATTATAAGTCCAGGACCAGCCTATTGGCTCAGGGTGTCTGACCCTCCAAGGGAGGAGTTGCAAAGTTTGATGACCACAGGCAGGAATGACTTCCTATGACGCTCTGTGCTGCATCTCGGTGGAATGAGTCTCTGGCTGAATGTACTCCTGTGCCCACCCAGTACATTATGTAGTGGAATGGATACATTGACCAAGATGGCATGCAACTTAGACAGCATCCTCTTTTTAACCCCCCACCCCTACCCCCACCTCCCACCATGCAGCTCTATCACCCCTTTGGCTTTCATCTCCCAGATCAATAAAAAGGGGGTGCATACCAATTGGATGAGACACTGGTTTTGGGAGAAGCTGGAGTGTGGTAGCAAATGGTTGCCTCTCTGACCAGAGGCCTGTGACTAGTGGTGTGCCACAGGGATCAGTGCTGGATCTGCTGTTGTTTGTCATCTATATCAGTAATCTGGGTGATAGTGTGGTTAGCTGGATCAGCACATTTGTGAATGACACCAAGATTGGTGGTGTAGTGGACAGCGAGGAAGACTATCATGGCTTGCAGTGTGATCTGGACCAGCTGGAAAAATGGTTTGAGAAATGGGAAATGGAATTTAATGGAGACAAGTGCGAGGTGTTGCACTTTGGTACGACCTTGATTTTACACAGTGACTGGTCGGGCAGTGAGGAGTGCTGTAGAAGAAAGGGATCTGGGAATGCAGGTCGATAATTCACTGAAAGTGGTGTCACAGTTAGATAGGATGGAAAGAAAGATTTTGGCACGTTGGCCTTCATAAACCAAAGTACTGAGTACAGGAGATGGATGTTTTGTTCACATTGTACAAGACATTGGTGAGGCCTAACTTGGAGTATTGTTGCAGTTTTGGTCACCAATCTACAGGAAAGATGCAAAAGATGTTGCAAAAACTCAGAAAAAATTCACAAGGATGTTGCCAGGTCTGGAGGACTTGGGTTATAAGGAAAGATTGAACAGGTCAGGGCTTTATTCCTTGGAATGTAGAAGATTGATGGGAGATTTGATGGAGGTATACCACAGTTATGAGGGGTATAGACAGGGTAAATGAAAGCTGGCTTTTACCATTGATATTGGGTGGGACTACAACCAGAGGCCATGGGTTAAGGGTGAAAGGTGAAACGTTAGGGGGAATATGAGGGGAAACTTCTTCACACAGATGGTCATCCGGGTGTGGAATGAGCAGACAGCGCAAGTGGTTAATGCAAGCTCAATTTCAACATTTAAGAGGTTTGTATCGGTACCTGGATGGCAGGGGTATGGGAGTAGAAAGTTAAAATAGCTCGGCACCAACTAGATAGGCCAGACATGTTTCTGTGTTGTTCTTTTCTATGACTGTGAGAAGAATCTTAATTAATACTGATATTCACTCTCAAAGTTGCTGGTGAACGCAGCAGACCAGGCAGCATCTCTAGGTAGAGGTACAGTCGACGTTTCGGGCCGAGACCCTTCGTCAGGAGAATTCCTCGTGTTTGTGCTGATATTCACTGTAATTCCATTTAACAGCTGTGCAGACCAACCATACATCTCAGTAGGAGATATTTACATGGCGTTACAATTGTGGCACTTTAAATTAACAGTACATAAAAGAAAATCCCAGCTGCAGGTCAACAAAGGCTATTTGTGTGAGAGTGTTTCAGTTACTGTGGGGCCAGGCACCCATGCAGCTCAGTGGGAACAGGGAATAATACCAATAGAGAGAGTCAAACTGAGCCAGGTCACAGATTGGAGACAGCAGAAATGCCCCATTCTTATAGAGACAGAAAAAGCATCAGATCGTTTGATGGTCATCCCAGATACCAGCACAGTGCCCAGTTAGAAGATGATTTCTCTCTCCAACTTGGGTTGAACATCACTGTAACAGTGTGATACCAGATCACACCTTGGTGACTAAAGTGATCTCATCTGAAATGTTGTCCTTCAGCCATTGATGGATTTTGTAAATCTTTTTACAGGTTAAACACAACAAGGAATTTGTCTATGGGAATCTTGAACACAACACGCCAGTTTTGCTGTCTCTGTCCAGATATTTAAGAAGTGGAGCAAGGGATTCACTCGATCATCCTTCCTGCTCAGACTGTAGGGAGGGATTCACTCTCTCATCTGACCGACTGGCACGCCCGTCATTTTACACAGGAGAGATCCCATTCATCTGCTCAGACAGTGGGTTGGATTGACTAGAGCATTTGAACTGAAGGTACATCAGCAAGTTCACACTGGGCAAGGCTGTTCATCTGTTCTGTGTGTGAGAAGGGATTCAGTCGGTCTTCCCGCCCGTGGACACACCAGTCAGATCACACTGGGCAGAGGCTGGTCATCTGCTGAATTTGTGGGGAAGGATTCACTCGGTCATCTGACCTAATGGCTCACCAGCGAGTTCACACCGGGGAGAGGCCGTTCACCTGCTCATTGTGTGGGAAGTGATTCACTCAGTCATCCACCCTCATGGTGCACCAGCGAGTTCACACTGGGGAGAGGCCATTCACGTGCCTAGACTGTGGGAATGGATTCACATCGTCATCTAAACTGAAGGTACATCAGCGAGTTCACACTGGAGAGAGGCTGTTCACCTGCTCAGATTGTGGGAAAGGGATTCATTCAGTCATCCTCCCTCTTGGCACACCAGTCAGTTCACACAGGGGAGAAGCAATTCATCTGTTGAGACTGAGAAGGGATTCGCTCGGTCATCTGATCTACAGAGACACCAGCAAGTTCACACTGCAGATAAGCCGTTCACTAGTCAAACTGTGGGAAAGGATTCCCTCACTCTTCCACCCAACAGATGAGATGTTAAAGGATAATTTGTCCTGTTAACTTGCTGGAAATTAGATGCTCTCAGGTGATTACGTGGTCTTTGTCAAGTACTATTGAGATTTTAAAGGGTTAATCTGTGCTGATGACATGCAAGAATTTTGATACTAATCACACACATAGTACTTGGGTGGATGACCTTTGCTTCTGCTTTAGGTGCTGAAGTATCTTTGTCTTGTACTATTAGTGTTGCCAGGCACGTGACTGCGGGTGTAGCTAAAATTTGTATCTTGTATACGTGACTGACTGTGGTGTAAAACCCTATAAAAAGGGAGGACTGTTCCCCTGTTCGAAGAGCATCGCTTGACAGGGCTCTGCAAGTACTGCGAAGTTTGTTAAGCGATCCTCCAAAAAGCTTGTACTTGCTTAAATAAAGAATCGTGGCTATCCACAGAAGTTGGCGTATTGCATTTGTATCAACTGTGTAAGAATCTCAAGAAAACAAACCGACATGACGTGGTGATGAGGATGGGATTATAACGTAAACGGAGCTCCTAGGTGGAATGAATAAGTGATCAGTTGTGTGACGGTGACGTGAGACGGATGGGCCCACAAGGTAAGATTTACCTTGATCTCTCTCATTAACCCATCACTCAGTCGACCCCTTGTCCCATAGAGCTCTGTCGTGACGGCACTTGTACGCCGACGGATTCGTCTCAGGGAGGTTCGATTCCCCGGAGTTCGGAGGTTAGAGTCCTCAGAGCTGTAAGTTTTCGGAAAAGGAGGTGAGAGTCCTCCGATAGTGGGGTTCTAGTCCCTGAAAATAAGGTTAATTACAGTGCCCATCTCAACCACCCGGTCTCAGACCGGTTGTTAAGACGGGAAGTCCCCCACGCAAAGGTCAGGACCCTGAAGTGTGTGTGGAGAGCAAAGACACTGGGCTAGTACATAGAGATAAGTTAAGGAGTTGGCACTTTAAGTTTGGGACAGACATTGGATAAGCCGGGTGTTGGAACCCCTTTGTATCGGTTATGTCGGGATAACCCCAAAGATGAGGAACGGTTCAGATGCCTGTCGCCATGCTGAAATTAAAAAACTTGAGAAATGAAATTTGGCCAATACAGGGAACTTAGGATGTAATTAAATGTATAAAAGCAGAAGAGGCAATTTGGAAATGTAATACAGGGACTAAATGGAAAACTTTAATATCCACGTGGAGGAAGTAACAAATAAATCTATGCAGACCAGCTGGGAGAATAACACGTGTCGGAGAGGGATAAGTTCATGTGATCTAAGCCAGGGTTCCCCAATTAGCTTTCCACGAGGGCCAAATTATGTCAAACATGCCAAGCCAAGGGCCATAACGTCCAGGGATTTTTTATTGCGCCAGTAAGTTGTGCACATTGGCTTGGCCCAGCGGATGTGCACACTACGAAAGAAGATCAGGGTCCTCCGCCGCGCAGAGTGGCATCGGAGGCGGTGTCGTGAAAGGGCTCGAAAACGTGCTGCCTTTATCGCCAACCCCTTCAAGTTCACCAAGGAGTTGCTGGGGGAGAAGCGCAGTGGGAAACTGGCTTGTTCGCAGGAAGACATAGACCAACGTCTGAAGAAGATATATAATGATCCTGAAAGGGAGCAGGAGTTGGGAGAGTGTGACATCCTAATAGACCCACCTGAACCGGATGTGCAGTTCGACGTGTCAGAGCTGCAACTAAAGGAAGTCAGAGAGGTCGTCCGCAAAGCAAGGGCAAGCTCGGCTCCAGGACCAAGCAACACCTCGTACAAAGTGTACAAGAACTGCCCCAAACTCCTGCTGCGTCTGTGGAAGATCCTGAGAATCTTCTGGAGAAGGACGAAGATCCCAGAACAGTGGAGAGTGGCTGAAGGGGTGTGGATACCGAAGGAGGAAAATGCCACCCAGATAGATCAGTTTCGCATCATCTCCCTGCTGTGTGTCGAGGCGAAGATCTTCAGTGCAGTTTCTAACTGGCTGTGCACCTACCTAGCAAAGAGCACCTATATTGATACATCAGTCCAGAAGGGTGGCATTTCAGGGATGCCGGGCTGTCTGGAGCACATCGGTGTGGTGACACAGCTCATCAGGGAGGCCAGAGAGAACAAGGGCAACCTGTCAGTGTTGTGGCTCAACTTGGCGAATGCATATGGCTCCATTCCGCACAAGCTGGTGCAGCTCACACTGACCAAATATCACGTCCCCAGCAGAATCAGAGACCTTATCGCTGATTATTACAGCAACTTCAGGATGAGGGTCTCTTCAGGAGCAATTACATCAACCTGGCACAAGGTGGAGATCGGCATCATCACAGGGTGCACTATCTCAGTGACACTGTTCTCCCTAGCCATGAACATGCTCACTAAGTCTGCCGAGCCAGAGTGCAGAGGGCCCAGAATGAATTCCGCTCAACAGCAACCACCTATCAGGGCATTCATGGATGACCTCACAGTCACCACAGAATCAGTCCCAGGCTGCCGGAGGATTCTGCAAGGGCTCGAAAAGCTAGTGGAGTGGGCCCGGATGCGTTTGAAACCCACCAAATCAAGATCGAAGGTGCTGAGGAAAGGGAAGGTGGAGAACAAGTTCCGGTTCAGCATCGCAGGCACAGCCGTCCCAACCATCACAGAAAAGCCAGTCAAGAGCTTAGGCAAAGTTTTTGACAGCTCTTTAAGGGACACAACATCCATTCAGGCAACCTGCACCGAATTGGATGGCTGGCTGAAATCTGTGGACAAGTCTGGCCTACCTGGGAACTTTAAAGCCCGGGTGTATCAGCATGGCATTCTTCCCAGAATTCTGTGGCCCATCCTTGTCTATGCAGTTCCGATCTCGACAGCCGAAACCTTAGAGAGGAGGGTTAGCAACCACCTCAGGAGATGGCTGGGGCTGCCAAAGAGCCTGAGCAGCATCGCACTCTATGGACACCACAACAAACTGCAACTGCCCTTCAAATCCTTGGAGGAAGAATTCAAGATAATAAGAGCCAGAGAAGTGCTACAGTATAGGGACTCAGGTGACCCGAAGGTGGCTGGAGCAGGGATCCAAGTAAGTACTGGCAGGAAGTGGAGGGCAGAGGAAGCTATTCAGGAGGCAGAGGCGAAGCTGCGTCACAGGAGGCTGGTGGGAGTGGTCACACGAGGCCGAGCTGGGCTAGGAGCCTTTCCAACTCCCCAAATGGACACCAGAGGGAAGGAAAGGCGTCGTCTAGTTCAGGAGGAGGTGAGAGCAGTAGTGGAGGAGATGAGAGCCTGCAAAGCGGTGGGAATGAAGCAGCAGGGAGCTTGGACAAGATGGGAGAATGCGGTTGAGAGGAAAGTGACCTGGGCTGATCTTTGGAAAGCCGAACCACACCGCATCAAATTTCTCATCCAGGCAGTGTACGATATGCTTCCAAGCCCATCAAACCTGCATACATGGGGCAAGGCAGAGTCATCTCCTTGCCTACTGTGCTCCAAGCGAGGAACCCTGGAGCACATCCTCAGCGGCTGTGCAAGGGCACTTGGTGAGGGACGGTACAGGTGGAGGCATGATCAGGTCCTAAAGACCATCGCTGAAGCCGTCAGCGCAGGAGTTGAGTGGGCGAAGCGGTCCCGACCCTCCAAGCAGACCATTGTCCTTGTCAGAGCTAGGGAGCAGCCAATACCTGCCAAAAGAACATCTGCAGGCATTCTGACCTCTGCAAGGGACTGGCAGCTGTTGGTGGACCTCGGAGGGCAACTGAAGTTCCCTTACCATATTGCAGCCACCACCCTGCGACCAGACATTGTCCTAGTGTCTGAGTCTACTAAGCAAGTGGTGCTGCTGGAGCTGACAGTCCCATGGGAAGATAGATTGGAAGAGGCCTTTGAAAGGAAGCTCTCCAAGTACACAGGACTGGTCAGCAACTGTCAGCAGGCTGGATGGAGAGCGAGGTGTCTCCCAGTGGAGGTTGGTTGTAGGGGATTCGTAGCCCGTTCTTTAGTTAGAGCCTTCAGCATTTTGGGCATCGAGCGAGAGGGGAAGAGGAGAGCCATCCGCAGTGGACTGATGCAGCAGAGAGGGCCTCAAGATGGCTGTGGCTCAAAAGAGGGGAGCCATGGAGTCATAAGTAGCTAGCCATCTGGACACAAGCTGGGGTCTGATCAGCCCCGGCTGGGTCACCTGGAGGAGGCTGTATGATGTTGAAAGACCCGAAACACCCGATGATTCCAGGAACATCACTGAAGATGTGTCCAGAAGTTTCAATAGATGTATGTACACAGCTATGAGCAGATGTTGTTGTTGCTGCTATTAACATTAATATTATGTTATTAGTAGTAGTAGTAGTAGTAGTAGTAGTAGTAATAATATAGGCCTGGGATTCTGAAAGCTTGAGTTGTGGGTCACACAAGAAAAAAATGCACTCTTGCAACAAAATAAGTCCAAAACCAACCATTTAATTATGACTCTAGCTCTCGCAGCTGTCAGCTGTCACATTGAGATGGTAGCGGACCCAAATGCAAGACACAGACACTGAAGTACTAGGAACAGAACAAGGATGCAGGACCTGGGCTTAGACATGGACAAGAAACAGGGTAACCGGACAAGGGACTATGAACTAGGAGCCTGGGCTAGGGAGAGCGGGACCACGACTGGAAACTATGGACTAGGAGACAAGGCCTGGACTCTGAGCCAGAGACTGGACAAGGACCCAGAACCTGGGACTTGCCTCGGGCTCGGACCTCGGAACCAGGCAAGGACATGACATGGCTACCAGACAGGACGTGGCTGGGGTCTTGGCTCTTGAACTTGGAGACAGGTTGGGGTCTAGGCTCCCAAAGCTGCAGGCCGGGGTCTGGGCTCTCGTGGCTGCAGGCCAGGGTCTTGGGTCTCGAATCTCGAGGCTGCAGGCTGGGGTCTTGGGTCTCGAGGCTACAGGCTGGGGTCTTGGGACTTGGAATGCGGAAGCTGATATCTCGGAGGCTGGAGCTTGGAGACAGACTGGGAAATGTACATCAACATAGAGCCGGGAGTTATCCTTCGAAAAGCCAGGACTCATCTTTAGCACGACACCAACATGAGACAGGACAGTACATAGACAGAGAGCCGGGATTATACTTAGACATGCCGGGAATCAACCTCTCCACACCAAGGTGGGACGGGACCATCCGTCGGGTAACGGCAGAACTGCTGGACTCACCCAACAGAGGCAAAGACCAAACAAGACAGGTCCCCCCATCAGGGCAACGGCAGAACGTCCTGACTTACCCCATGGAGGCGAGGACAAGACAAGACATGAGATCCCCCTGCAGGGCAATGGCAGAATGGCCTGATTAACCCCACAGAGACGAGGACGAGAAGAGACAAACACCAAAGAATGACAGACAGTTCCATCTCTGCATTGGGGTTGCTCCGAGTAGCAGTTACGGCCGGCAAACTCGGCTGGCTACGGAAACAGCCGGCTCTCTGTCTAACTCGGAGTGACTGACGGCCACTCAGCTGGCTCAGGAAACGGCCGAATCCATACCGCAAAGATAGCTCCGACTACTGATAGCAAGGCTCAATGAGGGGATGATTCCCCAATCGCGGCCTAAAGATGGCAAGTGGCCACTCCAGCCTTCCATCGGCAGGTTGCTCCCAGGGGATCTTGACAAGACATATCAGCAGCCCACACTCAACCCCAAGGCTACTTATATTCCAAGCCTCAAGTTGAGAATCAGGTGCCTATAAATAATTCAACCAAAACAAGGGACAGCTGGAAGACCCGGAGTCCCGAGTCCACGGACCGGACCGTGAACCGGAATGCGGACTTCACAGACCGGACCATAACATGAGACCTCATCTTGGAGTTAAAATACACCCACGCACACATACACACACACACACAGTAAACATGGTAGTCTTCACCACTTCTCTTCCACACAAAGAACACATCTTCCACACGGAGTTTTGGTAGTACTGCCTTTTCCACTGTTTCTCTTCTCTCATTTAATCTATTTCTTCTTTTAAATTAAGCTATGTAGCATTTGAAGTATGAAGTGTAGCTATAAATGAAATTATCAGTATTATTGTTGTTGTAATATTATTATACCGCAATAAGATTGACAAATGGACAAAAATAAATTGATTGACTCACCAATCAGTGAGAGAAGTGACAGTGATGGGATGAGGTAATCCTTTTGATGTCGGGCCTGTATTCTGTTGTGGCAATCCTGAGGCACTGGCCGAGATGTGCATTGGAGAGTCTGTTTCTGTCCTGGTTCTTGATAGAGTTCTTTGAAGGAAACAATGACTCACACATGTACACTTCTCCGCTAAAACCTCTATTCTTCTTGTTGCCATGTTAGCCGACAATGGCACCGTCTTTAATAGCTCCACAACCGTTTTCTCATCATGACTTAAAACTTCGCCAACTGTATCAATTGCTCACGTTTCAATCAACTCGGCAACAGCGAATGGCTTCTTAGCTTTGGCAAGATCCCATGACACATGCAATGATGCAGCTGTTGTGCTCTCTTGTGCAGATGTTGACCTATAGCTGGTAGAAATGGAGTGCTTTATGATGTTATTATATTTGCGATGTTTTGTTAGTGTTGATCTGATTTTGCAGGGTATTTGGCATTGAAACTGGCAGCATGTGTAGTGTTGAAGTGCTGCTTTAGATTTTCTGTTTTGCTGACAGCTACGGCAGCGGCGGATCTACTGACCATCGTGTTTGCGGTGATATTGTGGCGGTGCAGTTATTATTACCTCCCCGGGACTTTCCTGTACATCACCCCCGTGTGCAGTGTGATCTCTGCCCTGGGAGAGGCAGTCACAGACTGTTCTGTCTGGTTCACCGTCACTTTTACTTTTGATCAGTTTGTCGCCATTTGTTGCCAGAAGCGGAAAATAAAATATTGCACCGGGAAAACTGCAGCTGTGGTTCTGACGACAACCGGCGTTCTGCTCTGCTTTAATAATGTGCCCTTCGTCTTTATATATCATCCTGTGAAAGTGATTGACAATATACCCTGGGACTGTATTGAAATACCGGGCTACTATATGGATCCCGGGTGGGTGGGATATGACCGGCTTTCTACCGTCCTCACGCCATTACTCCAGTTCCTGTTAATGCTACTGTTCAACGCTCTGACAGTCAGACACATTTTGGTGACTAGTCGCGTCCGTAAAGGGCTGAGGAGTCAGAGCAAGGCGGAGAACCGCAGTGACCCAGAGATGGGGAGCAGGAGGAGGTCTGTGATCTTACTTCTCACCATCTCCGGAAGCTTCATCATCCTGTGGTCAGTGAATGTTGTCAAATTCCTTTATTACACCATTGCCGGACTGGATCCAAGTGTAAAGCGTTTCTTCTTTGTTATGTTATAATTGAAATGGCTTGTTTATTATGTTAACTGCTGAGAAAGTGCTCCCGCTGGCAGTTTGTTTGGATTATGTTACAGATAAGAGGGTGAACAAACCAATTGGGATAGATGTTATTCTTTCTGTGTGTCTGTAAGTTATTGTGATGCGCGGGTTTTTGGGAGAAGGCGGGAGAGGGAGACAGAGGATGGACAAGGTGCTGTGAGTCCACTAACAGGGTCGGACCCCGCGCAGGAGTCCGAGGTCCAGGGTATTCAGCGAGGAGAGGAGACGGAGACGGACTCCTGTGGCGCGCCTGGTCAACCATGTTTGTTGGTCCCAGGCGGCAGGTTGAGGTGGTCCGAGGGAAGACGCAGGGTGAAGAAGGAGGTTCCTGAGCTCCAACTGTTTGTGCACGAAGAGATAGAACTTTGATAGGTGTGGCGCCTTTTATTTTCCTTTTATATTTTATTCTCCATTAATTATATAGTTCCAGTAATATCTATAAAACTGCAATTCATTTAATCGTATCTGGTGTACTGTCTGTCATTTGGGCGGGGTGGGGTACGTCACACCGCATCCACACAAACTAATTACCCAGTTTGGCAGGGCCGAGGGCTGTTTCCCTAGACGACCGCGAGCTGAGCGACCCTGAGGCTGGCCATGGGGGCTACATTTGGGGGCTCGTCCGGGATTTGAACCCGGGACCTCTCGCACCCCACCAGCTTCTTCCACCCTGACCTGAAAAGCAGCAGGTAAAGGATGTTCAGCCTCCAGTTTTTTTCTTCCTGATGACTTCTTTTGGGTCAACTTTCAGTTTTTCCACTTCATTTAAACTGTCGATAGTACCTTTTCCGAGGTCTGTTCTCCTTTGCTTCATCTCCTCTGGAGTGTAGTCAAACTCCCCTCTCTGGGCTCTCAGTTTTCTGTTCACCCTAGTCAGACCACTTCCTTGATCTTCTCCAACTTGTAAGTCTTCCAATCTTTTCTGAATTAATTCATCAGTACATGACCATAGTGTCGGCTCGGAATTCCGTTTCTCCTCACGGTCTCTCCTCCAACTCCCCGCCAAAAACCCCTGGTTCCCAGCCATATGTTCCATCAACAGGACATGCAACTGGTATGTCCGGTCATTTTTCTCACATTGCACCAAACTCCGCCAGCCAGTCCTGCAGACACAAAAGACTGTTATGGGAGAAGTACTTTGTTCATTATGGCCTCCCCTGGTGGATCCATAGTGATCAGTGACGGGACTTCGAGAGCAGACTTATCCATGAATTACTGAGTATGCTTGGGTTTGAGAAATCCAGGACCACACCCTATCACCCGCAGGGTGATCCTCAGCCCGAGAGGTTTAACCGGACCCTGCTGGACATGCTCGGCACCTTGGAGATTGGACAGAAGAGTAAGTGGAGTCAGCACATCGGCCATTTGGTTCACTGTTACAATTGTACTCGCAATGACCCTACGGGGTACTCGCCTTATTATCTGATGTTCGGGCGGGAAGCGAAGTTGCCCATTGATCTGTGTTTTGGGACTGAAGTGGGTGAATTACCTTTGAAGCCATATCTGAATTATGTGTCCGATATAAGGAGAGAGTTGAAAAGGGCGTACGAGTTGGCTGAAACGGCGGCCACCAAGCAGAATTAGAGGAATAAGAAGAGGTATGATCAGAAAGTAAAATTCTCCCAACTATTGCCGAGAGATCGGGTCTTTATCTGGGATTTAGGAATACCTGGTAATCACAAGTCGGCGGATCGCTGGGCGGCCACCCCCTATGTGGTAGAGAGCCAGATGCCAAATCTACCTGTTTACCGGGTGAGGCCAGAGGGTGTGAAGGGGCCTGTCAAGGTACTCCATCAGAACCACCTGTTGCCTCTGGGTCGAGAGGTGAAGGTAGACCCAGAGCCCGAATGGGAGTTTACGGCTGGTATGAGAACTCTGCAAGGACGCAGGGCGAGGGAAGAGCCCGCTGCGAAAGGGACGGGGCCGGTCCACACCCCGAAAAGGGATATGTCATCGGAAGACGATGATTCGGACGTGTGGCACCTCTTTCCGTTCACTGATTCCCCGGTACCGGAAGAAGAGGCTCCTGGCCCTTCCCCCACTGAGTTAGGGGAGAGGAGGGAGGGTGCTGAGGAGCCACCTGAAATACAGCCAGCATTGGGGAAAGAGAAGGTGAAACCAGAGCCCGAGGCAGAGGGCTCACAGGTGCCGAGGGATCCCAGTGAGGGTGAGGGTCCGACAGGTAGGCCCAGGGTGTCACCTGTGGAGTCCGAGCCAGAAGAGTCAGCTGAGGAGGTACAGAGGTCTCAGAGGAGTAGGCACCCCCCGGAGAGGTTGACTTATACAGCGCCGGGAGAAAATGGTGTGATCTCTACAACCCTGGGAAGTTATGTCACTGCTTTATGCACCTGGGTTGAGTGTTGTGTTTTGTAAGGAGAAATGGTGAACTCTGTTAATGTCATGAGGACATGAATTTTATTTGGTGGGGAAGAGTGTAAGGCGTTTCTTCTTTGTTATGTTATAATTGAAATGGCTTCTTTGTTATGTTAACTGCTGAGAAAGTCCTCCCGCTAGCAGTTTGATTGGATTACGTACAGATAAGAGGGTGAACAAACCAATTGGGATAGATGCTATTCTTTCTGTGTGTCTGTAAGTTATCGTGATGTGGGTTTTTGGGAGAAGGCGGGAGAGAGAGACAGAGGATGGACAAGGTGCTGTGAGTCCGCTAACAGGGTCGGACCCCGAGCAGGAGTCCGAGGTCCAGGGTGTTCGGCGAGGAGAGGAGACGGAGACGGACGCGTGTGGAGCGTCTAGTCGACCATCGTTGTTGGTCCCAGGCGGCAGGTCGAGGTGGTCCGAGGGGAGACGCAGGGTGAACGAGGAGGGTCCTGAGCTCCAACTGTTTGTACACTAAGCGATAGAACTTTGATAGGTGTGGCGCCTTTTATTTTCCTTTTATATTTTATTCTCTATTAATTATATAGTTCCAGTAATATCTATAAAACTGTAATTCATTTAATCGTATCTGGTGTATTGTCTGTTATTTGGGCGGGGTGGGGTATATCACACAGCATCCACACAAACCAATCATCTAGTTTGGCGGGGCTGAGGGCTGTTTCCCCAGACGACGGCGAGCTGAGCGACCCTGGGGCTGGCCAGGCGGGGCTACACAAATAATTAAAATGATTCTGAACACATTTTTCAACACACCGGAGACATGCTGATGATATTATGTTGTTGCACAAACACGTTTGTTTATGGAGTAAAGCAGTCCAAGTTCAGAGAGCAGTTCATCAGCGCAGCAAAACATCCGCTCACGTCAATTATTCAACTAATTAATAAAAAAATATCTGAGCTCTTCTCGGAGGCGGTCGCAATGTTTTCGATCTTGACTCTACAGAACCGGCAGTCATCGGAGAACGTGGCAGCGGGGGAGAGTAAATCTGGTTTAGCACCCGAGAGAAACACAGCACAGGAACAGACTCTCCGACACCCGCACCCCGCGACTCCACTCCTACCGATTATTAAGCTCATTCTACCTTTTATTTTCAGCTTTCCACCATATTCCCGCCCTCGTCACCGCCAGACCCTTTTCGGTCTGAGAAAGCCAGACAGGTTCTGGGGACATTCAAGACCAAATCGGCAAAAATGCCGCTCATTTCCTACTTTAGTCTTTTGCATAAAAATTAAATGGAAAAGAAAGTTAACACGAACTTACAGTAAAGCTTGCACTTGTCCGTCACATTAGACAAAAATGTTATGGAGGAATATTTAACACCACAGCACTGATTCCGAATTGCGCAATTTTTTTTGACCGAAACCACCGATGCCTACTCTGCTTCGAGGAAAATAATGACATCTCACTTCCAGATTTCTAACAAATTTTCATCCGACTCCCCTCTACATTCACTCCAGTAGAATTGCATGTTTCCTATTTTTACTTTTTCTCTCAGCTAAAAATTCTGTTCTCGATGCCGACAAGCACACAATTGCTTGGAAAAGGCAATGGGCTGAAAAGTAGGAATCTGACAGCATGGGAGAGTGGATCATGGGAGAAAGAGCAGGAGAGGAGGCACCGGAGAGAAATATGAGGCAGTGGAGGAGAAGCGAGGAGGGAGGACTGAATGGGAGAGGGAAAAGAGAAGGTTGAGGTGGAAGTTAAAGGAATCGATGCTCATGACGTCAAGTTGGAGGTGACTCAGATGCAATATAAGGTGTTGATCCTCCAACCAGAGAGTGGCCTCATCTTGTTAGTAGAGCAATGAACCGGCATGTCATATTGGGATGAAGCGTGGATTTTAAATGGTTGGTCATCGGGAAACACAGTTTGTTGCGGACGGAACGAATGTGCTTGATAAGCCTCCCCATGAGCCTCCACATCCAAGGCATCATCATCCACAACTTCTCTCATCTCCAACAACCAAACGCCCCGCCAACACTTTGCTTTCCACAGAGATTTCCCTGTCTATTCGCCCCTCCCCACTAATCCCTTTCTTGGAACGTGTCCTTCCAAGCGAGGGAAGTGCTACACCTTCCTATTTACCTCCTCCCTCAGCTCCATTCAGGATCACCATCAGCCCTTCCAGGTGAGGCAACACTTCACCTGCGGGTCTGTTGGGTTCTTCTACTGTATCCAGCGCTCCCAGTGCGGCCTCCTGTACATCAGTGAGACCCGATGTAGATTGGGAGACGGCAGTGTCTTTCTCCGGTCATCTGTCACCTGAACGCACCAGGGCGGATGGTGGAGGGTTTTGCAGGGGTGCTGTAGGGGTCGGAGGGGCTTACAGAAATGGAGAGTGATGTAGGGGTTTGAAGGGTTTTCAGGGATGGTGAGGGGTGTCAGGACACTTCTCCACCACTGTGGAAATGTACTTTACTTGTAGTACCAAAATGTTAATGTTGTCTGTAACAAAATGAAACCCGTATTGTATCAGAACATTTTGCTAATAATGTTCGTGCAACACTATGCTGAGTGAACCCGAGTCCCCGACTGCAGACTGCAGTCTCTACACTGTATTTCATCTGGCACTTCACTGCCTGTTCTCCAAACCTGTCTGAGTCCCTCTGCAGACACCCGCTTTACTCTAACCTACATGTCCGGCAACTACCTTCGTATCAACTGCAAAGTTGGTCACCAGGCCATCAATTCTCTCATCCAATCGTCGATATCTAACATGAAAAGAAACGGTCTCAATAACGACCCCAGCGGAACACCATTCCCTACCGGTAGTAAACAGAATAGGCTCGCATTGCTCTGAGTCTTTGCCTCCTGCCAGTAAACCAATCCTCAATCTATGCCAGTATTTTTCCAGTAATACCTTGAGCTGTGATCTTGTTAAGCAGCTTCATGTGCAGCACATTGTGAAAGACCATCTGAAAATCCAAACAACATCCTCTGCCTCTCCTTTGTCTATCCTGCCTGTTATTTCATTAAAGAATTCCAACAGATTTCTCAAACAAGTTTTCCCCTGACTTAGGCCTATTAGATCATGTGTGACCAAGTTATCAGAAGATGCCGATGAAAGAGACAAATGGGGGAAACATTCAAAATGCTAATAAGAGAGAGACGAGAAGAATTATCAAAAAGGAGACACAGTTCCGAGTATTGTCAGAAACCGGTTGCTTTGAACCTGAACTGTTTGAAGTTTGATGGACAGGCGATACCCCAGCAGGGGGATAAAAGGAACAGGTTCGCTCAGGCAAGACACCACGACACCACGAGATAATGAGACCCTGGAAGTGCGGTGTGCCCCCACAAGTTGGTGCGAGTTTTGCAGGTCTGATCGCGGGACCAACCATAGATGCACAGGGTGAGACGGTACGATCGGCAGGAACCTGGTGTGTGTGTCCACCCTTGCCTGGGTGCCGAGTTCACCGCAGAAGAACGATTGTATCCGGAACGGAGGGGTCACAGTCGGTGACCTCAGGAGACATTAAAAAGGGCTCGTCTGAAAGCTAACTGCGAGGAATATCAAAGGTCTGTTGAATCCGATTTGAATATCAGCATTCGCTCTCTCTCTCTCTCTCTCCCCAACGGCAATTACTGCGAACTGAAATAAACTGACCTCTGTCACTTGTGACTGATCATTTTACCCCTAGACTGCGATAGAGCTTGATTGATCCTATTATCCTAGTTCTGTGTTCATGTGTGTTTTATCATTGCTAACCTGTTGCATTTATATCCTTACTATTAGAGTATTGTGTTACTTATTTCTTTAATAAAACTTTCTTAGTTCCAGTAATCCAGACTCCAACTAAGTGGTCCATTTCTGCTGGTTTGGTAACCCAGTTACGGGGTACGTAACACATGCACCTCCAACAATCCTGAAAAATCATCCTGAATGGACTCCAACCACTGAGGTCAGACTAACTGTCCTATAGTTTCCTTTCTTCTGTCTCCCTCCCTTCTTAAAGTGTGAAGTGACACTTGCAATTTTCTAGTCTGCCAGAATCATTCCAAAATCCAGAGACACTTTAAAGTTCATTACCCAATCCTTCAGAGAAACATGAGTGGGAACCTTTTTCACTCAGAGGCAGTGAGAATGTGGAATGAGCTGCCAGAGTAAGTGGCAGGGGAAATTTCAACATTTAAGTGAAGTTTGGATGGGTACATGGATGAGGAGGATATGGAGGGCTATGGTCCAGGTGGAAGTTGTTGGAACTAGGCAGATGCATGCTCTGGCACAGACTAGATTGGCCGAATGGCATTTTTCTGTGCTGTGGTGTTCTATGACTCTAATGCCTTCACAATCTCTACACTGAAATAAAAACACAATTAAGAAAATGAAGAAATGGTCACGATAGAAGATCAAGTTAACCACTCATGTCCCACCATAGAAGACAACCCAGCGATTTAAGCAGACAAGTTGCTAGAAAACTGAGAAATCAGTGTGCTTCATGATGCCTGTACCTCAAGTTTTATCAGCTGGAGCTGAGAAACAAGAAAATATAATAATTATTATAGGTTTACAAACCCTCTATAGATGGACCTTAATCATTTCTAAAAATGTAAACATGAACATTGGACAGGATCAGTGCAGAGCAATAAAACATGAAAGTTGCAATACAGCTGGTGGAATATGAAACAGATCAGTAAGGTACAATACAACCGAGAGATGAATATGAAACATGAGACCAAAAGGCATAGGAGCAGAATTAGGTTATTTGACCCATCGAGTCTGCTCCACCATTTCATCATGTTTGATTCAATTTTCCCCTCAGCCCCAATCTCCTGCCTTCTCCCTGTATCCCTTCATGCCCTGACCAATGATGAATCTATCAACCCCTTTCCTTTCAAGAAACATACAAGTATATGGGACACAGGAGACACTGCAGATGCTGGGAATCTGGAGCAATACACACAATGTGCTGGAGGACCTCAGCAGGTCAGGCACCATCAAGAGCTGGGAATAAATGTTTCCGGCCAAGACCCCTCATCAGGGCTCTTGATACCCAGGTATCTGGAATATCACCAAGCAAAAAAATAGAAAACAGTATCAAATAATTAAAACATTGGACAGAATTTACTTCAAGTCTTATGAAAATATGCCAACCAGAGCTCAATAGTATAACAAATACAACAAAGGCAGTAAACACTTTCACCATACCCATATTAACGTATTCTTTCGGAAAAAAAATATCTTGGTCCCGTTCCGATATGTTATGGAAATTTACAAAGAAAAGTAAGAACTGAAATGGCAAATTTAGAAAACAGTATTAACACTGAAACAAAGTTAGATCAACACTACCTAGGACAGATGGAGGATGAGGAATTACAGACATTAAAAACTGGCACAATTGTCAGATAATACTCCTAAATATATATTTTGTTTAAAAAAAAAGCAGGATTCAGCACTCCATGTGAGCATATGCAATTTTGACATGAAGTACACAACAGAAAACTTAAATGAGACGCCATCTCAGAAAAATGAATTATCACTATGGAAAAAAAATGTTAACCAGTGGAATGAGTATGACCCTCCATGGGAGACATCTCAACGATCTGAGCAGACTAGATGTTGACAAAGAAGCATTGAACAGCCAACTCAAAGTTGGAGACCTCTTCGCAGAAAGAAAAGTTCCTTACAGAAACTCAGGTTAACATTAAAAATAATCAAAAGTACATAAAAGAGAAGCAAACATCATGAAACATGCAGAAAATGCCAAGAGAAACCAGACACAATCCAACACATTCCAGGATCCTGCAGCAGTTTAACTCAATCTGATTACTTACACAGGTACAATCAAGTGGTAAATATCATTCGCCAAAAAACAACACACACACACAAAATGCTGGTGAACGCAGCAGGCCAAGGAGAATCTACAGGAAGAGGTACAGTCGACGTTTAGGGCCGAGACGCTTTGTCTATAGAGGGTTTGTAAACCTATAATAATTATTACTATATTTTCTTACAAATCTTGCAAATTATATGATAATCGATACATTATTACAGATAGGACAATCTATAATAACCGTCCAGATATAATATTAGAGAATAAACAAGCAGGAACAACTTCCTCAATACATAAAACCATTCCCAACACACACATGTTCCTCGACCAGTGGAGAACCTCACCAGAGGTATTAGTTGTGTCATCAGTCAGACAACTGCAAGATTTTCTCTGTCAATCAGCTTCCAAATGTTGCTACTCTGTCATTCGTTGCCACGACCCACTGCTGATTCCCTTCTCATCATCATACGTTCTCCCCAGTGTGAACTGACTGGTGTGTCAGGAAATAAGATGACTGAGTGAATCCCTACCCACGGTCTGAACAGGTGAATGGCCTCTCCCCATTATGAACTGACTGGTGTGCCAATAGGGTGGATGGCTGAGTGAATCTCTTTCCACGGTCTGAGCAGGTGAACAGCTTCTCCCCAGTGTGAACTCGTTGGTGACTCCTCCGGGTGAATGAATGAGTGAATGTCTTCCCACAGACTGAGCAAGTGAACGGCATCTCCCCTGTGTGAACTGACTAGTGTCTCAGTAGTTGAGATGATGAAGTGAATCTTTTCCCACAGTCTGAGCAGGTGAACGGCCTCTCCCCAGTGTGAACTCGTTGGTGGCTCTGTAGGTGGGATGACTGAGTGAATGTCTTCCCACAGTCTGAGCAGGTGAATGGCCTTTCCCTAGTGTGAACTGACTGGTGTCTCCGTAGGTTGGATGACCGAGTGAATCTCTTCCCACAGACTGAGCAGGTGAAATCCTTCTCTGCAGTGTGAACTGACTGATGTGTCAGTAGGTGAGATGCCCGAGTGAATCCCTTCCCACAGTCTGAGCAGGTGAATGGCCTCTCCCCAGTGTGAACTTGTTGGTGAATCTGTAGGTGGGATGACTGAGTGAATGTCTTTCCGCAGTCTGAGCAGGTGAATGGCCTCTCCCCGGTGTGAACTGACTGGTGTCTCTGTAGGTAGGATGACCGAGTGAATCCCTTCCCACAACCTGAGCAGGAGAAATCCCTCTCTGCAGTATGAACTGACTGATGTGTCAGTAGATCAGATGACCAAGTGAATCCCTTCCCACAATCTGAGCAGGTGAATGGCCTCTCTCCAGTGTGAACTCGCTGATGTACCTTCAGTTTAGATGAGCAAGTGAATCTTTTCCCACAGTCCGAGCAGGTGAATGGTCGCTCTCTGGTGTGAACTCGCTGGTGAGCCATTAGGTCAGATGACCAAGGGAATCCTTCCCCGGAAATTCAGCAGATGGCCAGACTCTGCCGAGTGTGAACTGTCAGGTGAGTCCACAGGTGGGAAGACCGACTGAATCCCTTCTCACAGACAGAACAGATGAACACACATCAGCCCAGTGTGAACTTGCTCATGTACCTTCAGTTCAGATGACCGAGTGAATCCATTCCCACTGCCTAATGAGCAGGTGAATGGCCTCTCCCGTGTAAAATGACAGGCATGCCAGTCGGTCAGATGATCGAGTGAATCCCTTCCCACAGTCTGAGTAGGAAGGATGGTTGATTGAATCCCTTGCTCCATTTCTTAAATATCTAGACAGAGACAGCAAAACTGATGTGTTGTGTTTGAATTCCCATGGACAATTTCCTTGTCATTTTTAACCTGTAAAAGATTTACAAAATACATCAATGGGTGAAGGACAACATTTCAGTTGAGATCACTCTAGTTGCCAAGGTGAAGAGATAAATTATCTTTTAACTGGGCACAATGCTGGTATCTGGAATGACCATCAAACTCTCTGATGCTCTTCCTGTCTTGAAAGAATGCAGCATTGTTGCCATCTCCAATCTGTGACCTGGCTGAGTCTGACTCTCTCCATCGGTATTATTCCCTGTTTCCACTGAGCTGCATGGGTTCCTGGCCCCATAGCAACTGAAACACTCTCACACAAATAGCCTTTGTTAACGTGCAGCTGGGATTTTCTTCTATTTACTGTTAAAGTCCCACAGTTTTAATGCCATGTAAATATCTCCTACTCAGATGTATGGTTGGTCTGCACAGCTGTTAAAAGGAAATAGAGTGAATATTAGTATTATTTAGGATTCTTGTCACAGTCATAGAAAAGTACAACACAGAAACAGACCATTTGGCCTATCAATTTTGTGTCGAGCTACTTAAACTTCCTACTCCCATACCCTTACCATCCAGTTACCCATACAAACCTCTAACATGTTGCAATTCAGCTTGCAAGCACCACTAGTGCTGGCTGCTCACTCCATACCTGGATGACCGTCTCCGTGAACAAGTTTCCCCTCTTGTTGCACATAACGTTTCACCTTTCACCCTTAACCCATGACCTCTGGTTGTAGTCCCACCCCATCTCAGTGGAAAAAGCCAGCTTGCATTTACCCCATCAATGACCCTCAAAATTGTGGATTACCTCCATCAAATCTTTCCTCACTCTTCTACGTTCCAAGGAATAAATTCCTGACCTGTTCAACCTTTCCTTATAACCCAAGTCCTCCAGACCTGGCAACATCCTTGTGAATTTTCTCTGAACTCTTTCAACCGCTTTTACATCTTCCTGTTGGTTGGTTACCAAAAATGCACACAATACTCCAAATTAGGCCTCACCAGTGTCTTGTACAACGTCAACATAACATCCATCTCCTGTACTCAGTACTTTGGTTCATGAAGGCCAAGGTGCAAAAACTCTCGTTCTGTCCCTATCTACCTGTGATACCACGTTCAGTGAAATATAGACGTGTATTCCCAGATTTCTTTCTTCAACAACAGTCCTCAGTGCCCGACCAGTCCCTGTGTAAGACCTACACTGGTAGGTCCTACCAAAGTGCAACACCTCGCACTTGTAAACATTAAGTTCCATTCTCCAACTCTCAACCCATTTTTCCAGCTGGTCCAGTTCGCACTGCAAGCCATGATAGTCTTCTCACAGTCCACTAAATCCCCAGTCTTGGTGTCATCCACAAAATTGCTGATCCAGCTAACCATGTTATCATCCAGATTACTGATATAGATGACAAACAACAACAGATCCAGCACTGATCCCTGTGGCACACCACTAGTCACAGGCCTCCCGTCAGAGAGGCAACCATCTGCTACCACAGTCTGCTTCTCCCAAAGACAGTGTCTCATTCAATTTACTATCTCATCTTGAATGCTGAGTGACTGAACCTTCTTGACCAACCTCCCATATGAGACTCTGTCAAGTGCCTTGCCAAAGTCCATGTCGATAATATCCACTGCCTTGCCTTCATCCACTTTCCTGATAACTTCCTTGAGACATTCTATAAGATTGGTTAGACATAACCTACCATGAACAAAGCCATGCTGTCTATCATTAATCAGCCCACATCTATGCAAATACTTATATATCCGGTTCCTGCACATACGTTCCAATAACTTTCCCCCTACTTATGTCAAACTCACCAACATACAATATCTTAGTTTATTTTTAGACCCTTTCTTGGACAGATGCTGTCCTCCAATCCTCCAGTACCTCACCTGTCACTAAGCATAATTTAAATATCTGTGCTTGGGCCCTGACAACTACTGCACTGTCTTCTGCAATGTCCCAGGGAACAACTTGTCAGGCCCTGGGTATTTAACCATGGTAATTTGCCTTGAGATAGCAAACACCTCCACCTCTGTAATCTGTAAAGTGGCCATGAAGTTGATGCTGCTTTGCCTCACTTCCGTCGACTGTGTCATCTCCAGTGTAAATACGGATGCAAAAAAAAATCTCCCCCATCAGTTTGGTCTCCTCATATGGGTTACCATTCTGATCTTCCAGAGGATTAATTTTGTCCCTTGCAACCTTTTTGCTCTTAACATCTCTGCAGAATCCCTGAGGATTCTCCTTCACCTTGTCTGTTGGGGCAACCTCATGCCTTCTTTTATTTCTTTCATAAGTGTTTGCTTGAATATCCTGTACTTCATAAGTACCCCATTTGTTCCTATCTGCCTGTACCTGGTATGCACCCTGTTTTTATTGATCTGGAAGATGAAGGCCAAAGGGGTGATAGAGCTGGTGGGAGGTGGGGGTAGGGGGGGGTTGTTTAAACTGAAGTTGCAGGGGGAATGGGAGCCTGAATAACAGAACAGATAGTGGAGGGGTTGTAGAGACAAATATTGTTCAGACCTCAGACGAAGTCAGGAATGAAAAAGTTGAGCATGGTGCAGTGAATATGCTCAAACCTGTATATTTCAATACAAGGAGCAGTGTAGGAAAGGCGGATGTGTTCAGGGCATGGAACAACACCCGGAATTAAGACACTAGGATCTGGCAACTGAGTACTGGGACAAGCTGCTTTATGGCAAAGATTTGCTTGATAAATGGGAGTCCTTCAAAGCGAAATTTTGAAAGTACAAAGCAGTTATGTCCTTGTCAGAATAAAATGTAATGATAGAAACTGTGGGGAACCTTGGTTTTCAAGAGATATTGAGACCCCAGTGAAGCACAAAATGGATTTGCATCACAAGGATAGGCAGGCAAGTTCTGATGGAGTATAAGAAATGCAAGAGAACACATAAAAAATAAATCAGAATGTCTAAAAAAGGTATGAGGTTGCCCTCACAGAAAAAAGATGAAGAGTAATCCTAAGGGATTCTAGAGATAGATTAAGAACAAAAGTATTGCAAGGGACAAAGTTGGTCCTCTGGAAGACCAGAATGGTAATCTATGTTTGGAACCAAAGCAGACGGGGAAGATCTGAAATACTTACTCAGGAGATGGACACAGAGTCTATGGAAGTGTGAGAAAGTGGCATTAACATCATGGTCCCTGTACAGATTAAAGAAGAGGGGATGTTTGCTATCCTGAGGCAGATGAGGAAAGGTATGTCGCATCTGGAATTATTTCCAGCTAGCGGACAATTTCCTCCTGCACTGCTCTGACGTATTGGGAAATCACATTCAAGGCAAGTTATAGCAGGGGTTTGCCATTGCCTTGAGAGCACCAGCTCTTAACCCAGCACAGATAGAGAGCGTGCAAGGATGTTGTGAATGCAGTCCAGAATAAAATGGAAAGTAGGGAAAGCTTAGGAAGCTAGAATCAAACAGGGACATGGAGGATTAATATGAAGCCAGAAATGAACTTCAAGAAATAAAAGCAAAACTCGAGGAGAATTCGGAAAGCCATGACGGCCCATAAAAACTCCTTGGCAAGTATGATTAAAGAGAATCTTGAAGAATTCTATACATATATCAGGAGCAAGAGGATAACACGGGAGAGTGTGGGACCACTCAAGGACAAAGGGGGAGGGGAGCATTTGGTTGGATACAAAAGATATGGCTGAAGTTGATAGAGTACTTTACATCAATATTTACCAAAGACAAGGAAGTGGAGCATGTGGAGATCAAGGCCCATTTCCGTGCTGTGTGATCCACCATTCCGGACATGACAAATTAACGATGGTGGCACCGCAAGGCATTGATTTCAAAACTCCACACCCCTCTCCAACCTGAAATAAACCAGACTGAACCCCTTTGTCACCACTGTGAAAATCTGTTTCTGACAGGGTAACATACAGATTGGTCACTTCTGCTAAACAACTGGCAATTGATGAAGTTCCTGTGTCTTCTTCCATTAATGTTGCTTCCTTACAGCAAAACTAACCCTGTCACTGTGTCAGAATCAGTGATTAAATCCGGCCCCAAACACTGTGCTTTTATCCCTGCACATTGTAACTTGAACCACCTCACCGAGGGTCTGATGGAGACACAACCCCTGCCCTCTGCACATGCAATCACATCTCCCCTGATTCTGACATTTCAAATACCCTCAGAATGGTTTTCTGATTCAGTCTGAAGGTTATGGTACATTCAGCTCATCGTCAGACCTGACAAACCATGTCTTCCCACAGCTGGTTCCACCTGTTGGTGTGTCCTCTTTCCTCCACCTCCAGGGAAGCTGCATCTCCACACACACTCCTCACTTGAGACGACTGTCTGTACCCGTGACACAGGAAATCACATCACTGTCACTCTCCTGATACCATGTGTGACCTGCTCACCTCCGGGTATCCTCCCTGACCAAGCCTCTTCCTCAGTCACCATCTGTGAGATTATATAAAACAAAAACAATTAAAATGATCTATCAGACAACTCCTGTACCCCTCCACCCCGCTTCTCTGCTTAAAACTCTTCTCCTCAGCCCCTTCCTTTCTCCCTTTCCCCTTACAAACTCCAGATGTGTATACTGACCAGAACCCACTGTGCAGACAGAGGTCACTGACACCCCACCCCCATCCCAGTCTGCACCAACAGCCCATGACGGTGACAGCTCTTCCCAGACTCTGGGACTTTGTAACAAACACAATGTTAACAGCAAGATTAGACAGTAATTAATTTGAGGAGAGAATTGTTGCTCACTGAACGGATACCCGAGCGTCCGATACAACGGAGCAGATCCTCCCCTGTTTACAACTTTATTTGACCCGGGTCACGGAACGTCCGATCATCCCACTTTCTCACAACAGCAACCCCATCCTCCCCCCACCCGACTACGGTCCCACATCTTTCCGACCACTCACCCCACACCCACAGTCCACCCATAACCTCTACCCACACACACCGACAGATCCCCTTCAACCCAAACCCCTTCCCAGCCTGGGAACCACAACGAACTGATCCCACAGCCCGGGCTCGGACGCAAAGCTAAAACCGGGGCTGCGGGACGACCGGCAGAACTCGGTCCCGGCCCTTTCCCACTGCAGCAGGCCCCCGATTCACGCACTCCAGGAATAACCCACTCACTCACCGCCGCCTGAATGGCAGACACACCGGCAAAGGCAACAGCTGCGGTTGGCACTGCGCCTGCGTTTACCAGGAGGTTCGCCGCAGCGCCACCCGTGGCCGGAGGTTCGCCGCAGCGCCACCAGTGGCCGGAGGCGGGAGGGACAACGGAGAGATAAATCACAAACACGTCTACAGATGCTGGAAATCCAGAGCAACACAAACAAAATGCTGGCGGAACCTAGCAGGCCTGGCAGCATCTATGTACAGTCAACGTACCCAGTTGAACCCTCCTTCAGGACTGAGAAGGAAGGGGGAAAATATCTGAATCAAAACAGAGCGGGTGAGGAAGGGGTATCTATGATCCACATTGTCAGGGTGTTGAGTTTACCAGGAGACAGAGACTGCAGGGACGGGAGGTTTTCTGGTCACTAATACACTGTGTGTGGACCCCGCTGGCAATTCTGGTGTTGTGACCCGAATCGAGACAAACACCACGCTGCCCACTCCACCAACAACACGGCACAGCCGGACACATAACAGGGGACTTTACATCTCACAACACTGGATTCAGTGATGAAACCCGTGATTACTGTTGTTGTCCCACTGAAATCATAAGAAACGTCCATTCAGGTGTTTTGAATTACAAGCGCACCCCCACCCACCAGCCTGACGTCACACATGGTTCCCATCGCGCGTACCTGACGTCACGCACGCGCTGCTGTGCTCGAGCTGAAACAGTTTAACGGCGGAGCTAATCAGTTCCCCTCTACCACCACTCTGCTCCGTCTCGCGGATTTAGTCCTTACTGTTAATAATTTCTCCTTTGGCTCCCCCCACTTCCTCCAAACTAAAGGTGTAGCTATCGGCACCCGTATGGGTCCGAGCTATGCCTGCCGTTTTGTTGGCTTTGTGGAACAATCTGTGTTCTGTGACTATTCTGGTAACGGTGTGGACAGATAATCAACATGGTGCCCAAGGAGTGGGTGGAATTGTTAATTTGGGAAAGTATTAGAGCCATTGCCTGCCTTTATTGTTGAAAATTTTGATTGTTATTAAGTCTTAACTCTTGACCAAGGGTTGAGAGTAAACGCATGATTTACTTTAAACATCTTTCATTTATAAATGAACAGAGTCAACGCAAAATTTTATTGTTAATAACTGTATTGAATAAGGACTCACAGTCAACGAATGGTTTTCTTTTCCTGTATGTAATTATTTTTATTTTGTAATATTTCTGAATAAAGTATTTTTGGGAAAAAAATATTCTGGTAACTGTCCCCCACTTTTCCTTCGCTACATCGACGACTGCATTGGCGCTGCTTCCTTCATGCATGCAGAGCTCGTTGACTTTATTAACTTTGCCTCCAACTTTCACCCTGCCCTCAAGTTTACCTGGTCCATTTCCGACACCTCCCTCCCCTTTCTAGATCTTTCTGTCTCTGTCTCTGGAGACAGCTTATCCACTGATGTCTACTATAAGCCTACTGACTCTCACAGCTATCTGGACTATTCCTCTTCTCACCCTGTCTCTTTACTTTCTTGCTATATTATATGACCTCGCTCCAGCTTTGATCAAAAACAGGAGAAAATCTGTGGATGCTGGAAATCCAAGCAACACATACACAAAAAGCTGGAGGAAGCTAGGAACTCAGGCAGCACATATGGGAAATAGTAAACAGTCGACGTTTCGGGCCAAGACCCTTCATGGTGACTGGGGAAAAAGATGAGACGTCAGATGAAGAAGTGTGGGGGTGAGAGGGGTGGAAGAAGTGGTAGGTGATCGGTGAAAGTGGGAGAGGGGGAGTAGTGAATGTAAAAACTTCTGAGGATATAATTTCCTTAACGATTCTCGAAAAATCATTGCTAATGCCTCCACATCTCTTCAGCCACCTCTTTCAGACCTCTGGGGTGTACAGGTGACCTATTTACCTTCAGACCATCTCTGTTTCCCAAGAACCTTCTCCTGAGTAACATAACTTTACACATTCTGACCACTGACATCTGGGACTTCCATATTCCTGCCAGTGTCTCCGACAGATCAGAGTGATGTACAATACTTATTCAGTTCATCAGTTCACCTTGCACCCCCACCCCATTGCTACCTCTCCAGCATCATTTTCCAGTGGTTTGATATCCACTTCCACCTCCCTTTTACACTCTATGTACCTGAAGAAAAATTTGGTATCCTCTTTAACACTACTGGCTAGCTCACCTATGTATTCCATCTTTTCCCTCTTATTTATTTTAGTTGCATTCTGTTGGTTTTTAAAAGCTTCCCAATCCTCTAACTTCCTAGTAAATTTTGCTCTATGCCCTCTCTTTGGTTTTTAAGTTGTCGTTGATTTCTCTTATCAGCCAGTTTTGTCACCTTACCTTCAGAATACTACTACTTCTTTGTGATGTGTCTATCCTGTGCCTTCCGAATTGCTATCACTGCTTTGTTTTCATCCCTGCCCATGTTCTTTTCAAATCAAATTTGACCATTTCTTCTCTCTTGCTCTTAAATTCTCTTTATTCCATATCTGACTTTAGCTTTTCCTTCTCTAATGTCAGGGTGAATTTGATCAGATTAAGATCACTTGCCCCTAAGGGTTCTTCGAACTTAAAGTGACCTAATTAAGTCCGGTTCATTACAACACCCAATCCAGAATAGCCGATCCCCAAGTGGACTCAATCAAGAGCTGTTCTAAAAAAAGCATCTTGTAGGCATTCCAGGAATTCCTCCTCTTGAGACCAACATGATCCTAATTTTCCTAATCACTTGCATGACAATCCCCCATGACTATTGTAACATTGCCCTTTGGGCACGCACTTTCTATCTCCCATTGTAATTTGTGGACCACTGTTTCGGAGCCTCTATACAATTCCCATCAGGGATTTTTTTTTTTGTTTTACATTTGCTGTTCTACCCACAGATTGTAAACCTTCCAACCCTATGCCATGTCTTTCTAATGATTTTATTTAATATTTTACCAACAGGGCCACACAACCCCACTACCAGCTTGTTCGTGGCTTGTTCTTTCAAGAAACACATTAGTATCTGGGAAACAAAAGGACCTGCAGATGCTAGAAATCTAGAGAGATACACACAAAGTGCTGGAGGGGCTCAGCATGTCAGGCAGCATCTATGGATGGGAATCAATATTTCGGGCCAAGACCCATCTTTGGGACTCTTGATACCCACATATCTGGAAAATCAACAAGCAAAAACAATAGAAAGTAGTGCAAAATCGAGAAAACCTTTGACAAAATTTAGTTCAAGGCTGTTAAAAAAACCTGCCAAACAGAGCTCAGTAGTTAACAAATACAACAAAGGCAATAAACAGTTTCACCAATACCGACATTGACTTTTTTATATAAAAATATCTTGGACCCATTTCAATCAGTAAAAGTTACAAAGATAAATAAGAACCGAAATAACAAATTTAGAGAAGACTATTTACACTGAAACCCACTTAGATTAACACTACCCTGGATAGAAGGAGGAAGAATAACACACATGAAAAAAAATCACACAACAGTCAGAGAAAACTTCTAAGTATATATTTTCATCAAAAAATAACAGGATTCAGTGCCCCATGTGCACATGCAATTGTGATAAGAGATACAGACGAAAAAACTTAAATGAGAGGCTAACTCAGAAAAATGAATCATCACTATGGAAGAAAACATTAACCAGTGGAATGAGTACGACCCTCCATGGGAGACATCCCAATGATCTGAGCAGACAAGATGGTGACAAGGAAGCATCGAGCACCTGACTGAGAGTTGGAGACCTCTTCCCAGAAACAGAGGGGTTCCTTGCAGAAATACTGGACAAGGTGGTTAACAAAAAGAAAAAAAAAACATACAAAACAAACAAACAAGGAAATGCAGAAATTGCCAAGAGAAACCAGACACAATCCAACACGTTCCAGGATCCTGCAGCAGGTAAACTCAATCTGATTACTTATGCAGGTACAATCAAGTGGCAAATATCATTCACCAAAATCTTGCTTTAAAATACCTACTCATGAATGACCACCATAACTTCATTTAGGCACGATAAATTCAAGCCTGATCCAGTTAGGGACAGAATCTCACAATTTATATGATAATCAATACATCTGATAGGATAATCTAAAATAACCATCCAGATATAATATTACGGGATAAACAAGCAGGAACAACTCCCTCAATAGATAAAACCATTCTCAACACACACATGTCCTCGACCAGTGGAGCACCTCACCACAGGCATTGTTTGTGTCATCAGTCAGACAACTGAATTATTTTCTCTGCCAATCAGTTTCCAAACGTTGTTACTCTGTCATTCGTTGCAACGCCCCGCTGCTGATTCCCTTCTCCTCATCATACATTCTTACCCCGACCATCATCCAGAGCCCAAAACTTTGCCCTGTTCAGACCAGCCTCTGGTTTCTGACCCTGCTTCGTTGAACATCCAACTGATGGTTTCCCATTCTGCTTTCAGTCTTTAGAGGACTGTATTTTTTTTTTCTGACAATCCTTTACAAGCAGGGAAAATGACCCATAATGTGGAAATGAGCCCTGAATAAGTTTACCTCCCAATGTCCTTCTTCCTCAGCCCAGAGATTAGAGGGGTGAAGAACATCTCAGACAGAACTGCAGTCAGCTCGACTTCTTCAGTCTGCAGAAAATTCAAGGAAACCTCTTCACCCACAGAGTGGTGACTGTTTGGAACCCATCACCACAGGGAGAGCGAGAGATGGACAACAGGGGAGGAATTAAAAGGACTGTTGTAGAACAGAATCACTGGCAGGGTCCAGCCGGCCTGAGTTGATTCTCTACTGTACACTAGTTGTGTTGTAAATTCACTAAGTACCAGAGACAGAGTTTAAAATAGAACTGATTTATCTATCTCAGATCCAGAATATTAAACTCCAGTCCCATTAAAGGTGAATGTGCAGCAGAAGAAACTCCTCCCATGCCCAGTGACCAGGGTGCAGAACTGGGTGTGCTGAGCAGCAGCAATAATTACACAGTTCAGCACCGTCAGACACTCTCGAAATTACATTCAGCAACGGTGATGGACAAATATCCAGCATGCAGCTTATTGAAACTTTCTCCCCAGTGTGAACCCCGTAAGGTGTCACAAGGTTAGATAACTGAGTGAATCACTTCCCACATTCACAGCAGGTGAACAGCTTCTCCCCAGTGGGAACTCAATGATGGTTGATTTGGCTGAGAGAATCTCTTCCTTAACTCTTAGTCGGGGATCGGACCAGTGTGAACTCGCTGGTGTCTCAGTAGTTGAGATGACCGAGTGAATCCCTTCCCACATTCTGACCAAGTGAATGGCCTCTCCCGAGTCTGAACTGACCAGTATGCCAGTAGATTGGATGACCGAGTGAATCCCTTCCAACAGTCTGAACAGATGAACGGCCTCTCCTCAGTGTGAACTCACTGGTGTACCAGTAGGTAATATGACTGAGTGAATCCATTCCCACAAACTAAGCAGGTGAATGCCCACTCCCCGGTGTGAAGTGACTGGTGTCTCAGTCGCTGAGATGACAAAGTGAATCCCTTCCCACAGTCTGAGCAGTTGAAATCCCTCTCTGCAGTGTGAACTCGCTGATGTACCTTCAGTTCATATGAGCAAGTGAACCCCTTCCCACATTCTGAGCAGGTGAAATCCCTCCTTTCAGTGTGAACTGACCGATGTGCTTGTAGGTGGGATGACTGAGTGAATCCCTTCCCACAGTCTGAGCAGGTGAACGGCCTCTCTCCAGTTTGAACTCGCTGATGGTCCTTCAGTTGAGATGAGAAGGTGAATCCCTTCCCACAGTCTGAGCAGGTGAATGGCCACTCCCCGGTGTGATCTGACTGGTGTCCCAGTAGGGAGGATGATTCAGTGAAACCCTTCCCACAGATTAAGCAGGTGAATGGCCGCTCCCCTGTGTGAATTGACTGGTGTCTCTTTAAGGAGGATGATTCAGTGAATCCCTTCCCACAGACTGAGCAGGTGAATGGCCTCTCTCCAGTGTGAACTCGCTGGTGAGCCATTAGGGTGGATGACTGAGTGAATCCCTTCCCACAGTCTGAGCAGGTGAATGGCCTCTCTCCAGTGTGAATTCGCTGATGTACCTTCAGTTGGGATGACCAAGTGAATCCCTTCCCACAGTCTGAGCAGGTGAATGGCCTCTCTCCAGTGTGAACTCACTGGTGAGCCATTAGGTCAGATGACCGAGTGAATCCTTCCCCACAAATTCAGCAGATGACCAGCCTCTGCCCAGTGTGAATTGACTGGTGTGTCCACAGGTGGGAAGACCAACTGAATCCCTTCTCACAGACAGAACAGGTGAATGGCCTTGTCCCAGTGTGAATTTGCTGATGCACCTTCAGTGGAAATGACCGACTGAATCCATTCCCACTGTCTAATCAGATGAATGGGCTCCCCCCTGTGTAATATGACAGGCATGTCAGTCGTTCAGATGATCGAGTGAATCCCTCCCCACAGTCTGAGCAGGAAGGATGATTGAGTGAATCCTGTGTTCCACTTCTTAACTATTTGGACAGAGACAGCAAAACTAGCGTGTTGTGTTCGAGATTCCCGTAGACAAATTCCTTGTCATTTTTAACCTGTAAAAAGATTTACAAAATCCATCAATGAGTGAAGGACAGTATTTCAGATGAGATCACTTGAGTTGACTAGGTATGATCTGACAACACACTGTTACAGTGAGGTTCAACCCAAGCTGGGGAGAGAAATCACCTTCTAACTGGGCACAGTGCTGGTATCTGGAATGACCATCAAATTCTCTGATGCTCTTCCTGTCTCTCTAAGAATGCGGCATTTCTACTGTCTCCAATCTGTGACTTGGCTCAGTTTGACTCTGTCCATTGGTATTATTCCTTGTTCCCACTGAACTGCATGGGTTCCTGGCCCCACAGTAACTGAACAACTCTCACACAAATAGCTGGCAGTGCATTCCACGCACCACCACTCTCTGTGTAAAAAACCTTTCTCTTGACATCCCCCTCAGTATCTGTTTCCAAGCACCTTAAAACTATGCCCCCTCCTGTTATCCATTTCCGCCCTGGGAAAAAACCTCTGGCTGTCCACACGATAAATGCCCCTCATCATCTTATACATCTAAAAAAGGCTCTAAACATAAACAAGGAAATTATACATTACTTTGAGGATTTGTTAGTATACAAAATTTTGAGAGTATAGATAGGGTAAATGCAAGCAGCTTTTTCCACTGAGGTTGGGTGGGATGACAACCAGAGGTCATGGGTTCGTGGGAGAGGTGAAAATTTAACAGGAACATGTGGAAAAGCTCTTTACTGAAATGGTTGTGAGAATGTGGAATGAGATGCCAGCACAAGTGGTGAATATGAGCTCGGTGTCACCATCTAAAAGAAGTTTGGATAGGTACCTGGATGGTACCAAAGAATTTTGACCAACAGGACGGTAAGTGACATTCATATACTTTACTTAACTAATAGTATCGGCACAATGACAACTCTCTAAAATTCCAGCCCATTTCTACTGACATTAACCTTCCCCGAATTTGTATTTATCCTCCTGCAGGTCCACTCTTACTCTTATCAATAACCGTTTGAAAAACCTCCAGAATTATACTCCGTAAATATTTCCCAATGGAAATCCAATTATGTTATTTCCCTATGCTAAGTCAAGAATATCTCTTTCCCTGGTCTTCCAACTACATGTTGATTATGGAAACCTTCTTGAACGCACCGAAACCCTAAACCCCATTCAAACCTAATGCTATAAGAGAATCACAGTCACGCTGGGGAGATTATTCACCCACTATAGCTGCCCTATTGTTTTTTTACATCAGCCCATAAACTCCCGGCATATCTCTCTTACAGGCTACAGATACAATCCCATTACGGTGATTCCACATGTCTAGTTCTTGAGCTCGCTCCGCATTGTCTGATTAGTTGAGCATCTGGGATGACTTTGCCTCTGTGACATTTTGCATCATCAGCAGCGCAGCTCCTCACTCTCTTTGTCCTTCGTCTGGTCTGCGTGAGTCATCTGGAATGTTTAGCTACTAATTCTGCCCTTCTCTCAAGCAAACATGTGTAATGGCTGAATCACTGCGTCGCCCAGTAATCTGTGTTCTAATCCGCTGAATGATAATCTTCCAGTTTGTGCTTGTTCAGAGTGACTGTCCAACTTTCCGCTTCCGTGATTTCAAAAATAACTGAACCTTGGTTCAATCAATTATCATGTGTCTATTTCTGCTTTCTGCAATCTATTAGACGGTCCTTTTCATTCATTATTCGCTTCATGTTTGTCTTGGGTCGGTTTCGTGTTGGCACCGTCCAATATCACTCTGATATTGATCAGTATTAGACCAATCACAAACAAGTAAAAGTCTGGAGATGTCAGAAATCCAGGTAACACGCACAAAGTGCTGCAGAAATTCCGCAGGCCAGGAAGCATCTATGGAAGAGAGTAAGCAGTCATTGTAATGAGCTGAGAACCTTAAGCAGAGCTGGATCTTTTTTTTTTTTTTAATTCCCAAACCTGTTGAAGAGCCTTAGACCTAAACGGCGAGTGCACAATTTCCAATAGTTGCTGCCTGACATCAATTCCTCCTGCATTTTGCATATGATTAGGCCATATCTGGTCCCATTTTGCGTCAGTCGCTCTCGTTCTTGCTCTGCTATTCATTCTCTCCCTCTCTCTTTCTCTCTCTCTCTCTCTCTCTCTCTCTCTCTCTACCTCTCTCTCTACCTCTCCTCTCTCTCCCCCCACTCGTTCTCTTTCTCTCTCTCTCATCCTATCTCTCTCTCTACCTCTGCCACATTCTCTCTCCCCCACTCGTTCTATCTCTGTTTCTCTTGCCCTCCCTCTCCCGCTATCTGTCCCACTTTCTCTACCACGCTCTCCCACTCTTACGCTCTCTATCTCTCTCACTCACCCTCTCTCTCTAGCTCACGTTCTTCCTCAGTCTTTCTCTCCCTTTCGCTTTCCCTGTCTCCGAAAATCCCTCCCTCTCTGTCTCCCTCTCGCTCTCTCTCCATCACATCTATCATTCTCTCCCTGTCTCTCTCTGTCTTTCACGCTCTGCACACTCACTATCGCTCTCGCACTCCCTCGATCTCCTTCTCCACACTTGTTCCCTCTCTCTATCTCTCTACCTCTTCCACACTCTCTCTATCTCCCACTCGTTCTATCTCTGTTTCTCTTGCCCCTCCGTCTCCCGCTATCAGTCCCACTTTCTCCCTTACGCTCTCCCACTCTTGCGCTCTCCATCTCTCTCTCTCTCCATCTCTCTCAATCCATCTCTCTCTCTCACTCTCTCTCTCTAGCTCATGCTCTTCCGCAGTCTTTCTCTCCCTTTTACTCCCCCTTTCTCCGAATCTCCCTCCCTCTCCGTCTCCCTCTCGCTTTTATTCTCTCCCTGTCTCTCTCTGACTTTCGCGCTCTCCACGCTCACTATCGCTCTCGCTCTCCCTCGCTCTACCACTCTGTCTTGCTTCCTTGTCGTAAGTTTTAAAATCGCAAAATCTGCTACCGGAAGATAGTTCATGGTGGCAGAGAGAGGCTGCAGGTACAGAAAGAGGAAAATAAAAGAGGTTTAACGAAGAGATGGGTTATATCGGAAGCAAGAGCTGTTGATAAAAAGGAAAACATGCTGCAACATCAGGAAGCATTGTCAGAACAGAGAAACCAGAGCAACAGATTCACCTCAAGCTTTACTCGGGGCCGGAGGTGATGTGCAAGGGGGAGTTTTCCGGCGCGCTGAGGCCGGAAACGCCGTGGTGTAAAGCTGCAAACAGCGCTTTTGTAACTCTGCTGCAATGCACACAGCATGCTGAAGGATCTCAGAAGACCAGGCAGCAATTCTGGAAAAGGGTAAACAGTCAACGTTTCTGGCCGACACTATTCGTCAGGACGCTGATTTTGTGTGCGTTGTTTTGAATTTCAAGCATCAGCTGATTTTCCCGTGTTTGTGTTGTAACTCTGTTCATCACATTGCTTACATTTACCCACAAGTGTGAGTACAGAATGTGAGGATGAAGGCAGCTGAAATACGAAACTTTACAGCATATATTTCTAACGCTTAATGAGTTTCGCAATCTGGTTCAGTGGGTATTTCACCGCATTCCTGAGTTCCTCTCGGAATTTGCTCTGAGTCAGGGCATAAATACACGTGTTGGTGCAGGAACTGAGAATCTGCAGCATTCCTGATGTCTCCTCTGTGATGAAAAGCGGATCAGAAACAAAATAAAAAGCAAAACTCATTGAAATCCGTCTGTAGACATAAAATACCACCTGTGTTCCCCACAACAATATGAAACTACCAGTTATGCTGAACAGCAAAATGATGGATTTCCGTCGGTTCTCCATCTCGCGGTCCTTGTCATTCTGTACACTCTTTTGTCCCCGGAGACTCCTGCGGGTTCGACTGGCCACTAAAATCCGTCTGACAGTCAGAATATTGAACAGCAAGATCAGAAAGAATGGAACACAAGGGGCTAAAATGCGGTGCAATATCTCAAATGCCGCCCATGAGTGAGAGTTTTTGTAGCTCGGTGTATGAACACAATACCAGGGAACACCATCAACTATTACCAAAGGCTGGTATATGAAGCCCGAAGGGACACTCTCCAAACAGGCCAGCACACTCACTGTCCCGATAACCACAGCCGCCGTTCTCTCGGTGCAATATTTTGTTTTCAACTTCTCACAGCAAATAGTCACAAATCGATCGACGGTGAAAGCGACAGTCAGCCAGACAGAGTTTGTAGTGCTCGCAAAAACTAACCATGTACCGAGTCTGCACGCGGGAGTGATGAACAGCAAAGACTGGGGAAAATAAATCCAAGCAGTCCACGTCAGCAGCGGTTGCGAGATAACGACCAGGAGATCGGCCGCTGCCATTCCCACCAGGTAGCGAGTGACACATTTGGAGAGACCGCACTTTCCACGGGAGAGGATCGCAATCGCCACCAGGTTCGCTGGAAGAGAGACACAGAAACTCAAGTTCGGAAAATACTAAGCAGAAACCAATGCAGCAATTTGAGGGAATTTCGTAGCATTCCACTTCATTATTACACGTGAGCGTGGAAGGGCGACGAAATAGTGCAGATCTGGACGAGGCAGAGAATTATACAGTAAAATAAAATCAATGTGATCTAAACACGGATTCCTTACTGATGACCGAAATATCAGGTAGGAGCGGAAGCTAACACTGGGTAAATACGCCACCAGAGTGAGTACTGGATGGAACATTTTCTAGCGGCGCCTCCACGTCCTGTGTGAAGCAAATGAGTAAATCCAGACGCTGATAGCAGGACTCTTCCATTAGACAATCTTTAAATTGCATGGTAATCCCTGTCAGCGACAGAACAGCCGAAGGGCAAAACAAAATCAGAAAATGCTGGAAACACTCATCGAGACAAAACAGAACCTGTGTGGAAAAGCATTAAAAGTGTATCTTCTCAAACCTGTTCTCACAGAGGGCCCTGACACGCGTGTTAACTGGATTCTCTTTCCATACACGCTGTCTCGGTCTCAATGCCTGCAGAACTGTCCGTGTTTGTTTCCTATTCCTCACTGACTTTACAACAGAACATTGACTGATTCCAACAGATACAGCGCAGTTTGACACAACCTGATAGACAGACGTGTCGCCTCCCACTGAATCCAACACCGGGAAATCGGGGAGAGGAATTGAACGTCCAGCAGCAAACTAGGTACCGCAGTCTGATGTCTGTAACGGTGTCAGATGTAAGTAGAATAGAGTGCATTTCAGAGTATTTGTAACTGTAAAACAACACATCAGTTAATTTGCTCAGAAACAGCTTCATTTTGCTGCTCCTCAGCTGCTTCACATTCAGTCAGAGTACACGCATTTTTTTTTAAAGTCCCCAATCTCCGTGCTACCACATGGAATTCCTCACATTAGCTGAAGAGTTACCACAAGTCGATGGTTTGATTATTACACGTCACACAACCGCTCACGTACAAATACAATCAGTCGGTATAATCTCCCTGAGTGTTTAATCACAATATTTGCAATTGCTGTGCCGCTGCTACCAGACTAACAGCACAGAGACACGAGCATCACAGTATTGAACAGAAACAGCTGAAAGAACGCTGCTTAACATGTTGACTTCCACAGCTGTTGGCCGATTCGCTAAATTTCTGCAGCGGTGTGTTTTTATATCCAAATCCAAGACCCACAGTCCGAGTGTTTCCATCCAATTCCTGAAATGCGGAATACTGGGACTGGATATGTGGCAGTGGAAACCAGCGACAGAAACAATCACATCATTGGAATTAAACTTAAGTTCGCAACAACGGCAGCTGACTCTGCGACTTACCGGGAATTCCAAAGGCTGAAATAAATGGATAGTAAACTTTCCCTATCCGCACGATGACTGGATACTCCATTTCAGTGAGAATCTGACATTCGTTGCTCCTGAATTCACAGCTGCGGCAGAAGCTCTGAGCGTATTAATGCAAAATGGCCATGATTTATACAGAGGATCGGTCTCCAGAGATTCAGTTAAACCCTTGACTAACTTTCCTAGTTGCAATTACTTCAACGGAAACTATGATTTAACATCATTGACTCTGATCAGAATCAGAATCCTTTATTATCGCCAAGTATGTAGACAAATACAGGGAATTTGATGCCGGTTTCCCTGAGATCTCGCTCTACAGAATCAGAAAGCAAACAGAACAATAGTGCAAATAATCGTGAGCTATATACAATGAGGTATTCCTGTGTATGTCCAGGTGGGCTTGGTTTATAATAGACGAAAATTCAAGTGTTCATAAGACTGATGGTATACGGAAATAAATTGTTCTTGTACCTATTTGTCCTGGCACACAGTGATCTAACGCGCCTACCAGAAGGAAGGAGTTGGAGCAGGTGATGTCCAGGCTGTGGTGGGTCTACAATGATGCTGCTTGCTCGCTTCCTGACTCTAGATGCATCCAAGTCCTGGATCGAGGGCAGCTTCACACAAATAATCCTTTCCGCAGCCCTGACGGTTCTTTGGAGTATATTCTAATCTTGTTTGGTAGCTGATCCAAACCAGACAGTGACGGACGAACAGAGAACAGACTGAATTGTTCCTGAATATAATTGAATCGGCAGCTCCTGAGGCAGGTTGTACTTCCTGAGTTGACGTAGGAAATACAACCTCTGCTGAGCCTTTTTGATAAGAGTGTCCGCGTTGGGTGTCCACTTCAGGGCCTGGGAGATCGTGACACCCAGAAACCTGAAGGTCTCCACAGCAGACACAATACTGTTAAGTATAGTGAGTGGGGGGAGTATTGGGGCGGGGGGCTCCTCCTGAAGTCCACTGTCATCTCCACAGTCTTGAGGGTATTTAGCTCCAGATTGTTCTGACCACACCAGAGGGCCAGCGGTTCCACCACACGTCTGTATACAGACTCATCACCGTCTCGGATAAGGCCAAAGACATTTGTGTCGTCTGCAAACTTCAGGAGTTTAACAGATGGATCCTGTGAGGTGCAGTCATTAGTGTAAAGACAGAAGAGCAGTGGGGAAAGCACACGTCCCTGAGGGGCACCGGTACTGATTGTCCGGGTGCTAGAAATGACGCTCCCCAGCCTCACTTGTTCACCCTGTCAGTCAGGAAGTTTGTGATCCACTGACAGTTGGCGGGGGAGACAGTGAGCTGGGTGAGTTTGGAGTGGAGGTTTTCTGGGTGATGATGTTGAACGCCGAGATGTAAATATTGTTCCGATTGCGGAAAAAAATATATCAACATTCTTCGGAATTACCTGAGCACTGATTCATCTGGTGGAATCAACGCCGCAGCTCTAATGACAAAACTGAACTTTGTCACTAAGCAGCCACACTTACAGATTGAATGTTTTTGTTGTCTAATTGTTCATCTATAAACAGAGTTCACCATCGCCGTTCGGCCCCAAACTACAGAGGAAGTGATGCCGAGCCCAAAGCTGGAGTTAGTGAAGAAAAAAAAGTTATAGTAGAGTGCACAAAAGCAAAAAAACAAAAAAATCGCATAGGTCACTAGATTGTAAAAGGACAATGGGTGGAACGGCTCTTTATCTAAATGCCCCTAGTATTAGAAAAAAAAGGTTATTGAACTTGTGGCACAGATCAGTACAAAGGCATATGATTTAGTGGCCATCACAGAAACGGAGTTTCAAGGTGTGATGGCTGGGAATTATATATCCAAGGCTATCAGGTAATACGGATAGGCAGGAAGGCAGAGGAGGTGGGGTGGAACTCTTGATTAGGGATGAGATCAGGGCAATTGTGAGAGACGATATAGGATCTACGGAGCAGAATGTTCAGTCCATATGGGTAGAGATTAAGAATAGTAAAGGGGAAAAAATCAGTGGTGGGTGTTTTCTATAAGCCACCTAATAAAAATATTGCAGCGGCACAGGCGATTAACCAAAAACGGAACGACAGTTGTCATGGGGGATTTTAACATCCACATAGATTGGGTGAATCAGGTTGGTCAAGGAAGTCTCGAGGACAACTCCATATAATGCATAAAGAGAAAATACTGTCTTGGATCTAGTCCTGTGCGATGAGACAGATAAGATTAACGATCTTGTACTCGGGGATCCTCTTGGGAAGAGTTGCCGTAGTATGATTGAACTTCTTATTCAGATGGATGATGAAATAGTTAGATCTGAAACTAGTGTATTGTGCTTGAACAAGGGAGACTACAACAGGATGAGGGAGTAATTGGCTAATGTGGATTGGGAGTACAGGCTATTTGGTAGGACAGTTGAGGAACAGTGGAATACTTTCAAAGAGCTCAGTGCTCAACAAAAAATCTATTTCAGTCAAAAGTAAGGACAGTAAGTGTGGGGAGAGCCAGCCTTGTATAAATAAGGAAATAAAAAAAAAATAAAATAGTATCAAATCAAAAGCTCGTTTGTGCAAAGTCGTAAAGAGTAATGAGAGACTGGAGGATTAGTAAAACTTTAAAAGGCAACAAAGACCAACTAAACAAGAAATAAGGGAAGGGAAGATAGAGTATGACAGTAAATTAGCACAAAATATAAAAACAGATCGCAAACGATTTTATAAATATATAAAACGGAAGTGGATAGCTAAGGTCAAAGTAGTCCCTTCAAAGACGAGAAGAGAAATTGATATTGATCGATAAGGAAATGGCTGAGGCATTGAACGACTATATTGTGTCGGTATTCAAGGTGGAGGACACGTCTAATATGCCAAAGAAGGATGCTATGCACGAAATGGGTGTGGGAGGACCTCGATAAAATCACTGTCACTAAAGAGATAGTGATGAGTAAACTAGAGGGTCTGAAGGTAGATAAGTCCCCTGGCCCTGATGGGATGCATCCCAGGGTGCTGAAGGAATTGACGGAGATTATAGTAGACGCGTTGCTAAGCATTTATCAAAACTCTTTACAGTCCCGGCGGATTGGAGGACAGCAAATAGCATACCACATTTTGAAAAAAAAGGATGTAGGAAAAAGGCAGCAACTGTAGGCCAGTTAGCTTAACATCTGTAGTTGGGAAAATGCTTGAAGCTGTCATTAAGGAAGAAATAGCAAAATATTTAGAACAGAGTGGTTCCATTAGACAGACGCAGCATGGATTCAGAAAGGGCAAGTACCATGCATCCGTATCTTATTCATAAGTCCCTTATGCGGCACCTTATCGAACGCCTTCTGTAAATACAAGTATACAACATTCACCTGTTCCCTCTATCCATTGCACTCATTATGTCCTCAATTGGCATGGATAGTGGATTGGTTAACCAATAGAAGGCAGAGAGTTGGTGTAAATGTGTCTTTCTTCGGTTGGCAGTCTGTGGTGAGTGGGGTGCCGCAGGGGTCGATGCTGGGCCCGCAGCTGTTCACTATTTACATTGATGGTTTGGAAGAGGGGACTGAGTGTAACGTAGCAAAATTTGCTGATGACACTGAACTGAGTGGAAAAGCAATTGTACAGAGTATCTGGAGAGTCTGCAGAGGGATATAGATTGGTTAGGTGGCAGATTGAATACAACGTTGGTAAATGCGAGATCATCCACTTCTGAAGGAATAATAGAAGAGAAGATTATTATTTAAATGGTGAAAGACTGCTGCATGCTGCTTTGCAGCGGGACTTGGGAGTGCTAGTGCATGAATCACAAAAAGTTGGCTTTCAGGTTAAGCAGGTAATTAAGAGGGCAAACGGAATGTTGGCCTTCATTGCAAGAGGGATTGAATTTAAGAGCAGAGAGGTCATGCTGCAGCTATATAGGGTACTGGTGAGGCCGCGCCTGGAGTACTGTGTGCAATTCAGGTCTCTATGCTTGAGGAAGGATATACTGCATTTGGAGGCAGTGCAGAGGAGGTTCACCAGTTTGATTCCAGGAATGAAGGGGTTAACTTATGAGGCCAGGTTGAGTCACCTGGGACTATACACTCTGGAGTTCAGAAGAATGAGAGGGGATCAGATAGAATCATAAAAAAAAATGAAAGGGATAGATAAGATAAAAATAGGAACGTTGCTTCCATTGGTAGATGAGACCAGAACTAAAGGTCATTGCCTGGAGATTCAAGAGAGAAGATTTAGGGCGGAGATGAGGATAAACTATTTTTTCCGAAGAGTAGTGAATCTGTGGAATTATCTGCCCAGGGAAGCAGTTGAGGCTTCTTCAGTAAATATATTTAAGAAACAATTTAATAGGTTTTCACATAGAAAGGGAATTAAGAGTTATGGGAAAGAGGCAGGGAGATGGAGCTGAGTTTACGGACAGATGAAACATGATCTTATTGAATGGCCGCGCAGGTTCAATGGGCCGGATGGCCTACTCCTGCTCTGATGTTTTTATGTACTGCCCCTGCGGTTACCCATTCTGACACACACACACACACACACACACACACACACACACACACACACACACACACACACACAATAGACAGAACAATGTCGGGATGGCAACGGTCAGCTGACCACGTTGCTGATGCAGAAAATATGAGAAATTCTGCCGGTGCTAGAAATAATCTGCAACTTCCGTATTCAAAATTCTATCCTGATTGTTACAGAATGTTAAATCTTGACAGACCTCCCCTTTTCTGCAGTGCTTTCGCATATTGGGTCAAAAAAAAAAAAAAACAATAAATCAATGAATTCACTTCCCTGCAATCCATTAGTCGCTGGGTGCTCCCATTCAATGTTTGTGAAAACAAGGTCTCGATAACTATAGATCACACTCAAATCTGCCTTTTTTAAACACTCTGATGGTTAAGTAGGTAACGTGGAATTGTCCTCAATGTGGAGACATCTCTGGTCATGGTGGTATGAAGGAAAATTTAAAAATCTGTGATAAATATTTGGAGGATTGCTCACGAGACTTCGTAAGCCAATAAATTTAAACAAAGCCAATTCAAAAGAATGCTTAATTGGGGAATTGGGTGGAATGGAGGCAGCAAGCCAAATGACAGAAGGACTAATTAGAAGTAGCAATTTTGATTTTCATGATGTTATGACCCGTCTTGAAGATAAGCTGACCACCTTAATAAGAAGGCAACTTATTTGCGAGGAGGGCAGCAGCGAGGGGCATTTCCGTGGTATACTTCTATCAGTTTTAGAAGGCTTTTGAAAGAAAAGGGTGATAAGAAGTACATTAGCTAGTAGCAAACTGGAAGGATTGCTTAAAATGTACACTGATTTAAACGCATTTTGAATGTAATGCCGAAATCATTATCAGAGAAGAAACGTAACAGTGGAGATCAAACGCAGTGTCTAAAGCAGATAGAAAAACTGCTGGGCCAACAACTCCATTCAGAGAGAAATAATAAACAGGGTCTGGATTTCAAACAGGACGTTGGTGCTGGACGTAGTGACGCAGCCTGGTATAGTTATCCTGCCAGCATACAACCAAACAACCCAACACTATTGTCACTACTCCTTCCCCTTCTCCATTTCCGACCAGCGAGAAATTCACTATGGAAAGAAACAGGGGCAGGAATCTTAAAGAAGAGTATAACGTGCATTACCCATCCTTCGTGCCTCAGCATCTGAGAGGTATTGATCATGATATTCGGACATTACTGCCCGCGGATAACCATAGTGAGCTGATACGGGCAACCAATCAGCGGAAAACAGTGGGCACTCTCGGTAATGCAGATGAAAGAGAATTGATTGGACTGTGTTTCTATGCGAACATATCATGCGACCATAACACCGAGCAGCCTTTAAAACCTCAGAATTATATTCATAACACTTGACTTTGCCGAAAACACAAGGATAGGCAGTGAAGAAGTAAAGAATCCGTTAAGTTTCCTTTGGGTGTTAACAAAGGTTACCGCTAGACATACCAGCCGAATGTACCCAGACGAGCGACAAGGACAGAAGTCCATTTACATCAGATGTAAGAATGGTGTTCCAAGCGCTGTAATTAATCAACATTATATCGAGAAAATTTAGGGAAAGGACTAACACATATTACGTTCAAAATTTTAATGTCTCAGCACCGACGAATCATAGTCATAGTTATAATTTATTGATCCCGAGGGAAATTGATTTTCGTTACAGTTGCACCAACCAAGAATAGAGTATAAATATGCAATATAAAGCTATAAATAGTTAAATAATAATACATAAATAATGCCAGGAAATAAGTCCAGGACCAGCCTATTGGCTCAGGGTGTCTGACCCTCTAAGGGAGGAGTTGTAAAGTTTGATGGCCACAGGCAGGAATAACTTCCTATGACGCTCTGTGTTGCATCTCGGTGGAATGAGTCTCTGGCTGAATGTACTCCTGTGCCCAACCAGTACATTATGTAGTGAATGGGAGACATTGTCCATTATGGCATTCAACTTGGACAGCATTCCCTTTTCAGACACCACCGTCAGAGAGTCCAGTTCCATTCCCACAACATCAGGCGCCTTTCTATCTAGAATCGAGAGTGTCTTTAGTAATGTTTGATTCCTTTGTCTTTGCACACAGTGAAAAATTGAGACTTAGTTAAAAGTTGTCGTGTGTGAATAAGAAAGAGCAAATGTGAGATTATAAGGGAGGTAACGACTAAAGGAATATACCTTCAGTAAGGCGATAAAGGCGATAGATCCGGACTGGATTTGGTAGGGAAATGTTCCCAGTACAGTGTCTAAATATATTCATTCAGCGATGGTGATGGGGATTACATCACCTGATATTACACAGCAAAACGTTCATTTAATCTAAATCCTATCCTTGGTCAGAAATTGGAGGCGAAAAAACGATGGATATTTGGTGACGCGGTGACGTCATGTTTTAAATTGTTGAATATTAACTTGCGGATGGTAAATATCTTCCAGTGTTCATTTGTTTTAGACTCGAAATAATTTGTTAAATGCAGTCTGATTCTAATTATAGTTTATTTGTTAACTCTTCAACACTTAAAATTATGCCATTTTCTGCGACTGAATGCATTGACAATGTGAAATATTGAAGGAGAAGTGGACTGCGGTATTTTCGACTCTCGGGGTATTATGCAATGCTGATCGCTCCATTTATTTGTATAGATACCGCAGATTATGTGTCTTTATTTGTCGCAATGTCAATTGACTTATTTCATAATCTTCTCACTCCTGTAATCCCATTCCTGCTGGTCCTCCTGACGAATGCATTAACCATCCGGCATGTTCTATTCACCAGCAGAGGGCGCAGGAGACTCCGGTGAGCTGACAAGGGACAGAGTGCCAGAGACCCGGAGATGGAGAACCGCAGAAAATCACTCGTTTTACTGCTGATCATCTCTGGCAATTTCGTCCTGCTGTGGGCACCGTTCACTGTTTATACTGCTTGGAACCGACTGTCTGCTTTGTCTGCCGTGACGCTTACAGATGATTCTCTGCGAGAACCGGGCTCGATGCTGCAGCTTCTGAGCTGCTGCACAAACACGGCTCTTTACGCCGTCACCCAGACCAGGTTCAGGGAGCAACTGAAGGACGCGATAAAACATCCCCTGGCTCTCATTGCTGCAAGGATGTCATGAGTTAGTGATGTTTCCCTGCCTGGCCCAAATAATTCACTACCCATTGCAGGCAATCTCTGCACCAATGGAGACAGGCGTTCTCCTTGTTTGTCTCATTCATCGCCGGCATGATTCCTCGCACTGGCTCACTGAAGATCATTTTAATCGTTTTTTCCTGCATTCACCAGTTTCTATCCCCCCTCTCTTCCCCAGTGGAACGACCTATATTTGTTAGTGTAGACCAGCGCCATCGTTGTGACCCACAGTTCTGACGTAAAAGTCCCACTGTTCGCCCGTTCCAGCCGCCCTGCTCCGCTCCAGCGTGAAACCTCTCCTGTGTTCCTGAAACCTCTCCCGTTTAACGGTGACTGCGAACGGTCCGGTTCACCCAGCTCGCAGGTCATACAGGTAATTAGCTCTTGTCCCGGGTACCGCTCTGATAAATTCTAGCATTCCAGAAACATCATGCAATCACAATGTTAAGAGAAGTTTGAAAAATCGATGTTAGTGTTGAGGAAATGCGAATGCCAATTCGCAATGTGGGGTGCAGTTGCTGTCGGGTTTTTTTTTAGTTTTACCTTGGCCGCAGCGGCATCCGAGGACAGACATGTCGAGGGATTTGCATTTCAATTGCAGTCTCTCCCGACAGGGCTATTGCAAGGCCTGGGCAAAAGAACAGGTGTTGGTACAGATTTCCAGCTTTGTCTGTCTTTCCCAGCTAAATTGTTCGATCTTACGGTACTGTGTGGTGACAAAATTAACAATTTCTTTAGAGCACGGCCGCTATCTGGTTTTAACGAACGCGGCTGGTTGAAGAGAGCCGAAACTCTACGGGTTGCCGCCATCACAGAGGCCGGATTAGACCGAAACTGTATCACTGAATGTGTCTCACTGAGCAGAGAGGAAGGAGAGCTGACCGAGGAGCTGTTTTCTGGAAAGATCAGGAAAGCACGAGTAAAACTACAGAGTACAGCAAACACATAACAACAGGCTCGGGCAGGTCTTCTACTCCGCTGATAAAATATTGTTGAAATGATCCCGAGTACGATAATATTGTTTCTTCACCCCCCAGTTTATTCCGTTGTGATTTTCCTCCTTTTTTGTCTCCTTGTTGTTCAGTGTATCTGTAGTTGTTACATTTTATTCAGCATTGTTATTGTTTGACCTTTCTCCGTTTATTCTACTTCACGGCTCTATATAATGATTTGAACTGTACACAGGACTGGATTTTCACAGCATCTCAGTACATGTGACAATATTAAACCGATTCCAATTCCATCCACCTGGAGATCACATCTGAATCAGTCTCCCCACCATGGGGGAGTCACAGTCCGTGGACAGATCAGGCCGCTCACATGGAGTTCCCTTGTCCGGACCACAGTGAGAAGTGAGCGGCTACTTGGATATCACAGGTTCGCAAGTTCACAGAGTACGAAACGGCGTCACGTCATTTCCGGGAAAGGTATTCTCCCTGACTGCAACTGGATGGCGAAACTTTCATGCCCCTTCTATCCAAATCCTCACCCAGATCCTTCTGATCTGTCAGACTGTCTGCCGCCGCCGGGCGCTCACGCAATCGGTTTCAGATCTTCAGCAACTCACCCGGTGAGGAACAAAGCGATCCGATATTCTCTGTGTTCGCTGTACTTCAGAACCAGCTATGGTGCCTGGCTGCTGACGCCTCCTTGCGTGGGATACATTACAAACTGGTTATCGTCTGCCAATAATCGCGATCCTCTCAGCCTCAGGGTGTTTCGCTACAGCAGTCACAAACCTATCCGGCTCATCGGTTTCGTGCTGGTTTCGGATTAGTCCTCTCACGTGTACCGAGATACAGTGGAACTATGTCTGGCGTTTTGTTCCATGAAACTCCAATGATTACACAGTGTATTGAGTAGAACAATGTACAGTAATATCATGTCTCTGTTCTTGTGCACCGTGTCTCGTGTAATTAAAGGAAGCATGCATTCCAGTTTAGATGGAAATGTTGGGCTGGGGATTCATCATTCACTGGCTCCGGGAATCTGTTGCATCCAGGAAGCCGTTCTGTTCTCACCCCGGTCTGGGTAAAGAAACGCGGGGGAAATGCAGCGCACAATCTTTGGTGTTTTACCTATGGGGATTTGTAGACTTAAAACTCTGGAACGGCTCGTTCCTTCAGACTTATCACAGATCTAATGTCATTGGCGTGAGTTCTAAGTTTATCAGACTTTCCGAAAATCTGTTAGAATCACTTAGCGTCTTTGGAGCAGCCGGAAAATTGAGCTGAAAAGTGGTAGATGGAATTTCATGCAGGTAACTGCGAGCTGTTGCACTTTGAGAGGCTTACACGTTGAATGTTGGGGCACCGATGAGTGCGGTGGAATAGAGTGATCCAGGAATAGAGATCCATAATCTCTCGAAGGTGTCATCACAGGTCGACAGGGTGGTAAAGAGAACTTTTGGTACATTGACCTTAATAGGTCAAGGTATTGAGTATCGGAGATGAGATGTTATGTTGAGTTGAATAAGACGTCAGTGAGGCCGATTAGGCGTATTGTGTGCAGTCCTGGTCACCTTTCGGAAGGAAAGATAGCAATGAAATTGAACGAGTTCATAGAGATTTTTAGGGATTGGATCAGGTAATTGTAAGCAGGCTCTTTCCCACTGAGGCTGGGTGGGACTAATGGTCAGAGGTTAAGGGTGCAAGGTGAAATTCTTAAGGGGAACATGCGGGTGGTGAGAGTGGAACAGGCTGGCTTCGGGAGTAACGAGTGGAGGATTGATTACAACATGTGTGGGGTTCTCAGTAATGTTAGCTGCTAAGACTGCTGTAGTGGCTTCCTTGTAATGCTAACTGCTGATGTACTGGTTTCTCTGTAGCTGCGATGTTTGGGTTATACTTACAGATAACGGGAAACTAACCAATGGGAGACATGTTATTCTATCTTCTATGTCTGGGAACCGAGTTTGCTCGCGGGCTTTCGGTCGAGGCGAGGAAAGAGGAAGAACGAGTGCGGGGAGCGTTCGGTGTTCAGCGGACGGAGAATATGGGAATTCAGCGTCCAGAGAATAGCGTCGTTTCGGCGGAGGTCGTTAAAGGAGGGACCCCAGAGGCGTGAGCTCCAACGAATTTTGTGCACGAAATGTTAACTTTAATAAGAGTGGCGCTTTTGTCATTTATATTTTGTTTCTCTACTAACCACACAACAAAATAAGAGTTATAAAGTGTAATCATTGACTCGGTTATTGCGTACTGTCTGAAATACGCGTTGTGAGTTTTTACTGCGGTACTTACACAACATCCACCCAAGTTTGAATGCTCTATTTTGGCGGGGCCGAAAGCTGATTTCCCTTGACGAACGTGCGGGCAAGCCTAGTCGGCTATATATGCAACTGAAGTTTGGATAAGTACAGATGCAACAGGAGTTTGGGAATGGAGTGCAGGACTACGGTCATGGTGCAGGTCAATGGGACTCGGCAGAATAGTTCAGCATGACTACACGAGCCGAGTGGCCTGTTTCTGTGCTGTGTTTCTCCATGTCTTTAGAAATTTCCACCTAGACTACCACACACGCCACGAGATAAGAACTCTCTCAGCCCTGGGAATTTGTTCTTTTTTTACGGACATGAGAAAATCGATAATTATTTATGGAGAACAGCGGCAGAATTTCCTCTTTCTTTTAGTGAACACTACAAATGTAAAGACCGATTTTCTGACGGATATCGACAGGAAGTATTATTTTTGTGTCCTGTCTCTACGTTTAGAGCTTCTGCTCTACGTTTAGATTGCATATATTGTACGCCTGTAGGACCAGCACTTTCCATCAGCGTTTGCATGTCCATGTTATGCTGAAAAAAAAACCTTTGCATTAATCCTAATGTCGTCAGCCAGGGAATTCCCTTCATCTCCAATTGGTCATATTGACAGTTTCCTGAACTGGACAGGTTACTGTGAATTCGCGCAAACAATATGCTATAGATTCAGGTATTTCGTGAATGAAAGCACAGTTTCACCATCGAGCGTGAAGATTAGCAATTAATTTCTTTACACTTCTCGAACGTGAGTGAGATCACTGGCAGGACTTCCTCCTTCAAAGTGACCCATCACTTCAACATACAGTAAACGGAACGATCAGACTGCTGGTGACGCATCACTGATATCCAGTTTACTTTTATTTTCTTCAAGTAATTTCTCACACTTCAACTGAAACTGTTTCATATGCATCAAGCCCGTACCTCTCTGATACTGTAACTCAGTAACCCTTTCTCTGAAGGTTTCTACCTCCTTTCTTTCTGTTTCAATCTTTTATATTGAGTTTCAAATTGATAAACATAACAATGATAATAATACAAATAGATCGAGATTACATTGATAACGGTTAACGTATACAGACACAGACTCCAAGTAACATGTTTAATTTAAACCTCCCAATCTCTTAATAACTGAACATGAAAAAAAATTCAAACAAGTTTTTACCCCCTACGCTGAACAAAAAAAAGAGTGGGCTGCCATATTTCATCGGTTAAAATCATTATTTGTCATTAACTCCGTTTTGCTATACACAAACAAAAAGTTATTTTAAAAGATTTGGAAAAGGTAAGCTTACATCATATGAAGATGTTGAATAAATACCCTCCAGTTTTTTTGTTTTCAGATTTAACCGAGGATCGATAGTACCACTCCTATTTTTTTTTACAAATTTAAACATGTTATAGTTAGGGGAAAACCATTGAAATGTAGTAGGGGGATTAGAATCTTTCCATTGAAAAAAACGGATCTTCTGGATATTAATGTAACAAATGCAATCAAACGACAAGCTGAAGGGGATAAATGACTAGAGTCCATCACTGGTAGTACAAAAAATTGCAGTAATACGATGAGGTTGCAAATTAATCCGCAAAAATACTGAAATAATATCAAAAATGTTTCATTAGTTTCATTTTCATCATGGACAAGGATAGATCTGGTCCCAGGGTTGAGGTTCTGAACTGGAAGAAGGCAAAATTTGAAGAAATGAGAAAGGATCTAAGAAGCTTGGATTGGGACAGGTTGTTCTCTGGCAAAGATGTGATTGGTAGGTGGGAAGCCTTCAAAGGGGAAATTTTGAGAGTGCAGAGTTTGTATGTTCCTGTCAGGATTAAAGGCAAATTGAATAAGAATAAGGAACCTTGGTTCTCAAGGGATATTGCAACTCTGATGAAGAAGAGGGAGTTAAATGAAATGCATAGGAAACAGGGAGTAAATCAGGTGCTTGAGGAGTATAAGAAGTGCAAGAAAATACTTAAGAAAGTAATCAGGAGGGCTAAAAGAAGACATGAGGTTGCCTTGGCAGTCAAAGAGAAGGATAATCCAAAGAGCTTTCACAGGTATATTAAGAGCAAAAGGATTGTAAGGGATACAAATGGTCCTCTTGAAGATCAGAGTGGTCGGCTATGTGTGGAACCAAAGGAAATGGGGGAGATCTCAAATAGGTTTTTTGCGTCTGTATTTACTAAGGAAACTGGCATGAAGTCTATGGAATTGAGGGAATCAAGTAGTGAGATCACGGAAATTGTACAGATTGAAAAGGAGGAGGTGTTTGCTCTCCTGAGGAAAATTAAACTGGATAAATCTCCGGGACCTGACAGGGTGTTCCCTCGGATCTTGAAGGAGACTAGTGTTGAAATTGCGGGGGCCCTGGCAGAAACATTTAAAATGTTGCTGTCTACGGGTGAGGTGCCGGAGGATTGGAGAGTGGCTCATGTTGTTCCGTTGTTTAAAAATGGATGGAAAAGTAATCCGGGAAATTATAGGCCAGTGAGTTTAACGTCGGTAGTAGGTAAATTATTGGAGGGAGTACTAAGTGACAGAATCTACAAGCATTTGGATAGACAGGGGCTTATTAGGGAGAGTCAACATGGCTTTGTGCGTGGTAGGTCATGTTTGACCAATCTATTGGAGTTTTTCGAGGAGGTTACCAGGAAAGTGGATGAAGGGAAGGCAGTGGATATTGTCTACATGGATTTCAGTAAGGCCTTTGACAAGGTCCCGCATGGGAGGTTAGTTAGGAAAATTCAGTCGCTAGGTATACATGGAGAGGTGGTAAATTGGATTAGACATTGGCTCAATGGAAGAAGGCAAAGAGTGGTGGTAGAGAATTGCTTCTCTGAGTGGAGGCCTGTGACTAGTGGTGTGCCACAGGGATCAGTGCTGGGTCCATTGTTATTTGTCATCTATATCAATGATCTGGATGATAATGTGGTAAATAGGATCAGCAAATTTGCTGATGATACAAAGATTGGAGGTGTAGTAGACAGTGAGGAAGGTTTTCAGAGCCTGCAGAGGGACTTGGACCAGCTGCAAAAATGGGCTGAAAAATGGCAGATGGAATTTAATACAGACAAGCGTGAGGTATTGCACGTTGGAGGGACAAATCAAGGTAGAACATACAGGGTTAATGGTAAGGCACTGAGGAGTGCAGTAGAACAGAGGGATCTGGGATACTGATACAAAATTCCCTGAAAGTGGCGTCACAAGTAGATAGGGTCGTAAAGAGAGCTTTTGGTACATTGGACTTTATTAATCAAAGTATTGGGTATAAGAGCTGGAATGTTATGATGAGGTTGTATAAGGCATTGGTGAGGCCGAATCTGGAGTATTGTGTTCAGTTTTGGTCACCAAATTACAGGAAGGATATAAATAAGGTTGAAAGAGTGCAGAGAAGGTTTACAAGGATGTTGCCGGGATTTGAGAAACCCAGTTACAGAGAAAGGTTGAATAGGTTAGGACTTTATTCCCTGGAGCGTAGAAGAATGAGGGGAGATTTGATAGAGGTATATAACATTATGATGGGTATAGATAGAGTGAGTGAATGCAAGCAGGCTTTTTGCACAGAGGCAAGGGGAGAAAAAAAACAGAGGACATGTGTGAAGGGTGAGGGGGGAAAGTTTAAAGGGAACATTAGGAGGGGCTTCTTCACACAGAGAGTGGTGGGAGTATGGAATGAGCTGCCAGATGAGGTGGTACATGCGGGTTCTTTATTAACATTTAAGAATAAATTGGACAGATACATGGATGGGAGGTGTATGGAGGGATATGGTCCATGCGCAGGTCAGTGGGACTAGGTAGAAAATGGTTCAGCACAGCCAAGAAGGGCCAAAAGGCCTGTTTCTGTTCTGTAGTTTCTATGGTTTCTATGTCTTTCCAATATTTTTTCAAAAGCGTGAAAAACCATATGATATGTGTCAAGGGAGCTACCTCAGAATTACATCTGTCACAGACAGGATTTATATGCTCTATGAACCACCTTAAATTGCATCAAAGCGTGTCTGGCACACATTGAAGAAGTGTTAACTAGTTGGATAATTTTCTTCCATTTCTCAATCGGAAAAGATGCCTGAAGTTCTCTTTCCCATTCATTCTTAATTTTATCAGTCATACCTAAAGGTATTTTCGTAATTAAATCATAAACAATTGCTATTAAACTCTTCTGATAGGGGTTTAAATCTGAAATATTTGCTGAAATTTCAGTTTGAGGTGATATCGCAAAAGTAGGTAAAATAACCTTCAAAAAGTTTCTAATCTGTAAATATCTGAAAAAATGTGATCTAGGCAAATTGTATTTATTAGACAACTGCTTAAAGGACATGAGACAATTATCCATGAATAAATCACGAAAACATATTATTCCTTTCGTTTTCCAGAAAAGAAAATCTTGATCAGTTCTGGATGGTTGCAACAAAACAAAATTTGATATAATAGGACTTGATAGGACAAATTTATTCAATCTAAAAAAATTACCAAATCGAAATCATATTCGTATTGTATGTTTAATTATTGGATTAATCGTTTATTTATTCAGTTTATTAAGTACAAATGGAAGACATGCCCCTAAAATAGAAGCCAATGAGAACCCCTGTACAGACTCACACTCGAGGTTCACCCATCGTGGACATTGAATTTCATCCAAATCTTGTGTCCAGAACAACAGACATTGAATATTAATTGCCCAGTAATAGAATCTAAAGTTCGGTAATGCCAAACCGCCATCCTTTTTTGATTTCTGTAAATATTTCTTACTTAATCTAGGAGTTTTATTCTGCCATATATATGAAGAAATTTTAGAATCGATAATATCAAAAAATTATTTAGAGATGAGGATTGGTACCACCTGAAATAGATACAGAAATTTAGGTATAATGGTCGTCTTAATAGTATTGATTTGACCGGTCAATGATGAGGACAATGGGGACCATTTAGTAAGCAATTTTTCAACATGATCAATGAGGGGTAAAAGGTTAACTTTAAATAGATCCTTATGCTTCTTAGTAATTTTAACACCCAAATAAGTAAAATAATCTGTAACCAGTCCAAATGGTCATTGTTAATAGATTGGAACTTGCATATTTAATGGAAAAACTCACTTTTATTAAGATTCAATTTATAACCAGAAAAAAAAAAAACTACTAAACTGAGCAAGTAGTAATATTACTGCAGGAATGGATTTCTCTGGATTAGAGATATATAGTAACAGGTCATCTGCATATAATGATACCTTATGCTTCCCATTCCCACCAATAATGCCAAATATATTGGGTGAATCACGAACAGCGATTGCTAAGGGCTCCAAGGCAATCTCAAATAGTAGGTTTCTATGTCCTTTTGGAGCCTTTTGTGTTCTCCCTCCAACCTCTCTCGCTCGGCGTCAGCTCTTTGCAGATATTCCAGAACTTCCTGTTGTAACCTATCTCGCTCGGCATCTGATTTATGTTGACATTCGTTTTCCCCTTCTAATCTGTGCCATTCTGCCTTAGCACTTTCTCGTAATTTTATCAAATCCTCCATTAAACATGCAACCACGACTGATTTTTGTAATTGTTTAAACTTTCTGCCAGTCAGCCTCCATTCAAAACAATCCAAGTCTTTTGGACTTGCAGAATTTCCTGAATTCTTCATCCTGGCGGGTTGGAGGTGGGAGCAACCGCTAACTACCCAGTCCCAGATCTCTCTGTACCTCACCCGCGGGATCCGACTCGAGTCTCCCGCTGAACAAAGAGATTTGTCCTCAAGCCCCAACAGGGACTCCAGTTCTGTTACAAAAATCACCCTTTGTAATAATGATCAGTGAGGGGCCGGGAATGAGTGTTTTCGGATAAGTATCTGCTATTGTCTGAACTAAAAAGCGTGAGTTCACAAACCATCTCCCTGTGTGCACTCTGCTAGAATTCCTGACTCTAGATGAACAGCGAATGAAGAGAAAAGGTATTACCCGGGAAAAGGTGACTAGGTTGTCGAGGCGTTGCTTGTGGTCCCGATCACCACGTGTCCGTGGGATCCACCTTATCCACGGCGGTAGGTTTCTGGTTGCTGGACAGTTATCGCCCCTGCGTATTTGGAGCTCCTGAGTCTTATACCGTCCCTCATCAACTGGACTGTTGGATCTCCGTCCATTTGGCTCAAGGTCAGCTGAACTACCTGGGTGACCTTCTTACTGGTCATTGTACTGGGCTACAACCAACATTGTTTCGTGATTCTGCCCACCCCAGCCTTGTGTCTTTCTGCCTTTACACTCTGACTGGTCCAACACAGTTAAAAGAGGCAACCCAGACAGGGAATCACGAGATTACAGATTGGTTCTTTGTTAGGTCTGGCATTTTACATAACAAGTAGCTACTCCCATGAGAATGGCCTCAGATTTAGCAGGTCAATACCTTGTTGCTTATATCCACATTCAATTGCTCTGATTAGATTATTCAACAGCAAGAATCAATTCAGAGTCCATAAAATAGGGGGAAACAAAGACAACTGGTTTGCCTGCGTCTCCTGTCGTTGATTAGACTGTAGTTTCTTCTGGCCAACACCAGGGAGGAAGTTATGTGCTGATTGAAAGTTGGAGCTAGGGACGGAGCTAAAAAGCCAGAATTTAAAGCTGTCACCAGGGAGAGAGTGACGAGTCGAGTTAGTATCGTCACTAGGAAGCGGGATGACAATGGTCACCAGGGAGGGAAAATACACAGAAAGAAAATGGAAAATACACAGACAGAAAATGGATGTCAGGAAAGCGGCGACTCACTGAAATCCAAAGGGAGTGGCGGGCCGACATGAAATGATCACTGACGCCTTTGTTATTATGGCCGAAAGGGGGCAGTGACGAGCAAAAAGGGAAGGAGAGGCCCACCAGATAAAATGACCAGAGGAGACGGAGTGACACATTGAGAAGAAAGAGAGGGTAATTGGTCGATGTAAAATGGTTGATTAGGAAGGAGAGACGCACGGACCGAAAGTGTCTGATGGGCTGTTTGGGTTAGTGATAACTTGGTTAAAAAGAGCTCCTGGAAGGAAAGGAGTAAGACGTCGATTGAAAATGACCGTCACTACGGTTAATTTTGTCGAGGCAAAGGGAGAAGTTTGCTGGCTGAAAAAGAACCCGTCGGTTGTGTTGACAGGGGCACCAAGGAGTTAGTGACGCCTTGGTTAAAGTGAGCAGCAGGGAAGGAGTGAATGAGTGAATGACACATCAAAAGGTCAGGGGAGACGTAGAGCGGTGTGGAAGAGGGAGGGTCACTGAGACAGGCAGGGGCGCAGGAGAAGGAGGGACGCGGAAGGGGCAGAGCGTCACCCGGTTCGGATATGACCCAAGTGCGGAGTGAGAGACACTGGAGCCGGTCGATATTTCACAGACCTTAATGCGAACAGTGTTAAAGGGAAAAAGAAAACAATAACCGCTCGGCCAAACAGGGCCGTTGACCAAAATCCTCAAATGGAAAACGAAGCCAATACTGCGGCTGAAAAGAACAACCGAGAATAAAACGAACACCGCTCGTCTTCAGAGTCAGTTTAATCCACAGTCCAATGTTTCAGCCAAGGTGGAATGCAGATATCAAAGCGTAGCTATGTCCAAGTCTCGAACAAGCACTACGAAGACGAATATGGAGTTAAATATTACCACAATGCGGTAATAATTAGTTGACACGTGTATGTCCACAAGCGCAATCGCCGTATCTACTGCGCTGCCGAATCCGTGGCTGTGACACAGAGAGGCTACAGGTGGATCTCAGAACCACTGCGGTTGACAATCACATGTGACTTCTAGGGACGAGAAGAAGCCCAGAATGACTCCAAATGCCCGCCACGTCACTTGAAATGGTTGCTGGAAATGGAGTGATGGTAGAAATGAGCACAAAGGTTGGAGTGACGTACTGACTTAAAATGGGCGAATCCCTGGTTAATGTGAGCGTCAGGGATGCAGTGAGACACTCACTTACAATGGCTGCTGCCGGACACAGAATGGCTGCGAAAGAACATCCAATGACCACGGACACAATCCAGGGGTCGACTGTGTTCTAGATGGCAATCGCGGTATTTAACCTTGAAACAGTAAATGGACTGTTTTGTATCGTCTTGCGTATATATGATTTAATTCTAAAAAATGACTCATTGAATGAACTATATATATAGAATTCACATGTGTAAATATGTTCCTGGGGGGGGGCGGGGGTGCATCGATGTGCTTGGGAGGAAGAGGAGCGATAGGACAAAGAGGTCACTGGTGAGACTCTGGGCGTTGTGAAGTACCTTCTGCAACAATAGACGAAAGGAAGGGCAAGGAATTCTCATGTGAGTTGATTGTTGGGGTAAGTTAAATTATCCCCTCTACTGGAGGAGCCTGATCATTTACGAGTAGAAGTATTGCTGAACCTGTTGCTATGGGACCTGACGCTCCTGTCACTCCTTCCGGACAGCAGCATGGAGAAGTGAGCATCACCTGGGTGATGGGCGTCCCTGATATTGAATGCTGCTTTCCGGTGATTTCACTCCTTGTCGATGTTTTCAGCGGCGGGGAGGGATGTACATCTGATGGACTGGCTGCATCCACAACTTTTCATTGTTTATTCTAATCAAGGAACTTGGTGTTTCCATACCAGACAATGAAGCAACCAGGCAGGGTCCTCTCCACTATACTACTCTAGAATTTGGCTAAGTTTCAGATGACATGCTAAATCTGCACAGCCTGACGTAGTATAGACGGTAAATATCACTCAGTCTTTCCAGGATAACGACGAACAAATTCTTCTCCTCTGAGCCTCTACACTAAGGATCCCATTCAATATGGGGGATATTATAGTTACAAATGGAAATATACTCCAAGATCAGGCCTTCTTGTCAGAACCGGGAAGCAGGGGAAACAGATTCACCACAAGCTTCAATTTAATCGTGGTGTGTTTACAGTGTTTACAGTGTTTACAATGTTTACAGTGTTTACAATGTTAACGGTGTTTACAGTGTTTACAGTGTTCGCAATGTTTACAATGTTTACGGTGTTTACAGTGTTCACAATGTTTACAATGTTTACGGTGTTTACAGTGTTTACAATGTTTACAATGTTTACAGTGTTTACAGTGTTTTACATGTTTCTGGTGTTTACAATGTTTACAGTGCTTTTAGTGTTTACAGTGTTTACAATGCTTACAGTGTTTACAATGTATAAAATGCCTTGGGATTCCCGTTAATACTCTTCACTCTAGTCATTTCCTCGTCACTATTCACTCCAACGATTCACAATTTGACTTGCTTGTTGATTCCTCATATTCCCCGAGACCCAGTACACTATCAGCATTCCAAACTTTACATTGTCTTCACTTATTTCTGACATTCAGAATATTTCCCTCCTATCCCTGCCACCACATCTCTCTCTCTCTCTCTCTCTCTCTTTCTCCCTCTCACTCTCTGCACTAAAGACAAAAGCGAGGGGGAAAGAAAGGATGGGTTATGACGCAATCAGCAGTGGTTTTACTGACGAAAGTATACCCCATGATCAGGCAGTTGTGTTAGAGCCGAGAAACAGAGGTAACGGACTCGCCAAAACGTTCAATGTAATCCGGGAATGAGGTAAGGTGCAAAGTGGATTTCTCTGGGACGCTGAAGCCAGTGATGCCTTCGGAAGCAGCTGTAAACAGCTGGTTTGTTACCTTAAGGCAACAAACACAAAATCTTAAAATAACTTAGCACACCAGATAGCAGTTACAGAAAAGAGTAAATTATGATTGTGTGTGTTGTTTTCTGTTTCAAGCATCAGCAGATTTTCTCCCGTGTTAGTTCTATAACTCTGTTCATCACATTGTTTCCATTTATACACAGGTGGTTTACAGAAGAGGGATCATGAAGGCAGCTTGGTTGTAATAATTTACAGTATTTATTTCTAACGTTTAATTGAGCTTCAAAATCCGATTCAATGGGTATTTCAGCATATTCTTGATTTCTTCTCTGAATTTGCTCTGGGTCAGGGCGTAAATAAAAGTGTTGGTGCAGGACCCGAGAATCTGCAGCATTCCCGATATTTCTTCAGTGAGGTAGCGGGGATCTGTTACAGAATAATAAACAAAACTCATTGAAATCCGTTGATAGATATAAAATGCCTGCCGTGTTATCCAGCACAGTATGAAACTACCGGTTATGCTGAAGAGCAAAACGATGGATTTGCGTCGGTTCTCCATCTCCCGGTCCTTGTCATTCTCTCCATTCCTTCGTCCCCGGAGCCCCCGGCGGGCTCGGCTGGCTGCGAGAATCTTCCTAACAGTTCGAATATTGAGCAGCAATATCAGCAAGAATGGAACACAAGGGGTTAAAATGCGGTGAAACACTGCAAATGCCGCCCATGAGGGAGAAATTTTGTAACTCGATGTATAAACACAATACCAGGGAACACCATCAATTACTACCAAAGGCTCGTATACAAAGCCCCAGGGGACAGTCTCCAAACAGGCCAGCAAACTCACTGTCCCGATAACCACAGCCGCCGTCCTCTCGGTGCAATATTTTGTTTTCAGCTTCTCACAGCAAATAGCCACAAATCGATCGAAGGTGAAAGCGACAGTCAGCCAGACTGAGGTCACAGTGCTCGCAAAAATAAACCATACACAGATTCTGCACACAGGAGTGATGAACAGGAATGAACGGCGAAAATAAATCCAAGCAGTCCACGTCAGCAGCGGATAGGAGATAACCAGCAAGAGATCGGCGGCGGCCATTCCCACCATGTAACGATTGACGCATTTGGACAGACCGCAATTTCCCCGGGGCACAATCACAACCGCCAGCAGGTTCGCTGAAAGAGAGACAGGGAACAGCAAGTTGAAAAAAAGATACCGAACAGAGGCTAGTGCAGCAATGTGAGCGGATACCGTAATACTTCCATGTCATTGATGCGTTTTGTGCTGGAATATTCCAAAGAGGGCGTAGATCTGGAGGGGACAAGGAAGGACGTTACACAGTAAAATAAAAGCAATATAATTTGTGTACGGATTCCTTACTGATGACCGAAATGCGAAGTGGCAGCGGGAAATGAAAGCTGGGTAATTACCTCCTCACAGTCCATACTGGATGGAACATTTTCTACCGGCGCCTCCGCATTTCGTGTCAGAAAATGAGTACATCCGCACCCTGATTGCATGATAGTTCCAAAAGACAGTCATCAGCTTCTATGGTGCTCGCTGTCAGGACAATCGAAGGACGGTACAAAAGAATGGAATATGCTGGAAACACGCATCCAGACAAAAGAGACTTTCTGGAAGCAAAAAACAGTTAAAGTGTCTCTTCTCATAAACGTTCTCAGAGAGGTCCCTGACAAACCTGTTAAGATTTCTCTTTCCATTCAAACCGATTGGGATTTAGTGTTTAAAGAATTTTCCATGTTTGTTTCCTAATCCAGCAAATTCCACCAGTGACTTTACAATAGAACATTGACTGATGCCACCATTAAAACGCAATCTGACACAACGTGAGAGAGAGAGGCGACACCTCCCATTGAAACTATCAAGGGAAGCAGGGGAGAGGAATTCGTCGTTCATTATAGACAACTCAGTGTCGCTTTCAGATTACTGAATCTGTGTCAGATGTAGATATAATATAATACATTTTATGGTGTTGATAACTATGAAGCCACACGTCTATTGTGATAATTGGCTCAATAACGACTTCACTGAGTTGTCCATCAACTGCTTCACAGTCAGTCACAGCGCACACATTTATTAAAAATCCACAAGTTTAATGCTGCAACATGGAACTACTCACATTTTCTAAAGTGTTACTACCAGTCGGCGGTTTTATCATTGCACCTCACACGACCACTCACATACAAATGCAGACAATCAATCGGTATAAACACGGGGAGTAATATATCCGATTTCAGCACAGCCACCACCGGACCAAAAGCAGAAAATTACATTATTCAACAGAAGCAACTGGGAAACTCTGCCTGAGCCGTTGAATTCCAGAATCGCTAAATTCCAGCATCGGTTTGTTTTTAGATCCAGATCCTGAAATCCACATTCCCGATGTTTTCATTTCATTCCTGAAATGCGGCAGACTGGGACTGGACATGTGTCAGTGGAATCCAGCGACTGAAACAATTACAGCAATGGATTTCAACTTCAGTTCCCACCTACAGCAACGATACGGCGGCTTACCGGGAATTCCAAAGGCTGAAATTAAAGGATAGTAAACTTCCCCTATTCTCAGGATGACTGGATAACTCATTTCAGTGAGAAATTGATTTCTATTGCTTTTCAATTCACAGCGCCGGCAGAAATTCTGAGCTGGTGCTTTCAAAATGTCCCTGATTTATACAAAGGAGCAATCTCGAGAGATACGGTTATACCCCTGACTAAAGTCATTAGTTACAATTACTTGAGCAAACAGTTTTATTCAACACCATTGACTCTGATGTAAATATTGAGCAGATTGAAGAGAAATATATCAAATTTATTTGGTATTACGTCAGCAGTGGAAATTATGACAAAATCTGAGCTTTCTGTTGGAGCAGCCATATTTGCAGGGTTCATGTTTTTGTTGGCTAATTATTAATATAACCATAACCATATAACAATTACAGCAGGGAAACAGGCCATCTCGGCCCTTCTAGTCCGTGCCGAACTCTTACTCTCACCTAGTCCCATGACCTGCACTCAGCCCATAACCCTCCATTCCTTTCCTGTCCAAAGATCTATCCAATTTAACTTTAAACGACAACATCGAACCTGCCTCAACCACGCCTGCTGGAAGCTCGTTCCACACAGCCACCACTGTCTGAGTACAGAAGTTCCCCCTCATGTTACTCCTAAACTTTTGCCCTTTAACTCTCAACTTATGTCCTCTTGTTTGAATCTCCCCCACTCTCAATGGAAAAAGCCTATCCACGTCAACTGTGTTTATCGCTCTCATAATTTTAAATACAGCTATCAAGTCCCCCCTCAGTCTTATACGTTCCAAAGAGTAAAGACCCAACTTGTTCAACCTTTCTCTGTAACCAACACCCCCGCCCAGAGAGCCTCGCGTCCCTGAGCCGGAACACTACGGTGGAGATTTGTGGAAGTGCTGGGCCTTCCTCCTTCAGTGCTCCCTGGTGTTTGAACAACAGTCGTTAACTTACTCCACAGATAAGTCAAAGATTTCTTATGTCATGGGGTTGCTGCGGGGAAGTGCAGTAGCGTGGGCCACAGCAGTTTAGGACAACCAACCGGATAATGGAATGTATTCAGGTCAAGGACCTAAATTTTACCAAACCTAATTTCGATGGCATAAGAAGGAACTGGTAAATGATGTGTTAGTAGAGGGCGTCGGAAAAGTGTACAGCATTTAACAAGGCATTGGTGGCAGAATGTCCATGTTAGAGTAATTGGCCACGCAGACAAAATTAGGCCAGCTCTTTTGTCAATGGTCATGAAGGGCATGAGCAGAGGAAAAGAAGAGATATGTGCCAGATACAGGCAGCTGGAATCAGACCAGTTCCTTGTTGAGTATAAGGGTCCTGAGAGTACATTAGTGGGACGTATGGTGACCATGCCTAAGACTTCCGCACAGAACTGCAGTAGTTTTAAGTGTCACACTGTACTGATGCCGAAAAGAAAACCAATTCTTAATTTTCTCTATTGTGGACTAAGAGTGGGAAGGGGGCAGGGAGAATGGATTCATGGTCGAGAGGGGACGGAATGTAAAGAGCCAGAGAGGCATTCTGCAATGATCAATAAATAAATTGTTTGCAATTAAATGTCCTTGTCTGGTATCCCATTGCTGGGCAGCACCCGCAACACTCCCTCCCTCGCCCCTGGCACTACGTTCCTGCTATCTGTCCTACACCCCTCCAGTGGGGCTCCACACTCCCCATATCCAACATCCTTTGATCCCCACGGATTTACAAAGACACAGGATATACAGCAGTTGATAGAAATCTAGAGCGATACACCAACTGTGCTGAGGGAGCTCAGCAGGTCAGGCAGCATCAATGGATAGGAATATGGCGCAGCAATTTCGGGCCGAGACCCTTCATCACGACTCGAAAGGCAGAGGGAAAGACTGGAAATGAAGATTTACAAAGACGCTCTCTTCTCCATGTTGACAAGTAACGTAATATGCAAATATCTGGCGATGATTTTTCATCATGAATGAGTACGGGACAGGTTCTGGAGGATTGGAGGGTTGCGGATGTTGTTCCCTTGTTCAAGAAAGGGAGCAGAAAAAGCCGAGGATATTATAGAGCAGTGAGTCTTAATTCAGTGGTTGGTAAGTTGATGGAGAAGATCCTGAGAGGTAGGATTTATGAACATTTGGAGAGGCATAATAAGATTAGGAATATTCAGCATGGCTTTGTCAAGGGCAGGTCGTGCCTTACGAGCCTGATCGAATTTTCTGAGGATGTGACTAAACACATTGATGAAGGAAGAACAGTAGATGTAGTGTATATGGATTTCAGCAAGGCATTTGTTAGGGTACCCCATGCAAAGCTTATTAGGAAAGTAAGGAGGCATGGGATCCAGCGGGGCATTGCTTTGTGCATCCAGAACTGGCTTGCCCGCAGGAGGCAAAGAGTGGTTGTAACGGGTCATATTCTACACGGACGTCGGTCACCAGTGGTGTGCCTCAGGGATCTGTTCTGGGACCCCTATCCTTCGTGATTTTTATACTGACCTGGATGAGGAAGTGGAGATATGGTTTAGTAGATCTACTGATGACACAAAGTTTAGGAATGTTGTAGATAGTGTGAAGGACTGTCAGAGGTTACAGCGGGATATTGATAGGATGGAAAACTGAGCTGAGAAGTGGCAAATGGAGTTCAATCCAGATAACTGTGAGGTTTTTCATTTTGGCTGGTCAAATGTGATGGCAGAATATAGCATTCATGGTAAGACTCTTGGCCGTGTGGAGAATCAGAGGGATCTTGGAGTCCAACTCCACAGGACACTCAAAGCTGCTGCGCAGGTTGACGCTGTGGTTAAGAAGGTATACGGTGCATTAGCCTTCATCAACTCCGGGATTGAGTTTAAGAGCCGAGAGGTAATGTTGCAGCTATCTAGGACCCTGCTCAGACCCTATTTGGAGAACTGCGCTCAGTTCTGGTCGCCTTACTACAGGAAGGACGTGGAAACCATAGGAAGCGTGTAGAAGAGATTTACAAGGATGTTGCCTGAATTGGGGAGCATGCCTTATGAGAATAGGTTGAGTGAACACGGCCTTTTCTCCTTGGTCCGGCGGAGGATGAGAGGTGACCTGATAGAGGTGTACTGTACAAGGTAATGACAAGCATTGATCGCGTGGATAGTCAGAGGCTTTTCCCCAGGGCTGAAATAGCTAGCACGCGAGGACATATTTTAAGGTGCTTAGAAGTAGGTACAGAGGAGATGTCAGTGGCAATTTCTTTTTTACACAGAGTGTGGTGAGTGCGTGGAATGGGCTGCTGGCACCAGTGCTGGAGGCAGAACCGATAGGGTCTTTTAAGGAACTCATGGATAGGTTCATGGAGCTTAGAAAAATGGAGGGCAATGAGTAAGCCTAGGTAGCTCTAAGGTAAGGACATGATCGGCACAGCTTTGTGGGCCTAAGTGCCTGTATTGTGCTGTAGGGATTCTATGTTTCTATGTAATCTCAGGCATCCCTGCTCCATATATGTGCCTACGTCTTTTGTACAGCATTAAAAAATAGCGGTAATGGGTATCCTTGCTACACTGCTATCACAAAAATAACCAGATGGTTTGAGTCGCAAAAATAAATTGAGGTGCTTTTATTTACCAAAAAACAAGACTAAAACCGGAAAAAGAATCAATATATATATAGAGAGAGAGAGCCCCCCTCAGACCATACACAAAAGAAAACTAACCCCAAAGCCTTGGTAACCTGAGGCTTATAACTGCTAAGCCTCTTCCCCTGGACCAACCAAAAGCTAATTAACTCAATTATCGAATTAAAGCTGGTATCCTCCACCATCAGCACACCTGTGCAGGTGGCTGCTGCCTCTGCATGAGACAGCTCCGTGCAGCAGCTCTGGTTCAGACCCAGTCACTATTACTGCTGGGGATGAGTGTTTCACCGAGTGCCCCATGTGCCGTCCGTAGTTAGTGACGGGCCTTCGTCGCAACTGCACAGTACTGTATATTTGTATACTGTATATTTGGGTTTAATGGGTTACTTCATGCCTGGGTGTCGGGTGTGTTTGTCGAATAGACACTGATAGTGTGAAGGCTGATCTATGTGTAGAATCACAGAAAACCACAGAAATATTAAATTAATACATCTCATCTACATTCACTGGTGAAGCCGACATCGTTTGTGAGCTCACTGGAGGGAACTGTGCTATCAACTGTAGAATGGATGATTTATAGGAGTTCATCATGAATGTAGTCAGATCCCGGCCATCTTTATCAGAGGATAATACGGGAAACGATCAAAAGGTTGTTGTGCCCCTGGGAGAGATCATTATGTAATATATCAAAATACCGGGAGATAGATCATCTGTCGGCATATTCGGAAACAGAGATAAACCAGGGTACGACCGGCAGATGAGCTTTTCAATAACGAAGAGTCAGATATCGGATGTGATTCAGATGGAGAGGATCTACCTGCAGAGACAAGCAGTGTCGCCAGCAGCGGGTTGGTTTGACCGAGTGGGCGAAGAAGTGACAGGTGGAAGGCAATGTATAGAGGTGCGGGATATGCACTTCGTAACGAACGATTATGGTGTAGATAGGCTTCTAATGGGGGAAAATTACGAAGCAATGGATGCATAGAGACTTATGAGTTCTTATTGTAGATTCCCTGAAGGCTAACTTGAAGGCTAACTTTCAAGAGGTCTCGATTTTGCTGCTGCAGAAGGTGTGGACACCAAGTCATTGCGTGTAGGGAAGAAAGGGGTGTGAAGATGTTTGATTGGTGAGGGAGCTAACGGTTTACGAGAGGAAAGAGATTGGGGTTGAGGAACAAATCAGGCAATCTTGAATCATTGGGATCTATTTCGGGGAAGGTACGACTTGTACATTAGAGATGGATTACACCTGAACACAAATGGTACTAATATCCTAGCGGGATTGTTTAATAGCTGTTAGGGAGGGTTTAAACTAAGTTGGCAAGGGGAAGGAAACTAAGGTGTTAGGATCGAGGAAGAGGAAAATAGAAATAAGTCAAAAATACTGTGCAGCAAAGATGGTAAGAAGGACAGGCCGGTGACTATACAGGATAATTCGCTGCAAAATAGATACATAGCACAAGTGGCAACAGGTACCGATCTAAATGTACTGTACTTAAATGCACGCAGCATTAGAAATAAAGTGGATGACCTTGCTGCACAGCTGCACATTAAAAGGTATGACATTGTGGCCATCACCGAGTCATGGCTAAATGATGGATGTGATTGGGAGCTGAATATCCCAGGATGCACAGTGTACAGGAAGGATAGGAAGGTAGGTAAAGCGGGTGGCGTGGCCCTGATGGTAAGTAACGATATCAAATCAATAGAAAGAAGGGACATAGGATCAGAAGAGGTAGAATCCTTATGGGTAGAATTAAGAAATGGCAAGGGTAAAAAACACTAATAGCAGTTATATACAGGCCTCCAAACAGCAGCCGGGATGTGGACTAGAAGTTGTAGCTGGAAATAGAAAAAGCCTGTCAGAAGGAAAATGTCAAGATAATTATGGTGGATTTTAATATGAAAGTGGATTGGGAAAGTCGGGAAGGTAATTGATCTCAGGAGAGGGAATTTGTAGAATGCCTACAGGATGGCTTTTTGGAGCAACTTGTCCAGAAGCCCACCAGGGGACCGGTTGTTTTGGACTGGGTGCTGTGTAACGAACCTGAGGCGATTAGGGAGCTGGAGGTAAAGGAACCTCTTGGAAGCAGTGACCATAATATGATTGAGTTCAGTTTCAAATTTGAAAAGGAGAGGATGGTATCAGGTGTATCGATATTTTAGTGGAAAAGGGGAAATTACAGTGGTATGAGAGAGGAACTGGCCCAAGTCGATTGGAAAAGTAAGCTAAATGGAGGGACGGCAGAGCAGAATTGGATGAAATTCCTACAAGAAATAAGGAAAATGCAGGAAAAATATATTCCAAGAAAAAAGAAAAGCATGAATGGAAAAATGGCACAAATGTGGCTAAGGAGAGAGGTTAAGGCAAAAATAAAAGCAAAAGAAACGGCGTACAAGGAAGCAAGAATTAGTGGGAAAATGAGGACTGGAAGACTTTTAAAAACTTACAGAAGGAAACTAAGAAAGTCATTAGGAAAGAAAAGATGAATTATGAAAGGAAGTTGGCGATTAACATAAAAAGGATACTAAGAGTATTTTTTTTAATATATGAAGAGTAAAGGAGTGACAAGGGTAGATACGAGACCGATTGAAAATGATGCTGGAGAAATTATAATGGATAACAAAGAGATGGTGGCGGAAGTGAATCAGTATTTTGCATCAGTCTTCTCACTGGAAGACATGATCAATATACCTGATAGCCAGAGGTATCAGGGAATAGAATTAGTTACAGTCAAGATTACTAGAGAGAAAGTGCTTGGGAAGCTAAGTGGACTAAGAATAGATAAGTCACCCGGTCCGGATGAGGTGCACCCAAGGGTTCTGAAGGAGGTGGCTTTGGAGATTGGGGAAGCATTGGAAATGATCTTCCAGGAATCAATAGACTCTGGCATGGTTCCGGAGGACTGGAAGGTCGCAAATGTAGTTCAGCTATTTAAGAAAGGAAGGAGGCAACAAAAAGAAAATTACAAACCTATTAGTCTTACTTCGGTATTTGGAAAGATATTGTAGTCAATCCTCAAGGACGAGGTTATGAAATACCTCGAGGTGCATGACAAGATAGGCGGAAGCCAGCATGGTTTCATGAAGGGAAGATCCTGCCTCACCAACCTATTGGAATTTTTTGAGGTAATCTCGAATAAGTTTGACAAAGGAGAGTCTGTGGATGTTGTGTATTTGGATTTTCAAAAGGCCTTCGATAAGGTGCCGCATATGAGGCTGCTTAATAAGATGAGAGGCCATGGAATTATAGGAAAGATATTGAAATGGGTGGAGCATTGGCTGATAGGCAGAAAGCAAAGGGTGGGAATAAAGGGATCCTATTCTGATTGGTTGCCAGTTACTAGTGGTGTTCCGCAGGGGTCAGTGTTGGGGCCGCTTCTTTTTACGTTGTATATCGATGAATTGGATTATGGATTAAATGGTTTTGTGACTAAGTTTGCGGAAGACACCAAGATAGGTGGAGGAGCAGGAAATGTTGAAGAAACGGAGAGGTAGCAGAGAGACTTAGTCAGTTTAGGAGAGTGGACAAAGAAATGGCAGATGAGATACAACGTTGACAAATGTACAGTTGTACATTTTGGAAGAAGAAATAATCGGACAGATTATTATTTAGATGGGGAGAAAATTCAAAAATCGGAAGTGCAAATGCCCTTGGGGGTCCTCGTGCAGGATGCCCTATAGGTTAACCACCAAGTTGGATCGGCGGTAAGGAAAGCAAATGCTATGTTGGCATTCATTTCAAGAGGTATAGTGTATAAGAGTAAGGAGGTGTTGATGAGGCTCTATGGGGCATCAGTGAGACCTCATTTGGAATACTGTGTGCAGTTTGGGGCCCTCTATCTTAGAAAGGATGTACTGATGTTGGAGAGAGTTCAGAGAAGCTTTACGAGGATGATACCTGGAATGCAGGGGCTAAGATATGAGGAGCGTTTGTCGGCTCTTGGACTGTATTCATTCGAGTATAGAAGAATGAGACGGGATCTCATAGAAATATTTCGAATGTTCAAAAGATTGGACAGAGTAGATGTGGAAAGGTTGTTTCCCTTGGTGGGTGAGTCCAGGACAAGAGGACATAGTCTTAGAATTAGAGAGTACCCAGTTAAAACAGAGATAAGGAGGATTTTTTTTTAGCCAGAGGGTCGTGGATTTGTGGAATTCGTTTCCACATACAGCTGTGGAGGCCCGATCATTGAGGGTGTTTAACGAGGAGATTGACAGGTATCTAATTAGTCAGGGTATCAAGGGATATGGGGAAAAAGCTGAAAAGATGGGTGAATAGTTTAGCTCATGGGGGAGCTGCGGAGCAGACTCGATGGGCCGAACAGCCTACTTCTGCTCCTTTGTCTTATATATGATCTTGTAAAATCTGCCATCGGATCTGCTTCATTTTCTGGTACTAGATTCTGGATGTCCTGTTCTCCAGTTCGCTGCCCGCTTATTGTGCTAGGACACTTTCCGAGACGGAACTGAGAAATTCTGTCCTATTTTAACCTGAGGAAGTGCCATTGAATATTACGGAGATTAAGTTGCCTGTGATAACAGCCGTGTTAATATGGCAGATGTCCAAAATCTATCTCACGAACAGCTCTTCTTTTCTCCGCATTGCTTTTTTTTTGGTGATACGGTGGGGTGGGGTAGGGTGGTTGGGTGTGCTGTCTCTATAGAATACTCCCAAACGAGTGATTGATCCCTTTCTGCTTCTGAAATCTACTCACAGTCTATCCATAGAAAACCATAGAAACTACGGCACAGAAACAGGCCTTTTGGCCCTTCTTGGCTGTACCAAACCATTTTCTGCCTAGTCCCACTGACCTGCACACGGACCATATCCCTCCATACACCTCCCATCCATGTATCTGTCCAATTTATTCTTAAATGTTAAAAAAAGAACCCGCATTTACCACCTCGTCTGGCAGCTCATTCCATGTTCCCACCACTCTCTGTGTGAAGAAGCCGCCCCCCACCAAACGTTCCCTTTAAACTTTTCCCCCCTCATCCTTAACCCATGTCCTCTGTTTTTTTTTTCTCCCCTTGCCTCAGTGGAAAAAGCCTGCTTGCATTCACTCTATCAATACCCGGCATAATTTTAAAAACCTCTATCAAATCTCCCCTCATTCTTCTACGCTCCAGGGAATAAAGTCCTAACTTATTCAACCTTTCTCTGTAACTGAGTTTCTCAAGTCCCGGCAACATCCTTGTAAACATTTTCTGCACTCTATCAACCTTATTTATATCCCTCCTGTAATTTGGTGACCAAAACTGAACACAATACTCCAGATTCGGCCTCACCAATGCCTTAAACAACCTCATCATAACATTCCAGCTCTTATACTCAATAATTTGATTAATAAAGGCCAATGTACCAAAAGCTCTCTTTATGACCCTATCTACCTGTGACGCCACTTTTAGGGATTTTTTTTATCTGTATTCCCAGATCCCTCTGTTCCACTGCACTCCTCAGTGCCTTATCATTAACCCTGTATGTTCTACCTTGGTTTGTCCTTCCAACATGCAATACCTCACACTTGTCTGTATTAAACTCCATCTGCCATTTTTCAGCCCACTTTTCCAGCTGGTCCAAGTACCTCTGCAGGCTCTGAAAACCTTCCTCACTGTCTACTACACCTCCAATCTTTGTATCATTAGCAAATTTGCTGATCCAATTTACCACATTATCATCCAGATCATTGATATAGATGACAAATGACAATGAACCCAGCACTGATCCCTGTGGCACACCACTAGTCACAGGCGTCCACTCAGAGAAGCAATTCTCTACCACCACTCTCTGGTTTCTTCCATTGAGCCAATGTCTAATCCAATTTATCACCTCTCCATGTATACCTAGCAACGGAATTTTCCTAACTAACCTCCCATGCGGAACCTTTTCAAAGGCCTTACTGAAGTCCATGTAGACAATATCCACTGCCTTCCCTTCATCCACTTTCCTGGTAACCTCCTCGAAAAACTTCAATAGATTGGTCAAACATGACCTACCACGCACAAAGCCATGTTGACTCTCCCTAATAAGTCCCTGTCTATCGAAATGCTTGTCGATATCGTCTCTTACTACGCCCTCTAATAACTTACCTACTACCGACGTTAAACTTACTGGCCTATAATTTTCCGGATTACTTTTCTATCCTTTTTTAAACAACGGAACAACATGAGCCACTCTCCAATCCTCCGGCACCTCACCTGTAGACAGCAACATTTTAAATATTTCTGCCAGGGCCCCTGCAATTTCAACACTAGTCTCCTTCAAGGTCCGAGGGAACACCCCGTCAGGTCCCGGGGATTTATCCACTTTAATCTTCCTCAAGACAGCAGGGACCTCCTCCTTTTCGATCTGTACAGTTTCCATGATCTCACTACTTGTTTCCCTTAATTCCATAGACTTCATACCGATTTCCTTAGTAAATACAGACGCAAAAAAACTGTTCAAGATCTCCCCCATTTCCCTTGGTTCCGCACATAGCCGACCACTCTGATTTTCAAGAGGACCAATTTTATCCCTTACAATCCTTTTGCTCTTAATATACCTGTAAAAGCTCTTTGGATTATCCTTCACTTTGACTGCCAAGGCAACTTAATGTCTTGTTTTAGCTCTCCTGATCTCTTTCTTAAGTATTTTCTTGCACTTCTTATACTCCCCAAGCACCTCATTTACTCCCTGCTTCCTATACATGTCATACAACTCCCTCTTCTTCTTTATCAGAGTTGCAATATCCCTTGAGAACCAAGTTTCCTTATTCCTATTCACTTTGCCTTTAATGCTGACAGGAACATACAAATTCCGCACTCTCAAAATTTCTCCTTTGAAGGCTTCCCACCTACCGATCACATCCTTGCCAGAAAACAACCTGTCCCAATCCACGCTTTTTAGATCCTTTCTCATTTCTTTAAATTTGGCCTTCTTCCAGTTAAGAACCTCAACCCTAGGACCAGATCCATCCTTGTCCATGATCAAGTTGAAACTAATGGTGTTATGATCACTGGAACCAAGGTGCTCCCCTACACAGACTTCTGTCACTTGTCCTAACTCGTTTCCTAACAGGAGATCTAATATTGCATCCCCTCCAGTTGGTCCCTCTATATATTGATTTAGAAAACTTTCCAGAACACATTTTACAAACTCTAAACCATCTAGACCCCTAACAGTATGGGAGACGCAATCAATATATGGAAAATTAAACTCCCCTACCACCACAAACTTATGTTTCATGCATTTGCCTGCTATCTCTCTGCAGATTTGCTCTTCCAAGTCTCTTTGACTATTGGGTGGTCTATAATACAATCCCACTATTGTGGCCATACTTTCCCTGTTTCTCAGCTCCAACCATAAGTACTCAGTAGACAAGCCCTCTAATCTGTCCGGCCTGAGCACTGCTGTAATATTTTCCCTAACAAACAATGCTACTCCCCCACCTTTCATTCCTCTGCCTCGATCACATCTGAAACATCGGAACCTTGGAATATTAAGCTGCCAGTCCTGCCCCTCCTGTAGCCAAGTTTCACTAATTGCTATAACGTCATAATTCCACGTGTCAATCCACGCCTTCAACTCATCCGCTTTCCCCGCAATACTCCTAGCATTGAAATATATGCACCTCAGAAGATTTTTACCACCACTCACAACCTTTCTATTAGCGGATTTGCTTGAACTTTTAACATCATTTATTTTCACCCCAATCCTGAGATTACCACCCTCGAGGTCTTGCTTTTCAAATTCCTACTAAGCTCTCTATACTCACTCTCCAGGGCTTCCTCACTCTTCCTTGCTATGTCATTGGTACCGATGTGCACCACGACATCTGGCTGATCACCCTCCCACTTCAGAATGTCATGCAATCGATCAGAGACATCCTTGACCCTGGCACGCGGGAGGCAACAAACCATCCTGGATTCTCTGTCCAGAGACAATCTCCACGGTTTCTCTCCTCGCTGCTGTTGTGTAACTATAAATCACTCCCCGTGTTTCAATGGAACTCCCTTTACTCTCGTAATCCGACTCTCTCTATTTTGAAACTTCTGAACCCGGGTATGTCTGGAAGCCAACTCCGTCCTTCTGCTTGTCAATTTTCTGTGATAGTTTGGAGTTTACTTCAACCAATGTAACAATCATGCCAGCCCATTGAAAGTTTACCCAGTTTCCATGAAGAATGCAAGTTCAGGATGACCAGGCAAATGATTCTTTGAATTTATGACAAATCTACTCATGTTTAAAACTGTTTATTCGATGACTCCGCTGAATTGCATTTGGAGGTGGACGTTATCTACACCGAAGGCCATTTAATGTAAACACACACTTCAGTCCATTCTTTAGCTCTTTTCTGAATTTCCTCTGTGTCAGTGTATAGATACACGTATTGGTGCACATACTCAGAATCTGCAACATGAACCCAAATTGCTGTAGTATATATACCGGGGAACTCAAGTACCTGTCCTCATAAAGATAGTTTTCCGCTTTCCATTTCAGGGTATGAACTACATAGGGCATCCAAAATAATATGAAATTAGCCGAAATTGCAAACAACAAGATCATCGATTTTCTGCGGTTTTCCGCCTCAGTATCTTTCTCATTATCACTGCTGTTCCGAAGCCCTCTGCGGACTCTATTTGCCGCAATGATATGTCTTATTGTTAACCCATTCAACACTAGCGTTAAGCCGACTGGTAGCAACGGTGTTAAAATGCTATCCATTAATACGAACCCTTTCCACAGGGGTGAAGTAGCGTATTCATGTGTGAAGGCGCAATGCCAGGGGGTGTTGTCAATGATGGCATAAGGTTCAACGGCAAAGTAAAATGGGAGACATTTCCCGCAGCTCAGTATAACCATGGTCACCATAACCGCCATTGCTGTTCTGCCAGTGCAGTATCGTTCCCGTATATTTCGACAAGATATTGCAATGAAACGATCGAAGGTAAAACTGACTGTAAACCAAACAGAACAGTCCCTCGTCATCACTACAAATACAAGTGTCAGAGCGCATACAGGAGTGATAAGCAGGAATCTAGAATAAATGTAAATATCGTTGGTCACTTTCACTAAACAGAATACTATAATCACCATCATATCCGCTGTTGCCATTCCAACCAGGTAACGGGTGATGCATTTGGAAAGTCCGCATTTCCCCCGAGATAAGATCACAATCGCCGTTAAATTAACTACAAGAAATTTGGAGAGAAATAAAGCACAGAATTATGGTTAGCTGCAAATGTCTGAATGTCCACCATTCTTCCGATGCTATGCACGGTATAGCCGTGTTTTTTTTTTTTTTTGAGAAGTGAACAGAAGCGGCAGAGTGTTGGCGACTTTCCGACCATTTAAAGCCGGGCATATGATTTCCACTATTCACGTACCGGTGAACGGTCGATCGCTCCATAAACAACACCATTTCCATTATTTGAGGTGAAATAGCTGAAGGGATTATTTGTAGTGAAATCATGAGATTTAATGAATAAGTTATGATTTATTGGCTTATGGAAGAACAGACCAGAGTGTCGATATTCGACTGGCCGGTCAGTTGAAAAAGTTTCCGATCTCGCAAAGCGACCATTAACAACAGAAAAAAAAAGCATAACATCGGGAAAATATGGAAAGTGAATAACAAAACTATCAGTTTCTCGAGCCCTCCATTCTGGAAATACCTTTCATCTGTGCTCAGTAGAAGTCCAAACAGCGCAGCAGAACAAAAAGCGAACAAGACAACGGCACCATACATATGGTGACCAGCTCCAGTGTCTTGCCAAACAGAACAGTCCCTCGTCACAACAAATACTACAAGTGTCCGAGCGCATACAGGAGTGATGAGCAGGGATCTAGAATAAATGTAGACATTGTTGGTCTGATCCATTAACGCGTAAACTATAACCGCCATCAGATCCGCTGTTGCCATTCCAACCAGATAACAAGTGACACATTTGGTGAGTCCGCATTTTCACCGTGATAGGATCACAATGGCCGTTAAATTAACTATAAGAAATTTGGAGAGAAAAAATAAGTCAACACAGAATTATCGTAGCTGAAAATGTCGGAATGCCCACTATTTTTCCAATGCTATGCAGGATATGATTTTTTTTTTTAGAAGTTAAAAGAATAAATTCAATTTGTGCGGACTCTGTCCGTGCTCTCCGGGTGGACAATACTGGACAGAAGTAGCAGTGAGTTGACGACTTTCCGACAGATCAGAGCCGGGCATCTGATTTCCATGTCTCGTCCCGGTGAAGGTCGATCGCTCCATAAACAACACCATTTCCACTGTTTGAGGTGAAATGGCTGAAGGGATTATTTGTGGTGAAATCATGAAATTTAACGCATAAATTATAATTTAGTGGTATATGGATATTCGGCTGGCCGGTCAATTGAAATAGCTTTGGATCTGGAAAAGCGACCACTGTCGGTTCAGAAAGCCAAACAAGGTGAAACTATGGAAATATGGCAATATCGGCAACAACGCAATTGACAAAAGAAATAAAAGGTATCACATAGAAAAGATATGGAAGCTGAATGAATAAACTATCAGATGCTTGAATCCTCAGTTCTGGAAACAGATTTCAGACGAAGGTAGCATCTGTGCTCAGTAAAAGTCCGAACAGTGCAACCGAACGAAAGCAAGATGACGGCGGCACCATACATTGAGTGACCAGCTCCAGTGCCTTACCAGGGATACCGATCGCTACAATTGCAGGATAGAAAATGCTCACGATGTAATAAATCGCTGGATATCCCATAATCCGGCAGAGGCAGCGTTCAGTTGCACGGGATGTTCTAACTGCTCATATGGACTGGTGGCAGGTTTTACAGAGTTATATACAGTTCAGAGTCATTCCACTGAGGCAATTAGCGTGGTTAGGACATCTGTCATATTAGTGACAACAAGCTACACAATACTTGCATTAAACTGTTTTCTCACTCTGTCACTATGACATGACGTCGTCTCCCCAAGGTATGTTACAAGTTATTAGCTTTCAAACAAATGATAATATGAAAATTGGCAATATAATTTCCAAGATACCTGGCTTCATTTGCTGGAATAGCACATCTTCTGGTCAGTGTTGTTTCTAACATAGTCAATCATCCTGAACAATCAACATAGATAACTAACTTCAAATTGATTTATTTTGTCACATTCGGCCGAGCGAATTCGCTTCTGACACTGAGGGCGAGACATCAGCTCGGCAGGTGCAATGGAGTACACTTTATTGAAGGGGAAGTTAGGATCATTTTTTTTCCTTTCGTTCGTTCTGGTCATTTCGAGTCATTTGAATGACGCAAATGACAGTAACCGCTGATGACATCTTTCATAATAAAACACGCTGTACGTATTTTCTTCTCCGCATACAATAGAGATCGAAATCAATATTGCAGAGACATTTCATGATAAGAAGTTCGGCGCCCACACGATTTTAGCTGCGGCTTGTGGACGGATTGATGAGCGTTCGTTTCTGGATTAGCAGAGAGCGGATGGCTGATTCTTTGACTCTAACAAGTTTTTCTTGCAGGATTGGTGTTAGGTCCTTTGTTATTATCATGTATTTTAATAATTTAGATGTCGATGTGGAAAACTGAATCAGAAGAATTGTGGACGTATCCTAGGCTGCGAGCGTTGTGTATAGCCAGGAACTCTATCCATGCTTGTAGCTTGATTTTCACTGGCTGGAAAATTGCTTGAAAAATGGCAGATGGAATTTAATATAGACAAGCGTGAGGTGTTCTGCGTATGAGGAAAGATACAACAAAATGAGCATATATTGAATAGACGGACTTTAGAGAGCAGGATTTAAAAAGAGACCTGGGAATGCAGATCGTTAATTCCAGGAAGGCGGCGTCACTGGCAGATCGGCTCGTATTGAGCCCTAATTACATTGGCTTTCAGAAACAGTTCTCTGAGTACAGGAGTTGGGCTGAAGCTGTACAACACGATGGTGAGGCCGTAGATGGAATATCGTTGGCAGTTGTGACCACCGACCTACAGTTTTGAATTGTCAATGTTTCAAAGTGTGCTGCGATAATTTAAAAGGAAGGGCTCAGGAGCTGAGGACAACAGTTAGAAGGAACTGTTGCATTAGAGTTTATTTCCTTGACAGCATGAAAATGAATGTAGATCTCACAGAATCATACAAAATTGTGCGAGCTGCAGACAGGATAAGTGCCTTCAGATTCTCCCCATCCTCTGAGTGAAACTACAACTACTTGATAGGTTTTGGTTGAAACGTGAAATATGCAAGAGGGGTATGTGGTAAAGCATATTCGCTAAGAGGGTCAAGCAAGTGTGGAAAGAACTGTCACTGTAAGTGATAGATGCGGATTCAGAATCAGAATCAAAATCTGGTTTATTATCAACGACAGGTGACGTGAAATTTGTTAACTACCTGTATCATTTCAGTAAAGGTTGTCTAGGTAAGGGCATGTGAGACGGGCCGAGGGTGCAGGTACATGGGACGAGGCGAAGGATCACAGAGGGATGTCCCAGCTGGGCGGGAGAGCCTACTTCTCTGTAGTAATAATCTCTGACTCCATGACTATCTCTGTCCCATTTCTCCATTCAGTGTCTTCTGATTTTACTCTTCGTCACCATTCTCAATCTGTGCAGAACTGTGGATGTGTTCAAATTCACATTTCATAGAAACATAGAAACATAGAAAATAGGTGCAGGAGTAGACCATTCGGCCCTTCGAGCCTGCACCGCCATTTATTATGATCATGGCTGATCATCCAACTCAGAACCCTGCACCAGCCTTCCATCCATAACCCCTGATCCCTTTAGCCACAAGGGCCATATCTAACTCCCTCACTTCAACCACACTTGCTTCTGCTCTCGCAGTTCATCACTCTGTGCCTATTGAGGAGCTCGTAACGATGAGCAGCTCTCGGCTTAGGGACAGAAATTCTCATCACTCTGTATCCATTGTGGAGCTGGCATCGCTGTGCGGCCCTCTGATCACTCTGGGATGACTCACCTCTCTGTATCCATTGTGGAGCTGGCATCGCTGTGCGAGCCTCTGATCACTCTGGGATGACCCACCTCTCTGTATCCATTGTGGAGCTGGCATCGCTGTGCGGGCCTCTGATCACTCTGGGATGACTCACCTCTCTGTATCCACTGTGGTGCTGGTATCAATGAGCGGCCGTCGGCCACCCTGCATCCATTGTGGAGCTCAGACTGATGGGTGGCCCTCGGCGCATTTGAGAATATCTCAGAGCTGATAAACGCTTTCGGTTCTTACACTTCGAATACCATTTGTGAGGCTAACTGCGCCAGTCTCATCGTTTTACTCACCTTTTCTTGTGAATTATTTTCATCCCTCACTCGTGAAGAGCTGCTCTTTTTTTGCGACAGCTGTTCACTCAATTTCTACTCCGATTTTTTTTTTAATTGTCAACAGCGCCTTTAGTCCATACATCTGATTAATTGATTAATACATCCACGCCAACACTGGTTGTCTTGACTTCTGCGATATATATGTTGTTACGAAGGCATCGCTTATTATCTGTCTCCAATTGCTCCTTCTGTGTGGACAAAAAGAGTCGAGTTACAGAACAAGTCTCCACTGAATCTGTGCCTCCTGTTGCAAGACAGTCTGAACGTCAATTTACCAACCAGTCTGGGAATCACTGGATTCAATGCTTATAGACCGGCTGCAAATCCATTTGGATAGGAATACTGCGAATTATTTACACGTCCATTCGCTAATGCAAAGGCCGGGGATTGTAGAGGGTGATTGCAAACGATGGTGTTGCACAATGCCGCACCCTATCTACATTGGGTCTCACCACTGTGAGGGTTGCCATATCGGCAGAACCCGATATAACTGTCTGACCTGGAAGGACAGATTTCCCTGAATGGTGGCTGGTGAGGGAGGAGGTGTAGATGCTGGTGTGGCACTTGTCATAATTTCAGGGATAAGTGCCAAGATGGAGATCAGTAGGAAGGGATGCTGGGCAAGGGATTGATGTACAAAGCGATACCTACAGATAGCCGAGAAGGCGGTGGAGGTAGGATAAGGGATGTGAATCAACGTAAGATCCTGTTGGAGACAGAAGGGGGTACTGAGGACGAGATGCTCGTGGTGTGGTAGGTGACAGTTGGAAGAACCTTTTCCCAGTTGTGACGCGGGGGGGGGGGTGGTACAACGGCATTTTTTTTTAAAAGGTGAGACATAGATATCAATAAATTCTCAACGAGTTCTGAGTGCTAATATCGTTCAACCAAGCCAAGGTCAGGCAAATTTTGGGGTGACATCCAAAACACTGGATCCTGCAAAATAATGGTGAATACTATCTGAGCAAAATGAGATTACGAAAAGTCCGGTCCTTAAATGGATTTCCGAGGGATTTGGGCCGGACGGTAAATTTATCTGCGAGAAAGTATTGTTCACCCAACTCTGCAAAAATTCCAGGTGGTGTGTCTGAGTTAAATGCACTTACTGTCAATATTGGCGTGAATGTGATGATCTCCTATTGGTCCAACAAATATCGTAAACATTTATTATGCTGAATATCATCAACTGCAACCTGGATAAAATATAAATGGCTCGGGGAAACGTGGGTTTCCACCTTCAGGAACAGATATAATTCATTGTACCTGAAAATAAATTCCCTTTCTTTATCAAAGAAAATTGGGAGCTGGCGAATTTTCATTCAGAACTGACACGTACATGAATCTAATTGTTCATGTTATAAAATTAATAATTATTAGTTAAGAAATAAACAGCTGAATTTTCGTGCCAAAATAATATCTCCAAGGCCTTCATTGAAAATGTTTCAAACAATTATAAAATAACAAAGTTTGTGATATTTTAAGGGACAAAATCCGTTGCTAATTGATCCAGTGAATAAAATTAATAATCATCATCGTCATCATCATCATCATCATCATTACCATCATAAAATCTCTCGTGTCTTTCAGTGTATTGTAACTGATGGGCCAGAGGACCAGGTCACACTAATTGAGACCGCTGCCGTTGCCTCTGTGGATAGAAACCCGTCAAACAAATCAATGTCGTCCGTTGGAAGATATTGAAAATTAGTAGCTACTTCGTATGGAATCTATGATAGGCATGGATTTACTACATGGGAAATATCTCCTACACTCTATTTGTAGCCGTCTGTAAGCAGGATGCAATTTGCATGCTTTCCCTTTCTTGCTATCCGCTGCATCCCAGAACAGTCGCCTTGAACCCAGCACAAATGTTTCTGTTGATACTTTCCAGCACTGTTCCGAATTCAAAACATCAGCTTTTGTTTTTTATTGTATCATTGATTTTGTTTTTGTTCAGTTGCTTTGTTGAGTGCGTCAATTAAGTCAATGTAGTCTGTCCTCGCTCACGGCTTTCCCCGTTTTCCAAAGATAAGAAGATAGGTAAATTCTAGCCCCGCCGTAGTTTTATCGTTCACCAACGTGTTACAGAACCCAGGGAACTGAATAAAAAGGCAGCACGTCCCGGCGTCCGCACGATATATAGATTCATTAGAGCTCCTTCGACTTCTAACTAAGTGCTCATAGCGACAAAAGTTAATTTACAAATGATCTGAAAATGGACGACCTGATGCTGAACAATCCGGTAATAAGTAATCAACAATAGATGTGAACCAACAAGTAAGCAGTGACGTCCAGTAATTAAAAATAAAATAACAAACATACCAGGAGGGACATAACAGAGAGCTAACATCAATATCCTTCCGGTGTTTTACCGTGCACCATTTTCACAAACATTGCAAATATGCATTTGTTTACTAGTTATGACTCTGCAAACGTTCCAAAGAAAACGTCACCACGACTATTCCAAAGAAAGAGGTTTTCAGTTTATCACCAATGTAAGCGCGTAAATAAATAAATTGTTCGACATATAGATAGATGCTTAGACAGATAGATAGACAGAAAAATCGATAGGTAGATAGATAGTTAGAAAGATAGATAGATAGATAGATAGATAGAGAGAGAGATAAATAGATCTAAATGTCTAAACGTCTCTTCATTTGCCCGAAAACATCTCCGTCACCCGTTTTCTCAAGCACCTTGTTAAATATGTCACACCAAATTCAACATTCTGTCTGTTTCCACTTCATTAGAGTTATCAGTGTTGATATGAGCATGTCAATGGAAAAGAACATTTTAAGTCTGGAGTCAGAGCCAATTGACCCCTTATTGATAATTATGCCGTGGACGTGAGATGGGGGCGAGCCCGTGGAAACTGCTGGCGTGATACTGGCGCAACAGCCACTCAGATCCACCGTTGAACTCTAACATGCAGACTGTGGAACAGTACCAGGCCACAAAACTCTGCGGAACTCTAAATATGCTCCAAGATCAACCCAACACACCCCTCTGTTTCCTTTCTTTTCATTAATGCGCCTACTACAGAATCGCTGAAATGTAACTAATGCATCAGACTCGAACAGCACTCCGGACAGCGAGTTTCACGCCCACAGCATTCTGCTACCTTCTCCACATAATTTTTGACGCCCCGACTAATCAAGAGCCTGTCAAGTTCCGCTTTAAATACTATGTTGAGTAACTTGTTTCCGCTGCCGCCTGTGGCAATGAATACCAGAGATTCACTGCCGTCTGGTCAAACAAGCCCCTCCTCATCTCTGTACGAAATGGACGGCCCTAGTTTGCGACTCTATTATAATGAGGGGCACCAGAAATGAACTCAATACTGCAAGTGTGGTCTAAACGCAATTAATAGTTCTCGTCATTAATTCTCCACTGTTGAACGCAGTCTCCCGAATAATAAATGGCAACACATCATACGCCTTCTGAACAACACTATCAATGTGCTCGTTATCTCTGAATTATTCTCGTGGTCAGCAAAATGGTATGTTCCTCCTCACTGATAAGAATCCTGCCAATAACCCCATAGTCTTCCTTTAATTTCAGCCACAACAGGGTGTGACTTCACACTTGTATGAAGTGAACTCCGACTTCCACTTCTCAGCTCAGTCCCTCTTCTTACTAATGTCTCATTTCAGTTAAACCAACCATATACACTAGGTAAACATGACCAACCTTACTGTCACTTATAAATGTACAAACCAATTTTTTCACTTTCTCATACATCGTTTATTTAAAAAATGAAAGAGCAGGATACCCGGAACATATCCCCGCGAAACACCGTGCAGAATATTTTCCCTCTGCTACCACTCTCTTCCTTCTGTGGTCAAAACTGTTCTGAATCGACGCAGGTATCTTCTCGACGATTGCTAATCTTATTCGTGATGTGCAGTAAGTTTTTCTTGCTTTTCTACACAACTGGGTGGAAACAACGAAGCAGACGCATACATTGCAATGTATTCGAAAGAAAACGTTGTTTCAATTTGTTAAATGTCTGTTTAGAAAGAGACAGGATATATTGAAGAATACTTTTAAAGCATTCTTTACGACACGAAGCAGCAGACAGGTTCAGCTGTGCAGTATAAAGTTCTACACACCATTGAACAGCCAGTGATTCAGTAACGATATTTCTGAATTCATAATTTGGGACCAGCACCTCTAGTCTCTGAATACAAGTGGCGCATGTCTATGCAACTTCTGTTTCTGTTTTCACTGATGTGCACAAGTGTGTAGATTTAAATCTAAAAGGATAAGTCACGGAACTGTATGTGAGAAGACATCAGTATAAGTGTACCGCATTCCATTTAGTCTTGCAAATGAAAATATGTGTCTGGAAGCTTGGAAGTGACAGATGGAAAAAGAAGAGATGGACAATAAGGATATTTCCTCTACATGGATTTACCTATCAGTTCCTTCCCCCTCCCACATATCTTTATTCTGGCATCTATCCCCGTTCCTTTCCAGTCCTAATACAGTGCCTCGGCCTGAAACGTCGACTGTTTATTCACTTCCATGGAAGTTGCCTGACCTACTGCTTTTTTCCAATATTGTGTGTGTGTGTGTGTGTGTGTGTGTGTGTGTGTGTTGCTCAGGGTATATAGCATCTGCGGAATCTCTTGTTTTTAAGTATTTGAAACTTTGCCTGTGCTGAAACTGTAGTTGAATTGAGCAATATGTCCCAGTCGAGATTACATTATTGCGTTGTTAAATCACTTCGCTCCTTCGACAGTTCTATCATGAAACGTTATATCCATTGGTGTTATTTTAACACAATTTCCAAACTGTAATATAGTGACTAATATCCATACATACGAAACCAGCCTCATTCTGAGAAATTGGGATCTACTGACATTAGGATCATGATTCATATTTAAGATCAAATCCGATTTATGGAATATGCAGTCATCCTGCATTTAAGATAGCGCTGCGGCTGCATGTAGTAGCATCTGAACTAATTCTGCAAATGGTTCATTTGCTCTATCGTTTAAGGGCAGTAATGTCAATATTGTCCACGTCGATAACAACTAAAAAGAGTAAGGTACAGAATACAGGCCTGCACTTAGTTGATCCCTTTGGCCTATCAGTTGGCTGAAGGGATTACACAAGGACTTGGATAAATCTCCAGCTGAATTTTGTACAGAAAGGAGACATTAAAAATACATCTGTTTGAGGAATACTGTCAGTGAGTGACCAGGGCACGATGTGGCACGACCACTTTGAACAGCTGAAGCTGCAGAAGCAACAACATTATCAGTAAGGTTAACGAAAGACAGTAATCATGTCATCAGCTTGGCCAGCAGTGATATTATCATTTCAGTTCAGTGATGGTTCAAGAGATGCAGTGGTAACATCAGCGTGGTCAGTGACATGTTTGTAATGCGCGGATCACTCTGCTTATCGAACGGATAGGTCTCTATGAACTATAAACCAATGTCTGTAATTATTCTGACGTATCAGCATTACAGTCAAATGTGTCTGCTTCATAACTGCTATCGTCCAATCCAAATCCAGGTATTGGCTACCCTCGTCTGAAATGTGTTTACATAATTGAGGATTCAAGAATCCGGTATTTTTTAAATTCAGTTTCCACGTTTTTTTTTAGATCTGCCGTTTTTACTTTCTTTTGTAAATTACGTTGGTGCCGATATTACAAAAGTTTGTTTGACCTTGCTTGGCTTCCTCAAGGAACAATGGTTGCTATTCCAGATCGGCAGATTTTTCAAATGACCAGCCAGTCAGGTCTATTTTTCCATAATTCATTAAAATATAACTTACGCTTTAAACCTCATTAATTTCAGTACAAATAATCCATTCAGTTTTCTCCCCTCTAATAATGGAAATGGCGTTACTCATGGTGATGCTTACTGGAGCGATCAAACCCTCACCGGTGGGTGAGTCATGGAAATATGATGCTTCGCTCTAAACTGTCGGAATGTCGCCAGCCCATTGTGGTCCTTCAGCCGGAGTGCACCGATGGAGCCGGCACAGTTTAAATTTCCACTTTTCACTTCCAAAAAATCATACCCTGCATAGCATTGAAATAATGGTCGCATTCAGGCAGTTACAGCTAACAATAATTCTGTTCTTTGTTTTTCAAATTTCTTCCAGTTAATTTAACAGCGATTGTGATCCTATCTCGGGGAAAATACGGACGCTTCAAATGAATCACCCGTTATCTATTTGCAATGGAAACAGCGGATCTGATGGCGGTTATAGTTTTCGGTTTAGTGGAACAGACCAACAATATCTACATTTATTCCAGATCCCTGCTCATCACTCCTGTATGGGCTCTGACACTTGTATTTAGGGTTGTGTGGGTATGATAACCGTGGTTTTAGTGAGCTGCGGAGATGTGCACCGTTCTACTTTGCTGTTGAATCTGACGTCATTATTGACAACATGCCGTGGCGTTTCGCCTTCTCTCATGAATACGCCACTTTATCCGTGTGGAAAGGATACGAATTGCTGGACAGCATTTAAACACCATTGCTACCAATCGGCTTAATTATAGCGTTCAATGGGTTAACAGTAAGACATATCATTGCTGCAAATAGAGTCCACAGAGGGCTTCGAAACAGCAGTGATTGTCAGAAGAATACCGAGGTGGAGAACCGCAGAAAATCATGTGTCTGCTCATCCTAAAATGAATAAATTCCAAATTATCACAGAGACTTCACAATCATCCGGGAAACCAGACCACAGCATAAAAGGCATGACAGACAGCCCCGGGACAGCTTCTTCCACCAGGCCATCAGACTGATCAACTCACGCTGATTTTTCTGTACAGTGGCATGCAAAGGTTTGGGCACCCCTGTCAAAATTTCTGTTACTGTGAATAGTTAAGTGCGTAGAAGATGAACTGATCTCCAAACGTCATAAATTTAAAGACGAAACATTCTTTTCAACATTTTAAGCAAGATTAGTGGATTATTTTTATTTTGTAAATCTTAGAGTGGGAAAAAGAAAAGGAGAACCATGAAAAGGTTCGGCTACCCCAAGAGATTTGAGCTCTCAGATAACATTTACCAAGATCTCAGACCTTAATTAGTTTGTTAAGGCTGTGGCTTGTTCACAGTCATCGTTAGGAAAGGAAGGTGATGCAAATTTCAAAGCTTTCTCAATACCCTGACTCCTCAAACTTTGTCCCATCAATCAACAGCCATGGGACCCTCTAGGCTGCTGCCTAGCACTCTGAAAATTGAAATAACTGATTCCCACAAAACAGGAGAAGGCTATAAGCAGATAGCAAAGCGTTTCCAGGAAGCCGTTTCCTCAGTTCGTGATGTTATTAAGAAATGGCAGTGAACTGGAACGGTGAAGGTCAAGTTGAGGTCTGGAAGACCAAGAAAACTTTCAGAGAGAACTGCTCGTAGGGTTGCGAGAAAGGCAAATCAAAACCCCCGTTTGACTGCAAAAGACTGTCAGGAATGTTTAGCAGACTCTGGAGTGGTGGTGCACTGTTCTACTGTGCAGCGACACCTGCACAAATATGACCTTCATGGAATAGTCATAAGAAAAAAACCTTTCTTGCGTCATCATCACAAAATTCAGCGTCAGGTGTTTGCAAAGGAACATCTAAACAAGAACTATTTGGCCGCAATGACAAAGGCATCTTTGGAGAAAAAAATGGTGCAGAATTTCATGAGAGGATCCCTTCTCCAACTGGTAAACACGGGGGTGGATCGATCATGATTTCGGCTTGTTTTGCAGAAAGTGAACCATTTAACTAGTAGAGGGAAGAATGAATTCAATTAAATACCATTTTATTCTGAAAGCAAACATCACACCGTCTGTAAAAAAAGAGCTAAAGATGAAAAGAGGATGGCTTCTACAACAGGGTAATGATCCAAAACACACCTCAAAATCCACAATGGACTTCCTCAAGAGGCGCAGTCTGAAGGTTTTGCCATGGCCCTCACAGTCCTCCAACCGAAGCACCATCGAAAATCCGTGGATAGACCTCAAAAGAGCAGTGCGTGCATGATGGCCCAAAATCTCACAGAACTAAAAGCCTTTTGCAAGGAAGAATGGACGAAAATCCTTCAAACAAGAATTCAAAGACTCTTAGCTGGCTACAGAAAGTGATTACAATCTGTGATTCTTGCCAAAGGGGGTGTTACTACGTACTGCCCATGCAGGATGCCCAAACTTTTGTTTCGGACCCTTTCCCTTTCTTGTTATTTTGAAACAGTAAAAGATGGAAATAAAAAAAGTAATCTTGCTTGAAATATTAAATATATATGTCATCTTTAACTTTATGAGTTTTGGAAATCAGGTCATCTTTTACTCGCTTAGTTATTTACAGTAACAGACATTTTGACCAGACGTACCCAAACATTTGAATGCCAGTGTACCTTGGCAGCAACGTAGATATCGCAAAGGAATTAAACAAAACAGTGCGAGCGTTGATATATTAATCAATAGATCGATGTATTGATTAATGGCGCTGTTGACAATAAAGTGGCCGAACAGGAATTGAACTGAACTGCTATCGCAACAAAGGGCAGCTGTTTATGAAATAGGAATAAAAGTAATTCAGAAGAAAAGGTGAGTTAAATGATGAGACTGACGCAGTCAGCCTCACACCTGGCATTCAAAGTGTCAGAAAGTGAAGCATGTTATCAGTGCTGAGATATTCTCAAATGAACCGAGGGCTACTCATCAGTGCGAGTTCCACAATGGATACAGAGTAGTGAGTCAACCTCCAGTGAGCCGTCTCCTGCAAATCGAAACCAGTTCCACAATGGACACAAAGAAGTGACTTATCCTACAGTGAGCTGGGGCCGCTCATCGATACCAGATCCACAATGAAGTAGAATGGTTAGATTTTATTTTTCCAATAAACCGAGAGCCACTCATCGGTGCGAGTTCCACAATAGGCACGGAGTGGTGTATTGCAACAGCAGAAGGAATTGTCATGGAAAGGTGAGCTTGAACACATTCACAGCTCTGCACAAACTTAGATTGGTGACGAAGTGGAAAATGAGAAGACACTGAATGGGGAAATTGGGCAGAGATCGTCATGGGGTCATATATTATTACTACAGAGAAATTGGCTCTTCAGACCTTCCCGATCAATCCGCTGTGATCTTCTGCCAACTCACATTTCTCTGCACTCTCCGTCCGCCTGTTTATCCACGTACCCACACAAACCCCTCGGAAATGTTACAATTGCATCGGGATCTACCACTTACGTGGACGGTTACTTCCAAACTTGCTCGACTATCTGAGAAAATAAGAATTCCCACATACCCCTCTTGCATATTTCATCTTTCTTCACAAACCTATCAACTCAAGATGAAGATTCTAGCTGTAGGGTATGGGGTGAAAGCAGGGGAGGGGTGTGACTGGAAGAATTAGATCAACCCATGATTGAATGGCAGAGCAGACTCAATGGGCAGAAAAGCCTACTTCAGCTCCTGTATCTTATGGGCTTATGGTCTTATTTGTCCAGCAGACGGGGAAAATCTGCGGGCATTCACCCGGTCTGTAACTGTCACAATTTTGTATACTTCTGTAAGTCCTACACTCGTTTTCCGGCTCTCCAGGGAATAAATTGCTAACTTATTCAACCTTTCCCTCTAAATCTTGTCCTCAATTCCTGAAATCTTCTTCGTAAAGGATCACATTTTGTATCTTTTATTTTTTTTTTAACTGTAGGTAGGAGAACAGAACAGCACGCGATGTTCTACTTCTTCACCAAGGTGTTGTACAGCTTCAACATAAGGTCCCAACTCCTGAACTCACTGAACGGATTGTGAACGCTCATGTGATTGGAGGTAGTAATGAAGCCCGATCTGCCTCTGATATCGCTCTCCTGGAATTATGGATCTGTTCTCTCAGGGCTCTCTTCTTTTTTTTTTCTAATACTGCACAGCAACGTCTCACCATTCAATCTGCGCGTTTTACTCTGCTGTACCTTTTTTTTCCACCCAAAGCAGACCAGCTCACTCTTGCCTGCTTTCAATTCCATCAGTCATTTTTCAAACTATTTCCCAGCCGGTCGAGATCACGCTATAAACTGGGATGACCTTCCTATCTATACACAACGCTCCCAAACTTGAAGTCGTCCGCATTTTCTCTGATACATGTTTTTTTTAAATTGACATTTCAATAATTAATATAGATGATAAATAACAACGGACCGAACACCAATCCTTGCAGCATACTAGTCACAGTCAAAGAACCAACCATCCACTCTCTGGCTTCTTCCGCAAGACCAGCGTTTGATCCATGTTGTTTTTGTCTGATGTGTCTGAATGAAACGTGGAAGTCACATGATATAAAATATATAATGACTCAGCAGTGACTCCCGGGTCATAAGGAGCACTTCGGATTTACAGCACACAAATTCAATAATGCAAATATAACGTATAAACATTGATGGCAACTTATTTTGGCGATTACCTCAAAGTAAATCAGGAAAAAAAACATTAAAAAAATGTTTGTGGCAAATAATAGAATAACCTAGGAACAGAATTGCTACTTTTGTTCAAACAGAGAATGGGTTGAGAAATAACGTTGGAATTGTGGTACTTTGATTATTTTCTTTATTGTTAAATAGTTTGCACCGAATGTCAAAGATATGGAGTGGTTAAGTCATTCACTGGGAAAGGTCAGGGTCTTCGTGACGAACGGCCATATGAGTGTGGGAAAGCATTGTTCTTCAAACTGCCCACAACCCTCGCTAATAGGCGCGGACCCTTTTTTTTTATGACAAGTCCTTGGAATATCACTGTGGTTCTTTATTAAATGATTGGAGGAATGTAAGTACAATATATTTTATTGTGATATATGCCACCAGCTGTTACTGCGACTTCTATCACACAAACCACCCCAAATGACGAGAGGGAACGAAAGAAAAGATCGAACGAATGTTCCCCTTTAACAAAGAAATGTTCACCATTCCATATGTGAGGCTCAGCACGTTCCCTCAAAAGCGAATGTGCTATGCCAAATGATACAAAATACATTTATTTCAAGATGACTGCCTATGTAAGAAACAACATCCTATATAAAAATGTCCTATTTAATTAGCTGAAGCCGGGTGTTATGCGATTTAAACTGACAAGATTCACATTATAGTTTATTTTAGAGTACAGAAATTGAACTATCCCTGAGCAGTGAAATTCACGGTACGGTGACAGAGTGAGCAAAAACAGTTCAATATAGCGTTTGTGCAGTTGGTTGCACTAAAGATACTGATGAGATAACCGCACTAACTGACCCAGAGGAATTGTTCTCACTTGCATATAACTCTGTAAAACTGATGACAAGTCCAGACGAGAAGCTGGAACGTTCCGTTAAACAGAACGCTGTGTCTGACCGAGTATGGGATATCCAGCGATTTACTACATCGCGGCCATTTTCTATCCTGCCCTGGTAGCAATTGGTGTCCCCGGTAATTGAGCTGATCAATCTATGTATGGTACCGTCGTCTTGCTTTTGTTCCGAGTTTTACTCAGCACAAATTCTACCCTCGTCTTAAACGTGTTTCCCGAATGGGGTATTTCAGCATCTGATAGTTTTATTTCAATTTTCTGTATTTTAAGGGATGTGATTTTTTTTAACCAGTTCAGTTGGTGACGATATTGGCATTGTTTCATAATTGCACCTTGCTCGGGTTTCTGAAGCGATCCTGACATATGTTTTCTATGTCGGAATTTCTATCAATACAGACACCTTACATCAACAACATAGCAGCTTATTCAAATGACTGGGCAGTTTATTTTCCACACGTAGGTCTGTTCTTCCATCAATCAGTAAATCAAAAGCTGTGTTTTATGTCTTCTTCATTCCACTTTGTTACCACTAACAAAAATCCCTTCAGCTGTTTCACCAGTCGTAATGGAAATGCAGTCAATCTTGCGGTCACCGGTAAGTGAATCGGCGATATTAGATGCTCTCAACAAGCTGACGGAAAATTGCCAACCCAATATCATTCCAGTCCGTTATTCTGCCCAGCACAAATACAGCGACGCAGCTCGCACTGACTGAACTTTGTTTTGCGCTTCCAAACAAACCGTACACTACCTAAGATTGGAAGAATGCGGCATTCGGACAGGAGCTGCTAACGGTATTTTTTTTTTCAAATTTCTTGTAGTTAATTTAGCAGCGATTGTGATCCTATCTCGGGGAAAATGCGGACTCTCCAGAGGCATCACCCGTTACCTGGTTGGAATGGCCACAGCGGATCTGATGGTGGTTATCGTCGTTGCTTTAGTGGAACAGACCAACAATATCTACATTTATTCCAGATCCCTGCTCATCACTCCTGTATGCGCACTGACAATTGTATTTGTGGTTGTAACGATAGAATGCTCTGTCTGGTTTACGGTCAGTTTTACCTTCGATCGTTTCATCGCAATATGTTGTCGAAAGCTGCGGGAAAGATACTGCACTGAGAGAACAGCAATGATGGTCATGGTGGCGGTGGTTGTAGTGAGCTGCGGGAAATGTGTCCCGTATTACTTTGCCGTTGAACCGTACGTGATCATTAACAACATACCGTGGCGTTGCGCCTTCACACATGAATATGCCACTTTACCCGCGTGGAAAGTATTCCAATTACTCGGTAGCATTTTAACACCGTTGCTACCAATCGGGTTAATTCTAGCGTTCAATGGGTTAACAGGAAGGTATATCATTGCAGCAAATAGAGTCCGCAGAGGGCTTCGGAACAGCAGTGATAATCAGAAAGATGCAGAGGTGGAAAACCGCAGAAAATCGATGATTATGTTGTTTGCTATATCAGCTAATTTCATATTATTTTGGATGTCCTATGTAGCCCTTTCCCTGAAATGGCAAGCGCAAAACTATTTTTATCAGGACAAGTATTTGAGTTCCCCGGTATATATACTACAACAATGTGGGTACATGTTGCAGATGTTCAGTGTGTGCACCAATACTTGTATCTATACACTGACACAGAGGGAATTCAGACGAGAGCTGAAGAATGGACTGAAGTATGTGTTTACATTAAATGGCCATCTGTGTAGATAACGCCCAATGTCAAATTGCAATTCAGCGGGGTTTTCGAGTAAAACTGTTTGAAAAACGAATACGTTTGTCATAAATTCAAACAATCATGTACCTGGTCGTCCTGACATTGTAAAATCCACTGAAGATTGCACACCGTGCAGTTAAGGTAGGAAACTGGGCAAGCATTCATTGGGCTCGCGTGATTATTACATTAGTTGAAGTGCACTGCAAGCTATCACAGAGAATTCACAATCACAAGGGCAAGAATGACTTTTGGACTTCCCCGGGTTCAGATGTTTCAAAATGGACACTGTTGGGTAAAAAAGAGTAATTGAAACACAGGGAGTATGTGATAGTAGCACAGCTGCAGAAAGGGAAGAGACGGTGGAGAGATTACCCATTGATAGACGGTGAGCGGATCTCAGAAGCAGAAGTAGAGCAATCACTCATTTGGGAGTATTCTGTAGAGACCACACTCCGTACATATATACACGGAGCAGCGAGGAGGAACTTTCGGGAGATAGATTTTCATGAGGTGCCAAATTAACACGGCTGTTGTCACAGGCAAATTAATCTTCCCTAGTATACATTGGCACTTCCTGAGGTTAAAAAGTTTACAGTTTATCAGTTGCGTCTGGGAAGGAGTCCTGGCACAATAATTCGACAAGCGAACTAGAGAACAGTGCAGCCTGGATCTAGTACCAGAAAATGAAATGGATGAGGTGACAGATCTTTTTACGGGTCACCTATTCGACATTTACTGCAACCTTACACTGGAATAAGAGCTGACAGTAGGGAATGCATTTAATCGGTGCTATTAGGTCGGAACTTTAGAGCCGAATTGGGAAATGGTGTCCTCCTTGAAACGCGCAGCAGATGATTCTTAATGAAGCACTTGCATTGGGGTTCAGTATAGAATTGACTCAATGAGGGGAGGAACAGAAGCTGGTGTGAAGTAACCCAGGTTGACAAGAGATATGGAACACCTCGTCAAGAAGAAGAAAGAAAGATACTTAAGGTTCTGGAAGAAAATATCAGGCAGGGCGATGGAAAGTCATAATGTAATCAGGAAGGAAATTAACAATGGATTTAGAAGAGTTAGAACTGGGCTTGAGAAGGCCTCAGAGAATCGTATTAAGGTGCATGAAGAGCAGAATGATGACAAGAGATAGAGTGAGACCGATCAGCAATACAAGAGGAAGCATGTGTCTGGAGTGCAAGGAGGCAGTGAAGGTCCTTAATGATGCTTTACTTCGGTTTTCACCATTAATGAATGTGGATACAGCGCAAAAAGGCACATGTAATGGGACATGACATTGTTAAGAATTATGTGTTGGAAACTTATAAAATATTAAAAGAAATCATTCCTCTGTGCAAGAACGGATATACACCAGGTAATTAGAGAAAGCGGGCGAAGATAAAACTGCGCTTTTAGACATGATATTTCCATCCTCACTGGCCACAGGAGTAGCACCAGGGGATTGGAGGATGGAAAATATTAATTCTTGGTTCAAAAAATGTAAGTTAGTCTTGAGAATTACAGGTATGTGAGTCTTCCGTCAATAGTGGCCAAGCTATTGGAGAGGATGCTTTGCTAGGAAAATTATGAGTATCTGGAGAAACATATTCTGGATGGGGACAGTCAGCACGGTTTTGCGTGGGCAGGTCGTCCCTTATGAGCCTAATTGAATTACTTGAAAAAAGATAGATAATATAGAAATGTAGTCAGAAAAGTCGATGCGGAGTTTATTAATTTTGTAAGGTATTTGACCGGGTTATGCATAGTAGGCACAACAAGAAGAGAGACGGCTTTGAATCGACGGAAACCCAGTTGCGTGGAGTCAGAATTGGCTTATTAACAGAAGGCAGATTAGGTAGTAGATGGAGGGAGTTCTGTGTGTAGGACAGTGGCCAGTGATGTTCCGCAAGGGAATTATAAATTTAGTACAGTTTACTACTATGTCTCCACTCTGATATTACAGAGAGACCGACTTTAATTTGACCATACTGCAGCACATGGATATTTTAATTTAATTACGCTGACGATATAAGCAAGGTGCTGAATTACACAATGGAACTGCACGGTATATAAACTGAGCTTCCGTTTATACATTACATAGCCGATGCTACAAAGACATAGAAACGACCTTTTGCAATGGAACCCTCAATGTCAGCATTTCAATTTCTTCACCAGCATCTGTTGGTGCTCTTCAAAAGAATCAGCCTTCCAAAAAGCGAATATCGAATTCCTAATTCAAGTACACACGAATTTGTAGTAATTCCAATTTACCTTTGAACAGTAGAAATTTGACGTTACTCGAGTGAAAAGAATGCACGACTCCGGGATTTCGTTCTAGGACCTTTATTTTACTTGGTACCAAGGAGAGAGAGAACTGGCCTCCATCAGCATTCTTCTAAAATATCCAGTTATTGTACAGAAATACAACGACACTCAACAGTATGTTATCGTCGCAAAAAAAAAAAACGACTGAAAGGAGCAGTTACAATTTAAACTATCTTGCCGAGCTCAACACATTAGTTTCTGTTTCATTGGTCGCAGTAGATTAAACTCATACCATATCTTCCAAGAGTTAGCACGTAATGTTCGACACACAGTGCAACGCTTTGCTGTCTCCTTGACCCTAGTCATGTAGCCTATTAGCCTTTTCCTCTTCCGGATCCAGAATATATACATCATATCTCGACCCTTTTAACAATGATTCCACCTGGGCAGTATGGAATCCGCATCTCCCTCAGAAATCAATAACTAATTAGACAAATAAAAGAACACAATCTAAATGCACAGGTTCGGTAAAAAGAAAAAAAAGAATCAAGCTTGCAATTTGCTACCTTCAACACCGTTGCGGATAACGGGCGTAAACAGAATAAACAGTTAATTGCCAGAGTTAAATTCCTGATCAAATATTCTAAAGAGCGGCGGGACGGAGATGAGGGCAGTTTCCGCCAACATATACTAACAATTCATGTAATTTTGGGAAAAAAAAAACAGCTTCTGAAATTCACATCAGTTCCTGGAAATTTATTTCACTCAATGAAACAGAGATGTTCAGAGAAAGAATTAATTCAAACATCCTGTCAATACAAATCTAGCAAACATACGCCTGCCTTCCGCTCATTCACACACGGATTTCCTCTCTTTATCATTCAAGTGAACTAACGCATGGCTGGTCCTCGTACATTATCGTACATTATCAATGCATCCACACTTTAAAATATCGCAGAATATGGACTGATTTTAAATCTTGAACAGTTAACAAATACAGTAATCAATAATTGGAATCATGCACCATTTAAGAAACCCTCTCGAATCTAAAGCAAAGGGACGCCGGAAGTTATGCAGCGTCCGCAAGTTCATATTCAAAAATATAAAACATGACGTCTCCGCGTCACCGAATTTCCAGGGGCGTCCACGTTTTCTGCCTCTAATCTCTGACTATGGAGAGGATTGAGATTAAAGTAACGTTTAGTTGCATACTATCAGATATACTAATCCGCATTTCCACCGTTGAATGAATATATTGGGAGACTGTACTGGGATCATTTCCACACTAAATGAGTCCGGAACTATCGCCTATATCTCCTCACTGTAGATATATTCCTTTAGTGGCTACCTTCTTTATAATCGCACAACTGCACTTTTTTATTCACAGGCGATAACTTTTTTACTGAGTCTCCATGTTTCACTCTGTGTGAGGACAGAAGAATCAAACATTACCATAGACTTTCTAGGTTTATCGGTGCTGCGAGACACTAAAATTCTGAACGATATATATGTGACTTCTGGCTCTAAATTGTCTCGATATAAAGTTTGTTAATCATTGAGCCAGGAACACCATTCACAGATCTGACGTAAATGTAGTGGGTGCTTCCTGCTCCTCTGGTTACATTTGGTGAGCACGTCTAGCGGTATCCTCTGTTAACACCCGAAAGTAACTTAATGGATTTTTGGTGCTGTTTCCTGGACGCATGCGGAGCTCGTCGACTTCATCAACTTCGCCTCGAACTTCCACCCTGCCCTCAAATTTACTTGGCCCATTTCCGACACCACCCTTCCCTTTCTCGATCTCTATCCCTATTTCCAGAGGCATCATATCTACAGTTGTCTACTGTAAAACCATCGATTCTCACAGCTACCTGGACTATACCTCTTTCCATCCTGTATACTTGTAAAAAATGCCACCCCTTTCACTCAATTCCTCCCATCTCAAAGAAAGATGTTTCCCTTCCTCCATCTTCAACGCTGTCCTCAACCACATCTCTTCCTCATCGTGCGGGTCTGCCTTCCCGCTACCCCACCTAGGACAGGGACCACTTGTCCCCACCTTCAATCCCACCAGCAGCGGCGTCCAGCACATAATTCTCTGAAACTTCCGCCACCCCCTTGCCCCAGATTCCGATTTCCACATTGATGCGACTTCGTTGTCCATTCGTCCATCGCCACTAATCTCCCTCCTGTCTCTTATCATTGCAAGCTGAACAAGTGCTACACCTACCCTACACATCCTCCCTCACTAACATTCAGGTCATCAGACTGCCCATTCAGGTGAGGCGACACCTCAACTCTGAGTGTGTTGGGGTCATTTATAGTATCTGCTGCTCCGGTGTGGCCTCCTGCCCATCGGTGAGACCCGAGCGTTGATTAGGAGACTGTTTCACCGAACACTATGCTCCGTCCATCAGAAAAAGCGGGACCTCCCAGTAGCAAACCAATTAAATTCTACTTTCCATTCCCATTCCGACAGGTCAGTCCATGGCCTCCTCTATTCTCGGGATGAGGCCGCAGTCATATTGGAGAGCAAACAACATATATTCCGCTTGGAGCGTCTCCAACCTGATGGCAGGAACGTCGATGTCTCGATTTTCCGGTAATGTTCCCCGACTTCACTACTTCCCTGTCTAAACTTATCTCCACACCTGCCCCTGATGCCTCCCTGTCCCCCTTCAATTTTATGTCGTCTATGGCCTTCTGTCCTCTCCTATTAGATTCCCCTTCTCACCCCGAATTACTTTCAACGATCAACTTCCTAGCCCCATTCCGGTTTCACGTATTCCCTGTGATTCTTCCTTCCCTTCACCCAACTTCTAAACCTGACTTTTCAATGGTATAACAATTACTGCACGGAAACAGGCCACCTCTGCCGTTCTAGTCTGTGCCGAATGCTTACTCTCACTTAGTCCCACCCACCTGCATTCAACCCATAACCCGTCATTCCCTTCCTGTCCATATAGCTATCGAATTTTACTTTAATTCACAATATCGAGCCTGCCTCTACCACTTCTACTGGAAGCTTGTTCCACACAGCTACCACTCTCTGAGTAAACAAGTTCTGCCTCGTGTTACCTCTTAACTTTTGCCCCCTAACTCTGAATCCATGTCCTTTTGTTTGAATCTCCCTTACTCTCAATGGAAAAAGCCTATCCAGGTCAACTCTATCTATCACCATCATAATTTTAAATACCTCTATCAAGTACCCCCCAAACTTATACTCTCCAAAGAATAAAGACACAACTTGGTCAACCTTTCTCTATAACTTAGGTGCTGAAACCCAAGTAACATTCTGGTAAATCTTCTCTGTACTCTCTCTATTTTGTTGACATATTTCCTGTAATTCGGTCACTAGAACTGTACACAATACTCCAAATTTGGCCTCAAAAATGCCTTGTACAATTTTAACATTACATCCCAACTCCTATACTTAATGCTCTGATTTATAAAATACATCATACCAAAATCTTTTTTTCACCTCCCTATCCACACGAGATTCCACCTTCAGGGAACTATGCACCAATATTCCTAGATCCCTCTGTTCTACTGCATTCTTCAATGCCGTACCATTTACCATGTATGTCCTATTTTGATTAGTCCTTCCAAAATGTAGCACCTCACATTTATCAGCATTAAAATCCATTTGTCATCTTTCAGCCCACTCTTCCAACTGGCCGAAATCTTTCTGCAATCTTTAAAGCGGACTTCATTATCCACAAAACCACCTATCTTTGTACCAGCTGCATACTTACTAGTCCAATTTACCACCCCATCATCCAGATCATTAATGTATATGACAAACAGCATTGGATCCAGTACAGATGCCTGAGGCATACCACTAGTCACCGGCCTCCAATATGACAAACAGTTATCCACCACTGCTCTCTGGCGTCTCCCATCCAGCCAGTGTGGAATTGATTTTACTGCTTCAATATTAATACCTAACGATTGATCCTTCCTAACTAACCTTCCGTATGGAACCTTGTCAAAGGCCTTACTGAAGTCCATATAGACAACATCCACCGCTTTACTCTCGTCAACTTTACAAGCAACTTCTCAAAAAAATCGATAAGATTTGTCAAACATGACCTTCCACGCACAAATCCATGTTGATTGTTCCTAATCGGACCTTGTCTATCCATCTAATGACATATACCATTTCTGAGAATACTTTCCATTAATTTACCCACAACTGACATCATACTTACAGGCCAATAATTGCTAGGTTTACTCGTAGAACCCTTTTTAAACAATGGAAAAACATGAGCAATGCGCCAAACCTCGGGCACCTTCCCCGTTTATAATGACATTTGAAATATTTCTGTCAGAGCCCCTGCTATTTCTGCACTAACTTCCCTCAAGGTCCTAGGGAATATTCTATCAGGACCCGGAGACTTATCCACTTTTATATTCCTTAAAAGCGTCAATACTTCCTCTTCTCTAATCATCATAGTTTCCATATCTTCCCTACCTGTTTCCCTTACCTTACACAATTCAATATCCCGCTCCTTAGTGAATACCGAAGACAAAAAATTAGGTCAAAATCTCCCACCGTATATTTTGGCTCCATACATAGCTGTCCTCTCCTATTCTCCAAGGGACCAATTTTATCCCTGACTATCCTTTTGCTATTAATATATAACTGTAGAACCCCATTGGTTTTATTTTCTCCTTACTTGCCAAAGCATCCCCGTATCTTCTTTCAGCTTTTGTAATTTCTTTCTTAAGATTATTTTTACATTCTTTATATTCCTCGAGCACCTCATTGACTCCATATTGCCGACATTTATTATAGATAACTCTCTTTTTCCGAACCAAGTTTCCAATATCCCTTGAAAACCATGGCTCCCTCAAACTTTTAACCTTTCTTTCCAACCTAACAGGAACATAAAGATTCTGTACTGTTACATGCTCAAGGAGATCTGTTTTTTTTTTTGTGAGAATGATGTAATGGTTTTTTGGAGGTCACCTGATGTGATTTCCCCGCCGATGTGAGGTCACGTGATGATATATGCATCATGGGTATATAAGGGTCGACTCCAAATGACGCAGTTAGTTTCAAGTTTGTAGATTTCCAGGTAGAACGTGCTGTGTGTCCGCTGCTGTTGTGTGTTTGTTTTGTGACGCAGTTTCATTTTTAAAACGGAGTATTGCGTTCTATTGCAAAATACAGTATTATTGGACTTTTTGGCTAGATGTGCTGATTTACTCAATCCGAACAGTAGAAGGGAGAGCGAAGACTTTATCGAAGTACAGGACTCGAAGGATCGAGAGGAGTCGGCATCGTTTGGCAGTTTAATAAATGATCGACCTTATTGAGTCGTCGTTGGAGGAGTAGCGACCTGCATCGCGGATAACTCTTGCCAAAAACAGCAAAGAGTTCCTGCAAAGGTTTGCTCTCTCTCTAAAAGAATTTAAGGTCAGTTGTTTTAAACTGTTTATTTTCGGCATCTTGAATCCTGTGGACAGAACCAACAGGAAAGTTGCGTCTGTGAAGAAATCCTTCTCCAGAGAAGTCTCTCCCAATTGAACGTATAAAACTGTTGGACTTCGAATTTACCATTTTAAGATCTATATCTAACTTTGTAGCTTTAAGAACTGTTTTCGCATTTAACTCTTTAAGAACTAGTGCCGAGTGATGATTTGTTGAACGGCTGCCTACCGGTTAACTTCCGGTTAAAGTTTTCGTTTTTTTTTTCCTTATCATTTATCAGTGTTTAATAAATGTTTGGTTGTTTTTTATATAACCTGTCTCGATTGATGTTCATTGTTGCCGGTTACGTAACAGTACCCTCAAAATTTCACCTTTAAATGACCTCCATTTCTCTGTTACATCCTTCCCATAAAACAATTTGTCCCAATCTACTCCTTCTAAATCTTTACGCATCTTTTGAAAGTTAGCCTTTCTCCCATCAAAAATCTCAACCCTGAGCCCAGACCTGTCTTTTTCCATAATTATATTGAAACTAACGGCATTGTAATCAGTGGACCCGAAGTGCTCCCTAACACTTACCTCCGTCACCTGCACTACCTCATTCCCTAACAGGACATCCAACACTGTCACTTCTCTAGTTGGTACCTCTATGTATTGCTGCAAAAACTGTCCTGCACACATTTTACAAACTGCAAGTCATCCAACCCTTTTACAGTATGGACTTCCCAGTCTATATGTGGAAAATTAAAATCTCCCACAATGGCAGCTTTGTGCTTACTACAAATATCTGCTATCTCCTTACAAATTTGCACCTCCAATTCTCTCTCCCCATTAGCTGGTCCATAATACACGCCTATAAGTGTCACTACACATTTCCCATTCCTCAATTCCACCCAAATGGCCTCCCTACACGAGTCCACTAATCTCTCCTGCCAGAGGACCGTTGTCCTATTTTCTCGGACAAGCAATGCAACACCTCCACCTCTTGCCCCTCTTATTCTATCACACCTGAAGCAACGAAATCCAGGAATATTTAATTGCCAATCATACCCCTCCTGCAACCATGTTTCAGTAACAGCTACAGCATCATATTTCCAGGTATCAATCCATGCTCTGAGCTCATCTACCTTTCTTTAAATTCTCTTAGCATTAAAATAGATGTACTTAAGAAACTCTCCAGCTCTTACTCTCTTTTTGTCCTTAATGTAGCAAACAACCTTGCTATCCTTTTCTTCCTTCTCCCCTACATCTTTGGTCTGAGTAGTCACGATCGCTGTCCCCTGCCTATCCCCTCTACTAACTTTCTCTATCTGTGAACTAACCTCCTCTCTCCTACTCTCTTCAATTTGATCACCCCCCTCCCCCGCTCAAACCATTCTAGTTGAAAGTCACCTCAGTAGCCTTCGCAAATCTTCCCGCCAGGATATTGGTCCCCCTAGGATTCAAGTGCAATCGGTCCTTTTAGTACAGGTCACACCTGCGCCAAAAGAGGTCCCGATGATCCAAAAACTTGAATCCCTGCCCCCTGCTCCAATCCCTCAGCCACGCGTTTATCCTCCACCTCATCGCATTCCTACTCTCACTGTCGCGTGGCACAGGCAGTAATCCCGAGATTACTACCTTTGCGGTCCTTTTTCTCAACTCCCTTCCTAACTCCCTGTATTCTCCTTTCATGACCTCTTCCCTTTTGCTACATATGTCATTGGTATCAAAATGTACCACGACCTCTGGCTCCTCTCCCTCCCACTTCAGGATATCTTGGACGCGATCAGAAACATCACAGACATTGATTAGCCTGGGATTTGCAAGAATTGATGGTTGAGAAGAGGCTGATTTTATTTTCTGGTAAATAGACTTCTGTTTTTCAAGGTGAGATATCCGGAGTTCAGGTATTGCGTGTTACAATCAGCGTGATTGGCAAAGCTGTCAAGAGTACGGAACATTGGTTGACGAAAGATATTGAGACCCTGGTCTGGATAAAAATAGGATGAGTAACAAATACCAAATGCTGGAGAAACTCATCAGATCTGACGGCATGTCGGGAAAGGGGGGTGGGGGGGGGGGGAAACACAGTCGACGTTTCCGTCTGATAGTTCAGAGTCCCGTGTGTTTAAAAGGAGACATAGCTCAGGTTGAGGTATTCAGAACCAAGTAAATCCTGTGAAAACACTGAACAGGAAAACAGGAGGGCAAAAAGAGGGCATGGCATTGATCTATCTGGAAAGGCAGAGGAAAAACCTCCGGGATTATACAAATGTATTGCAGGAAGTGCATGATCCGGGTTTGAGTAGATCCGTGCCGCCATTAATGTGCAGCCAGAGAGGATGGGCCTGGTGTCAAATGAGTACTTTGTACCCGAATTTTGCGTGGAGGATAACATGGAAGCGGGGAACTTCAGGGAAGGAGACGGCCCTGCCCTGAAACATGTGCCAATTGCAGTAAGTCATTAATCCTAACTTTACTGATGGGAAACTACCTACACCTCATTCTCAGAGACACAATCTAGCTGCATTTGGAAGGGCAAACTCCGGTTGGAAATGCTCAGCATGAATTTCGGGCGGGAATAAAGTCTCTCGAGAATTTCGTTGGTTGTTCGAGAAAGGTGACGAAGAGGATGGACCAATTAAGAGGGTCGCAGGTCACCTGGAAACGATCTCATTTATCGCCCTGGGAAAACTACCAGGCTATCCAGAGATCTATGCATCTTATCGTCTTGTACTATCTTATCATCGCCTCATATCCTCTTTCTCTCCAAACAGAAAAGCAATAGCTCGCATAGCTATTCCTCATAATCCGGGCAGCATTCCGATACATCTCCTCCATAAAACTTCTACATGTTTCCGATAATAAACCCTACATTGTGTTAGAAACTCGCATGTCCTGACCCGATGCATCTTCTGATCTAGTGAGAAGACAAGGAAAAGAAACCGGAGGCCCTCGCGGCCACATCTGCTTCATCTTTAGGCTAAGATTATGTTCCAGAGGACTGCAAAGTGGCTCATGTCGCACCATTATTTACACGTAGCACAGGCACACCAAGGAAATTCAAGCCAGTGAGCCCGGAATTAGTGGTGGATAGGTTACTGGAGGGGTTAATATTGTCAGCATCTTCGTGTTAGCAGTAAATCGGATTTCACAAAGCTGTTAGACTTCTTTAGAGAGATAACCTCGAGGATCGACATAAGACTCATATCTCGGAGCAAGTAGAGTGCGTGGTCCTGAAGTCACGTGGTGCGCTGACCTTCATTGAGTTCAAGTGCAGCGAGGTAATGTCACACTGTCAGACTCTGGTGAGACCAGGCTTGGAATATTGTGTCTAGTTCAGCTCGTCTCAGAATAGGAAGCATCAGGGATGAAGGATCAATGATTAACAATTTCGCCGATACGTGCATTCTGGAATTGACGTCGACTGTTGGGACAACATGCAACAGAAACAACATCTACCGATGATAAATCATTTAAAAAAAACTATATATAAAGTAAAGTTCCTGGTTAGAGTACTGCGGTACATGTCCACAGATCCCTGAATGTTGCCTCACAGTTAGATAGGATAGTTAACAAAGCTTATGGGGTTTTGGCTTTCATAAGTCGAGTGATGGAGTTAAGAGTCGCGAGGTAATGATGCAGCTCTATAAAAATCTGGTTAGGCCACAATTGGCATACTGTGTCCAGTTCTGGTCGCCTCACTATTGGAAGGATGTGGAAACATTGGAAAGGGTACAGAGGAGATTTACCAGGACGCTGCCTGGTTTGGAGTATGGATTATGATCAGATGTTAAGGGAGCTAGGGCTTTACTCTTTGAAGAGAAGGAAGATGAGAGGACACATGATATTTGTATACCATATATTAAGATTAATAGACAGAGTGGATCGTCAGTGCCTCTTCCCCAGAGCACCACTGCTCAATACCAGAGGACATGGCTTTAAGGTAAGGGGAGGGATGTTCAAGGGGGATATTGGAGTTCTTTACTCAGAGAGTGGTTGGTGCGAGGAATGCACTGCCTGAGTCAGTGGTGGAGACAGATACACTAGTGAAATTTAAGACACTCCTAGACAGGTATATGGAGGAATTTAATGTGGGGAGTTATATGGAAGGCAGGGTTTGAGGGTCGGCACAACATTGGGGGCCGAAGGGACTGTACTGTAGTGTACTATTCTATGTTCTATGTTTCTGTGAAACCAGCGTGTATTCACAATGTCAACACTTTGAGAGAAATGTGGTTTGATTTGATTATATTGTGGTGCAGTGACTGGGGTGTTAGATAGAAGTGGCTTGGCGGGAGGTGTGGTGTTGCTAAATGGAATGGTTGATCGGAACATCTGTCTGGGGGGAGGGTTGGAAAAAGTCCGCTGGAGAAGGTGCACAGGAGGTTCAGCAGAGCGTTGCCGCGATTAGAGCATGTCTTGTAAGCGAAGATTGAAGGAGCTGGATTTTTTCTGTTCGAAGTTAAGGATCGTGATGGAGGTGTGTAAGATTACAAGAGATACAGGCATGCTGGACAACAGCATCTTTTCCTCAGGGTGACAACGGCCAATAGGAGAGTACATACGTTGAAGATCAGTGGTGGAAAGGTTAGGTCAGAGGTTTTTTTTTGTACACAATGTGGTGGGATCTGGGAACGCACTGCCCGTCGTGGTTGAAACAATAGGGACATTGAAAAGATACTTGGTGTCTGTCGTGATAATAGCAGATTATGGGCTCTGTGGAAGGGAATAGTTATATTGACGACAGAGTTGGGCTACATAGGTGACAGAGTTTCGTCGGCCGAAGGGCCTGCAGTGCGTCGTACTGAGCTTTGCTCTTTGATCTGCTTTGGTCGTAAAGTTACCATCAGATGAGTTGACGAAGAGGTTTGAGAAAATGAAAGGCAGCTCTTTTATGTCATCAATATAGAACGGGCTCGTTGGTCTAGTGGTATGATTCTCGCTTTGGGCCTGAATTTGCGAACATGCGAGAGGTCCCGGGTTCAAATCCCGGACGAGCCCCCTGATTGATATATTTTTAGAACTTCAGACATTGGAGCTCAGAAGATGAGGGAAGATATTTAGATGTATAGAAAATTATGAGGGCTATATATATACAGGTCACTGCCTGCAATCTATCCCACCTCAGGTTAGGCGAGACGACAACTAGAGATCACAGCTTTAGAGCGGACGGTGAAAGATTTGGTTTGGTGAACATATAGATTGGATTGGACTCGATAGGGAGTGTTGATAAGCTGACTGGCAAATCCCTGCTCCTACAATCTTTTGTTTTTTGTATTATTGAAATTCAGCTCTTTCAATAGTAACATCGAAGTGGGATACAGAAAGTGAGCATGGATAATTGAGTTTAAGTAGATGACCACCTTCCAATTTTTTTTTCACGACTGGAGACATTCTTGCCGAGCAGAGTGTGGCAAACGTAACCTCGTAGTTTCACAAAGGAACTGAGAAAACCAGCGAATTAGAGCAAACCAGCTAAACAAAATTATGAGGGGTATAGACAGCGTTAATGCAAACAGGCCTTTTCCATTGAAGTTGAAGCCAGAAGTCATAGTTTATGGGCGAAATGTGAAATGGTTAAGGGGGACCTTGTTACCCAAAGGGTGGTACTCAAAAGTATTTTGGAAAGTTTCCATAAATTTAGTCTGCATGAATACCAACCTACAGGTGTCATTGTTAGATGATTGAACCGAAGCAGGGAAAAGGGAAATGAGGGCATTCTGTTGGATAGAAAGAAGTGACAAGTTTGCTTTCGTGGAGTTCCGTACCCAGCATAGCATTTTGCAGTGTACGGTGAGAACTTTGAAGCTGAAGTGCAGTATTTCAATATTAGATTCATTGTGTTACATGTACATCTAAACATCAGGTGAATTTCGCTGTTCGCGACAAGTCAAATCAGCGAACGTTGTGCCAGGGCAGCCCACAAGTGTCCGCAACCAACATAGCATTCCAGCAACTCATTAACCCGAAACCGTACGACTTTCGACTGCTGGTGGAAACCGGATCACCCGGAGGAAACCCACGCGGTCAGGGGTAGAACGAACAACTCTTTGCAGTTAGCTGTGGGATTTGAATCCCGATCTTGCAGCGGCAGCTTTAGTAGTCTTATGAAAACCGCTAAACTACCGTGTCATGGTGTGGACACATTGTCTGTTTGTGGACGACATGAAACTGCACTGTTGCTGGTGGGATGTAGAGCAGTGAGCTGGACGTAAAGCGCCTTCGATATTGGCCATGCAGGATTGTTGAACGGCCAGATGCGTTCGAGATGTGGACAGTGATAATTGAGAGGTTAAAATTCTGTACAGTTAACTATATCCAGAGCAGAGAGACAAATTGTAAATTAACAATAAATTATGTTGTTTCTTCACATTGACCCGTGTAAGGAAAGAGTTATGTACTATATGTCAAAAATGATTTAACGTACCATCCGTGCGTATAAACGTGTGAGAAATATGGTGGCCGTACGACGGGGTAGCACTAGTTAGGAATGTGGGAATGGTTTGAGAAAGTCAGATACCATTTCACGGACTTGTAAATGTTTATAAAAAGCTTGCTTGTAAGGGAAAGGGTTCGGTCCAGTTCTGTGTAAACCGATTCACAGTGAGATCGCTGAGTGCTTTCTGAAATTTATACTCTACTGTATTTCAAAGTGATTTTTCAGCCAACTTCGAATGATTTTGTAATCTCGTGGGTTTTTTAGACGAACATATTTAGAATGCTGCTTTACTGTAAATCAACAAAAAAACAAGTAAAAAGTCTTAATTTATTTCTTATGGTACCTTGCACACGCAGAGGGACGCACAGCGCTTTCATTCAAACGTAACCACAAGACCTTAAGACGGAGGGACTGAATTAGAACCTTCCGCTCATCAATATCGGCCATTTCATCATGGCTGGTTTATTATCCTTCTCAACACCATTTTCCTGCCTGCTCCCAATAACCCTTGAAACCCTGACTAATCAAGAAGCTGTAACATCCCACTGTAAATATACACAATTATTTAGCCTCCACTGCCTTCTGCGGCAATGTATTCCACTGATTAAACATACTCCGGATGAATAAATTCTATCTTCTCTCTGTTATTAAGGCACGTCCTTTTATCCAGAGGTTCTGTCCTCTCTCTCTCGAACCCCTACACTTCAGGAATCATCTCCAAGTACATTTCTAGTCGGCTCAATATTTCATAGGTTTCAGAGTTAGCCCGAGATTCTTCTAAACTCCAGCGAATACAGGTTCCGAGCCATCAAAGGCTGCTCATAGGGTTAAATCTTTCATTCCGTCGATGATTCCCATGAATCATTTCTCGATCTTTTCTAATGCCAGTACACTTTTTCTTATCTTATAATGCCTCCGCGTTACACCCTCTGCTTTTATATTTCAACTCTCTGGAAACGAATGCTACCGTTGCATTTTCTCTCCATACCACTGAAACAACCTGCGCGTTAACATTTACGTTGCCCTACACAAGTACTCCCAACTCTCTTTGTATCTCCGAATTCTGAATATTCGCCTCGTTTGGGAAATAATATAAACTTTTATTTCTTATACCAAAGTGCATGAGCATACAGTTTCCTGCCCGATATTCCACCTGCTTCTTTGCCAATTCCTTTAATCCCAGAAGACTCCCTTCTTCCCCATTCCTGACTGTCTTCATACCGTCCGCAAACCTGGCTACCGAACCATCGATTCTGACATCTCATTTATTAAACTGTAATCTGAAAGTCAGTAGTCCCAACACCGATCCCTACGGCACACCACTAGCCGCAGGCAGCCGCCCAGAATAAGCCAATGTTACTCCCCCTCTTTACTTCCTGCCAGTCACCCAAATTTCTACCCATTTTTGTGTTCTTCCTGTGATACCATGTACCCTTGTACTGTTTAGCAGCCTCATGTGCGGTACCTTGTCAAAGGCTTCCTGAAAATACAAGTGATCGACATCCACCGAGTCCCCTTTCTCTAACCTGCCTGTTACGTTCTCAAAGAATTCTAACAGATTTCTCTGCCGGGCAACAAATCCCACATTGGCCTATTTTATCCTGTGCTTCCACGTACCAGGAAAGTTCTCCTTAATAATGGGCTCCCATATCTTTGCAACAACGGAGATTACGCTGGCTCACTGTTAGTTATTTAGTTAGTTAGTTAGTTAATTTATTTATCTATTTATTTATTTATTTATCTATTTATTTATTTATTTATTTATTTATCTATCTATCTATCTATCTATCTATCTATCTATCTATCTATCTATCTATCTATCTATCTGTCTATCTATTTATTTATTTTGCCTTCGTCGCCTCTTAAAGAATATTTCACAGTTCTCTGGAACCTTTCCAAAAGACAGTGATTGTTGAAAGATCACAACTGATGTATTTAACATTTTCGTCATCTAACTTTTTCGGAATTCTGCTGTGTAATGCATCCGATCCACGTGAGCGATGCATCGTCAAAGCATTCAACTTTCCAAGTACCGTCTCTTAGTAACAGCAACTACACTCAATTCCGTCCCTTGACAGACCTGGCAAAACTTCTCTATACCATGGCAGTCAATGCTGCTTAGCTGTTAAAAAAGGTGGGATAAGTTGATACGATTTAACGCAGATACAGCATATCTCGTTTTCTATCTGTCCTTGGAGTTACTCGTAATATGAACTGTTTGTGCTGTATTGCAATGGATTTCTCAATTTATCTTCCACGCGATATACTGCAATGCAACTGAAATAAGTTACATGCGCAGGATGTTCGATACTGGGCATAGTTCAAGGGTTGAGCCGAGTCTTAAAATCTGCCCGGGCGCAAGCCCACCGGTAAATTGTCCCGCCGAAAAAGAGAGCCTCACTTGCCGACCATTGGCCTATATACGCTTTCCATTTCCTATCCATGGGCTGTCTACGTTTATTTCAAGTGTTGTTAAGTCCTTGCCAAAACTGCTGTCCTGGTGAACTTCCATATATTTCTACAATGAGTGCAAATGTTGCCCGTCAATATCCTATGGAATATCTCACTTTATCGAAACATATTTCCATTAGTTTCCAATACCATCATATGTCTAGGGTCATCAGCCTGGCCAGACAAAACATTATCAGTGTGGTGAGTCGTGAATCTGATTTAGCTATGTCGTCGCCAGAGTGTTCAGCAGTGGTATTGTCAGTGTTTTTCTTTTTTGATAATTGCTCTGAAAAAAATAAACGTTAATACACCTGTAACAGGCTGCAGGGTTTCTCTGCTGTGTAACATGCTGCAATGTTTCACTGCTAATGTAATGGTTTCTCTGTAGCAGCAATGTTTGCGTTATGACTAATGAAAACGGGGTTACAATGCTGTTGTTCTTTCTTCTGAGCTGGAAGAGAGATTTTCGCTGTCATTAGTGGGTGAGTGATGAGGAGAGAAGACGCTAATGGAGAGAGTTGGTAGACCACCGGACGAGGTGGACGGAGCGAGGGTCCGAAGGGCAGTGACGATCGGAGGAGGTCGATGGTGGACGATTGACTTATCAGTGAACTCCAACATTGCGCAATATACTATTTAATAAGATTGGGCCCTTTTCCCCTTCTTTTTCGTTTCTTTTCTAACCATACAGTCAAAGTAAGAGTTATAAAGCTTAATCGTTTAATCGCATATTGTGTACTGTTCATTATTTCGAGGTACTGATTTGTAATAGGGGACACATCACGCAGCATCCACCCAAACGAGATTTCTTAAGTTTGGTTGGGCCGGAGGCTATCACCCCCTAAATTAAGCCGCGAGCCGAAGCGAGAGTTACGCACCTCTCAACACACACAAGCTGATGGGGAAACTCATCAGACCACTTCTGCTGAATGATCTGGACCCGAAACGTCGACTGTTTACTTTCCCTCCATAGATGCTGCCAGGCCTGCTGAGTTCCTCCAGCCTTGTCTGTGCGTGTTGCTTGGATGTCCAACATCTGCAAATGTTCTCTTCTTTGTGTTTTAACATATCTGTGTGCACTGTGATGTTTAGTATAAATATAAAAGAGAAAATGTTCCTTATTGTGCAGATGTGTCCAATTGAAGGAAGAAAATATGCTTGTGTCGTTCTCACGTCACAGCTTTGCAATCTTTACTTTTTTTTCTGCGTCAAGTGCAATGTTTCTGAAGGTCCATCGTATTCGGCCTCTCTTCTCTTTCCACCTATATTGCTCTCTTTATTCAGTTCCATTGAAAGCTTGCTCCTAATATAGCAAAGTCGCGACAAATATTTTATAGCTTTCTTTTTTTTAATAAAAAACACGTCTAATTTTCCATTTACACAATCTGATTCGAGGGATTGGGCTGTACTGTAAGTTTGCTCATGCCGAATGTTTCCTGTTAACTTACATATCTTCATGACAATTATTCCTTGTCGGACAAATCAAAACAGATGCGCAAACCGTATCAATAATGAAAGCACGATTTTGTAAGATTCCCTATTTGCGATGAATCGCTGTAGCTACTTATCGCAAACTGCATCTATTTTCACACTTGAGGTTCCTTATCCACGAAACCATTGTACAATGCCCAGATTTCAGATTCGGAGAATAAATAACATTCTTCCCTTTGAGCTTGCAGAATTATTATTGTTGTTATTATTATTATTATTAACAATAATAGCAATGATGATAATGAACAATTTTCCGTTAAAGGTGGTTCACTCCAAGATTTAACCTGCTAAATGTGATGTAATCGTATGCGGATTTCTTCCCAAACCTGCTCCGATCCACAATCCCTCTAAAAGTTTGAGTAATTCTTGATATCACTGCAAAATAACAAAATGTGATATTTAATGCCTACCATATTAATTATTTGTTTGGTCATCATTAGGTCCCTTGTCCAATGATTTACCTCCGCTGAACTTTTTCATTGGTGAAATCAATTTTGTGGTAATGAATTGCATGCCATTTCGTACCACCATATTACAGTCATCTGTTAGCGCGAAGGTCATTATGCATGTCTTTGATGACGGTGCTTTGAGGTCCACAGCAGACATCTACAGAAACATATGATATCGGAACAGAATCTTGCCCATTGTGTCTGTTCCGCCTTGCCATCATGGCTGATTGATTATCCATATCAACCCCATTCTCCTGTTTCTCCCCGTAACATTTGATATTCTGATTCATCAAATATCCTCTGCTTTAAAAATAATAAACGATATGACCTGCATAGCCTTCTGCCGAAAATGAACTCCATCCTCTCGTTGCGGGTATTTTTTTTCTGATTTCTATTCCTTGTAAAGGTTCCGCCATAATGACGCAGTGCCCTCTAGTCCTGGACTACCTTATGATAAGAACATCCTCTCCAGATCCATTTTATCTAGGTTTAAAAAAAAAATCAATAGATTACAATGAGCTCCGCCCTCATTATTCTATACACTAGCGAGTAGAGGCGCAGCACCATCAAATGATCCACATACGTTTATCTTTCCTTTCATTGTATAATTATCTCTTCTGGATTCTCCACAATGTCAGTTGTTTGTTTTTTTTTACTACACAGCTGCCCGATGCTGCCCACAATGCTCCAGTGAGTTCTAACCATTACCCTCTAAAGACTCCGCATTGCATCCTTACTCGATCGCTGGTAATTAATGCTAACGTGGCTCGTGCCTTCCTTACCACCGACTCATCCTGAAAGTTAACATAGACCATAGATATCTACAGCACATTACTGGCTCTTCGGCCCAAAAGACTGTGCAGACCATGCAGACTACTCTAGAACTGCCGGCTATTTTTCTGTGATCCATGTAGCTATCTACGAGTCTCTTAAAATACTTATTTGTATCTGCGACCACCAACGTCGCTGGCATTACATTCCACGCACCCACCAGTTTCTTTGCGAGAAACCTACCTCTGACATCCACCCGTACCTACCTCCAAGCGTCTAAAATCAATGACACTCGTGTTAACCATACAGCGCTGGGCGAGCAAAAAAATCTCTGGCTTTCCTACCGATGAATGCGTCAGATCCACACTATCAATGTCTTCAGGGACGTTTAGAGAACAATGCACCCCGACGATCCGTTAGCATTACTATTTTTGTTTCTTTTCCCCAGTTAGAATATAGTCCACGCCGTTATTCCTTTCACCAACGTGGATGGCCAGGCACTTTCCTACATTGTATACCATTTGTCATTTCTTTAATCTTTTTCCCATTCTGTCTAATTTCTGTGCAAACACCATGCAATATCAACGCTCGCTGCTTATTCACCAATCTTTGTATCATCTGCAAGCTTGGCAAACAAAGAGATCAATCTGTCCAACCAGATCATTGATATGTTGGCAAAATCAGCATTAACTTCGAACTCTTGTAACATGCCACCAGGGAACGCCGCCTTTATTCCGTCTTTGCCTCCTGCCAGTCAGCCAGTCTTCTATAGAGCCCATGGAGATTTAGCAGCCTCATGCTCAGCACCATGTCATGTAATCATAGAAAATGACAGCACAAAAACAGGTGCTTCCGGCCTTCGTTTCATGTAAAGTTCATTTAAACTTCCAGCTGCCATCTAAGTGCACCCGTCACAAAGCTCGATACCCCTACTATCCATGTACCTGTCTAAGCTTCTCTTAAACTTTGAAATTCACTGGTTGAGCTGCTGGCTCGTTCCACACTCCCACGTTCCTCTGAATGAAGAAGATTTACCTCATGTTCCCCTTAAACTTCTCAGTTTCCACCATTGACGCATGACTTTGGTCCACGGGCAATCACCCTTACTGGAACAAGCCTGCTGGCATTTGCACGTCCTGTAGCCCTTATTGTTTTGTATACCTCAATTAAATCTCCTCTCCGTCATCTACATTGCCAAGAATACAGTCCTGACCTATTGAATCGTTCTCTATAAATCAGTTCCTCCAGGCCCGAAAGCAAAATTATTTAGAACAAGTTTCTCTGTTCTCGTTCAAACTTGCATACATCTTTTCTGTCAGTGGATGACCAAAACTGCGAACATTGCTCCATCTTAGGGGTCGTCAATATAACCTCCCATCTTCGGGACTTAATAACACACAGAAAACGGTTCTGGACTGAATATTTTGATTTATGTCAGCCATGCGATATATGCATTATTTACGTCCCTATCCACCTGTGACACCACCTTCACAAGTTATCTGTATTCCTAGTTCATTTTGTCCTCCCACACTCTCCCTCAGTGCCCTACGCTGCACTGTGTCAAACCTATGTCACTTGCCCTTGTAGCATTCCTCAATAGCAGATCCAATACCGCATGGTCTCTCTGCAGGACTTTTACCTACATATGAAGGAAGCACTTTAGACAAACTCTATCACATTCAGTCCTTTTACGGTATTCTCGGTGAATAATTGGAAATTTAAAAAAAAACTATCTGTTATAACAAACTGATGTTTCTTCAAACAGAGTTTGATGCTTTTAATTTCCAAATTTGTTTCCTTAAATCCCTCGGACTGTTTGTTCGTCGGTAATACAGCCGACGAACTCTATGTGTTGGTGCGTGCCAAGTGGTTAAGACTTCGGTCTAGTGATCTGAAGGTCGCTAGTTCGAGCTTCAGCTGAGGCAGCGTGTTGTGTCCTTGAGCAAGGCACTTAACGACACATTGCTCGGCGACGGCACCAGTGCCAAGCTGTATCGGCCCTAGTGCCCTTTCCTTGCACAACATCGGTGGCGTGGAGAGGGGAGACTTGCAGCATGGACAACTGCCGGTCTTCCATACCACCTTGCCCAGGCCTGCGCCCTGGAAGCTTTCCAAGGTGCAAATCCATGGTCTCACGAGACTTGTAGATGCCTATATATATTATAGCCATATTAATTTGGTCGTACATTCTCTGTTTCTCAGTTCCATCCTGTTTCTCAGTTCCCGTTTGTTTCACACCGAAGGGGCATTCAATTTTTCGTTTCACAAACGTTTTAATGTTGAATTAAATATTCTGGTAGGTAAATGATATGAGAACGGATACAAATCAGTTTATTTTGCGCTGTCCTAGTGCAGTCCTGATACTGATGCAGATCCTGTTGTAACTACCAGACTGTCTGAGATGGTCTTGGAAGTCACTAAGTGTCCGACACCGAACGTTCGTGTGGTCATTGATCGTGTCACTGATAAAAACGACAGTTTCTACTCTCTGTGTCCATCACTCTCACTTTATCTGATCTCCAGACTGGACAGGAAACGCCTCACAGATTCTGGTGCCGAGAATCCTGTCTCCGATCTCACTTCAAAGCAGTCACTGACGAAGCCGAAACGGAATGAAAGAAATCTGGGAGATTCATGAGTCATATTTCTTTATGCTGATAAAGCTGGATTCTAAAGCAGATAACTGGTAGTAATAGAGTCTTTGTGAGCATGAGACTCTGGGTGATCCGGTTCATTGTAAGTGGGTGTCGGATGATGATCTATGATCAATAGTTGCTTTGATAATAAATAACAGGGATCTACACCGTTTCCGGAGTCTCTCTGCTCTCACCCTCAGTCCCTCTCATCTCTAGGCCTGGCTGGAACGATGTCACTGATTTTCTTGCCAAGGAACTCGCCATCACAGTCAGTGCAAACTGCGCTCTGTCACAGTTAAACCTCGGCTGTAATGAGATGGAAGACTGGCGAATGAGACTTATGCCCGGAGCTATGAGAACAGTCAATGTAAAATACAAAAACTGATGTCAGTATCAGTCTGCAAGATATTGTGTTCAAAATCACTTGGTGTCTGAGAGTGAACGCGAGTATTATCAGTGATTGTACTGCCGATATAGTCTGAGAGTCTGCACCGTCCCCTTCCTTTCCATCACCCTCTCTCTTTCTGACCTCCGGGACGTACAGAAGCCGTCTCACAAATTCTTGCATCCAAGGTTCCGATTCCGCTCTTTGTACGAAACTGCGTACTAAAGGAGCTGGATCTGGGATGATATTCTGTCACAGACCGAAATGCTCACTGCCGCCCCCCCAACAACCCCCCCCTCTCAACATCACCTCCCCCCCCCCCCCGCCACCTCCGCTCTCCACCGCTTCATTCGGTCTCTCTCGCCATTCTAGAAGCCAACGTGATCCTGTTTGGTTTCACATTTTACAGAATACGTTACCACTGCTACGGAGTCTTTACTGTTGATTCACTTTTGGAAATAGATTTGAAATACATACCCAGCCTCTGAAATTCAGGCTAAGTGGGAATCAGCTCATTTGAGAGCAAAGCAATCAAGTGAAATCACTTTGATCAATGGCCGGCTTCTGCTGCCTGTTCCAGTTGATTCGTTCTCATGAGGACAAAACAACAAACACTGGTCAACGTCACAAGTTTCCGGGGTGAACTCGCGCGCGTCTGAATCAGGCTGACGTGAACTGATTTGTTTTTCCTAAGAAAAGCGCCTGATGGCACATGTCAGATTCCATAAAGCTACCGACGTTAACGACAGGTTATGCGGAGTGGTCTAATCAATTTATTCATGAATTTCTTCCACGAATTACAGAGGCATGATTGCTCGTATTCTGAATGACAGGAGCCCCTCAGGGCTGCGTACTGAGTCCCTTCCTTTACTCCCTGTACACCCATGACTCTATCGCCAGCCACAGCTCCAATCTGCTAATTAAATTTGCCGACGACACTACATTGATTGGCTTTATCTCACCCAATAACGGGGTGGCCTCCAGGGAAGAAGCAAGCTCGGACACAGGGATGTCAAGAAAACAACCTCTCCCTCAATGTCGCAAAAACAAAGGAGCAGGTTGTGGATCACAGCAGAAATGGAGACGGCCTAACCCCCATTGACATGAATAGATCTGGGGTTGAGAGGGTAAACAGCTTTAAGTTCCTCGGCATCCACATCACCGAAGACATCATGTGGTCTGTACACCCCAGCTTCTTGGTGAAAAAGGTACAACAGCTCTTCTTTCACCTCAGACGGTTGAGGAAGTTTGTCATGGGCCCCCGAATCCTAAGAACTATCTGTGGGGGCACAATTGAAAGCCTCCTTACTGGCTGCATGACTGCCTGGTATGGGAACTGTACCTCCCTTAATCAGAGGACACTGCAGAGAGTGATGCCGATAGACCAGCGCATCTGTAGTTGCGAACTCCCCATGATTCAGGACATTTACAAGGACAGGTGTCTAAAAATGTCCCGTAGGGTCATTGGGAACCTAAGCCATCCCAATCACAATCTATTCCAGCTGCTACCATCCGTTAAACCGTACCGCAGCATAAAAGCCAGGACCAACAGGTTCCGGGATAGGTTCTTCTACCAGTCTGATGGACTCAAGCTGATTTGAGTGTACTCTATATTACATTGACTGTTCTATTTATCATAAATTATTTTAAAATATACATTGCACATTTAGATGGAGACGTGACGTAAGGAGATTTACTCCTCATGTATGTGAAGGATGTAGAAAATGAAGTAAATTCAACGACATCTGTAGTTACTGAAAGTCTGCTCTGTCTGACGTCAGAGTACGGAGACAATTATACCGATTCCTCGCTCTATCAGGGTCTAACAAGAAATAATCTGAGAGGCACTGATTTTTAATGTTTGCACATTGATCGGCGTCTAAAGTGGAAAACGGATCGCTCCGGCTCAGCAGTACATCCTTTTGTCCAGATGTCTTTCTGTGATTCGCAATACCTCCGCTTGAACTTTGGGTTCAAAGTCGAAATTCTAGCGACTGAACACATTAAAATGTTTTCATTTTACAGTAAGAAAATTATTATCAATACGATACCACAAATAAATTACTTCAATTCACAGCGCCAATGGAAATTGAAACCATTAAATTAATTTCACTCTTTCTGTCAATAACAATCTGGATTCCGAGGGGAAATGTGCCGGCTGAAATAGCAGGCATGGATAGAAGCGAGCACTACGCAGGACTGGAAGTCTTAGATTGACTTACTCTTTTCTTGACCAATGACAGAATTAACCTGCAGGGAGATATTAACAACGTCTTCATCTCTTCTCTGAATTTAGTTTGAGTTACTGCATAAATACTGGTGTTTGTACAGGAACTGAGCCGGGTGAGTAGATATCCAGTTTCAGAAACTATATATGCGGTGGTGTAATAGTCGTGATCAGAACGCTTGCTGAAACCGGAAATGAAGTGATTCACAGCCGCTGTCAGACTGAGTAACATGAAGCTACCGGATACACTAAAAAGTAAAATTATGGATTTTCTTCTGCTTTCCATTTCCGGGTCACGACAATCCTCACTCCTGTGACTGCGGAATCCCTTTCGGGATTTGCTGGCCACAAGGATATGTCTAACTGTCAACCCATTAAGTAGGAACATTAGACCAAAGATGCACACTGTACCCAAGAAAACTTTAAATCGGGTGAACGCTGCAAATGCTGGCGAATTCATGACATCCATGTTAAAGTCAATGCCCCATGAAATATTGCCAATTCTTCGCAGAGGTTGAAGTACAAGCACATAGGGGATATTTTCCAAGGAAATCAATATCAGAATTACTACTGCAAGGATTCTCACAGTTTTCACTCTGCAGTACTTTGTTTTAAACCTCTGACAACACATGGCAACATATCGGTCAAAGGTGAAGGCGACTGTGTACCACTTTGACAGATCCAGACTGACTATTATCAGATACACCATGGGACCAAGAAAGTATGTGTAATACAGAAAGGTATGTGACAGACGTGGAATTAAAATTCCATGCAGAACGACGTGGATGATGATGACGGATAAATCTGACGCTGCCATGATCATCATGTAGGCGCAGCGACAATCGGAAAGTTCGCAGTTTCCCCGTGAGAGAATGATAATTGTCAACAGGTTTGCTGTAAAAATAATTAACATTCGTCATAAAGGACCGAGGAAGCCTTGGACCACAGAATACGTAACCCTATCACTCCAGCTAGACGCATACAGGTCTATGGCTGCTAGCGGGGTCACGGTAATAAACACAGATAACTCCTGAACAATTACTTCTAGGACAAGTGTATAAGCGTACATTTGAGTGAGACAACACACAACATTCAGAGTGGATCGCGGCCACCCCTTAGATTTGCCTTAGGGAGCCACGTGAATGGGTTCCGGGCGTCCAGGTAAAGGAAAGAGTATTTATACCGAAATACATTATTTAATTAGATTGATTAATTGACAGAAAGTGGACGTTCACAGCGAGATCCATTTTTTTTAAATTTTGCTTTTATTATTCCAGCTGATCTGAGAGGTAATAAAAGGAACGAGGCGCACTGCTGAGAGAGAATTCAATGAAAATCAGACCGGTAAGGAAGGGTTTTCGCTTTCATTGCACAATAATGATCCAAAAGGTACCTGAAATACCGCGGGTTTGTTTCACTTCACAGTTACTGATGTTGAAGGCTTCTATTTCTCAAAGTAATAACAAAGAAATTCATTTATCTTTGGTTTCCAAGATTCCGCACACGTTGTGGCGAGAAAGCAACTGATATTCCAGAGATGTTCTCGTCCCTTTGTATTCGAAACCATTGGTGAAACAGCGGACCACAGAGCTCCTCGCCGCACATTCTCCAAATATCACAGCTCAGACTGTCTGCATGTTACATGACTGCGTGCAGTGTCGAGTGGAATAACACGTTTATAATAGATCTGCCCAGGGTTTGACTTGTCTCCCTTTCTCTTCACCATTTACACCTCGGACTTCGACTACTGCACAGAGTCTTGTCAACTTCGGAAGTTTTCTGATGACTCTGCCATAGTTGGATGCATCAGCAAGGGAGATGAGGCTGAGTACAGGGCTACGGTAGAAAACTTTGTCACATGGTGTGAGCAGAATTATCTGCAGCTTAATGTGAAAAAGACTAAGGAGCTGGTGGTAGACCTGAGGAGAGCTAAAGTACCCGTGACCCCTGTTTCCATCCAGGGGGTCAGTGTGGACATGGTGGAGGATTACAAATACCTGGGGATACGAATTGACATAAACTGGACTGGTCAAAGAACACTGAGGCTGTCTACAAGAAGGGTCAGAGCCGTCTCTATTTCCTGAGGAGACTGAGGTCCTTTAACATCTGCCGGACGATGCTGAGGATGTTCTACGAGTCTGTGGTAGCCAGTGCTATCATGTTTGCTGTTGTGTGCTGGGGCAGCAGGCTGAGGGTAGCAGACACCAACAGAATCCAACAAACTCATTCGTAAGGCCACTGATGTTGTGGGGATGGAATTGGACTCTCTGACGGTGGTGTCTGCAAAGAGGATGCTGTCTAAGTTGCATGCTATCTTGGACAATGTCTGCCATCCACTACATAATGTACTGGTTGGGCACAGGAGTACATTCAGCCAGAGACTCATTCCACCGAGATGCAACACAGCGTCATAGGAAGTCATTCCTGCCTGTGGCCATCAAATTTTACAACTCCTCCCTTGGAGGGTCAGACACCCTGAGCCAATAGGCTGGTCCTGGACTTATTTCCTGGCATAATTTTCATATTACTATTTAATTATTTATGGTGCAACTGTAACGAAAACCAATTTCCCCCGGAATCAATAAAGTATGACTATCACTATGACTATGACAAAGCTCCCTTACTTAATAATCTGTTGTCGGCATCAGGGATGAGGACATTCCTTCTCACAGAATGGGCTGCTGTACCCACACTCTGCACAGATCGACGGCGCTGCACCGCTCATCTTAACATTTTAAGATGCCGTACATTGTGATGCATAAACTGCACCCGGAGCAAAATAGAAAAACGAGTTGCGGATCGGTCAGAAACTTTTAGACAATGCGTAATTTTAACTTACCGGGCAATGCAAAAACCGCTAGTATCGGGTAGTAAACATCTTTTGTCTTTAGGATCGGGGCTCGACTCATCCTCGAATTGCGTTTGATTTTTATTATGTCTTGTAGTTCATTCCAGATTACAAACGAGATCTTGAAACCCTCCCGTTTTATAGAAAGCCAGAAACCTCAGGGGGTCGGGGGGGAAAGTTGTGTATAACTGGCGTTAATTACAGTCACTTAACAAACAAGAGCGTTGTTCCGCTCGACTGTGACCGGGTAAACAATGCATTGGTAAATCAGTTCTATCAAGAATCGCAATCGTTCACATTCCACAACGGATCCTACTCCCACTGGAAGTGACATCAGTGCTCACTCAGTGATCCTGCAAAGTGATCTCAGCTTTTCGCTGCCTCACATTAATTAAATAAACACGCACCATTCCAACCATGGCCCGTGATCAGATGATTAGGGCTCACGATCTGAAGGTCGTGAGTTCGAGTCTCAGCCAAGGCAGCGTGTTGTGTCTTTGAGCAAGGCACTTAACCACAGACTGTTCACAGCCAGCCCTCCCAGCTGAAAATGGGTACCGACAAATACTGGGGGTTAACCTGGCGTCCTGTCCGGGGGAGGGGGTGGAGGAGTCTCGTACTCTCAGTAGCTTCACGCCACAGAAGCCGGCATTAGCACCGGCCTGATGGGCCAGAAGGCTCGGGACGGACTTTAACTTTAACCAGCATTTAATAAATGGATATCTTATTCACTGTGGTTATCTCTGCTGCTAAAGCAGAGTTCTGGCAATATTTCGGCTATTTTGGCCCACAGCTCTTTCGCATTTTCCTGACGATTTTAACCTAACGTTAAGGTTGATGGTCGCAGTCCAGCATTACCCATGATTCTGAGTGAGTATCTTTTCCAGCAAAACTGATGGTGCCAGCACAGTGACATTGGGAGTCTCTCTTCCAGTATCTCTGTTGATCTGCGAGTGCCCGTGCAGATCCCACTGTCACGTAAACTTGGCCACTCCAAACAGGTAGACAGGATCACTCTCCAGCAGTTGTTATCTGCTCATATTTAAACCGCTGTGGTCACCTCTGCAGGATCTATATATAATAAGCGAATAGCACAAATGTTTGGTCAGCACCTCTCGATAGGAAACTGATGAGCCCATTTAGTTTGGTAACACCCTGCTTTCTCTACACCATATTATTTCCAGTTACTCCTGATGTATCCCGCTATGGTCGTATTGCAGTTTGTCTGCAATCTGTAAGCTTATTCAGAGAGAGCACTGTATTTTGATGCGTTTCTAGAACAAGTTATGATTTTTTTTTACACATTATGAATGAACAGATGATTCAGGCTGGTGAATAACGCGGTATGAAGAGCATCGATAATATTTCAAGAATGCAACACATTCGGCTGTCCAATATTTGGAAAGTGACTGGGGGTGGTTCAGTGTCTCACTGACGAGATGGCCCGTGTTCAGCCTTGCAGGTGGTCGTTTGTCACTTGTATCACGTGCGAAAGCGGGAGAAAGGGAAACTGGAACAGCAGTCGGCCACTCAGGTCCTTAATCCTACTAAACATACTGATTTAAACCTCTCCAATATATATATTCGTGCAACATTCTTTAAATATTGTTATTGTTCCTGCATCAACAACGTTTCCTGGTTGTTCATTCACTATAGATATCACCCCTTGTGTATAATAGTTGCCAGATCTGGTGGGATAAATAAAATGTGAATGCATTCAACTTATCCAACGCCCTCATGATTAGCACTCCTCATTCTCCTCAACTCCAAACAATTATATTTTAGCTGCGGAGCCTCTCGCATTCTCTTCAGGCCTAACAACATGCTCAGAAACTGCCTCTGCACCATTTCCAAATTAAGGTAATCTTTCCGATAGCTAACTGATTCAGGCTGTACATAAAACTGCAGTGCGTCCTCACGGTTGCACAAATGAATCTTGACCTGCTCACATATGAAGGCCACCATACCAAAAGCCTTCTTCACCTGCTTATCCATATGTAACGCCACGTTTAGGAAATATACACTTGAACCTTCTGTGTTCTAAAGCACATGCCTAGGACATGACTTTCACCATGTACGCCCTAACGCGAACTTCCGGAACACTGCTCTGCATATTTACTCCACTGAGCATGGTGACATTATAACTTTGCTCCATTAAGTGCAATCGCCGAGAAATTTTCCTGCTGTTAAAATCTCGGAATCAATCTAAATAAAACCATATTCCCTATATAGAGTTTATCGTTGACTGGGCTCCACACTGCACATTGCAGCAGCTCGAGATCTCGCCTCACAGCGCCGGCGAGCTAAGTTCGATCGTGAACGCTCTTCTGTCGGCAGGAATCATTGACTTCCTTAAAAAATAAAGAAGGCAAGGATATAGGCAGGAATATTCGGAGATAATTATCCTTAATATTGGCGTCCCCCAAAGCTGTATTCTCATCCTCTTAATTTCCCCCATTCACTTACAACTGTGGGGACATAATCCATTCCAGCTACATTTACACGTCTGGCTATGATACCACTGTAGCCGGTATGATTTCACGCAGTGAGGAGACAAAGCTCGGAATGCGATAGTGCACCTAAAGTACAGGAAAAAAAATGGAGAAATTCCTGAGACCGCGGAAGGAACGTCATTGTAAGCAAAAAAAGAGCGAGTTTGTAACTGAATGCAGGAAGCAGGGCTGAGAACACAGCTCTTTTATATCAATGGTGCTATGGTGCAGATGAATGAAAAACTCAAGTTGCAATACATAAAAAAGTATAGCGCGAGGGAAAATGGACCAGCCAATACCGCAGAACCAAACACCTTCCCCCAGTTGCTCCACGAAACAGGTTATTTCGCATCTTTTATGTCTTTCTTTTATTTTATTGTTCTGTCGGAGTCCGTGATCTACAGTTTAAGCAAGCGGTAGGTTTTCGGAACGATTCTGCAGCCTGGCGCTTAGCGATCTCTCGGAACGACCTCGAAGACTTGCGCCCTCGGCGCTGGGTGGATGGAAGACGGAAAGTGCATCGTGGACGTCCACGTTCCTTGCCGATTTCCTCAACTGAAGTGCCGTAGTAGATTGAAACATACAGACTGAAACACCGAGAGAGCACCGGTGACTTTTTATCGTCTGCCGCTGTTGGAAGAAGGCCCCTATATTCAAGCATCCCCCACCACACCCCACCTCCCCCAGCCTCTCTCTCTCTCTCTCTCTCTCTCTCTCTCTCTCTTTCGATAGAGAGAGCGAACTTGTCAATTCTCAAGATTGGAGGCTTGAAAAAGCGACATAGAAGATCGTAACGTCGGAACAGCGGGTTTCTGATTCAATTCTCCCTGTTACAGTAGCGACATCTCTCTTCCTCCCTAGGAGAGAGAGAAAGTGACTGAGATACCGTAGTTCTCGTATTTGAACTCGAATTTTTAATGGAATCGGGATCAAGGCCGCTTTGGATTTCAGCTCTTCATTACATGGTGCAGTGTTCTGCGTGGCGCAGAGGATGGCGGACTTGGTGCATCTGTGGATTGGAAGCGGAGTAGCGATGTGTCAGCTGCTGGTGCGAAGGGAGGGTGAGGGGTGGTTTCGGTGGTTTGCTGTTTTCATCGTTTATTCTATGGCAGTTCTTGTTTCGTTGATGTATACTGTACACATACTCTGATATTAATTGGAAAGTTGATACTTTGAACAATTCGCCCTGTCCTACCCCGTTACGTAGAAGCTCTGTAGAAGGAACAAACCTCTACCGCTATTTCAGAAAGAAATTCGGGAGAATAGCAGGACAATTTAAAAAGATCAATTACCCTCACTGATCAGTGAACGATAGCATTTACGCTATCCTATCGGTCCATTGCCTCTGACCCTATTTCTACTTTCCATTGTTCCGAGAAAGAAAACAAAATCAGCAGTTCGTCTCACCTTGGGAATTCTGTCTTCATAACTCCATCTCCCCACGAACAGCGCGACATTTCATCAGGCACGAAGCTTTATAAAACATACACGAACTCTGTTTCGCTATTGTAAGACTCTCGATTGGACCGCTTGTGCGATAGAAACGAACTCCTTAATTTTCAATCTACTACATTGTTCTTTTTGTTTCAGTTAGGTATGTTGGAGATCCAAGCCATCTGTGCGGCTTCCATAACGACGACGGAAGTTTGCAATATCTCACTACATGTGACAATATTACCCCACTCTGATTCTACGGATTAAAACTTTTTTTTTCATTGACGTTTCATTTACCAGTGCGCTCAAGCTCTCAGAAACCGTCATTGCGGCTCAGACCCGCAGGTACAAAAACAAAACGGCAAAAAAAGGTGCGGGGACAGTTTTCTCTCTAAAGGTAAAGAATAAAACGAGAAAGAACCACCAGAAGGTTGAGCGAGTGAAGATATCGCTTGGAGAGCCGCTGGTGCCGCCAATCTCCCCTGCTGACCAGGTCTGGTTGGAAAGCGGATATAGTAGCTATGTGATTCCTTTTACTAGTGACTTGTGTGGCTGGACACAAGGAAGGTGGCCTATTGGGGGTCTCTCGAGAAAAAGAAAATTAAATAATTTAAACAGGAAAGTGGTAGCGGAGACGGAGAACCTACGTGGGATATAATAAAGTGTTTTGATGTATGCACTTTACTCTGTTTGTTTGTGCCTGGTCCATCTGTGGATTTTGTGTGTGGTGTGTGCTGCTGTGTTTTACACCCTGGGTCGTAGAAACATTGTCTCGTTTGTCGGTGTGCATGTGTGCAATTAAATGACAATTATCCTGACTTGACTTGTCTTGAATAAGGGCTGGAGGTAGCTAAGCGACATCAATCTCGGAAGCAAAAAGAAAATAGACTGTCTGACCAAACGGTGTCAAATCAAAAGAAAGGGGAGGCGAATCAATGTTTATATCCTCATCTAGGGAGCCTGAGCCCAGGCCGAATCCAGGTCTGAACAAAAAAAAATGTTATCAGAAGCTATACGATAGAATCAAACACCCAGACCCCGCCTTATAACGCTCAGGAACCGAAGCCGCAGGGGTGGGGGGACAGCAAGACAACGAACTACCCAGGGGTAAATGCGTGCAATTTCATTGTCGCTTGTGCACTGGTGGAAGGGGCTGAAAAGAACAGAACATGACTATTATTTCTTCTTAAAACAGAAAACGGAGAGAGAGAAAAGAAAGAACTGAAGTCAGAAATAAATCCTGTTACACAATATCCAAATAAGAATAATTGACGCTCTCGCGGTAGTTCGGCCGCGGATCCTGTCCGAAGTTCGGGCTATGAGACAAATTAGTGAAATTTATAACCCCTTGGCTGAATATGCTCACGTTATTGAAAGTGGTGTGCGGAACCCACCTGACCTGCAGTGCAAGCAAAGTTCGCAGAGGATTAGAGGGAGAAACGATAATGACGGAGATAACGTTATCAATGAGACGTGGTGAAAGGGGACCCTGTAAGGCTGCAATTGTGCGGCATCACGTTAGCATAGTTATCTCCGAGAGGTTACCAGGTACAGGCAAAAACCAGGAGGAAACATAAAAGACTCTATTTCCCATTTTTGACTGTATAAATGGTAAGACCCTTGTCAGTCTGGAGGATCAGAGGGGTCTTTGGGTCCGAGTACACAGGACACTCAAAGCTGCTGTACAGATTGACTCTGTGGTTCAGAAGGCATACGGTGCATTGGCCGTAATCAATCTTGGGACTGAGTTTAAATGCCGAGAGGTAATATGGCAGCTATATAGGACCCCGGTGAGACCCCACTTGGAGTACTGTGCTGAGTTCTGGTCGTCTCAGTAGAGGAAGGATGTGGAAACTATAGAAAGGATGCATAGGTGACTTACAAGGACGTTGCCGGGATTAGGGAGCATTTCCTAATGAGAATAGTTTAGTGAACCCGGGCTTTTCTCCTTGGAGCCACGGAGGGTGAGAGGTGACCAGATAGAGGTGTATAAGGTGATCGTCTGAATAGTCAGAGTCTTTTTCCAAGGGCTGAAATGGCTAGCACGAGGGGGCCTAGTTTTAAGGTGCTTGGAAGTAGGTACAGAGGAGATGTCAGTGGTAAGTTTTTTAGGCAGAGAGTGGTGAGTGCGTGGAACGGGCTGCTGGCGATGGTGGTGGAAGCGGATACAATTGGGTATTTTTAAGAAACTCCTGCACAGGTACACGGAGCTCAGAAAAATAGAGGGCTACGGGTTACACTAGGTAATTTCTAAGGTAAGGAAATGTTCGGCACAGCTTTGTGGGCCGAAGGGCCTGTATTGTGCTGTAGGTTTTGTATGTGTCTATGTATTTCCCGTTTCCCTAACAGATGGGAATCTTCTGCTGGAATAGTCTTGCAGGACAACTCTGCGCTGCCTTACAGACGGAACGGCACTTTTAAACTGCCTAACGACGTTTATTATCTACAGCAGCTTATTCTGACATGCTGATCCCTGATGCATTTACATTGTACCGCCCGATACACTGAGACATCTCAGTCGAGCAATCACCAAAAGGTTCTTTCCCTGCGTAACAGAGCAGAAACTCTTTCTTTAACCGGACGCATCTATTATGGTTCAGAGGGCAGAGTGGCAGAAGTGTTATTGAGTGAACAACAGAGTGAACGATTTAAATTGCCAAACTGAACCGCTCATGTCACTATAGTCATCAACCCCACTGCAATTCTTGAAACACTCGAACCCATGCTTAAGACTTTACTCGAGTTAAACCGCACACAGTGTATAACTTTGCCTAATACTAATGCTTCTCTACAACTTCATTCCTCTCAGGCTGGATGTATAATATTTCCTTCTTCATCGTTAATATAAGGTTGGCCTGCTTGTTCCCCCCACTCTTCCGTTCCCTGTAGGCGATAAACAAAAATCAAGAGATACTTGTACATTCCGCCCCACCATACGGAGACCGATGCTATTCTGCCCTCTATATGATACGGCAATGTGATTTGTCACTGGAGGCAATGGAAGGCATGGAACCTGTCATAAACGCACTTTCCGATGAGGAAGGCTTTGTATCAACCTGTAATCCCCGTAATTCTCTTATTTCACCAGTTCCGAAACCAGGTCGTGATAATGAGTGACTTTTTATCTTTTTGCAATACTTAAGGGCGATTAGCACGATAGCATGTGAAGGGTTCAGGAACGGCAATTTAACAGAACGACATGGGGCCGCAGACAACCCATTGCATAGTGTTCTGCACAATTACCAGCAGTTGTAATAGGATGCCTGGTTGTCCAACAACTGTCGCCGACACTACAATTAAAAATACAAACATAGAACATATAAACCTACAGCATATTACAGGCCCTTCGGCCCATAAAGTTGTGCCCAGCATGTAACCTACTGCACAAACTGCCTTGTATTTCCCTAGCGCATAAACATTTAGTTTTCCAAGTCCCATGTACCTATGCTCTTAAAAGACCATATCGCATTCGCTTTCATCACCGCCGCCGCAGTGTATTCCTCGAACCCAACACACTCAGTGTGAAAACTTAACTCTGGCATTCTCTCGGTTTTTATTTCCAAGCACCTTAAAAGTATTCCTCAAGTGTTAGCCATTTCGTCCCTGGGAAAGAAGCCTCTGGTTATCCACGTGATCAATGCCCCTCATCATTTTATACATATAGTAATAGTAGAAACGTTAAATCCTGTGAAATTAGATCTCCCTGATGAAGTGTGTAGGCCTGAAACATTGACTGTTTACTCTTTTGCAACAATTCTGCCTGGCTTGCTGAGCTCCTTAGGATTGTGTGGGAATTATTTTGGCTTCCAGCATCTGCAAATGTTCTCTTGTTTGCGACTAGACTTGGACAAAGTCGTTAACGTAAGAGCCTGCGCTGCAGACAGGAGACAAAGTTAACCCCAATCAATACCAACTCCGGAACGCGATGGTCTTGTCATTTAATCTTGCCAGGCAATTTTGTTACAGTCTTTAAGGCAGTCAATCTGATTGGGAGTTAAACTGGCCAAGACTAGAATGAAGTCGCTTGGGATTCAAACTGTTATTGTGTTCACGGTGGTCGGAGATGGGACATAATCTTTACGTATCACTGGAAACATTATTTATGATAAAGCGTTTAGCGAGTAATAACAGACGCGAAGAGCATAAATTTACGTACGCTCGAAAAGATATCGGTCGTGTCAACTCTTACTTCCGCCAACCCCGGGCGAGGAGAATCGCCGGTGTTGTATAACGCTGAGCGGTGGCAGGGAAGACATCAGCGAGACGGAACTGGAAATGCAGCAGAGTGAGTAACGTTCCGTCAGAAAGCGGTACAACATCATTTAAAGTAATTTTAATTCCGATTTCCAGTATCATTCTTTTATTTTTCAAACTCGATAAACCTTCCAGGAAGAACTCAGTTAGTTCGAGAGAGAGAAAAGAAAACAAATAACATTTTTCTGTTGCTCTGGAAGTTCATTAAATTTCAGCGTACATTTGTTATCAATATAGATATATGTTCCTGAAATTAGATTTATTTTGTTCAGTACCGGACAAAAGGTGTGCTCAGAAAGAAACGGAGAGTGGACGGAGAAGGAAAGAAAGAACCTGTCACGAGGCCTCAGGATGTGAATACAGATAAAGCCGGAGATATACAGGGACAACGAGGGAGCAGGTCAGAGATGGAGATGGAGTGGGAAAAAAAGAAGGGGAAAATAAAACACGCTATGTTTCAGCGCGATCATGTTTCCCTCACGGTGAAACTCACTAGTCTGCAATGAGATTAAATTTTGTTCAGGAACGGGACCGGACGTGTGGACAGGGAGAAAGATGTTCACGGGACCTCAGAACGTGAACGGAGATAAAGTGGCAGATATGAAAGGACAAACTGGAGCAGTCTGGAGGTAGAAAAGGAGTTGGACAAGGAAAAAAACACATACACACACACACACACACACACACACACACACACACACACACACGCAGACACACACGTGACTCCGCTATGTTGCAGTCTGTTAACGTTTTCCTCACCGGTGTGGCTGAGGGAGCAAGTGAGGACAACGAGTAAAGGGAGCAGATTCTTCCTAACTGAACCAACCCAGAGTGAAACACTGTCAGATGTAATAGAGATTATTAAAATAAAACGGGCGGACCTGACTATAGACCCTCCATCGGGGTGAATTACAGCTGAGGTGACCGTTACATATTACATATTTGATGAAGGACACATTTCACCTGTACGGGGTAAACAGCGAGTGAAATATATCATCGCAAAATTCACGCTTATTTCAAAGCGCTCAGTTGTTACCCGTGGTTCAACATATCGGCAAGTAGATAGATTATGAAGGAAACATGGTGTTTGACTTACATCTCCGGCAGAAAGCAACAAGGCGCTCTATGATTTAAGGAATTTGGTTAACAGTTTCAGTGGGTATATCACCGCGTTCTTCAGCTCCTCTCTGAACTTGCTCTGAGTCACGGCGTAAATACATGTGTTGGTGCAGGAGCTGAGGATCTGCAGCATTGTCGCCGTGGAGTCTGCGATATAAATCGGACCAGTGTCCGAAAAATGAGGGATGCTTGCAATCAGTACGTAGATGTCAAAAAACAGCCGTGTTAGCCACAGAAATATAAAACTACCGGTTACACTGAATAGTATAACGACGGAGTTTCGTCGGTTCTCCATCTCCCGGTCCTTGTCTTTCTTTCCGTTACTGCGGCCCCGGAGCCCCATCCGGACTTTACTGGCGGAAAAAATCCGTCTAACTATCAGAGAATTGAACAATAAAATCAGAACAAACGGGAAACAAGGCATTAAAATACGATGAATCATCAGAAGTGCGTCCCACGAGTGGGACGTATACAAGTTCCCTTTGGTCAAACAGCCATAGGAAACTCCATTAATTATCGCCAAAGGCTCCAATGTAAAGTAAAGTAGAAAGTTCTTTCTGAACAGCCCAGAACACTCACTGACCCGATCACTACAGCTGCCATTCTTTCAGTGCAATATTTTGTCTTTAGCTTTTCACAACAAATGGCCATAAACCTGTCACAGGTGAACGCGACTGTCAGCCAGACAGAGATCCCGGTGCTTGCTACAAGCAGGCAATGAACGACCTTGCAAACGGAAGTCCTATGGAGGAAGGAAGACCTAAAGTATATGTAAACAGTCCACTTCAGCAGAGGGTCAGAGATCACGACCAGGAGATCGGCCGCTGCCATTCCTAACAGGTAGAGAGTGATACATTTGGAGAGACCGCACTTTCCTCGGAACAGGATAACAATCGCCACCAGGTTAACTGCAAGAGGGAGGGAAAGAAGCAGTGGAATTACTGACCTGTCAGGGCAATAGAGAAAAAAATATAGTAGCATTAGACTTGATCTTGTGTTTTTTTTTTCTCTGCTTCAAATGGTGGAAACCAGGCCACGGACATATGAAGCTACTGACAGTGTGCAATATCTGCGTGACGGAGAACTAGCCGCTAGATTTGTAAATGAGTTAAATCTGGGCGAATTTCCAACCCGACGAGAGGACAGCTGGTAAAATGCTTCCTCGGCAGCAGTAAGGAATGGATATTAAATACCAACATTACTGCTCAGAGCAGCACAGGAATGAAATGAAATCCACATCGGCAGTTCCCTCTGCTCATATTTCTAACATCAATGAGCCACCATTCGCGTTGTTCGATCACGCAGTAGCGCAATTCACGGACGATTCATACGGACAAAACAGAAGGTCAGCTGGCTCTCACAGATGCAGTGTCACCCGGTGTCCTCCTGTGCAGTCATTTCAATTCACTATTATTACATGATATCGAGACGGCGGAGAGGATTTCAGTCAAAGGCAGCATCTCAGCTCCAATATGGAACTCTGCCTGCTACGAAAGCAATGAGATGAATATTGTCAGCGCTTCCGCCCATGACTGAAATGCAGGGACCGGGCAGGTGGTTGTGGAAACAAGTAGCGAGAGAAACACTTCAGACAATCGGAATTAACTATCAGTTCCTGCCGATTGCAGGCGTGACAGCGGGTTACCGGGAATTCCAACGGCTGAAATAACTGGGTAGTAAATGTCTTCTATCCGCCAGATTACTGGGTATCCCATTTGAGTGACGCAGTGTACCTATTGCTCTGAATTCCACAGCTCGGCAAGTCACTCTGGGTTGACGTACTGCAACAGGATCTGATTTATACAGGGGATCAGTCTCCAGTGACGAGGCCCCACCTCTGACCATTGTTATTGAACAAACACATTGCATCACCAGCAGTGTCTCCGGTGAAAATGTTGTGGGGATGTAACACCAATACGTCAATTACCATATTTCGATTCCTCTGTGTAATTCGAACAAAATGTGCAATGAGACCAGTGAACGGACAATGAGCGGCTGTATTTACAACTTTTCCACAGTGTATTGGCAGCCGTCACGATTTTTCCCATTTTTAAACCTGAAATTTTCACGGTGGTTCTGTTTTCACAAGCAATCCGGAATCGATGTTTCCAGCATTTTCGGCACTTTCCACCGACACGCCTGCTGTTTCATCTACAAATAGATCCGGTTTCCCCTCAGTGCGCTCTGGATCCAGGGACACATGAAAACCCCTCTCAGTCTCCTCCTGCAGACTTTAGTTTAACATCTTTCACTTTTTATTAATTCAGCAGCTCCACATTGGCCGCTCAGTCACCAAACCCAACCAACCCTTCACATTATGTGCCACTAGATATAAAACATACCCGCTGTGTGTACAGACACTCTGCCCAGTCCTCCGTCAGCCCTGGACGACATCGATGTTGAAGTCATTTTGATTAGTCTCCCCTGTATATTTATTTTTGATACCTTGAATTCCAGAGCTGTCGACAGTTTCTTTCATCGCTTAAGCTATCTTCTCCGCATCTGTAGCACCTGTATGTGTGTGTGTGTGTGTGAGTGTGTTTGTGTGTGTGTGTGGGTGTGTGGGTGCTGGTGTGTGTGTGTGTGTGTGTGTGTGTGTGGGTGGGTGGATGGGTGTGAAGGTGTTTGTGTGTGTATGTGTGAGTATGTTTGTGTGCATGTGTGAGCGTGTTTGTGTGTGTGTGTCTGCGTGTGTGTATGTGGGTGGGTGGACGGCTATGGGTGTGTATGTGTGTGCATGTGTGAGCGTGTTTATGTGTGTGTATGTGTGTGTGTGGGTGTGTGGGTGGATGGGTGTGCATGTGTGTGTGTGTGTGTGAGTGTGTTTGTGTGAAATCTGTGTGTGTATGTGTGAGCGTTTGTGTGAGTGTGTGTGTGTGGGGGGGGGGTGGGGGGTGGGGGTGTGTTTGTGTGTGTGTGTGTGTGTGGGTGGGTGAATGGGTGTGGGTGTGTATGTGTGAGTGAGTTTGTGTGAAAACTGTGTGTGTGTCGCTGTGTGTGTGTGTGTGTGTGTGTGTGTGTGTGTGTGTGTGTGTGTGTGTGTGTGAATGGGTGTGTACGCGCGCGTGTGTGTGTGTGTATGTGTGAGTGTGTTTGTGTGTAAACTGTGTGTGTATGTGTGAGCGTTTGTGTGTGTGTGTGGGTGGGTGGATATGTGTGTGTGTGTGCGTGTGGGGGGTAGGTGGATGAGTGTTGGTGTGTGTGTCTGTATGTGTGTGTTTAATTGTATATATATAGCTATGCGTATATGTGTGACTATATGAGTGTTTGTGTGTAGTCGTACCGCTTATATATTTTTTATAGCATATGAATAAATTTTCCGATTCCTGCCGTGGATTTTGAAACGGTAAGTTAACGGAGACAGCGGCTGTTGAATCCACCTGAGGAACAGTTTGATCCTGAAATACTGAGGCGTTCAATTGTCTATAGGAATACAATGGGCTGATAAGGCTATCATTCACTGTCCTGTGGGTTCCGAGCACAACCATCAACACGATTGTCTCGGGTGTAAATACTGGCATGATATATTCTGTCATTTAGAGGCTCAATTCCGTAAACAGATGTCTTCATCTCCTGCTTTATCATAAAATACGGATGCAGTGGTATTATCTCCGCACTGCCCTGGTGTAAATAGACGCTGGACATCCAAACCGGGTCACACACGAAATAAAGTTAAATTAGAAAAACCATTATCACCACGGACACACAACACACACACACACACAGACACACACACACACACACACACTCACTCACTCAAACTCACACACACTCACTTCCTTCATCTCCCTCTTTCTCTCACTAACTCTCTCTCTCTACAACTCACAGGTACTCTCTTCCTCCATCTCTCTCTCTCTCTCGCTCTCTCTCTGTGTCTCTCTCTCTTTCTCTCTCTCCCCACCCCTTTTCTCTCTCCCTCACGTGCTCGATCTCTTGCCAGTTCACTCACTAAACTATTTGCAAATGTCCCTGTTCATGTCTTTCTCTCCCGACACTGAAGGTACTAAACGAGATATTTTACGGTTGAGTCTGCAAATCGTTTAAGAGACAGAAAACAAACCCGAAACGACATTGAAACGGTCGCAGGGCCATGTTGCAGAAAGAATGCAATGGTAGCAGTATGAATGAAAAAAAAAGTGAGTTGGGGGAACAGACAGTACGTTTCAATCCGAAAATGAACAGAAGGTTGATTTGCAATTCACATTAAAAAAAAAAAACAGATTAGTGGTGGAGAACAACAGCAGTGCAGAAACAATCAACAAATGGGAGACGTTCAGTCAGATAAGTCAGAAGTCGTGATACATGTTGGGACCAACGACATAGGCAGGAAGAGGGATGAGGTCCTGAAGTATGAGTTTCGGGAACTAGGCAGAAGGCTGAAGAACAGGACCTCAAGGGTGGCGTTCTCAGGATTGCTGCCAGTGCTATGTGACAGTGATGGTAAGAATTGGAGGAGTTGGCAGTTGAATGCGTGGCTGAGGAGTTGGTGCAGGGAGCATGGTTTTAGATTTTTAGATCATTGGGATCTCCTCTGGGGAAGGTGAGACCTGTACAGATTGGATGGGTTGTACCTGAACTCGAGGGAGAGCAATATCCTTGTAGGTAGGTTTGCTAGCATGGTTCAGGAGGATTTAAACGAATTTGCGAGGGGGATGGGACCCAGAGCGATAGTGCAGTGAAAGAAGTGCATGGAGTAGAGCCAGATCTAACATACAGAGTGGCTTTGAGGGAAGAGAAGCAGAATAAATGGTGTAAAGACAGTAAGGTAGAAGGGCTGAAATATGTGCACCTCAATGCAAGAAGCATCAGGAACAGAGTTGATGAACTGAGAGCTTGGATACATACATGGAATTATGACGTAGTGGCCATTACAGAGACTTGGTTGGCACCAGGGCAGGAATGGATTCTCGATATTCCTAGATTTCAGTGCTTTGAAAGGGATAGAGAGGGCGTAAAAGGGGGAGAAGGGGTGGCATTACTGGTCAGGGATAATATTACAGCTACAGAAATGGTGGGTAATGTAGCAGGATCCTCTTTTGAGTCAATATGGGAGGAAGCCAGGAACAGGAAGGGAGCAGTTACTTTACTGGGGGTATTCTATAGACCCCCTGGTAGCAGCAGAGATACAGAGGAGCAAATTGGGAGGCAGATTTTGGAAAGGTGCAAAAATAACAGGGTTGTTATCATGGGTGACGTTAACTTCCCTAATATTGATTGGCACCTTATTAGTTCCACGGGTTTAGATGGGGCAGAGTTTGTCAAGTGTGTCCAGGACGGATCCCTGTCACAGTATGTGGAAAGGCCGACCAGGGGAATGCCATACTAGATCTAGTACTAGGTAATGAACCGGGTCAGGTCACAGAACTCCCAGTGGGTGAGCATCTGGGGGACAGTGACACCGTTTCCTGGCCTTTAGCATTATCATGGGAAAGGATAGAATCAGAGAGGACAGGACAATTTTTAATTGGGGAAAGGCAAATTATAAGGCTATAAGGTTAGAACTTGAGGGTGTGATTTGGGATTATGTTTTTTTTGCAGGGAAATGTACTACGGACATGTGGTCGATGTTTAGGCATCTCCTGCGGGAAGTTAGGGATAAATTTATCCCTTTGAGGAAGATAAAGAATGGTAGGGTGAAGGAACCATGGGTGACAAGCGAGGTGGAAAATCTAGTCAGGTGGAAGAAGGCAGCATACATGAGGTTTAGGAAGCAAGGATCAGATGGGTCTATTGAGGAATATAGGGAAACAAGAAAGGAGCTTAAGAAGGGGCTGAGAAGAGCAAGAAGGGGGCATGAGAAGGCCTTGGCGAGTAGGGTGAAGGAAACCCACAATGCATTCTTGAATTATGTGAAGAAAAAAAGGATGACAGGAGTGAAGTTAGGACCGATTAGAGATAAAGGTGGGAAGATGTGCTTGGAGGCTGTGGAAGAGAGCGAGATCCTCAATGAATACTTCTCTTCGGTATTCACTAATAAGAGGGAACTTGATGATAGTGGGGACAATATGAGTGAGGTTGATGTTCTGGAGCATGTTGATATTAAGAGAGAGGAGGTGTTGGAGTTGTTAAATTACATTAGGACAGATAAGTCCCCGGGGCCTGAAGGAATATTCCCCCGGCTGCTCCACGAGGCGAAAGAAGAGATTACTGAACCTCTGACTAGGATCTTTATGTCCACGTTGTGCACGGGAATGGTATCGGAGGATTGGAGGGAGGCGAATGTTCTCCCTTTGTTCAAAAAAGGTAGTAAGGATAGTCCGGGTAGTTATAGACCAGTGAGCCTTACGTCTGTGGTGGGAAAGCTGCTGGAAAAGATTCTTAGAGATAGAATTATTGGCATTTAGAGAATCATGGACTGATCAGGGACAGTTAGCATGGCTTTGTGAAGGGCAGATCGTGTCTAACAAGCCTGATAGAGTTATATGAGGAGGTAACCAGGCATAAAGATGAGGGTAGTGTAGTGGATGTGATCTATATGGATTTTAGTAAGGCAATTGACAAGGTTCCACACGGTAGGCTTATTCAGAAAGTCAGAAGACATGGAGATCCAGTGAAATTTGGCCAGGTGGATTCAGAATTCGCTTGCCGGCAGAAGGCAGAGGGTGATGGTGGAGGGAGAACATTCAGATTGGAGGATTGTGACTAGCGATGTCCCACAAGGATCTGTTCTGGAAGCTCTACTTTTCGTGATTTTGATTAACGACCTGGATGTTGGAGTAGAAAGGTGGGTTGGCAAATTTGCAGACGACGCAAAGGCTGGTGGTGTTGTAGGTACTGTAGAGGATTGTCAAAGATTGCCGAGAGAAATTGATAGGATGCAGAAGTGGGCTGAGAAGTGGCAGATGGAGTTCAACCGGGAGAAGTGTGAGGTGGTACACTTTGGAAGGACAATCTCCAAGGCAGAGTACAAAGTAAATGGCAGGATACTTGGTAGTGTGGCGGGGCAGAGGGATCTCGCGGTACATGTCCACAGATCCCTGAAAGTCGCCTCACAGGTGGATAGGGTAGTTAAGAAAGCTTATGGGGTGTTAGTTTTCATAAGTCGAGGGCTATAGTTTAAGAGTCGCGATATAACGATGCAGCTCTATAAAACTGTGGTTAGGCCACACTTGGAGTACTGTGTCCAGTTCTGGTCACCTCATTATAGGAAGGATGTGGAAGCATTGGAAAGGGTACGGAGGAAATTTACCAGGATGCTGCCTGGTTTAGAAAGTATGCATTATGATCAGAGATTAAGGGAGCTAGGGCTTTACTCTTTGGAGAGAAGGAGGATGAGAGGAGACATGATAGAGGTGTACAAGATAATAAGAGGAATAGATAGAGTGGATAGCCAGTGCCTCTTCCCCAGGGCACCACTGCTCAATACAAGAGGACATGGCTTTAAGGTAAGGGGTGGGAAATTCAAGGGGATATTAGAAGAAGGTTTTTTACTCAGAGAGTGGTTGGTGCGTGGAATGCACTGCCTGAGTCAGTGGTGGAGACAGATACACTAGTGAAGTTTAAGAGGCTAATCGACAGGTATATGGAGGAATTTAAGATGGGGGCTTATATGGGAGGCAGGGTTTGAGGGTGGGCACAACGAAGGTCCTGTACATTGCTGTACTAGTCTATGTTCTATAAATTGAGAGTGTGCGTTTCAATCTCCACGTGCTTCTCGTGAGAAGAGCGTGAATAGGGTTGTTCATTCTGTACCCACCAGTCTCCGGTGCTACGTGAGGGTTTGGGGTTCATTTTGTTTATATAAGCCCCTGGTATAGACTGAGAGAGTGGTGTTCTGTAGGTGCCACTCTCTGGTTCAGTGAATTCATTGCGTAAAAAAAACACTCTCTGCTGAGGTGCCGGGCGGTGGTTTATTTCTGCGTCTCTCTGTCTCCGCTCCTGGGCGAGAGCGTGGGGTTCATTCTGCATCTGTCAGTTTCTGCTGCGGTGCGAGAGCGTGGGCTTCATTTTGTGTTAGTCAGGCTCTGTTCGGGCAGAAAGTGTGTTGTGTCTCTCCAGTACCTGCGAACCTCTGATTCAGTGTGAGTGGGAGTATATTTTTTCATCATTTTCGCTCTTCCTCAAGTCAATTAAATATAGTAAATCTGGTAAAAATATATTCTATATTCCCAGAGCTGTTTTTAAGAAGAAGAGTCTTCTGCAGTTGGTTATGTTAAAATTGTGAGATGGACAGTTCACTTATGAATGATGACGTTTTATGGAGCAGTACATCCTGTACAATGGAGTCATATGATAACAGACCGTTCGGCCCGAGTTCATTCTGCACGCTATTCTTTGCTTAACCACATACAGCCAATTGAGCAGCGCCTGCTCTAAAACTTTATATGACTTGGCAACACAACTTCTTAAATGTTGACTGAAAATAAACGAAATATTGAAATTAATTTATTCGAGCAATGTCTCGTTCATAAATAATATAATATTCATTTCGATTTTCTTATGACAGCATCAGGGTGTACTTTCCGTGTTAACCAAGGGAGCTGTATCGGGATATGGAACACATTCGCAGTGAAGGATGGGGATATGTATGATGCGGCATGACTGTGGAAAATAGAAACACTGGAAGACAGAAAACCTACAGCACAATACAGACCCTTCGGCCCGCAATGCTGTGAAATTACCCCGGGTGACCCATAGCTCTATTATTCTAAGCTCTAAATACCTATCTAGGAGTCTCTTAAAATGGTTTGGAATTAATTTACATTTGGAGTAGATATTCCATTTACCCTTGAGGACCTCAGCGCAGTGTATGATTCCATGTACTTCATGCATGTCAGATGTTAACTTTCCTGGAGGGGTTTGAGTCCGGGATAGCGTTCTGAAGATTTATGTTATGACCAGGATTTATTCTGTATGACTAATTCTTTTGCTTGGTTAGAATTCCTGTCTCGTAACACTCGGTATGTTTGCTCAGGTCAATCAGTCCGACGATTTGAGGTAATTGTGGATGCGTCTATATATTCGCTGCAATATCGGAAGGTTCTCTTTATTCTCATTTATTCCTGTCCTGTTCTGCTACCTTGGCAGAATTTCCTCTTTCATTGTTCTGTATAGATCAGGCAGACCCACTATCTGAACTCATCTGGAAATGTTGAGATGTGTTGTTCCTAGCTTATTCCAGGGACAGAAGGCTGAATTATGTGGACGTATCGGGAGATTACTTTACACAAAGAAGCTGTTTTTGGCATTGTACGGTTCAATCCTTCGGATAATTTTCACAGATAGACTATCAGCTTTCGGCATTTTGTTACTGCAGAGATTTTTCATGGGTAGAAGTATCAATATTAAATTTATATTCCATAGTTTGGCCGTTTAAGATTTCATCCAGTCATCCCGATTTATAAAGCTGTGGTTTTGAATTTCAAATAGTTTGCTGACATATTTTTTTCTACTGTTTGATGAGTTACCAGGATGCGTGCCGTGCTGAGAATTGCGGTTGAGCGCTATGAAATTACCATCAGCGTGTCATCATTGTGAGGAAATGTATCACTTTGTAGGAGTTTAAAACTGCACCTGACCCGCTATTTATCTGAGTCATGCTCCTGTGCGGTTTGCTCTTTTAAGGGGATTTTCTGTTTGCTTATTTAGTATTTTTGCCGGTTTTAAGATTGTATCGGATATTGTATACCGTACTGAAAGAAAATAAAGACTGTCATTACACTGCTGAGCAAGAGTCTGCATCAGTATGCTAAAGCAGCTTTGTGTGGTGTTACATGTAAAATGGGGCAAGGCCCTGATCTTGATCTTTCAGTCTCTATCTCTGGAGACAGCTGATGTCTGTATATTGATGTCTGATATAAGCCTACGGACTCTCACAGCTATCGGGACTATCCCTCTTCCCACACTGTCTCTGCAAAAATGCCATCCCCTTCTCGAAATTTCTCCGTATCAGCTGCATCTGCTCTCTGGATGAGTCGGCTGGGGTGATATACTGCGTCCGGTGCTCCCGATGTGGCCTTCTATATATTGGCGAGACCCTACGCAGACTGGGAGACCGTTTCGCTGAACACCTACGCTCTGTCCGCCAGAGAAAGCAGGATTTTCTAGTGGCCACATATTTTAATTCCACATCCCATTCCCATTCTGACATGTCTATCCACGGCCTCCTCTACTGTAAAGATGACGTCACACTCAGGTTGGAGGAACAACACCGTATATTCCGTCTGAGTAGCCTCCAACCTGATGGCATGAGCATTGACTTCTCTAACTTCCATTAATGCCCCCCACCCCTTACCACATCCCTTATTTATTTATTTATTTATTTATTTCCTTACTTACTTAATTATTATTCCCGCTTTTTTCTCTCACTTTTTTTTTTCTCTCTGTCCCTCCCACAATCACTGCTTGCCTGCTCTCCATCTTCCTCTGAGCTCCCCTCCCTGGGCCTTTCTTTCTCACTAGGCCTTCCGTTCAATGATCCTCCCCCTTCTCCAGTTCTGTCTCCCTTTCGTCAATCAACCTTCCAGCTCTTAGCTTCATCCTTCCCCCTCCTGTCTTCTCCTATCATTTCGCAACTCTCGCTCACCCTCCCACTTTCAAATCTCTTATTATCTCTTTTTTCCCGTTAATTCTGACGAAGGGTCTCTGCCAGAAACGTCGACTGTACCTCTTCCTATAGCTGCTGCCTGGCCCACTGCGTTCACCAGCATTTTGTGTGTGTGCCCTGAGATATTGTATTTATTTGGAGAATGGCCTACCTGATGTGTTAGAATATGTATTTTGAAAGTTTGAGTTTTATTCTGAGTCTCGTACATTGTTAGACTTCAATTCAGATTGAAGTATGTTCTGTATATTACGATACAAGTGTCACTGTCTAATCCGGGGAGATCACTAATAATGCTGTGCTGTGTGATTTTCATGCCCTATTTGGCCTGAACAGTTGTACAATTTCAACTAACGTGTTCCATCTGAGCCTTGCTTTATTTGTTCCATGTTCTGTCAACATTTATTATTGCCGTGGTCAATGCTAGACTGCAATATAGACGCTTTGTCGGCCCGCGGTGCTGGAGGTGCGATTTCAGCTGAAGATGCTGAAAGCGGTTTCCGCAGTGCTCTGCACAGTCGCAATTTCTTTGTCGGGGTGCATCGCTGATTCGAATTTGACCTTGTCTCCATCAGTTTGCAATTGGATCTGATGATGATGACCTGTGGCAGTGTAATTCTGAATTTCCCTGGTTTTCACATATTTACAACCGTTTATATGCATTTACTTACGACCTCAGAAGCTGGGTGGTCTGAATACGGTGCACTGGCCTTGATCAGTCGTGGGATTGGGTTTAGGATCCAAGTGGTAATGTTGCGGCTATTTAGGACCCTGGTCAGACCCCACTTGGAGTACTGTGCTCAATTCTGGTCCCTCACTACAGGAAGGATGTTGAAACCAGAGAAAGGGTGCAAAGGAGATTTACAAGGATGTTGCCTGGATTTGGGAAGCATGCCTTATGAGAATAGGTTGAGTGAAATCGGCCTTTTCTCCTTGAAGCGACAGAGGATGAGAGGCGACCTGATGGAGGTGTATAAGATGATGAGAGGCATTGATCGTGTGGATAGTCAGAGGTTTTTCCCCAGGGTTGAAATGGCTAGCACGAGAGGGCATAGTTTTAAGGTGCTTGGAAGTAGGTACAGAGGAGATGTCAGGGGTAAGTTTTTTTTTTTACGCAGAGAGTGGTGAGTGCGTGGAATGAGCTGCCGTCAACCGTGGTGGAGGCGGATACGATAGAGCCTTTAAAGAGACTTTTGGACAGGTAAATGTAGCTTATAAAATAGAGGGTTATGGGTAAATCCTTGGTAGTTCTAAGGTAGGGACCTGTTCGGCACAGCTTTGTGGGCCGAAGGGCCTGTATTGTGTTGTATGTTTTCTATGATTTCTTTTTTTTCTAAAAGATAAAGTATGACCGTCTAAGTATTATTTTGAGGTACACCACCGGTGTGAGGTCTTATATTACTACAGGGTGCTTTGCCGTTCGGATAAATCCCATCACGATTAACAGCAGAAAATCATTCGGGATATATCTTGTTTATTTTTGTGCTAAAAATTTATTCCTGCCACAATTTCTTCCTTTCACATTTTCTCCGACAATTTAAACTCCGAAATCACGTGCAGTGGGAAGTATTTGGGAATGATTCTGTCTTTCGTGCGTCTCCATCCATTTCAAATCTTCAAAATACATATATTTTAATATTTTAAACATTTGAAATTCTGTACATGATGGAATCCGAAGCAACACACAAAATGCTGAAGGAACTCAACAGGTCAAGCAGTATCTCTGGACATGAATAAGCAGTTGACATTCATTCCATCATCTACCCAAGACCTTTCTTCAGTTCTGATAAGTAAGCGGCGAGACGCCAGAATAAGTGACGTGGGAAGGGAAAAGGTGATAAATGAGGTATAAACGATAAAGCGCTGGAGCGGAAGGAATCTGGTAGGGGAGGAGAGAGGAGCATAGGGAAAAGGAGCAGGACGGGGACGATGTGTGAGCTGATAGGCGGGTGAGAATAAACATGAGGCCGGAGTGGTGAGCAGAATTAGACGGGAGGAGGGTGGATGGATTGATTTAACTGACATTCATCACATCAGGTTGTTGCTCCTACGGCTTGAGTGTATCTTCACCGTGGCACAAGGATAACCCATGGACCGAAAATATCAGGTCGGGATTGGCAACCAGAATGGAGGAGGTGAATGGCAGTTGTGGTAGGCTGGCCGCTTGCAGGGCAAAGTACCGTGAGGGAGATCAGTCGTGAGGACAGGTGACAAAGGGAATCACGGAGGGCGTGATCCCTGCCGAAAACGGAGTGATAGAGATGGGAGGTGGAGATATGTTTGTTTGAGGTATCCCTTTAAAAATATGGTCGGCTTATCCGCGCTCACCTAATCTTCCCGCCGCCTTAACAGCGACAGAGTTTCTCTTGTCCTTGCATACCACCGAATATCACCTCGCATTCAACATATTCTATACCGCAATTTCCACCATCCTACCAAGAAACGTATGTTTACCTCTCCCACACCCCCAACTCTCCGCTTTCCGCACGGTTTAGGGGCAACGCTTTTTAATTTTCATTCCAACCTAATGACGTGAATATCGGGGCTCCTACCGGTAATAATGCTGTCTCTCCGCTCTTGTTCTGTTGTCTACACTGGCGTCTTCTCGCTTGCCTATCACCCGCTCGTGGTCCCCTCCTCCTTCCCTTTCTCCTATGATGCATTCCCCTCTCCGATCCGAGACCTTCCTCCCCAGCGCTTCAGCTTTCCTGTCCTGTTGGCTTCACCTATCACCTTCTTGCTATTCTCCTTCCCCTCCTCCAGCTTTTCCATTCTGCCGTCCTCACCCTTCCTTTCCAATTCTCAAGAAGTACCTTGGACAGCACCGCCAACTGTTATCTTTTTCACTTCCGTGGATGCTATCTAACCATCTGAGTTCCTCCAGCATTTTGAGTGCGCTGCTATTAATATTGGGTGGTGTGATATCGTGCCGGAACATCCGATTCAAATGCGTTATTGCAATGTTCTCTTCGAGCCCGTGATGCTTCGCTGTAGTTCAATGTTGAACTTGCTTTAAAAATCGGTTCTCTATAATGTTCAGGTTAATTAATGACTATGGAAACTTACACTCATATAAGATGTTTCAGAGGCCAAATACTTTCCATCCTTGCAGCTACAACAATTTGGAACTAGTTACTCTCATGAGCACCAGGTTGTCATTGTTCTCACTATATGATTTTGAGATGGTCATTTGTCTAAAATTACATTACAGGAAGACAGTGTTCAATTTACTTGTAAGTTTTACGGCTCAGAGTTGTGACTCGGAAAGGAAAGGCTGCACCTGCTTGAAACAATTGGGCTGCTTAAGGTATTGAAACAAATCAACAAAGTTGCAGATGACAACAGATGAGACTGTATCAGGGCAGCGTCAGTGTCAGGAAGTGTTGAATCAGAGAGTTGAGTCCACCTATCCAGGGAGAATCTGGAGCGACACGGACAATCAATAGACAACATTCCGACCTCCTTCTCTTCAGTAGAAGAGAAGGATGCTGGTCACATGGACCCTCAGTTTCGAATCCGCTTCCAAATGAGAGTGAGAGGAGAACTCAGCACCTGCTTCAGCTGCTGCCTGAACTTAGTCTGGCTGACGGCGTAAAGGGCGGTGTTTGTGCAGCAGCTCAGAAGTTGCAGCATGTAGCACAATTCATTGAAAAATGAAGGCATCGTCACCCAATACCGGGGGTTCACTACATGAGCCATTCTGTTCCAGATAGCCGTCACCCCATACAAGGCCCATAACAGAATGAAATTTCCCGAGACGACCAGCAGTAAAACGAGGGATTTTCTGCGGCTCTGCATCTCCGGGTCTCTGGAACTCTGACCACGGCTGGAAGCCCGGAGTCTCCCACGGGCTCTACTGGCCAGTAAAACGTTTGTGATGGTGAAAGCATTGATCAGGATAACAATGAGGAATGGGATCACAGTTGAAAAGACGGTACGAGCGACATCGATTGCTATCCAGAATAGTGACCCTAGTAATTCCCATCTCTGCATGCAAGGCCACCAACTGTTAGAGGAAGTATATATATCTTGGACCATGAAGAACCAGAAAACGTTCTTTAAACAACTCAGTGCAGTCACTGTGCTCAGAACCACCGCCGCCGTTCTCCCAGTGCAATAGATAGTGTTTAGATCCTGGAAGCAAATGGCCACAAATCGATCAAAGGTGAAGGTGACGGTGAACCAAACAGAGCAATCTGTGGCGGCCTGCAACAGGAAGACGTGGGTTCTACACACGCGGACGTAAAACAGGAAGGAAAAGTCATCCGGAAAAGCTTTCGGAATTTTCATCAATATAACGTCCAGGAAAACCACCGTCAGGTCTGCCGCTGACATGGCCAACAGATAGCGGGTGACGGTTTTAGAGCGTCCGCACTTTCCCCGTGACAGTATGACAATCGTCAGCACGTTCACTGTGAAAAGCAGAAGTACAGAAATTGTACATCAAACTGAGAGCAAAATTTGTAAAATTTACTAAGAACAAAATCAGACACTTGCACGATTCAGAGGTAGAAGAAGGTATCGCTGATTGGAGACGGATTTTGGGGATTAATATTCAATAAGAATGCTAATTAGTGGAAGTGACGTCACCCACTGGACAGAAGACGCTTTGAAATCGGATATCTGAGGGAGGACAAAAATAAGCGGAATTCGTTTGCGTCATTTTTCTTCCCAAATAAAATATACAATCTGAGAGAAGCAGCAAATACTAAGTTGAACAATGAGCCAAATTCAGTCGAACAATTCGAGCTGATGTTTGCCCTGGTTCAGTGCAGTATCACTGATCTCCGTACATCATGGTAACAAACGGCCAAAGTCAATAAGGCAGAGGTTGTCCTTTTTGATCGAACACCGCGGCTGCATACAAAATGGTACCGGGGTCAATGAAATTCATAACATTTCAGCTGGACATGGTTCGGGTAAATGCCGCAGCCTTTGCATCTTCTACTGCTTTTGCTCCTGCGTTATCAAATCAAACATCTCACCCAAAGGCACGGATCTGATCAGTATATTATAATTGACCGACTCCTCGGTCCCTTTGAAAAGGCAGTGATCGGGTGCATAGAAAAGCTGGAAACGGAAGAGTACTGCAGTGTGATGTTTCAGATGGGAGTAATGCTGAGAAACGCCCGGATACAGTTCCTGCGGAAACTGTCGGACGCTCATTGAGCGCCTCGGCCGTAAGACCACAGGTGGAGTATATATGGAGAGTGATGGAAAGCATTAATACCCAATGAACACACGGGGACACAACGAGAGTGTGAGAATGCTGCAGGGAATCGAAAGTGGTGGCATGAGCATAAACAAGAATATTTAGGTCAACCCAAAGTGTAAAATGAAATAGTCAGGTAGAGATCCAGCGGAGTGAGGAAGGCAACGTGACCAACAGTAACTGAGATACGGGTAGATTCAACATGCAGTGAGCGCATTGTGAATGGCTGGGGTGGTCTATTTCAATTTTCTCAAAGCCGCCGGGTCAAGGCAAGAAGTTCTCTTGACAACATCAGTGAACCAACAAGCAGGAATTTTAAGAGGGCGGGATGCAGACACTGAATAGATGGTCTTCAAGTTTTCATTAATTCTAAACCCACAGATTTTCAGTCTCACTCACTGTCGTCTTGTATTCAGTTCCAGATCCGACCGTAATATCTCAAACGCTCTAACCACCCACCCCACACACCCCCGGACTGATAGAGCTGTTATTTCTGGGCCATTTTACTTCTTTCGCTAAGGTCATTAATCCGTACATACTAATCTTCCTGATTTGTTCCACAGTTACTATTTCTGCGGATAGAAAATGTCCGACTGTCTGTCAGCGGTGCAGATGCCATGTACTGTGCGTTGCTTTAACCCTATCAGAGTTTGCAATCCGTGTTTTGGACTAACAATCCATAGAAATGCGTAAGGATTTTTTTTTTTTATTCTTCACGTATCACTATTTGGTCCGCGCTGAATACATTGCGTGTCTGACCGGCCTTTAGCGAGAAAGTCAGACATGGCCTAAGTCTTCGTGAAGAACAGGGTTTGAAGTGCTGCACAGAAATTGTTTAGAGCTTCGGGAGGGGGACAGAGTGTGGATGAGATTTCCCACTCTCTCCGAAGCCGGGAATTTAATAGGGAATTATGGGTTCATCATGTCGGTGACAGAGAGAATCAAAGCCTTTATCAGACGAAGGACGTCGATTGTCAACATGAGGAGCTGATTTGTGAGGTTTAGTTTAATTATTGAGTAATGGAGAGGACAGAGGCTTGTGCTGTGCTCAGAGTCAAAAACAAACAGACGGATGAAGACGTCCATTGCAGCTGCGTGTGATATTTATGGAAGGTTAGTGCAGCGGACAGGGACGGATTTTTGAATCGGCGAAAAGGTAAGTTTACATTTTCAATAAGTAAAAAGAAACACAAGAAAAGAGTACGGCGCGTATCTTTGAATACCTGCGATAATTGGTGCCGTCTGCACTATACACTGGAGCAACTCAGCAAGGCTCATTGACAAATTCCTAACCTACGACTGCGACCATCTGGAAGTTCAGGAGCAGCACAGCATGGGGATTCCGCTGCCTGGACATTTCCCTCCAAAATACGGCATTCTAACGCGGAAAAGAATATCGCAATCCCCTTACAGTCTCTGAATCAGGACCCTGGTACTGTCTCCCCAACAGCCATGTGGGATACCGAGTCCTCAAGTACATCAGCTGCTCCACAAGACAACTGAAACGCCCGTTCTCTAAGACAGGTACGGATGGACAATAAAATGCCGGGTCAGCTTGAGGAATTCACGGCTCTTGAGCAAATAAAACAGAAATTGAATGCAAAGATTTGACAGCATCCCTAACTGTCGGAAAAGAAAATAAGTCGTGAGTTTGACACGGCCGTTTTCAACACTTACCGAACGTGGAGTTACGAATAATATATCAAGCAAACAAAAAGGACAATGTGCATTTGTGGGTAACATAGTGAGGAGTGGATGTCACATGCGTGTTGTGTGTGATGATAAGACCATGGTACAGCTACCGCTCGAAATAGTTTCAACATGAGACTTTGACTTACCAGGGATGGCAACCACAGCAAGAATTGGATAGTAAATCGGCGCAAATTCCAAGAGCGCAATTTGGATCCGCTGTGATAATGTTAGTTCAATTGAATGAGTTTTGAAGTAAGCATCCCCATTGAAACGTTCTGATCCATTGCCGTAACTTTCCACTGAACTGATTCCAGATTCCGACCCATTCTTCAACTGTCCCGCTCTACTCTCCAGGATCGGTGCGTCGGAACTCCGATTCCCAGGTCTGTTGAACAATGTCATTCCCGAAGACGTTGTTCGTACTGACAATCATTGTAGGAAACCCCTATTTGTACTAAAGAAGCACACTCCGATGACGCAATCAGACCACGTGGATGTTCATTTAATTAATCCCAATGCATGAGCAGGTGCAGTTAACCCCTGCATTGACAGTGAAATAAAGCAGAAAGGATAGAGTGGAGTGGAAGGATTGTTTGGCATGCCCAGTCTGTAGTCGGCCTGTCTGCCCCACCTCCGCGACTGCAGGCGCACGTTTCATCTTCTATCGCTGACCGGTCCTACCTTCAGTCCAGGCATCCTCTTCTTCTTCACATAAACCTAGAATGCCTTGGGGCTTTCCTTAATCCTCTTTGCTAAATCCTTCTAAAGACCTTTTATGCTCTCTTAATTCCATTCTTCAGTTCGTCTCTGGCTAAATTGTAACTCGCTACAGAACTGTCTGATCTTTGCTTCCGAGGTCTTAAATCAGCTTCGTTTTTCTCTTGACGAGATGATCCACATCTCTTGTCACCCATGGTTCCTTCACTTTACCATCCTTTCCCTGCCTCAGTGGGACAAACCTATCCAGAACCCCATGCAAGTGCTGCCTAAATATCCTCCATATTTCCGTTGTGTATTTCGCAGAGCACATCTGTTCCCGATTTAAAGTCCGTTTCAAGGTTTATAGCATCGCACAACTAATTACTTTCGGGATTCAAACAGAGCTGCGGGGAGATAGTGGGACGGTATGATTCGAGGTCTGACACTGGTTGAGGGGAGGTCGTGGGACAGTGTAATTAGTTTGGAGACTGACAAGGCGGGGATGGGTGGAGAGAGAGGGGCAGTGGAATTAGTTTGGGACATACGTGGGCCAGTGGGAAGAGAACCGAACCTTGGGATTAATCAAGGAATTGAAACTGGCTGTAGGCAGAGAGTACGGCAGTGGCATTCGTCTAGGGACTGACATGGGCCCGGGGGGGGGGGGGGGGGAGAGAGAGAGAGAAAGAGTGACAGTGCGATTTGTTTGAAGACTGACACGGGCTGTGGGGGATGGAGTGGGGCAGAGTGATTAGTTTGGGAACACGGTCTGTGAGGAGAGAGTGGGACAGTGTGATTAGCTTGGAGACTGCCACGGACTGTGTGGACGGAGTCTGACAAGGCGATTATTTCATGGACTGACACGGACTGTGGGGAGAGGGTGGGATAATGTGATTAATTTGGCGACTGACAAGTCTGCAGGTAATGAGATGGGCAGTGTTGTTAGTTTGGAGACCTACACGAGGCTGTGGGGCAATTGTGGTGTAGAGTGATTACTTTGGGTCTGACAGGTGTCTGTGGAATTATTTTGAGTATTGACGTAGGGCTCTGCGATTAATGTGTGTTCCCTGTTTATGGATGGAGGCTGCTGGAACAGAGAGAATCAAAAAAAAATATTAATATTATCATATTGTACACAAGTCCTCTGTTTGTATTATTCCATAAATAGTTAGCGTCATCTATCGAGCTAAATTAAGACCACATAGCGTACTCAGTTCCTCTCAGTCGTGGAGCTCCCCCTCACGGTCCAACGCCGCATTACCGCGCTCTCACTCCACACTTCCTTTGAGCTCAGGACCACGGAATCCCGAGCCCAGGAGCACCGCCCACCCCATAGGTGCCGGGAATCCGGGATTCTCCATCCCACCCCCACTTTCCTTGCCGCTGCTGGCTCCATGAATCAGCCCCACGGAAGTGAGATAAATCTCAAAATTCTACCCCCGTCATTCGATACCGCCGGCCTCATGACCCTATCAACCAGGAATGACTTTGTAGGGGATATCAGTTCCTGAAAGGGAGATCGCAGATAATATATGGGATGGAGTGGGGTCAGGCAGGCGGGGTGGGAGAGGTCAGCGATATGACACAGGTTGCTTGCTTCAGAGAGACTTTAGAATGGAAGCACTGTAATCCCAGAATGCCCTGCAGGAAGGAAAGTCCTCTAATCGCTCAGTGCATTTATGGACAGTATTCTCTGACTCACATTTCCCTACCTCATCTCAGCCTCTCTCTCTCAATCCCAAGTGTCTATTTCTCTCTGGACGTCTTATAATCTTCCGTCTTTCTGTACCCGTCTCTCCAACCTCCCCGACTACGATTATCTAAACCAGCCTTTCTCCCCAGATTCACTCCCTAATCCCGGTCTCTCTCTCCCACGAGTTTCTCTCCCTACCCGCCGTCACGCCTACCCTAATCCCACCACCCCCAACTCCCGTCTCGGTGTCTCCCCTTCCGAGTTCTATTCTAATCTTCCTCCTCACACCGATCTCTCTCTCGTTCCCAAATATCTCTCCTAACCCTAGATCTCACGGCTTCCCCGGCCTCCGTCCCCCTGGTCTTTCTCTAACCGCTCGGTCTCTCCTTACTTCACCGGTCTCTCTCCCAAGTCTCTCCTCCATCTCTCTACCCTAGCTCTGTTATATAATTCGCCCTTTACCCCGCCCCCACTCTGTCTCCCTCCGTTTCCCTCTCCCTCTGCCGTTTGTCCTCTCCTGGAATCTCGGCTGCGTCTCTCTCTCCCTCCCGCCCTTCTTTTATCACACTCTCGCCGCCGTCTCTCCACATTCCCCGGCCTCTTTCTCCTCTCACCCGTCTCTCACAGTCTCTCTACCCCGTCTTTCCGTAACCCCGGGCTCTCTTTCCCAGCCTCTCGCTCTACCTACCCCAACTCCTCGCCTTCCTCCGGACTTACCCTCCGCCATTCTGCTTCTCACTCTCCCGGCTATCCCCTCCCGCTTTCTACCGACACTAAACTCCCGACTCCGATCTCTCTCCCCGTCGAAAATCTTTCACCAATCCCCGATCTCTCTGCACACCAGATCGCTTGACTTCCTGGGCCTCCCTCCCCATGGTCCTTCTCTACCTTCTTCTTTCTCTCGCTCCCTCACCATTCTCTGTCCCAGTTCCTTTCTCCCCACTCCCTCTCTCTTGTCTCTCTGGCCAGAGTCGACTCCTTTCCGGATAATAACTTTTGTCTTCATTGACTGCTCATGGAGTGACATGGAGTCAAGATGGCATGTGAACCTATTGACAAATACAGATTCTCCGTACCTCACTGATCATTATGACAAGGGGTGATTCTTGTAACAGTGGCGTCCATCATTAAAGTTGCTCACCAGCAGAACATGCCCTCTACACAGAGTTTACATCGGGGTGGAGACACAAAAGCGTGAAAACTCACGCTCAGCGATTCAGGAACAGTGTCTTCCCCGCTGCCACCTGTAACAAATGATTCTTTTTCTCTAAATGTATTTTTACTTTATTTCATTGTACTGCTACAGGAAAGTTAACACATTTCATCACGTATCTCGATGATATTAAATTTGGTTCTGATTCTGATTCAGATGCAGAAGCGATGTATTAGGTTGAACTTAAATTAGTTGAAAGTCTATCAGAGCCTGATGAGACGATGAGCTATACTGTTGCTGTAATATTCTCTGTTTTATGCTCCATCTAGTGTACCGTATCTTACTATTTAAGTCCAATCGAATAATTATTTAAAGCTACGGCGCCCTCCTTTTCCAGATTACTCTCAATGCGTCTGATAATACTGCAGGAGAATTTAAGAACAATAGCGCATAAATGTGAGTGCCGGCCGCTGGATGATATCGATAATTTTGTTTGGAAAGGACTTGTCCAGAATTATGAAATGAGGAATTGTCCTCGGTGTTCAGACTATGCTGGTCATGGGGAATGAAGGGAAGTATCTGGACAAACTGGAACATTAGCGATAGTCAGTGTGGACCAGTGTGTAGTAGATCATATCTAACCAATCTTACAGAGCTTTGCGAGTAGTTACCAGGAATGGTGTGGAAGGCAAGACAGTGGATGCCGTCTCCAGGGACTTCAGAAAGAAATTTGCAAGGTTCCGTATGGGAGGATGCACGAGAAGGTTCATTCACTTGGCTTTCACGTTGAGGTGGTAAATTGGATTAGCGATGGGCTGTGTTGGGGAAGCTAGAGTGTGGTAATGGATGGTTGTCTCTCTGACCGGGCCCTGTGACGAGTGGAGTGCCGCAGGGATCGTTGCTGTGCCCGTTGTTATTTGTCATCTATATCAACGATCTGGATACTGTAGTAATGTCATTAACTTGATCAGCAAATTTGCCGATAACAACAGCATTACGAGTGTAGTTAACAGCAAGGAAAAATACCAGGTAATGGTACCAGAAACGGGATCTGGACCAGCTAGCAAAATGGGCTGAAAGATAACGGATCAGAATTAACGCAGATAAGTGTTAGATGTTGCACTTTGGCAGGACCGCCAGGGTTGGTCTGGCACAATGGGAAATAGGGCATTGAGGAGTACGATAGAGCAAACGAATCTGGGAATGTAGATTCATAATTCAATGGAAGTTGCAGCTGAGTTAGACAGGATCGGAAAAAAAAAAAAAGATTTCGCACAATGGCCTTCATAGACCAAAGTACTGAGTACAGGAGTTAGGATGTTATCTTGATGTTGCTTAAGACTTTGTTGAAGCCTAATTTGAAATTTTGTTGCGATTTGGCTCAACTACCTGCAGGACGGGTGTAACAAAGTTTGAAAGAACTCAGAAAAAAAATTACACGGCTATTGCCGGGTCTGAATGTTTTGAATTAAAAGGAAAAATTACGCATGTCAGCTCTTGATTCCCAAGCGGGTAGAAGACTGAGGGGAGATTTGACTGAGGTATACAACATTATGAGGCCTATAGAGAATGCACATGCAAGCGGGCTTTCTCCACTGATATCGGGCGAGAATACAACTAGAGGTCATGGGTGAAGAGTGAAATGTGAGATGTTTACGGGAAACATGCGGGGAAACCTCTTCATCCAGAAGGTCATCAGAGCGTAGACAGTGCTGCCGACGCAACCGGTAATTGAGATTCCGATTTCAACGTTTAAGAGATGATTGGATAAATACTGGGATATGGATGACCACGCTCCGGGTGCAGTCGATGGGAATAGGCAGCTTAAATAATTCTTCACCGACCTGACGGGCTGAAGCCGCTGTTTCTGTGCAGTGGTTCCCTTTAGCTGTCTGACTGTATCTCTGGGTTAGAACTTCAGTGTCGTACAGCATCGACCAATCTAGAAAGTCGGTGATACTGTTCTATCCCTCTGTCCTTGCACACTGAAGCATGGAAACTGAGTGAAATGGGTGGCTATAGCATGAGAAGATGGAAGCTTTGGAAATAGTTTATTCTGCATTCTCCACTTGCCTGCGATGGTTTTGAAGGAAGACAAGTGTGAGCCCGGAAATTTTCTTTGCCTTTGCTGCGTTTTTAGTTTGTGTAGTTTCGTATGTTTCATTTATTATTGATTTCAAGGGGAGACACGGATTCAACACCGGCCATGTGGATTCAGGGTTAAATAAATCGAAATATGAGCGTATCTACACCCAATACGATAAAACCACGATTCAGAGATAAATTGGCATTGGGATAAATTGGTGTGTTCTTGAATTGGGAATTTGGAATTGGCACTTTGGAAGGCTGGTTCTTTTAATAAGCACCAGAAGCTGCTGCCGAGCACTTTGAAATGCTGGTTTTGAGTTGTAGGGCTCTATTGGAAAAGATGCTTTGAAGTCATTGTAGCATCTCCCCTGTAATATGTAAATGACAGGCCGGTTCATAAAACGCGCTGGTGCAGCCAATCGCTCAGCAATTTGCTTACATTGTCAGCCCTAATTCCATTAATCATCCGGGTGCTGTTGTGTGGTCAGATTAAATCGGTCATTTCCTCAGCCCTATTTCTCGGAGCACCGTCACTGCAGACTCGAAATAGAGTTATAAAGTGTACAGAAATTTCTGTACCGAAGCTCTCTGTCTTCCAGACAGAATTCACCCTATCCACCACCTCATCTGCCTTCTGTAAGGAAGCCAACTCTGAATCAACGCAGTCAGAATTCCCCAGATCCCATGCCTCCTGACTTTCTGAATGAGTCTACTATGAGGAACTGATCAAACGCCTGACCAGAATTAACACACCCACATCGACTGTTCTGATTCTTTTGTTTGTTTTATTTTCACTTTTTCAAATAATTCAATCTGACTCAGAAAGGACAACATGCCATGTTGTCTCTCCGTAGCCAGACTACGTTTCTGAAAATACTCATTAATTCTTTCTTCAATAATCCTCTCCAGTAGTTTACCCACTACTGATGTAAGACTCCCTGGTCTATAATTCCAATAAGTCTCCCTATTATTTTTCGTCAACAAATGAATAACATTTTCCACCCTCCAGTCATCTAGTTCTACTTCCGTGGCCAGAGAAGACACAAATATCCTGTCCAAAAGCTCTGGAGTAACTTCGCTAGCTTTCCAAAATTACCTGGACTATGTCCCTTCCGGTATGGGGGAATCATCCATCATAATGTTTTCCAAGTTTCCAGCGCATCCTTTTTCTGAGCCTCGGCATGATCTGGTGTATCTGCCTTCTTACGCTCTGTTCACTTTCATCAATGTATTCAGTAAGGAGCTTCACTGCCTCCTTGGACTCCAGACACTAGTTTTCCTCTGATCTGCCCACACTCTCTCCAGTCTCCCTCTGTTCCTCACAGTGCAACTCGCCAAGGCTTTCGCAAGCCCCCTTCTAACTCGTTTAAGTCCATTGCTAAATCCTTTCTTGTCTGCATTGTGACTCGCCATAACCCGATCTGATCGATTTTTCCTAAATCTTAAGTTTCTTTCTTTCTTCCTCTTGACGAGTTGTTCCAACTTTCTTGTCACGCTATCATTCTTGTCCTGTGTCAGTGAGACAAGCCCTTACTGAACCCCATGTCACTGCTCCCTAAACAATCTCCACATATCTGTTGCGCATTTCCCTGAGTACATCATTTCCCTATTTACGTTCCCAAGCTCCTGCCAGGCAGCACCATACATCGCATAAACCCAATTAAAGGCATTCCATGCTCCCTGGTCCTATCCCTGTGCAAGGTAAATTTCGGGGAGTTCTGCCCTATCGTTCTGGCATGCTGACCCGCAGAGAGATCTGTCACCTGACCCGTTTCCTTTTCTAATATTAGATCCGGTGTGGACTGTTCGCTAGTCCACCTTTCTTCTTATAGTGACATGAATACTTCCTGGACACAACTGAGAAATTATGCCATTCCTAAATCTTTTACCCTGGGGAGATGCCAAAGAATACTGTGGAAGTTTCAGTTTCCCGTGCCAAAAACATGACACATGTCCAAGTTCCGCTCGCTATTGGTTCCTCAATATTCCCGTTGCGGTTTTTTTTTTTTGTTTTTTTTTTTGTTAATCTGGTGGGCGGCTGCATGGAATACAGTATTCCAAATGAGAATACAGCACTCCAAATGGGGGGATCGCGCCCTCCATGTTTCATGTTTCTGTGTTCGACTCACAATCTTTTAACAAACGAACGCTCCACGTTGTCCTCCCTTTCTGCATCTGCGATTCTATCGCTGGTTTGCCTGACACCCTGTTACCCGACCCTCTCCATCTTTCAACATCTAAAACACGGCAAGTCCTGAAGCCATTCCTGCCCTTGTGACAGTTGAGTGTCTGTGATAATTTGGAACATACTTCAACCATTGTAACAATCACGCCAGCAGCATTGACCGCTTGTATTGCTGCCTATCTGAACTGTATGAAGTCAGCAATCTTCCGCCAATTCTGCAATTTCAGAATGACCAGGCATATGATTGTTTGAATTTATGACATATTTGCCAGTCCTGTTCATTGTAAAACGGCTTTATTTGAAAATTCGCTGAATTGCCATTGGAGGCGGGCCTTACCTACACAGATGGCTATTTAATGTAAACACATACATCATTCCATTCCTCAGCTCTTCACTGAATTTCCTCTGTGTCAGTGTATAGATACAAGTATGGTGCACATGCTGAGTACTTGCAACATGAACCCAAATTGCTGCAGGATGTATACCGGGGAACTCAAATATCTGTCCTGGTAAAAAGAGTTTTGTGCTTGCCATTTCAGGAATGGACTACATAGGGCATCCAAAATAATATGAAATTAGATGATATAGAAAACAACAAGATCATCGATTTTCTGCGGTTTTCCACCTCGGCATCTTTCTGATTGTCGCTGCTGTGCCGAAGCCTTCTGCGGACTCTATTTGCCACAACGATATGTCTTACGGTTAACCCGTTAAACACCGGAATTAAGCCGATTGGTAGCAATGTTTTTAAAATACTCCCCAGTAATTCACACGGGTGAAGTAGCGTATTCATATGTACCGATGCACCGCCACGGCGTGTTGTCAATGATGACGTAAGGTTCAATGACGAAGTAAATCGGGGCACATCTCCCGCAGCTCACTATAACCACGGTCACGATAACCACCGTTGCTGTTCTCTCAGTACAGTATCGGTCCCGCAGCTTTCGACAACATATTGCAATGAAGCGATCGAAAGTAAAACTGACTGTAAACCAAACAGAACAGTCCGTCGTTACAGTCCGAAATACAAGTGTCAGAGCGCATACAGGAGTGATGAGCAGGAATCTGGAATAATTGTAGACATTGTTGGTCTGTTCCACTAAAGCAACAACGATAACCACCATCAGATACGCTGTGGCCATTCCAACCAGGTAACGGGTGATGCATTTAGAGAGTCCGCATTTTCCCCGAGAAAGGATCACAATCGCCGTTAAATTAACTGCAAAATTTGGGGAAAAAAATCGAAATATGGTCAGCTCCTTGACTGCCCCCATTCTACCGATGCTATGGAGGATATGGTCTGTTTGGAAGTGGAAAGTGAAAACCCAGTGTGTGCGGTCTCCGTCGCTGCGCTCCGGCTGGAGGACAATGACAGATGTGAGTGTCAGCGGACTGGCGACATTCCCACAGTTTAGACCGCGGCATCCGAGTTCCAAGACTCACGTACCGGTGAGCAGTCGATCGCTCCTGTAAACAACACCATGTCCATTATTAGTGGTGAAATAGCTGAAGGCATTGTTTGTAGCGGTGACAAAGTGGATTCAAGGTGATATAAAGCACGAGTTCTCATTTACTGACTTACAGAAGAACAGACCTGCGTGTGGAAAATAGACTGTGAAATCATTTAAATAAGCTGCCACGTTGTTATAAGGTTGAACTGTCTGCACTGATAGAAACTGGAACCGAGAAAAGGAGAGTCCAGCATCACTTCAGAAAGCCGAGCGAGGTGAAAGTACGAAACAACGACAACATCGACACCAACTTCATTGACCAAAGAAGAAAACACTGCGATCTAAGTACGGAAAATGAAAATAAAACAATCAGACGCTTGAATCCTCCATTCCGGAAACACGTTTCAGCCGACGGTAGCATCTGTGCTCAGTAACAGTGCGGATACCGCAGCAGAGTAGCAGCAAGACGACGGCACCCTACATAAAGTAATCAGCTCCAGCATCTTACCGGGGACACCAACCGCTAGAAGTGTAGGATAGAAAATGGCTGCGATGTAATAAGTCGCCGGATATCCCATATTCCGTCAGAAGCAGAGTTCAGTTGTACAGAACGTTTCAGCTACTCAGATGGACTGGGGATTGGTTTAGCAGACTTTTATTGAGGTGAGAGCAATTCCACAGAGGCAATTAGCGTGGCTATCACGTCAGGGACATTAGTGACGACCAACAGCACAAATACTTACGTTAAACTATGTTTTCTCACTCTGTCCCCGTGTCATGAATTTGACTCCTCATGGGAGTCTATTACTTTAAAACAAAATATGATGTGCTTTTTTCAATGTTATTTTCCATGATACTCTACCTGGTTTCAACTATTTGCATAGAATGTTTTTATATCATTGTTGCTTTAAAAGAGGCATTCATCTTGAAGTCGATTAATTTTGTAATATTTGACCGAGCACATTCGCTTCTAAAATTGAGGGAAGGAGTTTCTTCTGGCAAGTGAAATGGGGAACACTTCTTTATTAAAGGGGAACATTCGCTCATTCTTTTCTTTCTTTCGTTCCAGTCATTCCGGGCGGTTTGAGTGATGGAATTGACAGTGACAGCTGACACGTGCTACAATAAAATACACTGCACTGAAGTTCCTCCAAACATTTTTAAAGATCTGCAGTGATATTCCAGAAACCTGTGGTCAAAAAGGGAGCGGGTCTTCGGGAAATTAGCGAGGGCTGCGGACAGTTCGAAGAACAATGTTTTCCAGCGCACACATGGGCCGTTTGGCAGGAACCTGACCTCTACCGGTGAATGAGTTGACCATCCCATACCCGTGACGTGCGATGCAGTCTATTAACTTTAAAGATATTCTCAGACCTGCCACAATTCTACCACTGTTTCTCCATCCATTCTCTGTTTGAACAAAAGTAGGAAGGGAAATCTGTGAACTATCCCCGGCTGTTCTATTATTTGTTATTAAGTTTTCTTTTTTTCCCCCCGATTTACTTTCAGGTATATTGCCTTTCGAGCGTCACTATAAGAATGTGCAGAACAGAGAACGGGTTCAAACTCACCTGTCAATCACACTTCTTCCTGCTCCTGCAGTTCATCTCTCCGTGCCTATTGTGGTCTCACAGCGATGAGCGGCACTCGGCTTGTTGGAGAGAGTCTCATCACTCTGTTTCCACTGTGAAACTCGTACTAATGTGCGTCTCTCGGTTGACTCGAAAAAGCATCACCTCTGCCTTCAAATTCATCCTTCCAAAGTGAATCACTCCGTAAAGTTCCGGTTTGAACTCCATCTGTAACTTCTCAGCGCTGCTCTGCGTCCTGTCACTGTCCTGTTGTAATCTGTGGCAAACTTCTGTACTATCCATAATTCCACCATCATCCACATCGTTGCAAATACAATTAAAAAAAAAACCTTCCACCTCCTCATCCAAATCGTTCATAAAAACACAAAAAGCCGGGGGTCTCAGAACAGATCTCTGCAGGACTCCGCTGTTCACCGACATCCAGGGAGAAAACACTCCATCCACAACTATCCTCTCCCTTCTGTGAGCGTCAGTTCTGAATCCAGCAGCCAACTTTCCCTGGATAACAAGCTTTCTGACGTTATGAATGGTCCTACCATGGCTAACAATAAGGCCTGATAAAAATTCATTTATATCAGATCAATTATCCCCCACTTTATTTGCAGAAGACCACACAATAAACACGTTCTCCCTTCTATTTCTCTCTTCCATTGTCTCCGCCTTGTCTTGGGCGAGTGTAAAGATGTGAACTATCGTTATCCTCCGGGTACAAGCTAGAAGTGGTTGTCCAACTCACTGAGCGGACAGCTGCTCCTTCATCCTCGTCACTGTCGATTGCCTGAAACATAAACCTAAGAGGATCATCTCATTTCGGTCCACAGCATCCCATTGACAATATGTTTTCTGGAACTCAGCTACTAGAGGATATTCACTATCTCCAAGGGGTATGAGTTGGTTAATATGATATCAACCCAACTTATATGGAGCAGTCTGGATTTGATATACTGATGGACTGGCTCGGTGCCGACAAATCGCGAAGGTGTAAAGGGGCTCGGCTGATATAGTAACATCATAACCTTCTGTCCTATTTCAAACGCCCGCGGTTTTGCTCGCACCTCGAATCAAGCTTCGCTCTGCCGTTTCTTCCGTCACGTATTATGGACGGCATTGTAATGGGACTCCTTAACAGAGTCTGTTAATTGCTGCTTGCCATTGACCTTTCCATTGATATCATACTCGGTCTATGATAAATCTAGCCAAGCAGGAATGCTAACCCTTTCATTTTCCTCCCGATCGTCAACTTAAAACATGTAAATGCAGGAGAGGATGCTTCTGTGGTGAGGACCATCATAAGAACATTGGGTTAGACAGTGACCCATGAGCCATTTGTCATTTTAGCCAACATTGTCTTTAACGTCCAGTTCATCCGTTCAACAATCGCACTATTGTGGTCGGTAAGGGATATAGAACCTTTGTTTCACCCCAAACAGTTTCATTGGATTTTGTGTCACCTGTGCGGTGTAGCGGGAACCATGATCAGATTCTAGATTCCTTGGCAATCCCCAAAGGGTAAAGACTCTCTCGGACAAAACCCTGGCTGTAACGTCAGCGGTTTTCAATATCTATCCAATTGGTGAACGCATCCATTATCTGGAGGATTTATTTCAGTCCTCCAGGGGATGGAGGTGAAGATCCAACAAAATAAACCTGCAAGTTAACACATGGCCCTTCTACTGGGTGGATCTTAAAACTGCTTCTCTAGCCGATTTATCTGGGCACAAATCAAAAAAAAAATTATGACCATAATGTGGTACATCTCCTCGCAATTTCGGCCACCAACACAGATTCTTCAACTTTTTCATTGTTCTATCTGATCCTTGATGTCCACAAATGTCATAGAAACCATAGAAACTACAGCACAGAAACAGGCCTTCTGGCTCTTCTTGGCTGTGTCGAACCATTTTCTGCCTAGACCCACTGACCTGCACACGGACCATATCCCTCCATACACCTCCCATCAGCATCTGTCCAATTTATTCTTAAATGTTGAAAAAAAGAACCCGCATTTACCACTTCATCTGGCAGCTCATTCCATACTCCCACCACTCTCTGTGTAAAGAAGCCCACCCCTAATGCTCCCTTTAAACTTTTCCCCCGTCACCCTTAACCCATGTCCTTGGTCTTTTTCCTCCCCTTGCCTCAGTGGGAAAAGCCTGCTTGCATTCACTCTATCTATACTCATCATAATTTTATATACCTCTATCAAATCTCCCCTCATTCTTCTACGCTCCAGAGAATAAAGTCCTAACATACTCAACCTTTCTCTGTAACTGAGTTTCTCAAGTCCTGGCAACATCCTTGTAAACCTTCTCTACACTCCTTCAACCTTATTTATATCCTTCCTGTAATTTGGTGACCAAACTGAACACAATACTCCAGATTCGGCCTCACCAAAGCCTTACACAACCTCATCATAACATTCCCGCTCTTATACTCAATACTTTGATTAATAAAGGCCAATGTACCAAAAGCTCTCTTCACGACCCTATCTACCTGTGACGCCACTTTTAGGGAATTTTGTATCTGTATTCCCAGATCCCTCTGTTCTACTGCGCTCTTCAGTGCCTTACCACTAACCCTGTATGTTCTAGCTTGGTTTGTCCTTCCAACGTGCACTACCTCACACTTGTCAGTATTAAACTCCATCTGCCATTTTTCAGCCCATTTTTCCAGCTGGTCCAAGTCCCTCTGCAGGCTCTGAAAACCTTCCTCACTGTCTACTACACCTCCAATCTTTGTATCATCAGCAAACTTGCTGATCCAACTTACCACATTTTCATCCAGATCATTGATATAGATGACAAATAACAATGGACCCATCACTGATCCCTGTGGCACACCACTAGTCACAGGCCTGCACTGGGATAAGCAATTCTCTACTAATACTCTTTGGCTTCTTCCATTGAGCCAATGTCTAATCCAATTTACCACCTCCCCTTGTATATCTAGCGAGTGAATTTTCCTACCTAACCTCCCATGCGGGACTTTGTCAAAGGCCTTACTGAAGTTCATGTAGACAATATCCACTGCCTTCCCTTCAATCACTTTCCTGGTAACCTCCTCGAAAAACTCCAATAGATTGGTCAAACATGACCTACCACGCACAAAGCCATGTTGACTCTCCCTAATAAGTCCCTGTCTATCCAAGTGCTTGTAGATTCTGTCTCTTAGTACACCCTCCAATAACCTACATACTACCGACGTAAAATTTACCGGTCTATAATTCCCGGATTACTTTTCGATCATTTTTAAACAACGGAACAACATGAGCCACTCTCCAATCCTCCGGCACCTCACCTGTAGACAGCGACATTTTAAATATTTCCCGCCAGGGCCCCCGCAATTTCAACAGTTGTCTCCTTCAAGGTCCGAGGGAACACACTGTCAGGTCCCGGGGATTTATTCACTTTAATTTTCCTGAAGACAGCAAGCACCTCCTCCTTTTCAATTTGTACAGTTTCCATGATCTCACTACTTGTTTCCCTTAATTCCATAGACTTCATGCCAGTTTCCTTAGTAAATACAGACGCAAAAAATACATTCAAGATCTCCGCCAATTCTTTTTGTTCCCCAAATAGCCGACCACTCTGATCTTCAAGATGACCAATTTCGTTCCTTACAATTCTTTTACTCTTAATATACCTGTAAAAGCTCTTTGGATTACCCTTCACTTTGACTGCCAAGGCAACCTCATGTCTTCTTTTAGCTCTCCTGATTTCCCTCTTAAGTATTTTCTTGCACTTTTTACAATCGTCAAACACCTTATTTGCTCCCTGTTTCCTATACATGTCATACAACTCCCTCTTCTTCTTTATCAGAGTTGCAATATCCCTTGAGAACAAAGATTCCTTATTCCTATTCACTTTGCCTTTAATCCTGACAGGAACATACAAACTCTGTACTCTCAAAAATTCTCCTTTGAAGGCTTCCCACCTACCGATCACATCTTTGCCAGAGAACAACCTGTCCCAATCCACGCTTTTTCGATCCTTTCTCATTTCTTCAAATTTGGCCTTCTTCCAGTTCAGAACATTAAACCTAGGACCAGATCTATCCTTGTCCATGATCAAGTTGAAACTAATGGTGTTATGATCACTGGAACCAAAGTGCTCCCCTACACAGACATCCGTCACTTGTCCTAACTCGTTTCCTAACAGGAGATCCAATATTGCATCCCCACAAGTTGGTCCCTCTATATATTGATTCAGAAAACTTTCCTGAACACATTTTACAAACTCTAAACCATCTAGACCCCAAAGAGTATGGAGTCCCAATCAATATATGGAAAATTAAAATCCCCTGCCACCACAACTTTATGTTTCCTGCAGTTGCCTGCTATCTCTCTGCAGATTTGCTCTTCGAAGTCTCGTTGATTATTGGGTGGTCTGTAATACAATCCCACTAATGTGGCCATATTTTTCCTGTTTCTCAGCTCTACCCATAAGGATTCAGTAGACAAGCCCTCTAATCTGTCCTGCCTGAGCACTGTTGTAATATTTTCCCTAACAAGCAATGCTACTCCCCCACCTTTCATTCCTCTGCCTCGATCACATCTGAAACATCGGAACCCTGGAATATTAAGCTGCCAGTCCTGCCCTTCTTGTAGCTAATTTTCACTAATTGCTATAATGTCATAATTCCACGTGTCAACCCACGCCCTCAACTCATCCGCCTTCCCCGCAATACTCTTAACATTGAAATATATTCACCTCAGAAGATTTTTACCACCACTCACAACCTTTCTATTAGCGGATTTTCTTGAACTTTTAACATCATTTATTTTCACTCCAGCCACATTGTCAGCTCTGGCACTCTGGTTCCCAACCCCCTGCAAATCTAGTTTAAAGTCTCCCCAATAGCACTAGCAAACCTCCCTGAAAGGATATTGGTCTCCCTATAGTTCAAGTGTAACCCGTCTCTCTTATACAGGTCCCACCTGCCCCAGAAGAGGTCCCAATAATCCTGATATCTGAAACCCTGCCCCCTACACCAATTCCTCAGCTACTTGTTTATCCTCCAGAGCATCCTATTCCTACCCTAACTGGCACCTAGCACAGGTAGCAAACCTGCGATTACCACCCTCGAGGTCCTGCTTTTCAACTTCCTACCAAGCTCTCTATACTCACTCTCCAGGACCTCCTCACTCTTCTTTGTTATGTCATTGGTACCGATGTCCACCACGACATCTGGCTGGTCACCCTCCCACTTCAGAATGTCATGCAAGCGATCAGAGACATCCTTGACCCTGGCACCCGGTAGGCAACAAACCACCCTGGATTCTCTGTCACGACCACAGAACCTCCAATCTGCACCTCTAACTATCGATTCTTTGAGGAAAGAGAAGCAGAATAAACGATGTAAAGGCAGTAAGGTAGAAGGGCTGAAATGTGTGTACCTCAATGCAAGAAGCATCAGGAACAAAAGTGATGAACTGAGAGCTTGGATACATACATGGACTTATGATGTAGTGGCCATTACAGAGATTTGGCTGGCACCAGGACAGGAATGGATTCTCGATATTCCTGGATTTCAGTGCTTTAAAGGGGATAGAGAGGGCGGAAAAAGGGGAGGAGGGGTGGCATTACTGGTCAGGGATACTGTTACAGCTGCAGAAAGGGTGGGTAATGTAGCAGGATCTTCTTTTGAGTCAATATGGGTGGAAGTAAGGAACAGGAAGGGAGCAGTTACTCTACTGGGGTTATTCTAGAGACCCCCTGATAGCAGCAGAGATACAGAGGAGCAGATTGGGAGGCAGATTTTGGAAAGGTGCAAAAATAACAGGGTTGTTATCATGGGTGACTTTAACTTCCCTAATATTGATTGGCACCTGATTAGTCCCAAGGGTTTAGATGGGGCAGAATTTGTTAACTGTGTCCAGGATGGATTCCTGTCACAGTATGTGGACAGGCCGATCGGGGTAATGCCATACTAAATCTAGTACTAGGTAATGAACCGGGTCAGGTCACATATCTCTCAGTGGGTGAGCATCTTGGGGACAGTGACCACCGCTCCCTCGCATTTATAATTATCATGGAAAATGATAGAATCAAAGAGGACAGGATTTTTTTTAATTGGGGAAAGGCAAATTATGAGGCTATCAGGCTAGAACTAGCGGGTGTGAATTGGGATGATGTTTTTTGCAGGGCAATGTACTATGGACATTTGGCAATGTTTAGAGATCTCTTGCGGGATGTAAGGGATAAATTTGTCCCGATGAGGAAGATAAAGATTGGTAGGGTGAACGAACCATGGGTGACAAGTGAGGTGGAAAATCTAGTGAGGAGGAAGAAGGCAGCATACATGAGGTTTAAGAAGCAAGGATCAGATGGGTCTATTGAGGAATATAGGGAAGCAAGAAAGGAGCTTAAGAAGGGGCTGAGAAGAGCAAGAAGGGAGCATGAGAAGGCCTTGGCGAGTAGGGTAAAGGAAAACCCCAAGGCATTATTCAATTATCTGAAGAAATAAAGGATGAAAGGAGTGAAGATAGGACCGATTAGAGATAAAGGTGGGAAGATGTGCCTGGAGGCTATGGAAGTGAGCGAGGTCCTCAATGAATACTTCTTTTCGGTATTCACCAATGAGAGGGAACTTGATGATGGTGAGAACGATATGAGTGAGGTTGATGTTCTGGAGCATGCTGATATTAAGAGACAGGAGGTGTTGGAGTTGTTAAAATACATTAGGACAGATAAGTCCCTGGGGCCTGATGGAATATTCCCCAGGCTACTCCACGAGGTGAGAGAAGAGTTTGCTGAGCTTCTGGCTGGGATCTTTATGTCCTCGTTGTCCACGGGAATGGTACCGGAGGATTGGAGGGTGGCGAATGTTGTTCCCTTGTTCAAAAAAGGTAGTAGGGATAGTCCGGGTATTTATAGACCAGTGAGCCTTACATCTGTGGTGGGAAAGCTGTTGGAAAAGATTCTTAGAGATAGAATCTAGAGGCATTTAGAGAATCATGGTCTGATCAGGGACAGTCAGCATGGCTTTGTGAAGGGCAGATCGTGTCTAACAAGCCTGATAGAGTTCTTTGAGGAGATGACCAGGCATATAGATGAAGGTAGTGCAGTGGATGTGATCTATATGGATTTTAGTAAGGCATTTGACAAGGTTCCACACGGTAGGCTTAATCAGAAAATTAGAAGGTATGGGATCCAGGGAAGTTTGGCCAGGTGGATTCAGAATTGGCTTGCCTGCAGAAGGCAGAGTGTGGTGGTGGAGGGAGTACATTCAGATTGGAGAATTGTGACTAGTGGTGTCCCACAAGGATCTGTTCTGGGACCTCTACTTTTCGTGATTTTTATTAACGACCTGGGTGTGGGGGTAGAAGGGTGGGTTGGCAAGTTTGCAGACGACACAAAGTTTGGTGGTGTTGTAGATAGTGTAGAGGATTGTCAAAGATTGCAGAGAGACATCGATAGGATGCAGAAGTGGGATGAGAAGTGGCAGATAGAGTTCAACCCGGAGAACTGTGAGGTGGTACACTTTGGAAGGACAAACTCCAAGGCAGAGTACAAAATAAATGGCAGTATGCTTGGTAGTGTGGAGGAGCAGAGGGATCTCGGGGTACATGTCCACAGATCTCTGAGAGTTGCCTCACAGGTGGATTGGGTAGAGTTTAAGAGTCGCAATGTAATGATGCAGCTCTACAAAACTCTGGTTAGGCCACACTTGGAGTATTGTGTCCAGTTCTGGTCACCTCACTATAGGAAGGATGTGGAAGCATTGGAAAGGGTACAGAGGAGATTTACCAGGATGCTGCCTGGTTTAGAAAGTATGCATTATGATCAGAGATTAAGGGATCTAGGGCTTTACTCTTTGGAGAGAAGGAGGATGAGAGGAGACATGATAGAGGTGTACAAGATAATAATAGCAATAGATAGAGTGGATAGCCAGAGCCTCTTCCCTAGGGCACCACTGATCAATACAAGAGGACATGGTTTAAGGTAAGGGGTGGGAATTTCAAGGGGGATATTAGAGGAAGGTTTTTTACTCAGAGAGTGGGTGATGCGTGGAATGCACTGCCTGAGTCAGTGGTGGAGGCAGATACACTAGTGAAGTTTAAGACACTACTAGACAGGTATATGGAGGAATCTAAGGTGGGGGCTTATATGGGAGGCAGGGTTTGATGGTCGGCACAACATTGTGGGCCGAAGGGTCTGTACTGTGCTGTACTATTCTATGTTCTATGTTCATCTCCCCTTTCTTGTATCCAAATTGAAATATTTAACTTGACCCGGAAACACAAGCCACACACTTCTCCCAGAATCTTAGACGGCGAAACTATCCACACAGTCCATAGACTGTTTAATTCAGAAAATTAAAGGAACACCTACAATAGAGTAGTTTGGGAGGGATATGGGCTGGGGGAACCAGGGATATTTTGGATCTTGGCTTTACTTCAGAATTCCACTGGATAGCACCGGGCCGTCAGGTGTCGGCCATAGGGGGACGGCTTCTGTCACGAACTCGAGTCCTCGACGGAGCATTTTGAGAATTCTGAATATTCCTTGCTGGTTTTTTTTCGGTGTGTGTGTGTTTCAGCGTTTTAGTAATGATAGTTATAATGTATTCTAGTGTTTCTGTTTTTTTATGTGTTGTAGTCGGGTCTTCTCTCGTTTCCATTTGATTAGCCATTGTCCTTGAATAGTTCCAATGAATTATCCTCGAGACTTTGCGTGTGTCCAATTAAGTCTCTATAGGCTTTAGTCTCGTCTCAGAATGGTTACCTGTAAGCCTGTCACGACTCGCGGTTTTTAATTAGCTGGGCAGGGATTCCTTCGGCGTAAAGACATCTGACTTTAGCTTGTGCTTAAATTTCAGTGTCAAAGCTATCATATTATGATGGCCATAAGGTTTATTTTACCTTACGCTCTCCAATTAATATGGGTTCACTGCACAACACCCTGTCCAGAATACCTACTCAACTGGACTCAACCACGAGCTGCTCTAAAATAAAAGCCATCTCATTGCCAATCAGAATTTTCCCTCTTGGGACACACCACCAATCTGATTTTTCTAACCTACGTGCATATTGAAATCACCCAGGACAGTTGTAACATTGCCTTTTTGGCATATATTTTCTGTCCCTCATTTTAAGTTTTCGATCATATCCTTGGTACTATTTGTGTATCTGCATATAATTCCCATCCGGGTCCTTTGTTAAGGGATCTACTCTGAGTTGCATCTCTAAATAAATAAATAGCTCACAGGGCAAAAAACTTACCCTAGATTACCAGAACATATTGAGGGATTTCCTGCAGCTTCTCCTTTCCGGGAACATGGAAGTATCCACATCAGCTGGACTACAGAAATGCCTGAGGGACTTGTTGGCCACTGAACTGTGTGTGAGTCAGCAAAGCTGGAAGCAGAACATCAAGAAGACTGACTAAACCCCTTTGATGTTGTGTACCGATTCGTTCTCAAGGGATATTATCAAAATATTATTCTCCGATCAACGTAAAATGACAAAATGTTTTCCTGAAATTACCGCACGATCTCTGTCTTCAGAACCTCAGCGGCCGTTCTTTCGATTCAACATTTATCTTCGGCTTCTGAACACCAGAATTCGTTCAAAGGAGAAAGCGACGGAGAACCAGACAGGGCAGTTGGTAGTTGCGTAAGGCAGGATGCTCTGGAAGTTGCACACTCGGAAATCCAGTCGGAAAAGACGACTTGACCAGCAAGCAATTATAATGTCAAGCATAACGACTCATATATATGCCGTTCATAGATATATTCTGCAGATGCTTTTATTCTCAACCATTCCTCCACTCCGCATTCTCCTTGCGATTGCCCATTTTGCTCCCCTGTTAACGTTTCTTTTCCCCTTACCTGTATCTCACCTCACTCTTGTGCGCCGCCTCCTACCTTACTTCTGTCACGAGTAGTCCACACTCTTCTTCTTGAAAAGACTTTCTTTTTCAGCCCTTTGCAGCTATAACTTATCAATTATCAGCTACTAACCATACGGCTCCCCAGCCTAGCTCCGATCCCTCCCACCTTCCTTCACCTCTTAAGTTCCAACTGGCTTTCCAACCACTGCATAGCCCTACTGATTTATTCAGTCCGTCCAACGTTCCCCGTGTGTTAATCTATACCCTCCATTCCCATGGCATGATGAAGAGGGGGACACCAGTCAGACTCCCATACTCTCTACTCAAACACCGTTCCACAATCCAAGAATCCTTGTAGTGAGCTGAAGGATTTAGATTAGATTAGATTAGAATATGAGGACACGCAGTCCTCTTTTATTGTCATTTAGTAACGCATGCATTAAGAAATGATACAATGTTTTTTTCCAGAATGATATCACGAAAACACATGGCAAACCGACTTAAAATCTAGCAAAAACCACATAATTATAACATATAGTTACAACAGTGCAAAGCAATACCATAATTTGATAAGAACAGACCATGGCACGGTACAGTCTCAAAGTCTCTCGAAAGTCCCAGCATCTCACGCAGACGGTAAACCTCCAGCGCCGCAAACCTGCCGATGCAGCATCCTGGAAGCAATCGACCACAGTCCGACTCCGAGACCGTCCGAAAACTCCGAGCTTCCGATCACCTCATCAACACCGAGCACCGAGTACCATCTCTGTCGAGCGCTTCGATCCCGGCCCCGGCAACAAGCAATAAGCAAGCCGAGGATTTGGGGCCTTCGTCTCCGGAGATTCTCGATCGCACAGTAGCAACGAAGCAAGCATTTCAGAAGTTACTTCAGGTGTTCTTCCGTACTCTCACGGATGTCTCCATCAAATCCGGATTGTGCACGCCCCCCTAGTTACACAATACGATATTCATTCGGAACGGCCGCGCGCGCTGCGTCGCGCCGCCATCTTCTCCTCCCTCCTCGCAAGTCATTTTCAAGTCACTTTCAAAATATTCAGAATTTTTTTGAAAAAAAAATTCCCCTTAGCGTAATTGAACACGGCAACACAGATATAAGCCCTTCGATCCATCTAATCAGTACAGACCTATTATGCTGCCTTGTCCCAGCGACATACATCTGTCACTCAGCCCTAACATCCATGTGCCTACTCGAATCCACCATTCGATAATTCGATAAACACACTCACCACCCTCTGTGTGAAGAATTTCACCCATGTTCACCTTACACATGTCACATTCCATAATTAACCCCTGACCTATTGTTCTAGTCTCACCCAAACTCAACATTGAACCATTCTAGTCCTCTCATAATTTTCCATATCTTCATCCATTCTCCCCTTATTCTCCTACGATCTACAGAATAATGTCCTAAACTACTGTACCTTTCCGGATAACTGAGGAGACATATCTGGTTATATGCTTGCACATTTTCTCTGCACTCTTTGATGTTTTAGTTCATATATATATTTCTCTCAGCTCTCATTGGTGGCGTGTGTGTATATTTTCCTTCAATCTCAGGTCCTCTACAAGAGTCCTGGGAGCCTGAGAGTTCGGCGCACTGGCCTTGATGTTCCTAGTAGTGGAATCTTCAGAACCGAGATCTAAGATGTTGTTCCGGGATTTATTAGAGCCACACTCCCAGTCCAAGTGTCACAGATCCAAGTACTCCTAGCACCACCGGGATTACTCTGGCCTTAACCTTCCATATCCTTTATATCCGCTCTTTCAAGCCCTGGTATTTCTCCAGCTTCGTTTATTCTTTTTCCCCGATGTCTCTGCATTCGGAATTGCCATTGCTATTGCTTTCTTCTGTTTCTTGTCCAGTATTGGTATGACTGGTGGGTTGTCAGCACCTGCTTATCCGTCTATAACTGGAAGTCCAACAGTATCCTATCTCTGTCATTCTCCATGACCTTCCCGGGAGTTTCCCATTTCCTGCACACAATTCCGGTAACTTGGTTGTGCCTTTCAGTATATTCTGTCCCTGCCCCTGCCTGCATTTTGTACACTGATACCACATGATGACTGGTTTCAGCGGAGTCTGCATCGTGGGTCTTGTCTAGTGTGACAGACCCCTGTTTCTCTTATTCTTGTGCTCAGCTTCTGTTTTTTTTTTTTTTTTTTTTGCACCCATGAGTAGCGTCTGTGTGCTGCCCCTGAGCTCTGCCACATCCACCCATTGACTGGACTGTCCTGCGTCAGCCAACGCTGACGTCTGTCGATGGTACACCACGTGCAGTGGCTTGTCCTTCCATGCCTCTGGTCCTCTGGCTCTGACACACCTTCTTCCATTTCCACATCCCCTGCCTGCTGTATGAGGTATTTCTCATAGTTGCATTCTGGACCATCTTCCTGACATATTCTTGAGTGTTTCGCATGTCCTCCATGACTGTGGCCTTGACACTTCAAAGTTCCGGTTGTCCTTTATTCCAGTGAGTGTACAGTCGCTCAACGATGGACTTTGGGTAGAATCCTCCATGTATTGTGGTTTATCTCCTGCTCTGCATGTCAGCAGCTTCCAGTTCGCTCTTTGGCCAGCATAGTATTGTGACTGGGTATTTGATGACCGGTGTGATGAATGTGTTGACGGCTCCGATCTTCTTCTTCCCATTCATCTTTTATTGTAGAACCTGTCTCACTCTCTGGAGGTACTTGGATGTTTGTCATAGAAAGGCAGGTGCAGGGCTGTTAATGTTTGAGGTAGCTAGAAGTCTACAGAAGGATGTAGACAGATTCGGAGAATGCACATGGGAGTGACACATGGAAAATAGTGTAGGGAGCTGTATGTTCTCACGACTTGCGAGAACGAATGGCGTCGCAAGCCTTTGTCTAAACGGGTAGCAAATTTGCATCAAAGGTGCAAAGGGACGTGGTGGATCTCATGCGGGTTTCCCTAAGGATTAACTTGCAGCTTGAGCCAGTGGTACGAAAGGCAAATAGAATGCTAGCAACCATTTCGACAGAAAATATAAACAAGTACATTCAAGTTTTACGTTCAAAGTTATTGTTATTCAACAGTGCTCCTGTGATCCGCCAAGCGAGAAAACGCCCCTCCACACCGCGGCGCACAACACAATACCTGTAACGCACATGCAGCACTGAAGTGATGTTACACTCACAAGTAAACAAAAATGGGATGTATATCCGATACAACGTGACGGGGCTGACGTGATGTGACATGGCAGAGATTTCAGTGGTCTTACAGAAAAAAAAAAAACTGTTCCATGTCCAACAGTCTTTGTCCGTGTTCTACGGTTCCTCCTGGACGGTTGGGCACTTCGCAATTATGAGCAGTTTGAAACCGTTTATCAAAGACCATATGTGCTGGCATTGGAAAGTGTCCGGACCAGGTTCACGAGAATGGTTAAGGGAATGAAAACGTTAACATATGAGGAGCATTTGAGGGCTCACGACATTTATTCACTACAATTTAGAGGAATGAAAGTAGATGGAGGACCTATTGCATCCAGTCACATATTGGAAACATAGAAACATAGAAAATAGGTGCAGGAATACGCCATTCGGCCCTTCGAGCCTGCACCGCCATTTATTATGATCATGGCTGATCATCCAACTCAGAACCCCGCCCCAGTCTTCCCTCCATATCCCCTGATCCCCGTAGCCACAAAGGCCATATCTAACTCCCTCTTAAATATAGCCAATGTACTGGCCTCAACTGCTTCCTGTGGCAGAGAATTCCACAGATTCACCACTCTCTGAGTGAAGAAGTTTTTCCTAATCTCGGTCCTAAAAGGCTTCCCCTATATCCTCAAACTGTGACACCTTGTTCTGGACTTCCCCAACATCGGGAACAATCTTGCATCTAGCCTGTCCAATCCCTTTAGGATTTTATACGTTTCAATCAGATCCCCCTCAATCTTCTAAATTCCAACGAGTACAAGCCCAGTTCATCCAGTCTTTCTTCATATGAAAGTCCTGCCATCCCAGGAATCAATCTGGTGAACCTTCTTTGTACTCCCTCAATGGCAGGGATGTCTTTCCTCAGATTAGGGGACCAAAATTGCACACAATACTCCAGGTGTGGTCTCACCAAGGCCTTGTACAACTGCAGTAGTACTTCCCTGCTCCTGTACTCAAATCCTCTCGCTATAAATGCCAGCATACCATTCGCCTTTTTCACCGCCTGCTGTACCTGCATGCCCACTTTCAATGACTGGTGTATAATGATACCCAGGTCTCGTTGCACCTCCCCTTTTCCTAATCAGCCACCAATCAGATAATAATCTGTTTTCCTATTTTTGCCAACAAAGTGGATAACTTCACATTTATCCACATTAAATTGCATCTGTCATGAATTTGCCCACTCACCCAACCTATCCAAGTCACTCTGCATCCTCTTACATCCTCCTCACAGCTAACACTGCTGCCCAGCTTCGTGTCATCCGCAAACTTGGAGATGCTGCATTTAATTCCCTCATCCAAGTCATTAATATATATTGTAAACAACTGGGGTCCCAGCACAGAGCCTTGTGGTACCCCACTAGTCACTGCCTGCCATTCTGAAAAGGTCCCGTTTATTCCCACTCCTTGCTTCCTGTCTGCTAACCAATTCTCCATCCACATCAATACCTTACCCCCAATACCGTGTGCTTTAAGTTTGCACACTAATCTCCTGTGTGGGACCTTGTCAAAAGCCTTTTGAAAATCCAAATATACCACATCCACTGGTTCTCCCCTATCCACTCTACTAGTTACATCCTCAAAAAATTCAATGAGATTCGTCAGACATGATTTTCCCTTCACAAATCCATGTTGACTTTGTCCGATGATTTCACTGCTTTCCAAATGTGCTGTTATCACATCTTTGATAACTGACTCCAGCAGTTTCCCCACCACCGACGTTAGGCTAACCGGTCTATAATTCCCCGGTTTCTCTCTCCATCCTTTTTTAAAAAAGTGGGGTTACATTAACCAGCCTCCAATCCTCAGGAACTAGTCCAGAATCTAACGCGTTTTGAAAAATTATCACTAATGCATCCACTATTTCTTGGGCTACTTCCTTAAGCACTCTAGGATGCAGACCATCTGGCCCTGGGGATTTATCTGCCTTCAATCCCTTCAATTTACCTAACACCACTTCCCTACTAACAAGTATTTCGCTCAGTTTCTCCATCTCACTGGACCTTCTGTCCCCTACTATTTCTGGAAGATTATTTATGTCTTCCTTAGTGAAGACAGAACCAAAGTAATTATTTAATTGGTCTGCCATGTCCTTGCTCCCCATAATCAATTCACCTGTTTCTGTCTGTAGGGGAAACCGAGACAGAGTGGGCACAGCGATGATGTGTCCTATTATGGGGGAGTCCAGGACAGGCGGCACGGACTCAGAGGAGAAGGCCGTCACGTTGAAACAGAGATAGGGAGGAATGTCATGAGCCAATCGGTGGTGACAATGTGGATTTAATTGCCACTGCCGACTGTCGAGGGGAATTCATCGGGTATATTGAAAGTGTAGACTGATAATTTTCCGATAAGTAAGGATGTCAAGGGTATCGGTTAGAAAGCTGGTGAAAGGGGTTAATGACTTATCCATGGTGGAATTGCGGAGCGGACTCGATGTGGACTAATTGTCTTATAGTCTTACGGAATGTGACAGTTCGGAAGTAGCAATCCGAGTTTAAGGTTGTATGCACAGCTACGTGTTCGCACAGCTGAAAATAGAAACTTATTTCCGGCACTATCACGTTCATTTCCGGCACGCAGCATCATTCAAACAGCATTCGCGAAAAAAAAATATGCATAAATTATTCGCAGATTTTACAAGCAAAGACAATTCGAATAAAACTCGGTCCATTTTAATGCAAAGGTGGGAACGGTGCTGCTAACCCGAATTAATTACATGTCTGGGAATCGAATGATTAAAGTGAAGTAGTTGTCCTGGAGCCCGCTGCTGTGGGACTCCAGGTTTCTTTGTTCCCATTCCTGATGAAGAGTCTCGGCCTGAAACGTCGGATATTCACTCCTTTCCATAAATGCCGCCTAGCCTGCTGAGTTCCTCCAGAATTTTGTGTGTGTTGCTTGGATTTCCAGCAGCAGCAGATTTTCTCTTATTGTAAATAATGCGGATTCAGGGAGGAGAAATATAATTAGAAGCTTCTGACAGTGCACAGTAATTGACAAGAAAATGTTACTTATCTCTCGCTCAGTGATTTAAAATGAGTATTTAAATTGTGTCTTCATTTTTGATAAGAGAACGTGGTGGGAGGTGGCGGGGATGATGCCGAGTATAGATCCAAGTGTACAAAATAAATTATAACCGGAGAATGCAATATTTTTAATGGAGCATCACTATCCGCTATACACTCCATCATGTTTCGACATCGAAACTTCAAAGGCGCCATGTTGCTTCCAGCCGTCTTCTTTTTATAGGTTGTGGCTTTGTATCGGTTTGTACGTTTGTAAATTTGAGGGTCTGATCCCGTTTTGAGTCTTAAAAGCTTATCACCGAGTGCTTATACAAGAGGCATTGATCCTATGGATATTCAGAGGCTTTTTTCCCGGGGCTGAAATGGTTGCTACAACAGGACACTGGTTTAAGGTGCTGGGGAGTAGGTACAGAGGAGATGTCAGGGGTAAGTTTTTTACTCAGAGATTGGTGTGTGCGTGGAATGGGCTGCCGGCAACGCTGACAGAGGCGGATACGATGGGGTCTTTCAACAGACTTTTGGATGGGAACATGGAGCTTAGAAAAATAGAGGGCTATAGGAAAGCCTTGTAATTTCTAAGGTAGGAACATGCTCAGTACAACGTTGCGGGCCGAAGGGCCTGTATTGTGCTGTAGCTTTTCTATGCTTCCATGCTTTTAATAATTTACCTACTAGTGACGTCAGGCTCGCTGGCCTATTGTCTTATTGTCTTATTGTAGCAATTCATTAACAACGTTAGCTATCCTCCGATTCTGCCAGGGCCAGTACAATTTCAGCACTCGCCTCCCACCGGCTCCGATGGACACTTTGTTCAGTTCCATTTCCGGTTCAATATCCATTTAGAAATCGTCTGTCGGAGGGGAAGAAACCGTTCCCAACTCTCTGAATGTGTGCCTTCAGACTTCTGTACCTTCTTCCGGACGGTAATAACGTGAGGACGACATGCTCTGGGCTTTATGATGCACTGCTCCTACGGGGGGTGAGAAGACAAAATGGATCTGAGATCTGACTAACTTTACAATTATCTGTAGCTTCAATAATTCTGCTGCAACTTTTCGGAACGGTCTCGACGGTACATCTGTAGATGTTTTCAAGTGTTTTAGGTGAGAAGTCAAATGTTGTCGTACTCCTGATGAAATATAGCCACTGTCTTTCACTCTTAATTTTTCAATCGACTTGTTGGGATCTGTTTCGATCCTTAGAGATTTTGGCACCCAGCAACTTTAAGTTGCTCACTCTTTCCACTTCTGATCCCTCTATAGGGATTAATTGGTATTCGCTCCTCTTTGCCTTCCTGTAGTTCAAAATCAGCTCTTTCGTCTTACTGACACTGCGTCCAGGTTGTTGCTGTCACACTGCTCAACCAGCTGGTATATCTCGCTCCTGTACGCCCTTTGCGATTGTACCAAACATGATTCCATAATCAGCGAATTTATAGATGGTATTTAAACCATACCTAGCACACAGTTCTGGGTACAGAGGGACCATAACAATGGGCTAATCACACAGCCTGAGGTGGGCTAGTGTTAATCATTAGCGAGGGGGAGTTATTATTTCGAATATGCACAGATTGTGGTCTTCCGATTAGTAAATCGAGGATCCAATTGCAGACGGTGGTACGGAGGCCCAGATTATATAACTTATCATTCAGGACTGTGGAGATGATAGGGCTAAACGCTGAGCTATAGTCAACGAACAGCATCTTGATATGGACGTTTCCCCCCCCCCCCCCCGGCCAGGTGATGCAAGGCCGTGTGAGGAACTATTGAGATTGCATCTGCTGGAGAGCTATTGTGGCAGTAGAAATCTCATTTCCTGGATCGCACGAACGTTCGAAATCAGATCAGAAGCAACAAAATGAATTAGACCTTGAAATCCCTTCTACACATGATCGATTTGAAATTATACGCTTCTTCATCAGAAAAGATGGCAAAATTAATTCAAATAGTAGAACTATTTTCTGAAGATATAGACATGATCTTTGGATTAGATAAGTGCAGAATATTGAACATAGGAAAGTTATAATAAGACTAACTAAATGCAAAACAGATCATCAGGTTACAATACGACTGATAGAAGAATATGGAACATAAGTATTTAAGATCTCAACAAGCAAAAAAAAGTAGATCATTGTCATTGCAGACCTGGAAATTCGAGCAACACACATAAAAGTTGCTGGTGAACGCAGCAGGCCAGGCAGCATCTCTAGTAAGAGGTACAGTCGACGTTTCAGACCGAGACCCTTCTTCAGGACTAACTGAAAGAACAGCTAGTAAGAGATTTGAAAGTGGGAGGAAGAGGGGGAGGGGGAGATCCGAAATGATAGGAGAAGACAGGAGGGGGAAGGATGGAGCCAAGAGCTGGACAGGTGATTCGCAAAAGGGATATGAGAGGATCATGGGACAGGAGGAGGCCTAGGGAGAAAGAAAAGTGGGAGGGGGGAAGCCCAGAGGATGGGCAACAGGTATAGTGAGAGGGACAGAGGGAGAAAAAGGAGAGAGAGATAAATAAAGTGTGCATATAAATAAATAAATAACGAATGGTGTACGAGGGGGAGGTGGGGCATTAGTGGAAGTTTGAGAAGTCAATGTTCATGCCATCAGGTTGGAGGCTACGCAGACGGAATATTAGGTGTTGTTCCTCCAACCTGAGTGTGACTTCATCTTTACCGTAGAGGAGGCCGTGGGTAGACATATCTGAATAGGAATGGGACGTGGAATTAAAATGTGTGGCCACTGGGCGATCCTACTTTCTCTGGCGGACAGAGCGCAGGTGTTCAGCGAAACGACCTCCCCGTCTGCGTCGGGTCTCACCAATATATAGAAGGCCACATCGGGAGCACCGGACGCAGTATATCACCCCAGCCGACTCACGGGTGAAGTGTCGCTTCTCCTCGAAGGACTGTCAAGAGCCCTGAATGGTGCTGAGGGAGAAAGTGTAAAGGCATGTGTAACAGTTGTTCCACTTACAAGGATAAGTGGCGGGAGGGAGATCGATGGGGAGGGATGGGGGGACGAATGGACAAGGGAGTCGCGTAGGGCGAGGTCCCTGCGTAAAGCAGAGAGAGGGGGTAGGGGAGGGAAAGATGTGCTTAGTGGTGGGATCACGTTGCCCGGTGGCAGAAGGTATGGAAAATTATATGTTCCGTCACCCCGTTAGGAATAGGGTTCTCCTTGTCCTCAACTTTCACCCCACTCCGGCCACCCCATTAGGAATAGGGTTCCCCTTGTCCTCACCCACCACCCCACCAGGCTCCGGGTCCAACATATAATTCTCCGTAACTTCCGCCACCTCCAGCGGGATCCCACCACTAAGCGCAACTTTCCCAGCCGCCCCCCTTCTGCTTTCCGCAGGGATCGCTCCCTACGCCACTCCTTTGCCGATTCGTCCCACCCCCATCCCTCCCCAGTGATCTCCCTCGCGGTACTTATCCTCGTTAGCGGAACAAGTGATACACATGCCCTTACACTTTCTCCCTCACTGCCGTTCAGGACCCCAGACATTCCTTCCAGGTGAGGCGACACTTCACCTGTGAGTCGGCTGGGGTTGATACACTGCATCTGGTGCTTCTGATGCGGCCTTCTATATATTGGCAAGACCCGACGCAGACGGTGAGAACATTTTGCTGAACACCTACACTCCGTCCGCCAGAGAAAGCAGGATCTCCAGTGGCCACACATTTTAATTCCACATCCCATTCCCATTCTGATATGTCTATCCACGGCCTCCTCTACTGTAAAGAGGAAGCCACACTCAGGTTGGAGGAACAACACCTTATATTCCGTCTGCGTAGCCTCCAACCTGATGGCATGAACATTGACATCTCAAACTTCCGCTAATGCCCGATCTCCCCCTCGTACCCCGTCCGTTATATATTTATGTATATACACAATTCCTTTTTCTCCCTCTGTCACTCTCACTATACCGCTTGCCCATTCTTTAGGCATTCCCCCTCCTCCTTGTCTTTCTCCCTAGGCCTCCCGTCCCATGATCCTCTCATATCCCCTTTGCCAATCAACTGTCCAGCTCTTGGCTCCATACCTCCTCCTCCGGTCTTCTCCTATCATTTCGGATCTGCCCCTCCCCCTCCCACTTTCAAATCTCTTACTAGTTTTTCTTTCAATTAGTCCTGACGAAGGGTCTCAGCCCGAAACGTCGACTGTACCTCTTCCTAGAGATGCCGCCTGGCCTGCTGCGTTCACCAGCAACTTTGATGTGTGTTGCTAGATGATTGTTGGGACCCAAAAGCAAGACACAGACACTGAAGTACTAGGAACAGGACAGGAATTAGAAACTAGAGTTAGGGCTGTGACTAGATGCAGTCTAGGAGCAGGGTCAAGAACGCAGACTTGGACTTGACAAGCGGGACCAGGACTAGAAACTGGGAACTAGGAGCCTGAGCTTGGACTCAGAGCGGGAGACTGGACAAGGACCCCGAACCTGGGTCTTCACTGGTGCTCGGACCCCGGAACTAGGCGAGGACATGACATGGCTACTAAACTGGACATGGCATGGGTTCTTTCTGTTAGGGTTCCTCGTGGCGAGGACATGACGAGGCTTGGATTTGTATCGGTTTGTACGTTTGTAAATTCAAGGGCCTGATCCCGTTTTGAGCCTTAGAAAGTTTATCACCGAGTGCTTATACAAGAGGCATTGATCCTATGGATGGTCAGAGGCTTTTTCCCGGGGCTGAAATTGTTGCCACAAGAGGACACAGGTTTAAGGTGCTGGGGAGTAAGTACAGCGGAGATGTCAGGAGTAAGCTTTTTACTCAGAGATTAATGTGTGCGTAGAATGGGCTGCCGGCAACGGTGGTGGAGGCGGATACAATAGGGTCTTTTAAGAGACTTTTGGTTAGGTCCATAGAGCCTAGAAAAACAGAGAGTTATGGGGAAGTCTAGTAATTTCTAAGGTAAGGGCATGTTCGGCACAACTTTGTGAGCCGAATGGCCTGTATTATGCTGTAGATTTTCTATGTTTGTGTGTTTCTAAGCCGACCACATATTGTGTCTGCCAAAAAAAAAAAAATCAAACAAACAACTATCTAATGCTCCATCCGCCTGGAGAAAATATTCGGCGTATCAGTCTCAGTGATAATTTTCTCTACCGATGCCAATGACATCTAGTTTTAAACCCCGCGCCTTACATACTGTTCCCTCCACTCTATCCCTGCTGCTTTATTTCACTGTCTCTGCAGGGGTTAACTGCACCTGCTCATGCATTGGATTAATTAAGTGAACATCCACGTGGCCTGATTGCGTCATCGGAGTGTGCTTCTTTAGTACAAATAGGGGTTTCCTACAATGATTGTCAGTACGAGCAACGTCTCCAGGAATGACATTGTTCAACAGACCTGCGAATCGGAGTTCCGACTCACCGATCCTGGAGAGTAGAGCGGGACAGTTCAAGAATGGGTCGGAATCTGGGATCAGCTCAGTGGAAAGTTACACCAATGGATCAGAAAGTTTCAATTTGGATGCTGACTTCAAAACTCATTTAAATGAACTAACATTATCACAGCGGATCCAAATTGCGCTCTTGGACTTTGCGCCGATTTACTATCCAATTCTTGCTGTTGTTGCCATCCCTGGTAAGTCAAAGTCTCATGTTGAAAATATTTCGAGCGGTAGCTGTACCATGGTCTTATTATCACACACAACACGTATGTCACATCCACTCCTCCCCATGTTCCCCACAAATACACACTGTCTTTGTTGTTTGCTTGATATATATTAGTAATTCCACGTGTATATTCGGTAAATGTTGAAAACGCCCGTGTCAGACTGACGACTTATTCTCTGTTCCGACAGTTAGGGATGCTGTCAAATCTTTACATTCAATTTCTGTTTCATCTGCTCAAGAGCGGTAAATTTCTCAAGCTGACCCGGCATTGTATTGTCCATCCGTACCTCTCTTAGAGAACGAGCGTGTCAGGTGTCTTGTGGAGCAACTGATGTACTTGAGGACTGGGTATCCCACATGGCTGTTGGGGAGACAGAACCAGGGTCCTGACTCAGAGACTGTAAGGGAATTGCAATATTCTTTTCCGCGTTGGAATGCCGTATTTTAGAGGGAAATGTCCAGGCAGCGGAATCCCCATGCTGTGCTGCTCCTGAACTTCTAGTTGGTCGCAGTCGTAGGTTAGGAAGTTGTCAACGAGCCTTGTTGAGTTGCTCCAGTGTATAGTGTAGACGGCACCAATTACCGCAGATTTTCAAAGATACGCGCCGTACTCTTTTCTTGTGTTGGTTTTTACTTATCGAGAATGTAATCTTACCCTGGCGCCGATTCCAAAATCTGTCCCTGCCCGCTGGGCTAACCTTCCATAAGTATCACAGGCAGATGTAATGGACGTCTTCATCCGCCTGTTTGTTTTCGACTCTGAACAGAGTGAAAGCCTCTGTCCTCTCCATTACTGAATATTTAAAGTAAACCCCATAGTTCAACTCCTCCTGTGGAGAATCGATGATTTCGATTCTCTCTGTCACCAGGCATGATGAACCCATAATTCCCTATTCAGTTCAATTCCTGGCTTCAGAGACAGACGTTTCACCTATTATCTGTCGCCCTTTCTGAGCTCTGACCAATTTTTGTGCAACACTCCAGACTCTGCTCCTCACGCACAATCGGAACATGTTTGAGCTTCTCGCTAAAGTCCGGTTTATTGTTCGGCACGCAATGCATTCAACGTGGACCAAATAGTGAATCATGAGGAGAAAAATAGTCCCTTCTGCCTTTCTATCGTTTGTTAGTCTAAAACACGGGTTCCAAACTCTGATGGGTTAAACCGACACACACAGTACATAGCATCTGCACCTTTGCCAGACAGGTGAACATTTTCTATCCGCAGGAAGAGTATCTGCGGAACAAATCAGTAAGATCAGTGTACAGTATATAGATTCATGACGATAGCGGAAGAAGTAAAATGGCGGAGAAATTACCGCTCTGTCAGTGCAGGGGGCGGTGGGGGGGGGGGGGCAGTGGTCAGTGAGAGAGTTTGCGAGATTCCGGTCGGATCTGCAACAGAATACAAGACGACGATCGGTGAGATGGAAAATCAGTAGGCTTAGGTTTAGTGAAAACTTCAAGACCATCTATACAATGAGTGAAATTTCTACGTAATCTATATCCCATCTCATTAAAGTTAGTGCTTGTTGGTTCAGTAATGATGTCAATTCTGCTTTTTGCCTTGACCCGGTGGCTTTGAGGAAATTAAAATACACCACCCCAGCCATTGATAATGCTTTCAATGCACGTTGATTCTACCCGTACCTAACTTACTGTTTTTCACATTGCTTTACTGTCTCCACCGGACGCCTGCCTGAATATTTTATTTTACACCTTGGATTGGCCTAAATATTCTTGCATTTGTTCATGCCGCCAGTTTCGATCTCCCGCAGCCTTCTCACACTCTCATTGTGTACCCGTGTGTTCATTGGGTATTAATGCTTTCTAGCAATCTCCATTACTTACAAATATACTCCACCTGTGGTCTAATAGTGACGCCAAGGCGTTGAATAACCGTCCGACAGTTTCAGCAGCAACTCTATCTGGGTGTTTATCTGCATCACTCCCACCTGAAATGTCAGACTGCAGTACCTTCTGTTTTCAGCTTTTCTATGCATCCGAAACTTTCAAAGGGACCGAGGAGTCGGTCAATTATAACGGCTCATCATATCCGTGCCTTCTGGTGAAATGTTTGATTTGATAACGCAGGAGCAAAAACAGTGGAAGATATAAAGGTTGCGGCATTTCCCCGAAACGTGTCCAGCTGAAATGTTATGGATTTTATTGACCCCTGTTCCGTTTTGGATGCAGCCACAGTATTCGATCAACAAGGACGACCACTGTCTTATTGACTTTGGCCGTGTGTTACAGTGATGTACGGAGATCGATGACACTGCACTGAACCGGGGCGAATATCAACTCGATTTGTTCGACTGAAATGTGGCACAAGTTGAACACAATATTTGCTGCTTCCCTCAGATTGCGTATTTATGTGTGGAGAAAAATGATACAAACGCTATCTGCTGACTTTTGTCTTCAAGGGTTCTTCTGGCCAGTGGATGACGTCACTTCCAGTAATTAGCTCATTGAATATTAATCCCTGACTGACCAAAGAATTGTTGCCAATCACCCATAAATTATCCTACCTCTGAAGCGTACTATGATTTTGTTCTTAGTAAATTTTACAACGATGCTCTGAATTTGATGTATAATTTCTGTACTTCTGCTTTTCACAGTGAACGTGGTGACGATTGTCATACTGTCACGGGGAAAGTGCGGACTCTCTAAAACCGTCACCCGCTATCTGTTGGCCATGTCAGCGGCAGACCTGACGGTGGTTTTCCTGGACGTTATAATGATGAAAATTCCGAAAGCTTTTCCGGATGAGTTTTCCTTCCTGTTTTACGTCCGCGTGTGTAGAACCCACGTCTTCTTACTGCAGGCCGCCACAGATTGCTCTGTTTGGTTCACCGTCGCCTTCACCTTTGATCGATTTGTGGCCATTTGCTTCCAGGATCTAAACACTACCTATTGCACTGGGAGAACGGCGGCTGTGGTTCTCAGCACACTGACTGTACTGAGTTCTTTAAAGAATGTTTTCTGGTTCTTCATGGTCCAAGATATATACACTTCCTCTAACATTTGGTGGCCTTGCATGCGGAAATGGGAATTACTGGGGTCACTATTCTGGACAGTAATCGATGTCGCTCGTTCTGTTTTTTCAACTGTGATTCCATTCCTCGTTGTTATCCTGCTCAATGTTTTCACCATCACAAACGTTTTACTGGCCAGTAAAGCCCGCGACAGACTCCGGGCTTCCAGTAATGGTCAGAGTTCCAGAGACCCGGAGATGCAGAGCCGCAGAAAGTCCCTCGTTTTACTGCTGGTCATCTCGGGAAATTTCATCCTGTTATGGGCCTTGTATGTGGTGACGGCTATCTGGAACAGAATGGCTCATGTCGTGGGCCCCCTGTACTGGTTGACGATGCCTTCATTTTTCACTGAACTGTGCTACATGCTGCAACTGCTGAGCTGCTGCACAAACACCGTTCTTTACGCTGTCAGCCAGACTAAGTTCAGGCAGCAGCTGAAGCAGGTGCTGAATTCTCCTCTCACTCTCATTTGGAAACGGATTCGAAACTGAGGGTTCATGTGACCAGCATCCGTCTCTTCTACTTTCAAGAAGAGAAGGAGGTCGGAATGTTGTCCATTGATGCTCCGTGTCGCTCCAGATTCTCCCTGGATGGACGGACACAACTCTCTGATTCAACACTCCCTGACACTGACGCTGCCCTGATACAGTCTCATCTGTTGTCATCTGCAACTCTGTTGATTTGTTTCAATACCTTAAGCAGCCCAATTGTTTCAAGCAGGTGCAGCCTTTCCTTTCCGTGTCACAACTCGGAGCCGTAAAACTGACCAATAAATTCAAAACTGTCTACCTGCAATGTAATATCAGACAAATGACCATCTCAAATCACATAGTGAGAACAATGACAACCTGGTGTTCATGAGAGTAACTAGTTCCAAATTGTTGTAGCTAGGAGAATGGAACATTCCTAGCCTCTCAAACACCTTATATGAGTGTAAATTTCCATAGTCATTACCGAACTGAACATTGTAGGGAACCAATTTTTAAAGCAAGTTCAACATTGAAATACAGCGAGGCATCACTGGCTGAAAGAGAACATTGCGATAACATATTTGAATTGGATGTTCCTGCACCATATCTCATTGCCAAATATTAAAAGCTGCGCACGCAAAATGCTGGAGGAACTCAGAAGGTTAGATAGCGTTCACGGAAGTGAAAAAGAAAATAACAGTTGGCGTTTCTGTCCAAGGTACTTGCTGAGAATTAGAAAGGAAGGGTGAAGACGGCAGAATAGAAAAGCTGGTAGAGGGGAAGGACAATAGCAAGAAGGTGATAGGTGAAGCCAGCCGGACCGGAAAGCTGAAGGGCTGGAGAGGATCGAATCGGATGGGAGAGGAGATGCACCATAGTGAAAAGGGAGGGAGGAGGGGACCACGAGGGGGTGATAGGCAAGTGAGAAGAGGCCAATGTGGAGAACAGAACAAGAGCGGAAAGAGAGCATTATTGTCAGTAGGAGACTCGATATTCACGCCATTATGTTGGAGGCTTCCCAGACAGAATTTAAAAAACGTTGCGCCTGAACCGTACGGAAAGCGGAGAGTTGGGGTGGGCGAGAGGTAAACATAAGTTTCTTGGTAGGATGGTGGAAATTGCAGTGTAGGATATGTTGAATGCGGGGTGACATTGTGTGGTAGGTAAGGACAAGAGGAACACTGTCGCTGCTAAGGCGGCGGGAAGATTAGGTGAGCACGGATAAGCCGACCACATTTTTAAAGGGATACCTCAAAGAAAGATATTACTACCTCCCACCCCATCACTCCGCTTTCGGCAGGGATCCGTGATTCCCTTTGTCATCTGTCCTTCACGACTGATCTCCGTCACGGTACTTTGCCCTGCAAGCGGTCAGCCTGCTACACCTGCCATTTACTTCCTCCTTTAGCACTATTTAGATCCCCCGGACAATGGCTTGTTCTTCTGCCACAGTGAAGATACATTCAAGTCGTAGGAGCAACAACCTGATGTCTCAATGTCGGATTAAAAAATCCCTCCTCCTCCCCTCTACTTCTATTCACCGCTCTGGCCTCATGTTTATTCTCACCCGTCTATAACACATTTCACTTTTTCCCTCCCCACGCCATTTTATTCTGGCGTCTCCTCGCTTACTTGCCAGAGGTGAAGAAAGGTCTCTAGTATACAATTAACAAGGTTGATGATAAAGTAATGTAATCTGATTGATTGTATTCAACTGCTAATTATTTTAATGAGTCCAAAATTGCAAAAAAAAATCATTTTTTCCATCCATGCCTATTTTATTATGACAAGCAACCTTATTGTTTGAATTTCGGATCTAAAAGAGTGTATATAATATTCATTTCGTTAAAGTACTCCATTAGTATCCAGTAGAGTGAAATGTGTCATTTGAGTTAACAACCAATACAAGCTGGGGGCAGTCCATAAATATTGCTACCCATTCCAGCGCGCCCATAATGTTCCAGACAAACAGAACACAAATCACGTGCACACGCATACGTACGCGCGCGTACACACACACACACAGACACACACACACACACACACACACACACACACACACACACACACACAATGACATACTCAGCAAAGAGGACATGAAAATCACACAGCAAAGCATTATTAGTGATCATCCCCTCATAAACCGTGACCCTGGTACCGTAATATACAGAATATACTTCAATCTGAGTTGAAGCCAAACAATATACGTGGGTATAGAGAGGGGAACGTCGACTCAGACCATGAGAGGCCCGCGTCGGGCATTTTCATGCCTTACAAGGCGCAGATTGGAAGTCTGTGTGGGGCGGCACTCCTCGCACAGACTGGATCAATGTGTGATTAAGTGCCTTGCTCAAGGGCACAAACACGCTGACACAGCTGAGGCTCGAACTAGGAACCTTGAGATAACTAGACGAACGCCTAAAACACTTGGTCACGTGTCCAACACAAGACTTACGAGACTTCAGAGGCTGAATATACGAAACTTATAATAAAACTCAAACATTCAATGTAAACATTCCAACACATCGGGCAGGCCATTCTCCAAATAAATACAATATCTCTGTGCCTTGCCCAATTGTACATGTAACACCGCACATAAAGCCGTATTAACATACTGGATGCAGAGTCTAGTTCAACAGTGTAATGACAGTCTTTATTTTCTCTGAATATACAATCTCCAAAACAATTTTAAAACCAGCAAATATACTAAAAAAAACAAAAAGAAAATCGCCTCGCAAGAACAAACCATACAGGGGCATGCCTCAAATAAATAGCAGATCAGGTGTAATTTTAAACTCCTAAAAAGTGATGATTTTTTTCACAATGGTGACACGCTGTTGATAATATCGCAATGCTGAAACGCGATTCTTCTCAGCACGAGACGCAGCCCGGTAACTCATCAAACAGTAGAAAGTAATTTAAAGAAATATGCAAGCAAACTATCTGAAATTCAAAATCACAGCTTTATAAATCGGGATTATTGGAGGAAAGCTTAAGTGGCCAAACTATCGAAAATTAATTTAATATTGACACTCCTGTCTGAGAAAACACTCTGCAGTAACATAGTCATAGTCATAGTCATATTTATACTTTATTGATCCCGGGGGAAATTGGTTAACCAAATGTAACTTATTCCAGCGCTAAAAAAAAAAAACAAGTAAAACTCTCGCCACCAGCATGTTAGAGAAGGTGCAGTTTCAACTTGTCACGTGAGAAAAAAAATACACCAAATAACGAAGTTAAAAAGTTTAAACGTAAGAAACTACGGAGCAACTGTCACCGGCTGCGTGCACTGCCGCGCATGCGCACGAGGAACAACGTGTAGAATGCAGATAATCTATCTCTGAAATATATCCGAATGGTAGAGAATATAAAAACCATACAGTGCCAAAAACAGCTTCTATGTGGACAGTAATCACCCGATACGTCCAGGTCATTCAGCCTTCTGTCCCTAGACTAAGCCAGGAATAATACATCTCAAAATTTCCGGATGAGTTGAAATAGTGGATCTGCCTGACCTACACAAAACAATGAATGAGGGAAATCCTCCCAAAGTAGCAGAGCAGGACTGCCCCTTCGAATAGATGAGTATAACCAGAACCTGCCGATATTGCATCCAATATGTTGAAGCGTCCGCAATTACCTCAAGCCCTCGGACTGATAGAACTGCGTAAACATACCTACTGTTACAGGGAAGGAATTCCAACCAAGCGAAGCAAATAATTGTACAGAATAAATCCGGTCCATAACATAAATCTTCATAACGCTATCCCGGAATCAATTCCTTCCTGAAAAGTTAACATCCCACATGCATAACGTACGTGGAATCATACTCCGCGCTGAGGTCCTCAAGGGTAATATCTACTGAATATCTACTCCAAATGCAAATTTATTCCAAACCATTTTAAGATACTCCTAGATAGGTACATGGAGTTTAGAATAATAGAGAGCTATGGGTAACCCTGGATAATTTCACGGCGTTGTAGGCTGAAGGGTCTGTATTGTTCTGCAGGTTTCCTATGTTTCAGTGTTTCTATTTTCCACAGTCCTGCCCCATCAGGGGTATGGTGCCTCCCTGGTGCAAGGGTCAAGGATGTCTCTGAGCGGCTGCAGGACATTCTGGAGTGGGAGGATGAACAGCCAGAGGTCGTGGTACACATAGGTACCAACGACATAGGGAAGAAAAAGAGGATCTGCAAGGTGAATTTAGGGAGTTAGGAGATAAACTAAAAATAAGGACCACAAAGGTAATAATCTCTGGACTACTGCCAGTGCCACGTACTAGTCAGAGTAGAAATAGGAGGATATTTCAGATGAATACGTGGCTTGAAAAATGGTGCAAGGGGGAGGGATTCAAATTTCTGGGGCATTGGACATAGTTCTGGAGGAGGTGGGTCGGGTACAAACAGGACGGTCTTCACCTGGGCTGGACTGGAACGAATGTCCTAGGGGGAGCGTTTGCTACTGCTGTTCAGGAGGATTTAAACTAATGTGGCAGGGGGATGGGAACAAGGGTAGAGAGACAGAGGGGTGTAAAATGACTGTGGAAGCAAAAAAGTAGTAAGGTGAAAAGTAAAAGTGGCAGGCCGGCAAACCCAGGACAAAAATCGAAAAGGGCCACTTTTCAACATAATTGTATAAGGGCTAAGAGTGCTGCAAAATCAAGCCTGAAGGCTTTGTGTGTCAATATAAGGAGCATTCGTAACAAGGTGGATGAATTGAAGTGCAAATAGTTATTAATGAATATGATATAGTTGGGATCACAGAGAAATGGCTCCAGGGTGACCAAGGATGGGTGGTCAACGTTCAGGGCTATTCAATATTCAGGAGGGATAGACATGAAAGAAAAGGAGGTAGGGTGGCATTGCTGGTTAGAGAGCAGACTAACGCAATAGAAAGGAAGGACATTAGCCGGGAGGATGTGGAATCGATATGGGTAGAGCTGCATAACACTAAGGGGCAGAAAGCGCTGGTGGGAGTTGTGTACAGGCCACCTAACAGTAGTAGTGAAGTTGGGGATGGCATTAAACAGGAAATTAGAAATGCGTGCAATAAAGAAACAGCAGCTATAATAGGTGACTTCAATCTACATATAGATTGGGTGAACCAAATCGGTAAGGGTGCTGAGGAAGAAGATTTCTTGGAATGTATGCGGGATAGTTTTCTGAACCAACATGTCGAGGAACCAACTGGACAGCAGGCCATTCTAGACTGGGTATTGAGCAATGAGGAAGGGTTGGTTAGCATCTTGTCGTGCGAGGCCCCTTGGGTAAGAGTGACCATAATATGGTGGAATTCTTTATTAAGATGGAGAGTGATATACTTAATTCAGTAACAAAGTTTCTGAACTTAAAGAAGGGTAACTTTGGAGGTATGAGACGTGAATTAGCTAAGATAGACCGGCAAATAATACTTAAAGTGTTGACGGTCGATATGCAATGGCAAGCATTTAAAGGTTGCATGGATGAATTATAACAGTTGGTCATCCCAGTTTGGCAAAAGAATAAACCAGGGAAGGTAGTGCACCCGTGGCTGCCAAGGGAAATTGGGGATAGTTTCAATTCCAAAGAAGAAACATACAAATTAGCCAGAAAAAGAGGCACACCTGAGGACTGGGAGAAATTCAGAGTTCAGCAGAGGAGGACAAATGGCTTAATTATGAAAGGGAAAAAAGATTATGAGAAAAAGCTGGCCGGGGACATAAAAACTGACTGTAAAAGCTTTTATAGGTATGTGAAAAGAAAAAGACTGGTTAAGACAAATGTAGTTCCCTTTTAGTCAGAAACAGGTGAATTGATGATGGCGAACAAGGACATGGCAAAACAATTGAATAACTACTTCCGTTCTGTCTTCGCTAAGGAGGACTCAAATAATATTCCGGAAATAGTAGGGGACCGAGGGTCTAGTTAGATGGAGGATCTGAGGGAAATATATCATAGTATGGAAGTAGTGTTAGGTAAATTGAAGGGATTTAAGGCAGATAAATCCCTAGGGCCTGATGGTCTGCATCCCAGAGTGCTTAAGGAAGTAGCCCAAGAAATAGTGGATGCTTTAGTAATAATTTTTCAAAACACTTTAGATTCTGGATTAGCTCCTGAGAATTGGAGGGCGGCTAATGTAACCCCGCTTTTTAAAAAAAGGAGGGAGAGTGAAACCGGGGAATTTTAGACCTGTAAGCCTGTGTCATGGTCCGGATTGGGGTCCCTTTAAATTTACTTTGTTTATGTTCCGTTCCGGACCGTTGATTCCCTGTTTATCCGTGTCCCTCGACTTTGGTGATTAGCGGCAATTAACGCTCGGCTGAACCGGTAGTTTACAGTCTCAGGCTTTCAGCCGTTCGGCGCGGGAGCGTCTGCAAAGTCACCAAGGCACAGTGTGCCAATGTCATCTGGCCGGAGCAAGCCTAGTCTCTGCCCGAAGCGAGTGCCCGTAATTCGCCTTTCCTGAACGGAGCAACCCTGTACAGTTATCTCGCCAAAGCGAGCCTGCTAAGATTCCTCACCGAGGTGGGTCCGTCAGTTAACATGCCGGAGGGAATCAAGAACCGCTGTCTACTGTTCCCGGTCCAATTTGAGAGCTCGCCACTACCCGGAAGCTCCAAGTCAAGTCCTGTCCCTGGCGGCATTCTAGCCCCATGTCAAGTTCTGGCCCTGGGGGAAATCAAGCACCAAGTCAGGTCCTGGCCCTGAAAGCTTCCCAGTTCTGATTCAAGTCCTGGCCCTGGCGGTCTGTGTTTCCTGTCCTACCGCCTTGTCTGAATCCCTTCTCTGCCCCTCTCTCCTCTAGCCTTCGTCTGCAGCCCCCGCCTGCACTTCTGTCTAGTTCCATCACTGGAGCTAGATAGGTACTGCCTGGTGCTCATTCGTGTTGGTCTTGTCTTGTCTTGTCCTCGCCTCTGTGGGGTAAGTCAGGCCGTCTTGCCGTTGCTCCGCGGGGAGTCATGCCTTGTCTTGTCTTGTCCTCGCCTCCGTGGGGTAAGTCAGGCCGTTTTGCGGTTACCACGCGGAGGGTCATGAGTCCCGGCCCTATGTCCTGTACCCAAGGAGGGGTGCCGGCTCTCTGTTCTGTGTGCGAGTCCCGACCCTATGTCCTGTACTCAGGAAGGGGTCCCGGCTCTCTGTTCTGTGTGTGAGTCCCGCCCTACGTCCTGTACCCAAGGAGGGGTCCCGACTCTGTGTTCTGTGTATGTGTCCATCGTTCCATGTATCTGCTTCCCGAGACTGAGGCTCTGTGTTCCCATGTTCCTCCTCTCCCTAGCCCATGTCATGTCCTTGCCTGGTTCTGGGGTCCGAGTCCGAGGGAAGTCCCAGGTACTGGGTCCTTGCCCAGTCTTTGGCTCGGAGTCCATATCCTAGCCTCTTCATGCCTCCTCTAGTTCTGGGAGCCGATTCCGATTCCAAGCCCAGACCCTTGGTCCCAACTTAGTCGAGGTCCTGAGTCCTTGTCCAGTTCGCTATTTCCTGCTCCTGCCTTGCTGTTCTGGTATCGAAAAATAAAGTAAATCTAAGTAACCTCACAAGATATGTCTTGCATTTGGGTCCACCCTTGCTCCCCATGGCCCGCCACTGTGACATCCTGATATCGGTGGTGGGGCAAGTGCTAGAGTCAGTTATCAAAGATGTGATAGCAGCACATTTCGAAAGCGGTGAAATCATCGGACGAAGTCAGCATGGATTTGTAAAAGGAGAATCATGTCTGACGAATCTCATAGAATTTTTTGAGGATGATACTGGTAGAGTGGATAGGGGAGAGCCAGTGGATATGATATATTTGGATTATCAAAAGGCTTTTGACAAGGTCCATCACGGGAGATTAGTGTACAATCTCAAAGAACACGGTATTGGGGGTAAGGTATTGATGTGGATAGGGAATTGTTTGGCAGACAGGAAGCAAAGAATGGGAATAAACGGCACCTTTTTGGAATGGCAGGCAGCGACTAGTTGGGTACCGCAAGGCTCAGTGCTGGGACCCCAGTTGTTTACAATATATATTAATGACTTATACGAGGGAATTAAATGCAGCATTATCAAGTTTGCGGATAACACGAAGCTGGGAGGTAGTGTTAGCTGTGAGGAGGATGCTAAGAAGATGCAGGGTGACTTGGATAGGTTAGGTGAGTGGGCAAATTCATAGCAATGCAATTTACTGTGGGTAAATGTGAAGTTATCCGCTTTGGTGGCCAGAACAGGAAAACAGATTATTATCTGAATGGTGCGCGATTTGGAAAAGGGAAGGTGCAACGAGACCTGGGTGTCATTGTACACCAGTCATTGAAAGTGGGCATGCAGGTAGAGCAGGCGGTGAAAAAGGCGAATGGTATGATGGCATTCATAGCAAGAAAATTCGAGTACAGGAGCAGGGAGGTACTACTGCAGTTGTACAAGGCCCTGGTGAGACCACTCCTGGAGTATTGTGTGCAGTTTTGGTCCCCTAATCTGAGGAAAGACATTCTTGCCATCGAGGGAGTACAAAGAAGGTTCACCAGATTGATTCCTGGGATGGCAGGACTCTCATATGATGAAAGACTGGATCGACCAGTCTTATATTCGTTGGAATTTAGAATACGGAGGGGGGATCTTATTGAAACAAATAAAATCCTAAAGGGATTGGACAGGCTAGATGCAGGAAGATTGTCCCCGATGTTGGGGAAGTCCAGAAAGAGCGGTCGCAGTTTGAGGATAAAGGGGAAGCCTTTTACGACCGAGATGAGGAAAAACTTCTTCACACAGATAGTGGTGAATCTGTGGAATTCTCTGCCACAGGAAACAGTTCAGGTCAGTTCAATGGCTATATTTAAGAGGGAGTTAGATATGGCTCTTGTGGCTAAAGGGATCGGGGGTATGGAGAGATGGCAGGTACAGGGTTTTGAGTTGGATGATCAGCCATGATCATACTGAATGGCGGTGCAGGCTCGAAGGGCCGAATGACCTACTCCTGCACCTATTTTCTATGTTTCTATGTTTCTATCATACATATCCCCACTCTTCACAGCGAATTTGTTCCATATCCCGCTGCAGTTGCTTTCGTTAACACGGAAAGTAATCCCATCAGCATTTTAGAGATTCTCAGCACAATCGTCCATGACCAGTCCGGCCACTTAAATGCTGCGGAAACGCTTATCCCGCACAACAACATCAGAATGACTGAGAGACTGATGGCAGCACTCCGGAAGAGGAATTCGGGAGGAAACAGCAACCCTCTCTGATGGCTCAGCTGTGGACACGGAGAGCAGAGTCAAAATCTCGGGCGATAATACCTCCGAGGATCCGGCGTAGGGCCAGCACGGTAATGCAATCGCGATAGCATGACAGGGGCTCGACAGCATTAGTTGGTTGAGTAAATACAGTATATCACGGATGTCCAAAAACAGTGAAACTCCCTCTACACTGTCCCATCGCGCATTCTCCCAGGGTCAGACACAGAGTGTAGCTCCTTCCGCACCGTCCCATCACACTCCATGAAAAATATACAAGGCATATTACAGACCAGCCTGAAGCTGTCAGATGAAAATCGAAATGAATATTATATTACTTATGAATGGGACATCGCTCGAATAAATTGATACTCTGGTGCACATATAGTGGAACGGATAACAGAGTCGGCAAACATAAGAGTGCAGAGATACACGGTGAAGGGAGCAATTTAGAATTGCTGAGAGAGAAATGTATTCATATAAACGCTGCTGGAACATAAACGCGCTGATACTGAGAGTTTTATTTCGAGTAAATTATGAATTTAAATACGCACTTACTTATTTAAATATTTAATTTATTTATTTTGTATATTTTTATTCAACATTTAAGAATTTGTGTTGCCAACCCATAGAATGTTACAGATGAGGCGCTGCTCAATTGGCTGTATGAGGTTGAGCAACGAATAGGGTGTGGAATGAAGTCATAGAACAGTCTGTTTGCCAGAATGTACTGCTCCGTAAAACGTCATCATTCATAATCATCCATCTCACAATTTTGACATGTAGAAACTATAGACCTGTTAGCCTGACATCAGTGATTGGGAAGTTGTTGGAAACGATTGTTGAGGATGAGATTACGGAGTACCTGGAGCCACATGTCAAGAGAGGACAAAGGCAGCATGCTTTCCTGAAAGGAAATTCCTGCCTGCGAAACCTCATACAATTCTTTGAGGAAATTGCAAGCACGGTAGACAAAGAAGATGCAGTAGACGAGGAGTACTTGGATTTTCAGAAGGCCTTTGACAAGATGCCGCACATGAGGCTGCTTAGCAAGTTAAGAGCCCATTGAATTACAGGGAAAACTACTAGCGTGTGTGTAGCATTGGCTGGTCGGCAGAAAAGAGGGAGTGGTAATAAAAGAATCTTATTCTGGCTGGCTGCCGGTTACCAGTGATGCTCCACAGGGGTTGGTGTTGGGACCGCTGCTTTTTACGATGTATGTCAACAATTTGGAGAATGGCATTAATCGATTTGTGGCTAAATTTGCCGATAATGCAAAGATAGGTGGAGGAGCGGATAGTGTTGTGGAAACAGAGAGCCTGTAGAGAGACTTACAAGTGAAATACAATGTTGGAAACTGTATGGTGATGCACTTTAGTGGAGGAAGTAAACGGACAGATTATTATTTAGATGGGGAGGGAATTCAAAATGCAGAGATGCAAAGGGACTTGAGAGCCCTTGTGCAAGATATCCTAAACGTTAACCTCCAGGTTGAGTTGGTTGTGAAGAGGGCGAATGCAGCACTAGCATTCATTTCTAGAGGGATAGAAGATCAGCGCAGGTGTGATGTTGAGATGAGATTTTGAGGCTCTATAAAGCACGGTTGAGACGACACTTGGAGTATTGTGTGCAGTATTGGGCTTGTTATTTTTGAAAGGATAAACTTACATTGGAGAAGGTTAACAGAAGATTCGCGACAATGAATCCAGGAATGAAAGATTTACCGTATGAGGAGCGTCTGTCAGCTCTTGGGCTGTATTCCTTGAAGTTCAGGAGAACGAGTGGGAGGCGGGGGTGGAATCTCATAGTAGCTTCCAGAATGTTAAAAGGCCTGAACAGATTGGAAACGGCGAAGTTATTCCCCATGGTAGGGGATTCTAGGACAAGAGGGCACGCCTTCAGGATTGAAGGACATCCTTTTAGAATAGACAATAGGCAATAGACAATTGGTGCAGGAGTAGGCCAGTCGGCCCTTCGAGCAAGCACCGCCATTTACTGTAATCATGGCCGATCATCCACAATCAATATCCAGTTCCTGACTTATCCCCACAATCTTTGATTCCGCTGCGTTTAAGAGCTCTATCCACCTCTTTCTTGAAAGCATAGAGAGACTTGGCGTCCACAGCCTTCTGGGGCAGAGCATTCCATATATCCACCACTGTCTCGGTGAGAACGTTTTTCCGTATCTCCGTTCTAAATGGCCTACCCCTTATTCTTAAACTGTGGCCTCTGGTTCTGGACTCACCCATCAGCGGGAACATGCTTCCTGCCTCCAACGTATTCAATCCCTTAATAATCTTATATGTTTCAACAAGATCCCCTCTAGGCCTTCTAAATTCCTGAGTATACAAGCCCTGTCGCTCCAATCTTTCAACATATGACCGTCTCGCCATCCCGGGAATAACCTCGTGAACCTGCGCTGCACTCCCTCAATAGCAAGAATATCCTTCCTCAAATTTGGAGACCAAATCTGCACACAGTACTCCAGGTGTGGTCTCACCAGGGCCCTGTGCAGCTGCAGAAGGACCTCTTTGCTCTTATACTCAATTCCCCTTGTTATGAAAGCCAGCATGTCATTAACTTTCTTCACAGCCTGCTGTACTTACATACTTGCTTTCAGTGACTGATGTACAAGAACACCTAGATCTCGTTGTACTTCCCCTTTTCCTAACTTGACTCCATTTAGATAATAATCTGCCTTCCTATTCTTACCACCAAAGTGGATAAACTCACATTTATCCACATTAAACAGCATCTGCCATGCATCTGCCCACTCACCCAGCCTGTCCAAGTCACCCTGTATTCACATAACATCCTCCTCACATTTCACACTACCACCCAGCTTTGTGTGAACGGCAAATTTGCTAATGTTACTTTTAATCCCCTCATCTAAATCATTAATATATATTGTAAACAGCTGCGGTCCCAGCACTGAACCCTGCAGTACCCGACTGGTCACCGCCTGCCATTCCGAAAGGAACCCGTTAATTGCTACTCTTTGTTTTCTGGCAGCCAGCCAATTTTCAATCCCTGTCAGAACTCTGCCCCTAATACAATGTGCCCCAATTTTGCCTACTAATCTCCTATGTGGGACTTTATCAAAGGCTTTCTGAAAGTCCAGGTACACTACATCCACTGGCTCTCCCTTGTCCATTTTCATAGTTACCTCCTCTAAAAATTCCAGAAGATTAGTCAAGTACGATTTCCCCTTCGTAAATCCATGCTGACTCAGACCAATCCTGTTACTACTATCCAGATGTGTCGTAATTTCATCTTTTATAATTCACTCCAGCATCTTTCCCACCACCGACGTCGGGCTAACCAGTCTATAATTCCCTGTTTTCTCTCTTCCTCCCTTCTTGAAGAGAGGGACAACATTAGCCACCCTCCAATCCACAGGAACTGATCCTGAATATATAGAACATTGGAAAATGATTGCCAATGCGTCCACGATTTCTAAAGCCACCTCCTTAAGTACCCTGGGATGCAGACCATTAGGTCCCGGGGACTTATCAGACTTCAGACCCAACAGTCTATCCAACATCATTTCCTGCCTAATATGTATTTCCTTCAGTTCATCCATTACCCTAGGTCCTTTGGCCACTATTATATTTGGGAGATTGTTTGTGTCTTCCCTAGTGAAGACAGATCCAAAGTACCTGTTCAACTCGTCTGCCATTTCCTTGTTCCCCATAATAAATTCACGCATTTCTGTCTTCAAGGGCCCAGTTTTGGTCTTAAGTTTTTTTTCTTTCCTTTTCACATACCTAAAGAAGCTTTTATTATCCTCCTTTATATTCTTGGCTAGTTTACATTCGTACCTCAGTTTTTCTCCGCTTATTACCTTTTTAGTTCCCTTCTGTTGCTCTTTAAAAGTTTCCCAATCCTCCGGCTTCCCACTCGTCTTTGCTATGTTGTACTTCTTCTCTTTTATTTTTATACTGTCCATTTCTTCCTTTGTCAGCCACGGCCTCCCCTTCTCCCCTTATGGTGTAAGAAATAGGATGCGGATAAACTACTTTAGTCAGAGGGTAGTAAATCTGTAGATTTGCTGTGGAGCCAAGTTATTGGGTGTATTTCCTGACAGGATATTCCCTCGGACCTTAAGGGAAGTTACTGTGGAAATAGCAGGGACTCTGACAGAAATATTTCAAATGTCATTAGAAACGGGGATGGTGCTGCAGGACTGGCGTGTTGCTTATGTTGTTCCATTGCTTAAAAAGGGTTCTAAGAGTAAACCTAGCAATTATCGGCCTGTGAGCTTGACGTCAGTGGTGTGTAAATTGATGGAAAGTATTCTTAGAAATGGTATATATAATTATCTGGATAGACAGGATCAGATTAGGAACAGTCAACAAGGATTTGTGCGTGGAAGTTCATGTTTGACAAATCTTATTTAATTTGTTGAAGATGTTACTAAGAAAGTTGTCAAGGGTAAAGCAGAGGATGTTGTCTATACGGACTTCAGTAAGGCCTTTGACAATGTTCCACACAGAAGGTTAGTTAGGAAGGTTCAATTGTTAGGCATTTCTCATGGTCCGGTCCGTGAAGTCTGCATTCCGGTTCACGGTCCGGTTCTTGGATTCAGTACTCCGGGTCTTCCAGCTGTCCCTTGTTTTGGTTGAGTTAATCATAGGCACCTGATTCCCATCTTGTGGCTTGGAATATAAGTAGCCTTGTGGTTGTGTGTGGGTGGCTGGTTTGTCTTGTCAAGATTCCCTGGGATCAACCTACCGGTGGAAGGCCAGAGCGGCCACTTGCCATCTTTAGGATGCGTTAGAAAATCATCGCTTCATGGAGCCTTGCTGTCGGTAGTCGAAGCCGTCTTTGCCGTATCGATTCGGCTGTTTCCCGAGTCAGCTGAGTGGCCGTCAGCCACTCCGAACTAGGTAGGGATCTGGCTGTTTCCATAGCCAACCTAGGTTGCTGGCCGTAACTGCGACTCGGAACAACCTCGAAGCAGAGATGGATCTGTCTGTCGTTCGTTGGTGTTTGTCTCTTCTTGTCCTCGCCTCCGTGGGGTATGTCAGGCCGTTCTGCCGTTGCCCTGCGGGGGGATCTGTCTTGTCTTGTCCTCGCCTCCGTGGGGTATGTCAGGCCGTTCTGTCGTTGTCCTGCGCGGGGGGATCTGTCTTGTCTTGCCTTCGCCTCGGTTGGGTAAGTCCGGTCGTTCTACCGTTACCCGACCGAGGGACCTGTCCCACCTTGGTGTGGAAGTTAATTTGAGTCCCGGCTCTATGTTGATGTACAGTTCCCAGTCTGTCTCCGAGGTCCAGCCTCCGAGTTATCAGCCTCTGCATTCCAAGACTCAAGACCCCAGCCTGCAGCCTCCAGCCTCAAGCCACAAGAGCCAAAACCCCAAGATCCCAGCCTGTCTCCAAGTTCAGGCCTCTAGACCCCAGCCACGTCCTGTACTGAAGTCATGACATGTCCTTGCCTAGTTCTGGTGTCCGAGCCCGAGGCACGACCGGAGTTCTAGGTCCTTGTCCAGTCTCTGGCTCGGATTCCAAGCCTTGTCTCCTAGTCCATGGTTTCTAGTCCTGGTCCCGCTCTCCCTAGCCCAGACTCCTACTTCTTAGTTCCTTGTCCGGGTTCCTTGTCTAGTCCATGTCCCAGCCCAAGTTTACGTTCTTGTCCCTGCTCCTTGTTTGTATCATGTCACGTCCCTACTCTAGTCGAGTCCTCTTCCTTGTACTTCAGTGTCTGTGTCTCGCATTTGGGTCCGTTCCCAATGCCTCCCAGTGTGACAGTGTTAATATTAAATTAGTAAAATGGATTCAGCTGTGGCTGGATGGGAGACGCCAGAGTGTAGTGGTGGATAGCTGTTTATCAGAGTGGAAGCCGGTGACTAGTGGTGTGCCTCAGGGATCTGTACTGGGTCCAGTGTTGTTTGTCATATACATTAATTATCTGCATGATGGGTTGTAAATAGGATTAGTAAGTATGCAGGCGATAGTAAGATAGGTGGAGATGTGGATAATGATGTATGTTTTCAAAGCTTGCAGAGAGATTTAGGCCAGTTCGAACAGCGGGCTGAAAGATCGCAGATGGAGTTTAACGCCGATAAACGTGAGGTGCTACATTTTGGTAGGACTAATCAAAATAGGATATACATGGTAAATGGTAGGGCATTGAAGAATGCAATAGAACAGAGGGATCTAGAAATAATGGTGCATAATTCCCTGAAAGTGGAATCTCACGTGGATAGGGTGGTGATGAAAGATTTTGGTATGCTGGCCATTATAACTCAGAGCATTGCGTATAGGATGTCGGACGTAATGTTGAAATCGTACAAGGCATTGGTAACGTCAAATTTGGAGTATTGTGTATTATGGGGTATTCTGGTCACTGAATTACAGGAAATATGTCAACAGAATTGAGAGAGTACTGAGAATATTTACCAGAGTGTTACCTGGGTTTCATCTCCTAAGTTACAGAGAAAATTGAACAAGATGGGTCTCTATACTTTGGAGCGTGGAAAGTTGAGGGGAGACTTGATAGAGGTATTTAAAATTATGAGGGGGATAGATAGAGTCGACGTGGATAGGCTTTTCCCATTGAGAGTGGGAAAGTTTCAATCAAGAGGACATGAGTTGAGAGTTAAATAGCAAATGTTTAAGGGAAACATGAGGGGGAACATCTGCACTCAGAGAGTGGTAGCTGTGTGGAACGAGCTTCCAGCAGAAGAAGTTGAGGCAAGTTCGATGTTGTCATTTAAAGTTAAATTAGATAGCTATATGGACAAAACATGAATGGACGGTTATGGGTTGAGTGCAGGTCGGTGGGATTGGGTGACAGTATGCGCTCGGCACGGACGAGGAAGGCCGAGATGGCCTGTATCCGTGCTGTAATTATTATATGGTCATATGGTTATTTTGACAGATGTAGATAGGTTTTTGATTAGCCACGGCAGCAGAGTGTATGGAGTGAAAGCATGGAAGTGGGGATGACTGGAAGAATTGGATCAGCCCATGATTGAATGGCAGAGCAGACTCGTTGAGCTGAATGGTCTACGTCTGCTCTTATAATTTATGGTCTCATGGTCTTATAAACCCAGCGCAGAAGTCCCTTGTTCTAAAAATAGCTCAGATAATTCAGAATCTATTTTAAGAATATTTACTAGATTTGAGTAACAGCGGTAAATAGAGATAAACATAGAAACATAGAAAACAGGTGCAGGAGTAGGCCATTCGGCCCTTCGAGCCTGCACCGCCATTTATTATGATCATGGCTGATCATCCAACTCAGAACCCCGTCCCAGCCTTCCCTCCATACGCCCTGACCCCCGTAGCCACAAGGGCCATATCTAACTCCCTCTTAAATATAGCCAATGAACTGGCCTCAACTGTTTCCTGTGGCACAGAATTCCACAGATTCACCACTCTCTGTGTGAAGAAGTTTTTCCTAATCTCGGTCCTAAGAGGCTTCCCCTCTATCATCAAACTGTGGCCCCTCGTTCTGGACTTCCCCAACATCGGGAACAATCTCTCTGCATCTAGCCTGTCCAATCCCTTTAGGATTTTATACGTTTCAATCAGATCCCCCCCTCAATCTTCTAAATTCCAACGAGTACAAGCCCAGTTCATCCAGTCTTTCTTCATATGAAAGTCCTGCCATCCCAGGAATCAATCTGGTGAACCTTCTTTGTACTCCCTCTATGACAAGGAGGTCTTTCCTCAGATTAGGGGACCAAAACTGCACACAATACTCCAGGAGTGGTCTCACCAAGGCCTTGAACAACTGCAGTAGTACCTCCCTGCTCCTGTACTCGAATCCTCTTGCTATAAATGCCAGCATGCCATTCGCCTTTTTCACCGCCTGCTGTACCTGCATGCCCACTTTCAATGACTGGTGTATAATGACACCCAGGTCTCGTTGCACCTCCCCTTTTCCTAATCGGCCACCATTCAGATAATAATCTGTTTTCCTATTTTTGCCACCAAAGTGGATAACTTCACATTTATCCACATTAAATTGCATCTGCCATGAATTTGCCCACTCGCCCAACCTATCCAAGTCACCCTGCATCCTCTTAGCATCCTCCTCACAGCTAACACTGCCACCCAGCTTCGTGTCACCGCCTGCCATTCTCAAAAGGTCCCGTTTATTCGCACTCTTTGTTTCCTGTCTGCTAACCAATTCTCCACCCAGACCAATACCGTACCCCCAATACCGTGTACTTTAAGTGTGCACACTAATCTCCTGTGTGGGACCTTGTCAAGAGCCTTTTGAAAATCCAAATATACCACATCCACTGGTTCTCCCCTATCCACTATGAAGACACACCCGCTCAAACTGAATCAGAGGAACACAGCGACTGGACTGGTACGACTCACTTATCACTCGAAGGAATCTGACAGATACAGCATGAAATCCACGCTCTCACACTGTAGCAGAGACTGACAGCTACAGAATGAAACCCGCACTCTCACACTGTAGCAGAGATTGACAGATACAGAATGAAACCCACACTCTCACACTGTAACAGAGACTGACAAGTACAGAATGAAACCCGCACACTGACACTATAGCTGAGTCTGATAGATACAGAATGAAACCCACACTCTCACACTGTAACAGAGACGCACAGATACAGAATGAAACCCACACTCTCACACTGTACCAGAGACTGACAGATACAGAATGAACCCCACACTCTGACACTGTAACAGAGACTGACAGATACAGAATGAAACCCACGCTCTCACACTGTAGCAGACACTGACAGATACAGAATGAAACCCACACTCTCACACTGTAGCAGAGACTAACAGATACAGAATGAGGCCCACACTCTCACACTGTAGCAGAGTCTGACAGATACAGAATGAAACCCACACTCTCACACTGTAGCAGAGATTGACAGATACAGAATGAAACCCATACTCTGACACTGTAACAGAGACTGACAGATACAGAATGAAACCCACACTCTGACACTGTAACAGAGACTGACACATACAGAATGAAACCCACACTCTCACACTGTAACAGAGACTGACAGGTACAGAATGAAACCCGCACACTGACACTATAGCCGAGACTGATAGATACAGAATGAAACCCACACTCTCACACTGTAACAGAGACGCACAGATACAGAATGAAACCCACACTCTCACATTGTAACAGAGACTGACAGATACAGAATTAAACCCACACTCTGACACTGTAACAGAGACTGACAGGTACAGAATGAAACCCACACTCTCACACTGTAACACAGACTGGCAGATGCAGAACGAAACCCAGACTTTCAGGCTGCTCCAGGGACTGATATTTACAGAAGGAACCCCACACTCTCACAGCCCACTGAGACCGTTGTTACAGAATGAACCAGCTCTCTGCACACTATACCCGCGACAAACAGGTACAGACTGAACTGCACACTCTCATATTATCCGACTGAATTTCTCCCGTTTGTAGATTGTCTCTGCACTGTTGTTGCTCTATCACTAATCCATAATTTATGTGAATTTCCTATCAACCCTCTCTTCAGTTTCGTCTTCAAACCTACTGCATCCTGAATCCGCAAACACGAGGAATTCTGCAGATGCTGGAAATTCAAGCAACACACTTCAAAGTTGCTGGTGAACGCAACAGGCCAGGCAGCATCTCTAGGAAGAGGTACAGTCGACGTTTCGAGCAGTTAGTTCTGACGAAGGGTCTCGGCCGGAAACGTCAACTGTTCCTCTTCCTAGAGATGCCGCCTGGTCTGCTGCGTTCACCGGCAACTTTGATGTCTTTTGCTTGCATTCTGAATCCTCTCCTTTCCAGTAGACTGAGCTATTACTCGATGCCTTTGGGAGAAATATAGAACATAGAACACAGAATAGTACAGCACATTATGAGAGAAATGAGAGAAAAGACTCCCAGTTTTTTGTTTCTGATTCCGCTCTTGTTTCTGCAACATGGTCCTGCGACTGTTTCAATGTCACTTCTGTTTTGTTTTGTTTTGTTTTGTTTTTTTTTTTCCTGCCAGTTAATCGATATGCAGACTACAACCTAAAATATTGTTTATTTCCTCAGTGACAGAAGGGAAAGGCATGAACAGGGACAGTGGCGAGATATCGAGAGAGGTGGGGGGGGGGAGAGAGAGAGAGAGAGAGACATGAGGGGGAGTGAGTGAGAGTGAGAGGAGCAGAGGGAGAGAGAGAGTGTGAGAGAGGGAGAAGGGGAGAAGGAGGGGAAGATAGAGGGAGTGGAGGGAGACAGCGAATGATAGAGACAAATGGAAGAACTACGTGCGTGTCAGAGATGGAGAAAGTGCTTGTGATTGTTCATGTGTGCTTGTTTGTGTGTGTGTGTGTGTGTGTGTGTGTGTGTGTGTGTGTGTGTGTGTGTGTATGTCTGTCTGTCTCTCTGTCTGTCTATCCGTCTGGGTGACAATGGATTCTAATTTGAGTTTATTGGATGTGTGACCTTATCTGGCGGTCTTGCATTTATTTCTACCAGGACACTGCGGAGGTAACCCCAAGTACAGAGGTATTTTATGTTAAGCAGGGGATGAAGACATCTGATTAAGGAGTTGAATCTATAAATGAAAGCAAATGTCATGACAATGTTTAAACCAGAGTGAAACGTGTTGATGGCAGTGCTCGTAACCCACAGGGTAGTGAAAGGCGGCCTTATCAGCCCATCGTATTCCTATAGACAATTGAACGCCACAGTGTTTCAGCACCTAACTGTTCCTCTGGTACATTCAACAACAGCTTTGTCCGTCACTTTACCGTTTCAAATTCCACAGAACGAGTAGGAAATATCATGCATCTATATTACAGGATATGCAAGAGGTACTTCTACACACACAGTCACATATATAGACACATATACACACATAAAGACATGCACACACAAACACACACACACACACACACACACACACACACACACACACACACACACACACGCACTCATACATATACTGATACTACAGATGTGGAGAAGATAGATTAGGAGGGAATCGTCACAACTTGGACTTAAAAGTATCAAAAATCCCTGTGGACACTACTAGTCACTGGCAGCCAATCGGAAAGTTATAGCTTTGTTCCCCCACTTTTCCGATTGTCAATCAGCCAATACTCTACCTATGCTAGGATCGTTCATGTAATACACTGGGCAGATTCATGTGCGGAATCTTGACCTGGCCTTCTGAAAATCGAAGTGCACAACATCCACTGATTCTCATTTGTCCACCCTGCTTGTTATTTCCTCAAATAATTCCAACGGGTTTGTCCGATTCCCCGAAGGAAACCATGCTGACTTTGGCCTACTTGGTCATGTGTCTTCGAGTATCCCGAAACCGCATCTTTAACAATGCACTCCAACATCTTCCCAAACACTGAAGGCAGGCTCACTGACCTATAACTTCCCTCCCTTTCTAAAGTGTGAAGTGTCATTCGGTATTCTCAGTCGTCTGCAGCCATGCCAGAATATATTAAGGCTTGAAAGGTGATTACTAAAGCACCCACAATCTCGTTAGCCGCCACTTTTAGAACTCTTCCCGTCATTTCAAGTTGGCCGATCGACCTTCAGACTGATTAGTTCCTCAAGCAGCTATTCCTTGGTCAAAGAAAATGCACTCACTTCTGCCCCATGACACCCTCGGACTCTCAGCATACTGTTCGTGTTTTCCACAGTAAAGACTGCGGAAATACTGTTCAGTTCGTCCGCAATTTCCCTGAACTCCGTTACTGTCTCTTCAGGGTTATTTTCCAGCAATGCAATGTTTGCCCTCCCATGTCTTTTACTATTTATATATCTGCAAAAAATGTATGATTGATGATGTTATTGGCATGATGCTCTTCATGTTTAATCTCTCCATCTCTCTCCTCTTATGGCCATCTCCAACGGAATCCCAGCGCCAAGCGTAACTTCACTTCACACCTCACCCCGCCACCTTCTGCTTTCCGCGGGGATCGCTCCCCACCTGACTTCTTGTCCATTTGACCCTCCCCCCCATTGATCGCCCTCCTGGCGCGTACTCTCGCAAGCGGAGCAAGTGCTACACCTTCCCCTACACCTCCTCCCTCACTACCATTCAGGGCTCTAAACTGTCCTTACAGGTGAGTTTGGATGTACGGAAACGTCGTACATTGAAACTGTGCATACATGCTCTTGTGAGAAGTATAATTGTAAATTCGACTTTAGCTTTGACCCTTACATTTTAATATTGATACTGGCCAAGAGATTAAGGCATTGGACTAACGACCTGAAGGTCGTGAGTTCGAGCCCCAGCCGAGGTAACGTGTTGTGTCCTTGAGCAAGGCACTTAATCACACATTGCTCTGCGACGACACTGGTGCCAAGCTGTATGGGTCCTAATGCCCTTCTCTTGGATAACATTGGTGTCTTGGAGAGGGGAGACCTGCAGCATGGGAAACTGCTGGTCTTCCATACAACCTTGGCCAGGCCTGCGCCCTGGGGAGTGAAGACTTTCCAGGCGCAGATCCATGGTCTCGCAAGACTAACGGATGCCTTAGATAGATAATCAGACCAACCATTATCAACTTACGGAGGTGGCTGGGAACGGACCCAAGTGCAAGACACAGACACTGAACTACTAGGGACAGGACTAGTACACAGGGTGAGGGCAAGGACATGGACGCGAAAACCGGGAACCCGGAACAGGACTGGACAAGAGAGCTAGGAGCCCGGGCTTGGACTCCGAGACAGAGACTGGACAAGGACCCAGTACCTGGGTCTTGCCTCTGGCTCGGACCCCAGAACTAGGCAAGGACGAGATTCGACAGGCAGGCAGGACGAGGCTGGAGTCTTCAGGCTTAAAGCTAGAGGTGAGGCCTGGCAGGAGGCAGGAGGCTGGAGTCTTCAGGCTTGAGGCTAGGCAGGATCCTCCTGGGCAGGGCGTGGTTCGCCTGGGCAGGTTGCGGATCACCACCCGAAGGAGGCATGGGACAGGAAGGGACAGAACCAACCACAGGTAACGTCGAGACGGCCTGGCTTACTCGACGGAGGCAAGGGACAGGAAGGGACAGAACCAACGGCAGATAACGGCAAGACGGCCTGACTTACCCGGGCGGAGGCAAGGGACAGGAAGGGAACTAGGTACAGGGTGGCTCCAGGGCAAGACTGCAGGCGAGACGAGGCGATAGTTACCAGCAAGACAAGGCAAGGCTTCAGGCAATGCAAGGCGAGACGAGAACTTCAGGTGAGGCGAGAGTTACCGGCAAGACAAGGCAGGGCTTCAGGCGAGGAAACAAAAAGCCGAGCAAGGGATACAAGGTGTAAGGACAAGAACAATCCAGCAACCACGCCCTGGTCTCTGGAGGTATTTATGCAGCCAGCCACAATGAGCATCTGCTGCCTCAATTAGAGGTAAACACGAACAGAAGCAGGGTAAACAGGAAAACCTGGAGCAAGGGTCGGTGGACCGGACTGTGAACCGAAATACGGAGTTCACGGACCGGACCGTGACAAACGCTCCTTAAATTATCCCAGTGAAGCTGCGTCAGCCACTTTTTCTGGCCTCATTCCTGATTCTCAGCACCTTCTAAATCTTTGCCCTCTCTACTTAAAACTGTGCCAGTCATTTTCGACACTCCTAATCAGCAGCGAAGATTGTCAGCAACAGCGTTATATATGGCTCTTCTGTTTTTAAACATTCCCGTAACTTTTATCCCCATTCCTCTACGTTCAAAGGAATAAATACCCAGCTTGGCCAAATTTACCCAATAATTCTGATTCTCTGGACAAGTAACATCCTCTTCAAACCTTTCTACACTACTTCCAGTATAATAATTTTAATCCAACAACAGAGTGACCAAAACTCTGATCATCCAGGTACTGAAGAAGATTGTGAGAAAAAGAGAGGTTCGATTATGAAAGGCCATTCTACGGGTGGATGTGGTCATGCATGGGTGCACACCACACAGTGTGTTCAACATTATTGTATGGGGTTTGATTTTGTGGATGTATGCCCCGCTCGCTCTATATCTGCCCAACAGGGACATTGTGCTGGTGTGGGGGGATTTATCCTGTGCACTGCCATTTTCCACAGGGAAATGTTGCCATTATATTCCTGGGAACTCAGCTGATATCTCCAGCTCTCGTGGAGCCTTCTTCACACATGGAGATGGTTCCTATAAATTCAGCTCAATATTTATTTTCAAAGGGACGCTGTCTAATTGCATAAGGAGAGATGGGAACAGTTAATGTGACCGTCACTTGAAAGGGGCGTGGTTAATGTAGCTGGTACAGATTACAAAGGCAGGCTGGGTCTGCCTGGTTTGAATGGGCTGTTACTGCGTGAGTACATTTATTAAAATTGATAATAAATTCCTACCCCACGACGCAGTCAATTGCCGCAGTTGATCCACCTATGATCTTGCTTCGAGCACTTTGAATTTCTTGCTGCCTGTTATAGTTTCCATAGGTCATTTTCCAATCGGAATCAGATATATCGTCACTGACCTGTCAGTCGTAAAACTATTTGTTTTGCGGCAGCAGTATTTACCTATGCGGTGTTTGTTACACGAAGTTGTCAGACAGAGAAAGATGGAGTCACCAAGCGGAACACAGAGACAGAGATAACATCTGGTGAAAATTCACAAAACCATTGAGCACTATGGAGACATGAGAGACTCCAGATACGTAAATCAAAAATATCAAATTGCTGCAGAAACTCAGAAGGTCAGGCAACTAATCCGTGCGGGGGGAATGGACTATGAATAGTTTGTGTCCAGACACTTCCCAAAGACTTTGAACAACCGATACAAATGAGACTGAGGTGAAAGAGGGACGATGGACTGGGAGAGGTGTGATTTCCCTCTGGATATCGCTGCTGCCCAGCCCTGTTTACTTTATCATCCTGGAGGTAAATCCTCCAACCCTTCCCTTCAAGTCCTTGTGTTCTGAGTTACCAGCCGAGATCCCTCTTTCTCTTTAGACAGGAACATAAACAAATAAATGCAACTGTAGGCTGTTCAGCCCATCAAACCAGCCCTGCGAGTCGATACAATCTATGAATCTTTCTCCTCTCACAATTTTTCTCCTCTATGATGTCCACATTGTTTTAAATCCCTAGTCTTTGAAAATGTATCCTCTATTTCATTATGTACAGCCAGTGATCTAATCTCAGCAAACCTCTAAGGTAGAGAATTCCAGCCATTCGCTCTTTCTGTAGGAAGAAATTACGAACTACCTCAGTTGTAAATCAGACCCGTTATGTCCATTTTTGAAAGCTGTACTGCAAATGGAAACATATCCCTTTGGTGGGAGTAAGTGGAGATTACACGAAATTCGCGTGATGACAGGTGTTTAACCTCGATGTCCCAGTTTCCTCCAACATCCCAAATATATGTGTGATTTTGACTTACTTTATGTGTCGCTTTAAATGTAGGTGAGCGGCAGCATGCAGACAAGAATAAGTGGTCATGTAAGGGGAATATAAAGGACTGGGACATATTTAGATTTATAATAGTCCTTGATGGCTATCATGAAGTTTACAGGTTGAGGAGCCCATTTCCATGCTATTAATCTCACTGCCTCCCTCTCAACATCCACCCTGCTGCGTCCTCTCAGCTTCTGTCTGGTTCAAATAGATCACCCCTCATTCTATCATCTTCAGCCATTCGTGATAGGACAACACCTTTGATCCAGGAACCTGCTGAGGTAATATCTTCTAGACTGTCAACGTGAACGTATTCTCTCTTAAATAAGGAATTCAGAACCGTACATAGTGGTCGAGGTGTAGCTGTGCTAATACTCTGTACAGTTGTATTCCCAATCCCCAGCCCTGTTGTAATAAATACCACTGTGGCATTTGCTGCCTTGACTGATTGATGCACAATCAAACTAACTATTCTATATCTCAGACGCAAGAACATCCCTTTGAACATCACTTACGTGCAATCTTCTCTACTTGATTCTTCTTCCCTCACATGTGCCACCATTAACCTCCACATGCCGACTTTTCACTTACTGTTTCTATCTATCAGAACATAAGTCCAAATTTGTGCGTTAAAACCGGCCCCCTCACCTTCTTTCGAGTTATCAGAAAACTTGGAAACACACTCTAAGTCAAATGGAAATACAGACGACGCCGGTGTCGGGTACTGGCCGAATCGAAGCGACGAAATCCGATCTCGAGGGCGATCGAAGTAACAGAGAGCGAGGAATGTCACAAAGTTTTGACAATTTGAGAAAAAGGCTGGATAGAAATGGCCCGTTGTTACAGGCAAGGGACTGCTCGGCTCCGCTTATTGCTCCGCGGGGTTTTGCTCGTCTCTGTGTTAGCCTGAGGCTGTGAACTGCAACTGGTGGATTGTTTGTCCGGCTGCAGTGATGCCTGGCTTTGTGACCTGAAAACTGTTTTCGTGGTTTTATTTTTCTACGATATATTTCTCTCTCTCTGCACACTGGGTGTTTGACAGTCCTCTGTTGTTTTAATGAGTTTTATTAGGTTTATTTTCTTCGTGGCTGACCGTATGCAGCCGAATCCCAGGGCTGTATAAAGTCTCCACACTTTGATGATAAATGAAGGGACAGACACAGAGAGAGCGAAAAAGAGAAACTAATCGCCATGGCATATCGTGTCGACATTCACGCCAATCTACTTCTCCCAAGATATTGTGGAGGCATTTATAGTGATCCTTCGAGAAGCACAACATTCTCGAATAGTTTTGAAAATTGGAAACGTCATTCACTCGTTAAGAAGGGAGGGAAGCAAAAGAGAGAATATCAGCCTGTTAGCGCGACCTCAGTGTTTGAGACGATGTTGCAGGCTATTATTAACGATGAAGTTTCACGGCACTTTGAGGCACATAATAAAATAGGCCGAAGTCACCACGGTTTCCTCAAGGGGTAATCTAGCCTGACAAATCGCTTCAAATTCTTTGAGGAAATAACAGGCAGAATATGCAAAGGAGAGTCACTGAATGTTGTTTACTTGGATTTTCAGGAGGTCATCGACAAAGTGCAGCACACGAGTCTGTTAAAAAATGATAAAGGCTCCTCATAATACTGCAAAGATACCGCCGTAGATAAATGGATCATTCTTTGGGTGGAAACAGTTAGAATAAAAGGGACTTTTTCTGGTCGTGTTCAAATGGTTAAGGCGTTCGTCTAGTTGCCTCAACGTCGCTAGTTCGAGCCTCAGCTGTGGCAGCGTGTTTGTGCCCTTGAGCAAGGCACTTAATCACACATTGCTCTAATCTGTGCGAGGAGTGGCGCCCCACACACACTTCCAATCTGCGCCTTGTAAGGCATGAAAATGCCCGACACAGGCCTCACATGGTCTGAGTCGGCGTTCCCTCCCCTCCCTCCCTCCCCTTCCTTTTCTGGTCGGGATGCCGGTGACTAGTCGGTATTAGAGCCGCATCTTTTCAATTTATATGCCAGAAATTGGTGACTTTGCCGCCAAAATTGCGGACAATCCAACGAAGGTTGAAGGGTAGGTGGTCTTGAGGAAGCAAAAAATTTGCGGAAGACCTTGGTCAGATGAAGAGATAGGCAATGAAGTGTCAGATGGACTATACGGTAGAAAGGGAGGCAAATGGAATGTCAAGATTTATTTCTAGAGAACTAGAAAATAAAAACAAATATGTAATGCGGAGCCTTTATAAGACTTTCATGTGACTGCAGCTGGAATATGGCGAACGGTTCGGGTCCCTTATCTAAAACGGATGTGCCGGCGAAGGAGATAGTCCAGAGGACCGTCACGGTAATGATGCCCGGAATAAAAGAGTTACATGTGAGAAATATTTTAGGACCTTGGGCTTTGGTCGATGGAATTTCGAAGAATGAGTCGGGGATCTCAGTGAAATCTATCGAATATTGACAAGTCGAGTTAGAATGGACCTGGAGAGGATTTTGATGTCGTGCTAGAGTCGAGGACCAGCGGGCACAACCTCAGATAAGGACGTCCCTTAAGAAAAGGGACGAGAATCAATTTCTGTAGCCAGAAAGTTATGGATTTGTGGAATTTATTGCCACGCATAGCCGTGAAAAGCAAGTAACTGGGTATATTTAAAGCGGCAGTTGAGGAGGTGGACAGGTAGTAAGGGTGTCAAATGTGACAAGGAGAAGGCAGGGGAATTGAGTTGAGAGGAATGATATGCATGACCATAAGAGCATAAGAAATAGGAGCAGAATTCGGCCATCTGGCCCATCGAGTCTGCTCCGCCATTCAATCATGGCTGATCTTTTTTTTTTCTCTCCTCATGAACTCCAGCTCCCAGCACTCTCCTCATAACCTTTGGTGCCATGTCTAGTCAAAAACCTACCAATCTCTACCTTAAATACGCCCAGCGACCTGTCCTCCACAACTGGATGTGGCAATAAATTCCACACATTCACCACCATTTGGCCAAATAAATCTCTACGCATCTTTGTTTTGAAAGGGCGCCCCTCTATCCTGACGCTGTGCCCCCTTGTCCTAGACTCCCCTACCATGGGAATCACCCTTTCCACATCTACTCTGTCTAGTCCTTTCAACACTCGAATAGTTTCAATTAGATCCCCCTCTCATCCTTCTGAATTCCAGCGAGTACAGTCCCGGAGTCATCAATCATCCTTGTGAACGTCCTCTAGACTCTCTCCAGTGCTAGCCCATATTTTCTAAGATGAGACACCCAAAACTGTTCACAATACTCAAGGTGAGGCGTCAGCAGTGATGCAATGGCGGAGATCGGTGAGCCGAATAGCCTAATTTTGCTCCGATATTTTGCGGTATTGAGGCCAAATTTGGTGATAAATGAATGATGAATATCGCTTTTCATGACTCACCTAACAAACCGCCTGGCGTCCCTGTGACAAAATTTGGAAGCTTGGATGTTTTAAAGTGACAGTTTCAAAAGTGGTCCTCCCGATTAACACTTCGCGGCGAGGATGGGATTCGAACCCACGCGTGCAGAGCACAATGGATTAGCAGTCCATCGCCTTAACTTCTCGGCCACCTCGTCTGCTCTTCTCTCTCTTGTGCTCCGAAGTTCTGATTTTCTTCACAGCATTTAAAACTTCTGCTTTAGGCCCACCCATGTGTGTTCAGATTCTAGGCCGAATTACTTTGCTCGCCGTGCTTACCAGAATTCATGGAGTTGGATAAGGACAGTTTAGAGAGATATGTGCCAACCACAGGAAACATGGAAATAGGTATTTCATGCACTTTGGACCCCATGGACGTGCTGTGGCATACCTATCGAATCCGTGCTCTGTAACTCGGAGAAACTGTGAATGTTTGGAGTTGTAAAATGAGATAAATTTATGTCGAATTAAATAAAATTTGATTAGCTTTGTTAGCTCGGTCAGGAAGCCACTTAACAGGTGGAAACTCCTTGCAGCATTCAGCATGTTCCCTTTCTCACAAAATACGGCCGTGTGGCCTAATGGATAAGGCGTCTGACTTCGGTGCTTGACATGGTGGAAGTTATCAGAAGATTGCAGGTTCGAGTCCTGCCACGGTCGTTTTGAAAACCTGGCGGATTCGGTTCCATTCTGTCTCTCACTCCCTGCAGCCAACTGATTTTCTCAATTCCGCGTGAGGATTAACCGGAGTACTACACCCTCGGTGAAAACGTAATGCCTCATCTTCACAACATATAATATTATGTGGTATTTCTGCAGACACTTTCATAAACAATTGGTTGGAGCTTCTCAGACGCTCAGGCGGTGCTGCTGGGAAGGTGAAGTTTATTTCCCATTGATCTCCGTCTCCGAGCACACCTTATCGGCGAGGGTTCACCACCCAGCAGTGACGGTACATTGTCCTGTCTCCAACCCTCCTCCTCTTCTTGGACTCAGCGCACTGGTCCTCTGCCTGTTCTGGGATATCTTCATCACTAATTGCCAACTAGACATCAACCGCCTCAGCATCAGGTCACCCTCTGAATACGCTGCCCTCCCGAATCTCAACCCCCATCCCCAAATTTACCTTCAATCATGCAGACAAAGTGCTGCTGTTGTAGAGTGGCGGACTGACCTCTACCTTGCTGAGACAAGGCGGGAACTCTCAGACACGTCTTCATCCGTACACCTTGAATAATCCCGACTGCGGACAATCACAGAACTGTCTCCGGGGTGCGGACGATCACAGAACTGTCTCCGACATTATTACAGACGTCATCAACTCTGGAGAACCTGCATTCACTGTAGAAAACTCATGGTTCCATTGCCCTGAACTGCTCGCTCTACCTCCTACTCGATTCACAAATCTGATTGTCCAGGTAGGCTCATTGTCTCGGCCTACTCCTGCCCCACTGATCCTGCGTTCTCATAGCTCCAGTCCGTCCTATGCCCCATACTCAGTCCCTTCCCACCTGCATTCGCGAACCTTCCCGAGCTCTTGATCGACTCACCAAATTCCAGTTCCCTGACTATGACCGTCTCATATTCTCTGTGAACGTCCAGTCCCCGTATTAAAAGGCCTTAAAAATCTCCACATTTCTCAAGGAAAGAACCAACCAGTTCCCCTCTATCATCACCATCCTCCGTCTGGCAGAGCTGGTCCTCACCTCAACAGTTTCTGCTTCGGTTCCTCCTACTAACTCCAAATTCAATGTGTAGCCATGGACACTCGCATGAGTCCAGACATGTCTCCCATTTCGTTGGCTAAGTAAAACAGTCCATGTACCTGTGATGGTCCGGTCCGTGAAATCCGCATTCCCGTTCACAGTCCGGTTCATCGATCCTTATTCCGGGTTTTCCTGTGTTCCCTTGTTCCATTGAGTGCCTTAATTGAGGCGCCTGATTCTAGTTTTGGGCTGGCACATAAATACCTCTGGAAACCAAGGATTGGCTGCCGGATTGTTCCCTTACCCTCCCAGTTTGAAACCCTCACAGTACCTCGACGGTTTCCTCGGCAGTCACCTCGGCAAGTATCCTCGACAGTTATCCCGGCACTGCGTCCTAGAAGGGACCTGCCTGTGTGTCCCAGAAGGGTTCCCGCCCTGCGTCCTGGAAGGGTCCGTACATTGTGTCCTAGAAGTGTCCCGGCCCTGCACCTTAAAAGTGTCCCGGCCTTGCGCCCTGGAAAGGTCCCTGCCCTGCGTCCTAGAAGGGTCCCGGCCCTGCGCTCCAAGGAGGGTCCCGGCCCCGTACGTAAGAGTCTAATCAAGCCGAGTCCAAGAACAGAGCCAAATCTACTCCAAGAGCCACGTCCTGCGCTGGATTTCCTCGTCCTGCGCTGCAGCTCCTCGCCCAGCCCAGGAGTCGCCGCCATTCCAGGAAAGCCTACCATTCCATCCCCAGACCATATTTCGGGCATTCTGTACGTCTGCTTTTCTTTCTCCTACCTCCATCCAGGCGGAGGGATGCTCACAAAGCGCGTTGGCCACTTGCGTAGGTTACGGCGTCGAATTGACGCAGAAGTATAAATCAGCCTTTAGGAAGAAGCCACCAGATGTATCGGCAACAGTGATGTGGTTGCAGGATCGTAGGGCCGACCACTGAATTGCTTCCAGGCGATAGACAGAAATAAAAATGACCCAGGGCTCATAAGAGAATCTGAATGTCACAATCTTTATAACGACACGGAGAACGAGTGTTTACCTCAGATTCATTCAGAGTCCAGAGTGTTCCTTAACCAGAAGCACTGGATGAACAAGGGATCTGCAAAATGCTGAGCGGTGGATTTGTGGCAATACTTATCACATTTACTCATTATTATTATTTATCTATAGGATTTGTTTTATATTGACCCGCATCTGGGCCGTACCCTCCAAATATCCGGACCTGCCTCTCGTTTTTTTTGCACTACCTTACTTTCCATTTTTCTATTTTCTATTTATGATTTATAATTTTGTTTTTAATATTTACTATTGATTTGTAATCCAAGGAGCGGGAAGTGCACAATCAAACATCGCTGTGATGATTGTACGTTCTAGTATCAATTGTTTGGCGACAATAAAGTATGAAGTATAAAGTATTTTGCTCATTTGATAGTTGTCTATTGTTGTGTGCAGCGCTTTATCAGCTTCCCTGGTGGTCTAGTGGTTAGGATTCGGCGCTCTCACCGCCGCGGCCCGGGTTCGATTCCCGGTCAGGGAATCAAAATATTGCCTGCTGTAATTTAATGTGCTAATTTTAAATTATGGTGTGGATTAGCCTGCTTCCACTATAACCCCATTCCTGTCTATGCTTAACCTGCATTGGCCTGAGTCAGCATCATAAAACCACAAAATATAGGAGCAGAATTAGGCCCTCGGGCACATCGGGTTTGCTTCGACATTTCCTCTGAGCCCCATTCTCCTGCTTTTGTATCATTTCATGCCCTGATCAATCAACAATCTATCGATCTCTGACAATTATACAAAAAGACTTGCACTCCACAGGGGCTCGTGGCAACGAATTCAACAGATTTACCGCTCTATGGCTAAAGAACTCACTCCTCATCTCTGTTCTAAAAGGACGGTCCCCTATCGCGAGGCTGCGTCCTTTGGTCTTATTTTCTCCCACCATAGGAAACATCCTCTCAACATCCGCCCTATCAAGGCCTTTCACCATTCGATAGGTTTCAATGAGGTCACCGCGCAACCTACTGAATTCCAGTGAATGCGGGCCCGGTGCCAGCAAACGCTCTTCATATCACTAGCCAATCCATCCTAGCATCATTTCTCTGAATCTCCTTGGAACCCTCTCCAGGTTCAGCAATACTTCCTCAGGTAAAGGAACTAAAACTGCTTACAATACTCCAAGCGAGGCCTCACCAGTGCTTTGTAAAGTCTCTGAATCACATCCTTGCTTTGTATTCTAGTCCTCTTGAAATGAAAGCGAACATCGCATGTGCCTTTATCACCACAGATTGAACCTACAAATTAGCCTTTGGGACATTATGGTGCAAATTGTGTACGTCGCAATTGGAGGCCTGTACAAGAACTCCCAAGGCTCTTAGCGCCTCAGTTTTATTGCTTGCATTTTCTCTCCTTTTAGAAATTGTGCTCCTTCATTTTTGATAGCAAAGTGTTCGACCATGTATCTCCCTGCACTGCATCCCATCTGCCACTTCTTTGTCCATTCTCCCAGCCTAAGTTCGTCTGTACCCTCTCTACCTCCGAGAAGGACATCCTGCTCGTTTCGCTCTGAAGAATCTGTACATGGTGAGTGGAGTGATTCGACTATTCCAGGTTCCAGGTCCCTGCAGTGGAACTGTTGGAATGTTTCATTAATTTCATCTGCTTTACCGGTGAGATCAAAAACCGTTTCATGACAATATGCTGTGCCCGTTTAGCGCTCATGTAAGCTTCTTCATCTAATCTATTTGCTATCTGTCTACCTGTGCACCAGCAAGACACGTTTAATTGGAAAGAGGACAGTCAACGCACCAGTGTCTACTCTGATTCTGACTGTTGGTGGTTGATCGAAGTCTTCGTGTTTACACATTCGTCCCGGCGGTGAATGCATCACAGGATGACATTGTTCCGCATTGCCTGTAAGAAGTGAAAAGTGAGTCAGAGACAACATGATTGTTCAGCAATGCGTCTGTATCTCCATCGCCTGATCACAGCGGTAGTCGGCTTAGTAACCAAGCATTCTTCTTTGCCATTGCCTTCCATATCATGTCTGTCCAGTGATATCTGACATAACCCACTGATACGAGTCGTGAAGGAATTATGAATTGATACAGGCTCTTCGACTCAAAGATCCATTCCGACCACCTTCCCACCAGAGTAAGTCCCAGTTTCCTGCGTGCGGATCATATTCCTCTAGGGCCCGCCCTTCCGTGAAACTGTTCTACCTGCCTGATCTACTTCTGGCAGCTCATACCACATATTCACTGAACTCTTCATGGAAACGTTGCTGCTCACGTTCCTTTCAAATATTCCAATGTCAAATAATTTGGTCTCCTTTGCACAGAAAAAAAGGCTGTTAACATTCATTTTATCTCTGTTTTAAATCTCAGTCTCCTCGTCTTGGAATGAACAAATGGCAGGCTTGGACAAATTCTTTATATAACCCAGTTCCTGTGCTGAAAACGACATTGTATAACTTACTTGCACTGTTTCTATTTTATTGGCCTATTTTCTATAATGAAGCGTCCGAAACTCTACATGGCACTCTATCCACAAACTCAACAACGACCTATCATAATGTCTTACTTTTCGTTCCTTCCTGTTGCCCTGAATGAGGAAGGCCGGAATGAGAAAAGGCTTTTCACTATACTTCCGAATTCAGCGAACAGTGAGCTTGTGCCTCTGGGTCCCTCTTGTCAACCGTACTCCGGAATGCCCTGCTATTTACAGCACAAGTGCTTTGCAAGTTTTATTTCTAAAATGTACGACATTATACATATCTACGTTGGATTACATTTACAACACATCCGCCACTTCTTTAACTGAACCAGGTACGCTTGTAATCAAGAGTAATCTCCCTCATTATCAACAGCACCGTCTAATTTTGTGTCATGCAGAAACGTCCTGATCAAGACGCGATTTTGCATCAAAATTACCGACATAAATAACAATTAACGAACAACAGTGACCATATCGAGCTGACCACCACACATCCTCAATTGCACCCTTCAGTTCCTTCCCAACTCTTTCCCCATTCTTAGCTCCCCACTCTAGTCATCTACTCTCTACGTTCAGTTCAGCGGCAGTGTGTGAATCGGAATTGTGTACTATCTCCTATCGTCCAGAGATGTTACCTGACCCGCTGTCCACTATTTCTGCAGCGATTCGTTATTTGTTCTGTATGACATTTGTTAGACAAGGAGAACATGACTTTGACAAAAAAAATATCGCAGATGCAGTCTCAATAAAGCCCGAAATAACTGTGTGAGGTCTTACAGACAATAACTTACAATAAATACAATGTATAATTTGATCTTCATCACGACTCACTGCACCTCAATCCCTCGCCTATTAAACACACTCAGTGATGCTGTCTCTCTGTAGAAGAAGGTGACCATATATTTCCCATATTGGACTCCAGTCGTAATCACTCAGTTTGACTACATCACCTTGACTCATCTGGACGGGTTCATCACTGCTCAAATCTCAGTGACTATTGCCTGGTCCAGTCGACTTTATTGCCGTGTGCCCAGGGACGGTAAGGTACAGGTACAATAAAAAACTTGCAGCATCATTGCAGGCTCGAAGAGACAGAGAGCCCGCAAAACATAAATCATACAGCTCTGCATTATTAACAAAAGTTAGATATAAATCTTGTGTCATTTTTAGACTTGGAAATCATCCCTCGGGCAAACTGATGATATAGATTGCGAACAACTGATCTCCAAGCATCGGTCCCTATTATATCCACTGAGTTAGCATACTGACCCAAGAAATGCCTGTTTATTCCTTTTCTTTAAACACATAGACAACAGTAAGAAGAGCAAGACTCTAATCCTCTTCAGCCAGCCCTGGCATTCAAAAAGATCAGGCTGGACCAAACTTGCTCTCAGTCCTACTCCCCATACCACACTTGCCGGTCAAAAGTTCTCCACCAAATCTTCTTCCGTCTCCCTAGGTGAGAGGAGATAATCTTCTGTCGTCTGCCTTTATTTCTATGCCCTGATAACGCCCCCAGCTTCCGATAAAAGCATATGGATATAAATCTTTTAAAAAACGGGACATTGTTCTGAGATTTTGCTCAGGATTGAGAGGACTTTGGGGACGCAGAGCCAGTCAGGGTCCATGGGAGAGAACAAACACCGGGTGAAACCCTTTTCCGCCATTGGTCAACATATTAGATTGACATCTGCACACACCAATGGGAGCTAGGTATGTTGCATGACTTTGACGAGGGTTGGTTTGTGGGTTGTTGGCTGATGGCGGGAGTGTGCACAGTCGCTACACCACACCAGTCACAACCGGCGAGGGCGATATTGACGGAAGATCAGCGAACCAGCTTATGTACGACAATGTACTGTCGCTTGCTGGTCAAGAGTGTATTGGGGAGTCTGCAGAGCGAGTGACATGAAACTGCGAAAGCTTTTCCCTTTCATGGACTCGTCTGCCCTGTTCAGCGACTGGGTCATAATCTCAATCCCCCTCCCACTCTCGGCTGAACAATATTTCTTATTGAAATAAGCAAATATTTTATTGGTTCAAACTTCGATTCTTTTCCAGCTCAAATTCATATGGTGGTCGTATCTTAACGGAGGATTGAACTGAAGTTCTGGGAACAGATTTATTGGAAAATCGCTACTCCTTCATGCCTTGTTACCTGTTCGCCCCTACGTTGCCGCACCAGTTCACGTCTCCTACCCTACACCCCAGCTGTGTTGTAAAGGAATATCTATAAACTTCCCACCCCAAACAGGCAGTCCTTTCTCTGAACACAGACATTGATTATTGATTGCTGAACGCTTGCTTCAGCCTTGAGAGGATTGAGAGGAAAATGTGAGAGTTAGGAGGAAAGAAGAATGTAGAGAGAGAGAGAGAGGGGGAAGAGAGAGAGAGAGAGAGAGAGAGAGAGAGAGAGAGAGAGAGAGAGAGAGAGAGAGAGAGAGAGAGAGAGAGAGAGAGAGAGAGAGAGAGAGAGAGAGAGAGAGAGAGAGAGAGAGAGAGAGAGAGAGAGAGAGAGAGAGAGAGAGAGAGAGGAGAGGAGAGGAGAGAATGTGTGTTTGTGTGTGGGGGGGTTTGTGTATGTTACAGAGAGAGATAGAGAAAGAGCGAGTCGTGGAAGTGAAGCAGGGGAGAGAGTCACATCGTAGACAGGGCAAGAAAGTAAGCGGGGGAGTTTGAAAGGCAGTGAAAGAGAGTGAGTTACACGGCAGTTTATCAATTTAATGTTCACTTTGGGCCATCGTTTTCCTCATAGTGTTTTCTTGACCATCAGAATATTTCACCCCAGCGAGAAAACGAAATGTTACTTTCCATCCCTTCATTTAAACTCGGAAGCTAGAGGGCTCGTAGGAATTGTCACCGTTCGGACGGAGGAAGGAAAATGGTTCATGCGTTTACACATGATCCTCCAACAGAGGGAGCAAGAGAGGGCGCTACGTTATACTCATTGATGCTACTTCTCCCAGTTTCTTCAATTATGAAGATAATTAACATTAAATTGGTGCCATTAATTCTAAAATTTCCAGAGTTACTGTTGATTTGGATGCAGGAATTCTGCTCAGTGCGATAAATCGTCCCCAGTCTAGCTGAAGGAAGTAGACTGGTGAACGAAGTGGGGCGCTCTGTATCCATATAGCTGTAGAACTCGCCGACATCAATCGCTCTGTTTCTACCCGAAATCTATTGTTAGATACTCGTTTGCAAAATAACAATGCGTCGCTAAGTAAACTCCGCGAGAAAGGGTTGTTTAAGCTTCCTCGCCGAGATTGATCAGAGTCGGAGTGAAAATGAACTCTTGGCACTGAGAATGGAAGAGTATTGAAGAGTGTAAGAATCTTAACATTTGCCGCCTGGATTTGGCAGAGAATGTAGCGTTCAGACAGCAGCCAGGGAGTTATTGACAGGCAGGTGGAGTTCTGGTCCCTCGTGCCTGTAGAGTGAGCGCTGCGAGCAGGGCTCGAACCTGCGCGGGGAATCCCCATTGGATTTCAAGTCCAACGCCTTAACCACTCGGCCATCGCAGCTCTATCAATGTTAATCACTCACCGTAGCACTGCACCTGAAGTGATTTATTGTCAGTGATGGGAATGATAAATCACCATTCCAATACAAATAGTATGATTGGACAATGTGGGAATTTGTTTCAGGATAGGTAGGTCAGAACGTGAGTGTAGATATATAACATTGGCGTCAGTATCGTCAATGAAGGAGATTTCCACTGCTGGGGATAAAGGTCAGGATTAGAATCAGGGTTATAATGACGGATATATGTTTTTTTTTGTTTTATGGCAGCTGTACTGTGTAACACATATAGAATAATAATATAAGATCCATAGGTCCATAAAACAAAGGAACAGGAACAGGAATTCGCCACATCGAGTCTGTTTCGCCATTGTAGCAGAGCTGATTTATGATCCCCTCAACCCCATTCCACTGGACATGGACATTGACGTCCTTAACAAACAAGAAATTATCAACCACTGCTTCAAATACACCCAATGACTTGGCTTCCATAGCCGTCTGTGACATCTAATTCCTCAAATGCAGCACCCTTTGGATAAATTTATTCTGCTTCATCCCTGTTCTAAACTATCATCTTTCTATTCCGATTAGTCCACACTTGGAGTACTGTGTCCAGTTCTGGTCACCTCACTGTAGGAAAGATGTGGAAGCATTGGAAAGGGTACAGGGGAGATTTATCAGGATGCTGCCCGGTTTATAGAGTATGCATTATGATCAGAGATTAAGGGAGCTAGGGCTTTATCTTTGGAAAGAAGGAGGGTGAGAGGAGACATGATAGAGGTGTACAAGATAATAAGAGGAATAGATAGAGTGGATAGCCAGCGCCTCTTCCCCAGGGCACCACTGCTCAATACAAGAGGACATGGCTTGAAGGTAAGGGGTGGGAAGTTCAAGGGGGATATTAGAGGAAGGTTTTTTACTGAGAGAGTGGTTGGTGCGTGGAATGCACTGCCTGAGTCAGTGGTGGAGGCAGATACACTAGTGAAGTTTAAGAGACTACTAGACAGGTATATGGGGGAATCAAAGGTGGGGGCTTATATGGGAGGCAGGGTTTGACGGTCGGCACAACATTGTGGGCCGAATGGCCTGTACTGTGCTGTACTGTTCTATGTTCTATGTTCTATTCTGCGGCCCCGCTCTCTAATCCTAGACTACGCCACTATTGGAAACACCCTCCGTACTTCTACTCTAAGTAGGCGTTTCAATATTCGATAGATTTCAATGAGATGCCCCTGCAGTGAGCACAGGCACGGAACTATCAATCTCCCCTCGTTTGAACCCGATAACCCATGCGTTCCCGTGTCATTCCCGTGAGCCTCCTCTGGACTCTCCGAGTGTCTTCTGACCAACGTCTTATATCTGTCAACATTGCATTGTTGCTTTTATATTCTACTCTTGAACTGAATGTTAAAATTGCATGTTAAAATTCCTTTACCTATGACTAAGCCTAGAAGTAGGCAAGTAGAGAATACTGCGCAAGGTCTCTTTGTATCTCTGGTTTCTGAAAACTATCCTCTTTTAGAGATGTTTGTTATCTTTTTTTTTCCAAGGAGCATCACCGTACTACACGATGATCTATTTGACAAATCTTCGCCCATTTTCCTCAATTGTTCCTTGAACCTTGGAATACGTTGAAGTCAGGCTACCCAGTCAGTATATTATTTCCTTTTCTTAGCTTCCTTCGCTTCTTTCAGAGTGCAGTGACAATTGCAATTTTTCAGTCATCAGGAACCATTCCGGAATGTGGTGATACTTGAAGGAGTACTACTAATGCCTCCAGAATCTCTTCAACTACCTCTTTCAGAACCCTGGGGTGTAGTCCTCAGGTCCAGGTGACATGTATCTTCAGTACTATTAGCTTCAGCAGCACCTTCTCCGTTGTCTTAACATCTACTCTCACTTATGTCCTCTCCTACACGTTTATTGGTGCCATTATGCTGCTATCTTCCACAGCGCAGACTGACGCAAAATATTCATTCAGTTAGCCCATCTTTTAATTTTCGTCCATTACTACTTCTCCCGCCTCATTTTCCAGCTTTCTGATATTCACTCCCGCCTCCCGTTTATTCATATGTCTGAAAAAATGGTATTTTCATCTCTATTATTTTCCACTTAATCTTTCCTGTCATCAATCTTTAATTCCTTTTCATTGATTTTTGAAAGTGTCTGAAACCTTCAGCTTCCCACTAATGCTTGCTGTATTATCAGCACCGACTTTTGCCTTTATGCTAACTTTACTTTCCATTTTCGGCCACGGTTGCCTCATCCTCCCCTTCGAATATTTATTCTTATTTGGGATGTATCTATCCTGCACTTTCCCAATTGCCCCCAGGAACACCAGTCATTGTGGATCTGCCGTTATCCCTGCTCCAATCCACTTGGCCATCTCCAGACTTCGGGCGCTGTTCTTTTCTGCGAGTGAAAGCGGCGAGGGCAGGTATCGTCAGTGATTTTATTTTTGCGAGTGACGTGATCGGGGACTGTAATTTTCGCTACTTTTTTTGCTGCAGAAGAGGAGGGTCTGCGAGGTTTATTTTATTTTACTTTTTTCGGGCCGGGGTTGATGTCTGCCCTTACATGTACACCCATTGTCTCTCTGTATTTAATAGCTATCTGGAGTAGAGAGATCTCAGAGTTGTATTGTACATGCAGATTTTGACAATACAATTAACCTTCTGAACCTTTTTATTTTCCTCTCTCGTGCCTCTGTAGTTCTACTTACTGCACGTAATTCTCATATGTGTGATTTTAGCTTCTCGCTCTCAAACTACACAGTGAATTCGATCATATCATGAGCATTCCTGTATCTTAAACTTCCTAGACAAATCACAACACAACACAACACAACACGCAATTCACAATTGTTTTTTTTTTTCTAATGGACTCAACCAAAGCGTGTTCGAAGAAGCCATCTAGTAGGCTTTGCCCAAATTCCCTCTCTGGGGATCCAGCGCCAACTGGACTTTCCCAAATTATCTTCATATTGAAATACTACAATGACCATCGCAATACTGTCGTTTTCACATGCCTGTGTATCTCCCGTTGTTATTTGTACTCACAGTCCACTGCTGGAGGCCTGTATATAACTCCCTTCCTCTGAACCTATGATACCTCTCTCTAAGAACTTGATTTATTTTCTATATATCACTATAAGTTACAATACAATAAATTAAATAGATATTTAAAACTGAATCTTTAGTGTTAATGTGTTGAGACATGTCTGAGGAGTTTGGTTTGGTGTAGGTCCTGAATGATGCACGCAGCCTTCTCTTGGCATCATATTCTGAGCATCATATCCGCGATGGTGGCGAGGCGTGTGCCCGTGATTGAAGTGACTACGGCTACAGCACTCAGCAGCCTCTTTCGATGCTTTACATTAGATACCCGCCCCACACCAGCCTGTGAAGCAACCACTCATAAAGCTCTCCACATAGGTCCATAGAAATTAATTGAATAACTTGCCGGCTCTAAATCTAGTCAATGAGTACTTATCGCGACTGTTCCGTGACTACGTCAACATCTTGGAACCAGTATGGATCCTTTGGGATGTTGAGGCACAGGAACCTGAAGATGTTCACACTTCTGAACCCTCAATAAGGATTGGTGTTTGTTCATCTGACGTATTTTCCTGGAGTACGCAATCAATTCCTTTGTCTTACTGACATTGATTGCAAAATTGTTGCTGCGATTCCACCCAACCAGCATATCTATCTGGTGCTTGTACGCCTACCGGCTCCATCACGCGCAACATCCTGGAAGAAATAGAATGAAAACCGCGAACGTGTAAAGCAGGAATATAGCTTACGTCACCGGCATGGTAAGGACTCGCCGTCGTCGTCGTGGCTGTCCCTCGAGATCAGGATGATGGTTTTCGTTCCGTACAGAGCGAGACGCCTGTGCGTGTATTTGTATAACGTGTACTTGATGTTGCACTCCAAGAAGCACACGATACTTCACAAATCAACCAACTGATTCCAGTGGCATGGAAACCACAACGACTGGAGCTGATAGATTTGTTGCAGCCTTCATCCGCCTTCACAGCCGTTGAGTTCGAAGTAACTTCTTCCCTCGTTCCACCGTTGAGTTCTTGGTTGGATTGTACTTTGTCAGGGACCTCACCCTCGACCTTACCGCCATGGGTGACCCTACCAGGAGCATAGCTCCAGACGGCATTGCTCTCGGGATCACAAGACCACAAAAACTTCTCCACTGCGACAAGGTGACAATCCACGGAGAAGTAATGGCTTGCACTCAGTGTAGGAATTGAGAAGATATATACTTTGATATTAGTTGAATGTATGAAATGTTAAATCTTCTAAATTGCTTCTGATGTTCCTCATGTTCGACATCATTACCGTGAAGGGGGCGTGCTGGAATCATGATATTTCAAGGGCAATTTGTGTTTACTATATGCAATTGGAAAGATGTACCGATGTGATGTCAAAGCAGAGCGAAGCTAGGCTGAAACAAAATTAAAACTTATTTACATTGTGGGCTTGCATTCATGCTGAAACCAGAAAGCTTCCGCCAGACAGAACAAGGACAGCAAATTTCCCAGTAATACGCTGGTACAGCAGGCAAACTGGAACATTAATTACAGGGAAAACACCGAACAAGGGGGAAAGGGAATGGGTGTCGGGATCGGCTGCCATTGCATTGTCGCTCCAAAGGTGGAGGTAATGGACAATTAGAGAATGGATCGACGTGTTCTCAGTATTGGATCTGGGATCTGGGATCTGATACCGAATCTGGGCCGTACCCTTCAAATATCTGGACCTGCATCTCGGTTTATTTATTTTTTTTTTTGCACTACCTTACTTTCTATTTTTCTACTTTCTATTTAAGATTTATAATTTAAATTTTTAATATTTACTATCGATTTGTAATCCATTAAACGGGAAGTGCAGAATCAAATATCGCTGTGATGATTCTATGTTCTAGTATCAATTGTTCGGCGACAATGAAGTATAAAGTATAAAGTAAAGTAAAATATTGTATACCTGGGTAATTTAATGTGCGAGGTAAAATACAGTTTACAGAATGAAAATTACCAAACAATTTAACAGGAAATGAGACTATTTTACCGGAAGAAAGGGAAAGCAGATCTGTTAGAAACAAAGGTATTGCTTAAAAACAGAAACGTTTTCGCGGAGTTTAATTTATTAAATTGCTCGCAAAGCAGTTGTGAGTTTATTTCCATGATTGGAAATTTATTCGACGCTTTCATCTGAGAAGAATAGTTTTCTAAAACATTTCAAAACTAAATTAGCGGGTGAGAGCAGAAGAACTTTCAACTGCTCTCTGAATTTTGCCTGGGTCACTCCGTAAATAAAAGTATTTGTGCAACTGCTGAAATTCTGAATAACAGAACCCCAAAACTGTGCCTGATAAAGCCGAATGGACATTTCTAGACCTGTGTAGAGGCATCGCATGAGAATGAAGACCAGAGTGCCTGTCGCCCAACACAGAAGCAAGCTCGCCGCCAGGCTGAAGAGCAGAATGATGGATTGTCTCCGACTCCCCATCTCCGGATCTCGCTGTTTCCCATAATTTCCCCGTCCCTTCAGCTCCCTGCGGACTCTGCTCGCCGCCAGTATCTGTCCGACGGTCAGAGCATTGCGGGTCAAAATGAGGAAGAAAGGAAGTAGCGGATTCAACAGACGGTCTACCCAATAAAACCCCTCAAACGATGGCGAGAAAGGAAGTAGGGGTTTACTGAAACAGACCCAGTTACCCCTCACCAACAACGATATTCTTTCCATATACATGAAATAAAATGGTATGTTTTAAAAAAAATAAACTTGTAGATACTGCGCCAATCACCACACCCGCAATTTTGGGGATGCAGTATTTTGTTTTTAAATTAACCGAACAAATAGCCACAAAGCGGTCGAAAGTGAAAGCGACAGTAAACCACACGGAACAATCAACGGCCACGTGACACATGACGTAGTGGACAAGGCAGTACGGAGCGTTGTCCAGGAATCTGTAAAATCCGTCTGCTCGACCCATCTGGGAGAAAAGGACTTCAATAATCATCACCATTAGATCCGCCGCTGCCATCGCCACCAGGTAGCGCGTGACGCATTTGGAGAGACCGCAGTTTCCTCGGCAGAGAATGATGATTGCAACAAGGTTAACTACAGCGAAACAAAAAGAAAAGGACCAAAAATAAGAATAAATAAAATCAAACGCATTTTGCATAGAAATACAGCCATAATTTGTTCGCTTGAAGTAATACCATCTCTTCCGGACATTATCAGTGGAAGTGAAGGATGCCTGTGTTGATGCGGTGTGTTTGAAAACCTGACCGCAGAATAAAGCGCTTTACCGTAGTACATGCTACATTATCTCCTCACGATCACGGATGCAGCAGCGATGAGTAGAGTCCAGGAATGTTAGAGCACAGAAATGCGTCGTTCGGCTCAATATCTCCATACCGACTGACATGGCCATCTGAGCTGGTACCGTATGTTCGCGTTTAGATCACATCTCTCTAAGCCGTTCACATTTGTCAAACTATCCAGGTGTATTTTAAATGTTGTTAATGACCCTGTATCGCTCATTTCCTTTGTCAGGCTCTTCAATACACTGAGCAACCCTTGTGTGGGAAAACGTCGCTCGGAATCCAACTGTACTTCTGCTCTGATTTTAAATATACCCCCTTTTACTCACGATTACCCAACCCCACGGAGATGAATGACTGTATCCGTACATTATCACGGTTTTATGCACCTCCACCAATCACCTGCCTTAAGGAATAAAATGCCACTCGGCCGAACCTCTCCCTGTAACTCATGCCCTGGATTCCTGCAGCTTGTTTGTAAATACTGTCTGCTCTCCTTTCAGCGCACTCCTGCCTTTCCGATAACAGGGCGACCAAAACTGTTCACACAACTCCAAGCAGAGAGGTAGTGTGATTGAAGTGCTCATCTCACTTCCTTTATGAAGGGTTTAGTTATTATTCGATTGCAAGGTCAGATTCTGAAACCAGGATCTTGCACCCCAGCAACCTTCCGTCTATTTTCTTTTACTGATTCATGGGCAAACCATTGCACTGAGTAGAATAGTTTTGCACGGTTTGAAAAGTGCACGGCGCTTCAATATGCATGTCGAACAATGACAAAACATAATACACCACACAAGTAACGCTGTTAGACAGTCACCTCTGACAGGGAGTGTGCCAAAGTAAACTGTTTTGACTGAACGGCGTTGGTGGTTTCTGTCTCTATTGTGACCATTTTTGACAGTGTTGTAACTTGAAACAATGACAATGCAAATACGTTGAAGCTCTAAAATGTTCTAACGTAAATGTGGTACGTTTAGTATTTAGCACATTTATGGATTATATTCAATAATAGTTAATTTCCCAGTATTTCATAATTATACTAACAAAGATTTTTAAAAATATATTTACAGAGTGACCTATTTCAGTTATGGCGCAGCTGCGTACACGAGCATGAGGGAACAGTGCTGACACCAAGAAACATAGATAAGAATTCGGTGACTGGAAAAAACTTGGGAATTGTTAAAGAAAAGGATAGAACATCGAGCGTCCTTTAATCGAGCAGTGTTGGAAGGGGAAAATAGAAGGGGAAAAGATGAGTTTACCTTTCAGAAAGAGGGAAGAGAAATTTTTGGTGGAAATTGGTAAATTTCCAACTGGGCGCTCAACCGCTGGAAGTTGCGCGTGTGTTTGTGGAGCGACAAGTGTCTCTGGATCACAGCTGTGGCGGCGCATCGTTTACGCTGAAATGGAACCCTACCGCCCGGCTGCGTCATTGGATTTCCTGTCTTTAGACGAGTCTCTTTCGCCCTTCCATGACAAGCTGGCCTCGGTGACGAAGCACTCCACACGACTAAGTTGCTGTAAAGCCTCATTTGTTTCACAAATGTCCTTTGGGGAAGGAGAATATTGGCCTTTATCTGGATTTTATGTGGCTGTAGGCACAAGAATCCTGTGGATTGTTACATTAATCCTCTGGTCGGGAAAATTAGAGAGGCGCTAATAATATCAGAATTGCTTGTGATGCTCACTTCCCGTGAACCCGAACAAGAAGAGGGAATATAATTTCGCATATTGAAATCAAAGCTATTTACTGTGAGTTTAAGCGTTAATCTACTGCTCACGAGACAGGGTTGGAAGGAATGAGGTTCGCTAATGACAGGAGGTTTTGATAGACACGGATTATGTGTGTTGTGTCTGTACAGTTCGACGTCTCAACGCCACAAATGAGAGGATTACATCAGTTCCAGTGACAAGTCTGTATGACCCAGGTTAAAATATTAACAGGGCAGGAGGCTGAGAGGAACGAGACGGCATTACAGGGATTTTTAATAAATACTATTAAAATCACATGAGCAGCAGCTGAGAGCAGCGTGAGGTCTCTGCTTCAGTATAAAGTAATCGAAAGGTACTTACCCGGGATACCGACAATTATAATCACTGTGTAACAGATGGTGCTCTCTGGAAGCATTGCTAATCCAAGGCTGTTAGTATTTACAATTCTGTTCGGAATGTTCCCAATTTCTAAATGTCATAAAAGTTGTAAATAACCAGTCAATAAAGTCAAACAGTTATAACAAAGCCCAGATAGTAAACTTATTTTGCGCCTAATGCGTAAAATTCTTCACCGGTCACACGTTGTTGCGAGTCCTCCGCGTCTAAATGTTTCTGTCCTAACTGTAGCTGAAGTACATAATGGCGAACTTTTATAGAATAATCGGTTACCAATGATGAAAACAACTTGTACATTGACTGGTGCTAATTACTGCTAATTAGCAATTATTTCCCTACTTTAGCGAAGCGGAATGCCAATGGGGAAAGAACACGCCTTATTTCATTGAACTGAACTCAACACCAGTCTTGACGCCCCAAGAGACAGCTGACGCTGGGACTGCAATGCTTGATTGTTGTCAAACTACTCTGTGTAATGATAGGACATTATCTGAGCATCGCTGGTGGCGACAATAGTCTGTAATCCTTTTGGTGAGTCCACCTCATCAGCGCTGATTCCACTCTGACATGAAGTCTCTGCCTTGTTATTTCTCTGTGATGACGCACCTTTAGTATGATTCACTTACTTTGCTCCGGTGATTTTTTTTCTGGTCATGATACATTAACGCTAATGGGTATTTTTTGGCGCAAACCCTCACTGTTTGCACTGTTACCGATTCAGTCGCAAACACAGATGTTGGCAAGTATGCGGTGCGAAATGAAAAGCAATGACCACAGCATTACAGACATTATCCGCTGCAGTAGCAGAGTCAGAGACAAATAGAAAGCATTGTATCAACACTAGGTTTAATGCAAATAAGTACCAGTAAGGATATTACAGAGTCACCAGGTGATTTTCGAAGTTAGATTTCAGAAAGAAATTGATTCAGGGAAAGAGTGCTTCTTAAGCAGTTACAGTTACGTTTGTAAGTGTGAACCTCTTATATATCTTATAACGAATATGTATAAAATTTCCTACTCGTTCTGTGGATTTTGAAACGGTAAAGTGACGGACAAAGCCGACGTTGAATCCACCTGAGGAACAGTTAGATTCTGAAATATTGTCAATTAGCTGTAGAAATACAATGGGCTGATACGACTGCCATTCACTGTCCTGGGGGTTAAGAGCACAACCATCAACACGTTTCTCCCAGGTGTGAATACGGGCATAATTTAATAAAATACTTTCTGCCAACTATAGATTCCATTCCGATTCTTCTCATGGTTAAACATAAAAAATGTCCGTGTCCTTGACATTACCTTCGCAGTGCCCTGCAGAAATGAATGCAGGACCGACAAATAGGGCTATACCATCACATAAAGCCATATGAAAAACCGCTATTAGCAGATACACACAGAAACACACACACACACACACACACACACGCACGCACGCACGCACAAATACACACATACTCTCTTTCCCTCACACACAGACAGATGCACACAACACACACACACACACACACGCACGCACAAATACACACATACTCTCTTTCCCTCACACACAGACAGACAGATGCACACCACACACACACACACACACACACACACACACAGGCAAATGAACGTCAGTACATTTATTAAATTCTTTGTCGATCTCCCAGTTCATGACTTTCTCTTCTCCGTCAGGAGGAGTCAGCACATCGATGAAGCGATCGAAGAAACAGAAGCGACATTGAAACAGCTGCAAGACCATGTTGTAGAAACAAGAATTATTCACAGCAGAATGAAAGAAGAAGAACAGAAAATTGGGAGAACAGAGTCACAGGCCAGTTTGCCAGAGAGAGGAAAGGACTGAGCATGCAGTCGGTTTCAAGGTGAAAATGAAGAGGAGGTTAATATGCAGTTAACATAAAATGCGGAATTAGTGAGAGAGAACGACAGCAATGAGAGACAATCGACAAACCGGAGACATTCAGTCGGATAATATAAGAGTCTGGGTTTCATTCTCCACCTGCCTGTCGCCGGTAGAGTGTGGAGTGGTGGTTAATTCTGTACCCACCTGTCTCCGGTAGAATGTGACGGTGTGGGGATAATTTTATGGATATCAGTCCCTGGAACAGAATGAGAGCGTGGCGTACTTCAGTTCCCACTCTCTGGTTCATTGTGAGAGTGTGCATTTCATACTGTACATACATACCAGTCTCTGCTACAGTGTGAGAGTGTGGGCTTCAATTTGTATCTGTCAGTCTCTGTTACAGTGTGAGAGTGTGGGTTTCATTCTGTATTTGTCAGTCTCTGCTACAGTGTGAGAGTGTGGGTTTCAATTTGTATCTGTCAGTCTCTGTTACAGTATGAGAGTGTGGGTTTCATTCTGTATCTGTCAGTGTCTGTTACAGTGTGAGAGTGTGGGCTTCAATTTGTATCTGTCAGTCTCTGTTACAGTGTGAGAGTGTGGGTTTCATTCTGTATTTGTCAGTCTCTGTTACAGTGTGAGAGTGTGGGCTTCAATTTGTATCTGTCAGTCTCTGTTACAGTATGAGAGTGTGGGCTTCATTCTGTATCTGTCAGTCTCTGCTACAGTGTGAGAGTGTGGGTGTCACGGTACGGTCCGTGGAGTCAGGACTCCGGGTCTTCCAGCTGTCCCGTTTTATTTGAGTTAATCATAGGCACCAGTTTCGCATCTTGAGGCTTGGAATATAAGTAGCCTTGGGGACGACTGTGGGTTGCTGGTTTGTCTTGTCAAGATCCCCTGGGAGCAATCTGTCGGTGGAAGGCTAGAGCGGCTATTTGCCGTCTTTAGGTCGCTTTGGGGAATCATCCCCTCATGGAGCCTTGCTGTCAGTAGTCGGAGCTGTCTTTGCGGGATGGATTCGGCTGTTCCCTGGGCCAGCTGAGTGGCCGTCAGTCACTGCAAGCTAGGTACGGATCCGGCTGTTTCCATAGCTAGCCAAGGTTGCTGGCCGTAACTACTACTCGGAGCAACCCCGATGCAGAGATGGAACTGTCTGCCGTTCTTTGGTGTTTGACTCTTCTTGTCCTTGCCTCCGTGAGGTAAGTCAGGCCGTTCAGCCGTTGCCCTGCGGGATATCTGTTTTGTCTTTGCCTCTGTTGGGTAAGTCCGGCAGTTTTCGTGTGGAGATGAAGTTGAGTCCCGGCTTGTCTAAGTTCCAGCTCTGTGTCTATGTACTGTCCAGTCTCATGTTGGTGTCGTGTTAACGATGAGTCCCAGCTTTTCGAAGGTTAGTCCCTGCGCTGTGTTGATGTACAGTTCCCAGTTTGTTTCCGAGTACCTGTGTCCGAGTTATCAGCCTACGCATCTCAAGAGCCAAGACGCCAGCCTCAAGCCTCAAGAGCGAAGACCCCAGCCTCAAGAGCGAAGACCCCAGCCTCAAGCCTCAAAAGCCAAGTCCTTAGCCTCAAGCCTCAAGAGCCCAGTACCCAGCCTGTCTCCCAGCTCAAGCCTCAAGACCCCAGCCTGTCTCAAACTCAAGCCTCAAGACCCCAGCCTGTCTCAAACTCAAGCCTCAAGACCCCAGCCTGTCTCAAACTCAAGCCTCAAGACCCCAGCCTGTCTCAAACTCAAGCCTCAAGACCCCAGCCTGTCTCAAACTCAAGCCTCAAGACCCCAGCCTGTCTCAAACTCAAGCCTCATGCCGCCTGCCTGTCTCCAAGCTCAAGCCTCAAGACGCCAGCCTGTCTCCAAGCTCAAACCTCAAGTCCCCAGTCTGTCTCAAACTCAAGCCTCAAGACCCCAGTGGTCGATGTTTAGAGATCTCTTGCAGGATGTTAGAGATAAATTTATCCCGGTGAGGAAGATAAAGATTGGTAGGGTGAAGGAACCATGGGTGACAAGTGAGGTGGAAAATCTAGTCAGGTGGAAGAAGAAAGCATACATGAGGTTTTGGAAGCAAGGATCAGATGGGTCTATTGAGGAAGGAGCTTAAGAAGGGCTGAGGAGAGCAAGAAGTGGGCATGAGAAGGCCTTGGTGAGTAGGGTAAAGGAAAACCCCAAGCCATTCTTCAATTATGAAAAGAACAAAAGGATTACAGGAGTAAAGGTAGGACCGATTAGAGATAAAGGTGGGAAGATGTGCCTGGAGGCTGTGGAAGTGAGCGAGGTCTTCAATGAATACTTCTCTTCGGTATTCACCAATGAGAGGGAACTTGATGATGGTGAGGACAATATGAGTGAGGTTGATGTTCTGGAGCATGTTGATAATCAGGGAGAGAAGGTGTTGGTGTTGTTAAAATACATTAGGATGGATAAGTCTCCGGGGCCTGACGGAATATTTCCCAGGCTGCTCCATGAGGCGAGGGAAGAGATTGCTGAGCCTCTGGCTGGGATCTTTATGTCCTCGTTGCCAACGGGAATGATACCAGAGGACTGGAGGGAGGCGGATGTTGTCCCCTTGTTCAAAGAAGGGTTGCAGGGATAGTCCGGGTAATTATAGACCAGTGAGCCTTACGTCTGTGGTGGGAAAGCTGTTGGAAAAGATTATTAGAGGTAGGATCTATGGGCATTTAAAGAATCATGGTCTGATCAGGGACAGTCAGCATAGGTTTGTGAAGGGCTGGTCGTGTCTAACAAGTCTGATAGAGTTCTTTGAGGAGGGGACCAGGCATATAGATGAGGGTAGTGCAGTGGATGTGATCCACATGGATTTTACTAAGGCATTTGACAAGGTTCCATACGGTAGGCTTATTCAGAAAGTCAGAAGTCATGGGATCCAGGGAAGTTTGGCCAGGTGGATTCAGAATTGGCTTGTCTGCAGAAGGCAGAGGGTGGTGGTGGAGGGAGTACATTCAGACTGGAGGATTGTGACTAGTGGTGTCCCACAAGGATCTGTTCTGGGACCTCCAACTTTCGTGACTTTTATTAACGACCTGGATGTGGGGATGGAGGGGTGGGTTGGCAATTTTGCAGACGACACGAAGGTTGGTGTTGTTTCAGATAGTGTAGAGGATTGTAGAAGATTGCAGATAGACATTGATAGGATGCAGAAGTGGTCTGAGAAGTGGCAGATGGAGTTCAACCCGGAGAAAGGTGAGGTGGCACACTTTGTTTGCAATTTCAGCTAATTTCATATCATTTTGGATTCCCTATGCAGCTAATTCCCTGAAATGGCTAAAGGAAGATTACTATTACTTGGACAGATATTTGAGTTCACCGGTATATATACTACAGCAGTTTGGGTTCATGTTGCAGACTCTCAGTGTGTGCACCAATACTTGTATCTATACACTGACCCGGAGGAAATTCAGACAAGAGCTGAGGAATGGAATGAAGTATGTGTTTACTTTAAATGGCCATCTGTGTAGATAAAACCCACTCCAATTGCAATTCAGAGAAGACTTAGAATAAAACAGGTTTTTTTTTGCTGTTGGACTCCGGCCATATGATTTGCCAAGGGAAATCTCACATGCAAAAGAGAATGCTGTCCAAATTGCATGCTATCTTGGACAAAGTCTCCCATCCACTACATAATGTACTGGTTGGGCACAGGAGTACATTCAGTCAGAGACTCATTCCACCGAGATGCAACACAGAGCGTCATAGGAAGTCATTCCTGCCTGTGGCCGTCAAACTTTACAACTCCTCCCATGGAGTGTCAGACACCCTGAGCCAATAGGCTGGTCCTGGATTTATTTCCATCTGGCATAATTTACATATTTTTATTTAATTATTTATGTTTTCATATGGCTATATTTATACTCTATTCTTGGTCGGTGCAACTGTAACGAAACCCAATTTCCCTCGGGATCAATAAAGTATGTCTATCTATATATCTATCTAAAATGCATATTTTAATATTGATCAGGACACAATGTATTTTATATATTGTTAATGACATAAAACGTATTTATAGATTGTTACTGACAGAGAATCGTATAATTTGTGTTCCGTGTGTTATCTGAGTGTACTTGTCTGTGATGCTGCCACAAGTCAGTGTTTCTCTGTACCTGCACCTTCCCGTACTTGTGCACTTGGCAATAAATTCAACAGGACATGAGAAATCTCAATGAGATTTGATTAGTGATGATCATCTTGGCAGCTCGGTTGGTCGAATGTATGAGACAGTACACTGTTAAATGTAAAACCCTGAACAGTGTTGATGATCAGAGGGATCTTAGACTCCAAGTTCACCGCTCCCTGAAAGAGACTGCACAGATTGATCGGGTGGTTAAGAAGGCAAATGGCGTGGTTGTCTTTATTAGTTGAAGCACTGAGTTGAAAAGTCGGGAAGTTGTGTTGCGGCTGTTGCGAGCCTGCGGTCGGACTGTGACTGTGTCTTTAAGAGCGCCGGAGTGAGGAGGCGGGGCTATGACGTCAGTCACAGGCTGACAGCGCTAACTGTGGATTTAACCATAAGAGAGAGAGAGCGATCTGCAGACAGGCAGTCGGCCAGTCTATCTGTCTATCTATCTATCTATCTATCTATCTCTATATATATATATATATATATAGAGAGAGAGAGAGAGAGAGAGAGAGAGAGAGAGAGTGTGAGACTGAGACTGAGACTGGAAAAGCTGATAGCTTCAGTTTGTCGCAGCTGAGGCTTGGAGGTCTCCTATGCCCACAAGAGTGGGTTGATCATCGGTACACGGAACCACAACGAATGTATGTGGCTATCACTTTGTATAATCCATAGGACTGAATTTTGGAATATCTTGGGGGACCGCTTGTGTTAACCCTTGCCTGGGTGTGTTGTATAGTAACCCCTGGAAGACGGTATTCCTGTGACTCGTCACTTTCGCTGATAACTCGTATGTGGACGGATTCAACGGATAAGAACTTCGACGACAGTTATTTTGATGTAACGGCCTTTTCTTTACGTTTCACCCTGGATTACAAATATCTCTCCCCCATCATTTATTCCGTGGATTACTGAATTTTCCTACTTTATTATCTCAAGACTCAAAGCTTTGTTCCCTCAGTCTCCCACCCGAGGCAGGGACTCCAGCTACCCACCACTCTGTGCAAAGAAATAAACTTGCCGTTTATAAGATTACGAGATGTATAGATAGAGTGGATAGACGATATATATTTTACTGGGGGTTGAAATGTTTCATACAGTTAAGGTGAGAGGAGATGTGAGCGGCAAGTTTGGCTGTTATATTTACACATATATACACACATAACACTGTTAACTTTCCTTTAGTTCGTTCAGTTACTATATAATAAGTAGATACTAATAAAGATAGTGGTTTTAACATCAAAACCAGACTCCAGCTGCTGGATCGTTTCTAAAACGTTACAGTTTGTAACACAGCTTTATAAAACTAGTTAGACCATATCTGGAGTATTTCACACAGTTCTGGTCGCCCCCACTCTCGGAAGGACGTCGGGGCTTTGGAGAGGGCACAGAGGAGGTTTACCAGGATACTGCCTGGATTAGAGGGCATGAGCCATAACGAGAGGTTGTTTTCTCCAGAGCGGCGCAGGCTGGTGTGACCTGTCCCATGATCCTCTCATATGCCTTTTGCCAATCACCTGTCCAGCTCTTGGCTCCATCCCTCCCCCTCCTGTCTTCTCCTATCATTTTGGATCTCCCCCCCCCCCAACTTTCAAATCTCTTACTAACTCTTCCTTCAGTTTGTGCTGACGAAGGGTCTTGGCCTGAAACTTCGACTGTACGTTTTCCTAGAGATGCTGCCTGGCCTGCTGCGTTCACCAGCAACTTGGAATGTGTGTTGCTTGAATTTCAGCATCTGCAGAATTCCTCGTGTAGACGTTTATAAGATTACGAGAGGAATAGGCAGAGTTGACAGATGATATATTTTCCCTGGGGTTAAAGTGTCGAATACATTTAAGGTGAGTAGTTGGTAGCTGGAGTCCCCGCCTGGGTGGTAGACCCCATTGATCACGTGATCGCGTTTGCCCCTTAACCACAGCTGGGCAGCATCTGCGCGTCTTTTCCAAGGCCCCGCCCTCCGGATGATGTAACACTCACTTTGCGCATGCTCACAGTGTCCGGGTGGGCGGTGTTTTCCTTTCCGCTCAGTGCTGAAGCCGATCGTCTGCGGGATCGGGTAGGGTGTCCTTGCAACCTGAGTGGGGATCACTTCTGCGGGCCGAAGATATCACTTTCCCATCGGTGAGTATTGAGACCGATCCCGAGCGGGGAGATCTGATGCTGGCCGTGAGTCCCGAACTGAGGGCCAATTACTCGTTTATTTTCGAGTTATCTGGGCTCGTCAGAAATGCGTAGACTTCACTTAATCTTCATTGAACAATCCAAACCAGGATCCCAAGCTGTCTATTTCCACAGAATTGAAATGGAAGTCCCGCCAACAAGTCACGTGAGGCTGTGTGCCGCAGATCTGCCCCGCCCTCCGCTTTGTGACGCAAGATCACGTGGTGTGTACTCAGACACCCTGAGCCAATAGGCTGGTCCTGGACTTATTTTCTACCTGGCATAGTTTGCATTTTGTTGTTTGTTTGTTTGTGGTTTTTGTATTGCTATACCTATAGTCTATTCTTGGTTGGTGTGGCTGTAACGAAACCCAATTTCCCTCGGGATCAATAAAGTATATCTATCTATCTATCTATCTATTATAGTATCCCCGGATGGGTGATGATGCTTCCTCCATATTGTGTTGGGAAATATGATGTTGGCCACTGAGTCCCGTTAACTTTCCCCAACTCACCTCGCTTCCTGAGGCTCCTCGCATTTGTTCTTGAGCTTTCTGGCTGTTGTGTCTTCTCTCTGAATGGGGTGGGTGAGAAAGGAGTATGTCCCAGGTTATGGGGATCTTTGATTTCACTGCCTGGTTTACCAAGGGACTGGGAAGTCCAGGGGGGAGAATGGTTTCTGTGATGTGCACACGGCCAAATGGTTAAGCTGTTGAACTAGCAATCTGAAGGTCGTGAGTTTGAGCCTCAGTTCAGGCAGCGTGTTGTGTCCGTGAGCAAAGCACTTAACCACACATTGCTCCTGCACGTTAGGAGCCCAGCGACGGTGGTTGGTGCAGTATGCACAAGACAAGATCTGTATCCAAAGGTCTCTGCAGTTCCTCGTAGACACGGGCAGAGTAGTTACCATGCAAAAGGGAGAAGTGTCCGGATGGGAAATTTTCTATGGTGTTTTGTTAAAAATTTGATGAGGGTCAAAGTATATATGGCAAAGTTCCTGTTGTTTGTTCCAGCTTTGTTATTTTAGAATCTTTTGTACTATTCATTCAGTATCTGTGTATTGCTGGAGGACCATCATTGATTGTCCTTGATCCCTTCTCCCACCTGGTTCCACCTGCACATTCCTGCCCATCTTGTTCAACCTCTGTCCAGTCTGCTAACCCCACCTGCCCTGGTTCAGTGATATGCATCAACCATCTGGGTCAACCTCAGTCCACCCTGTGTCCCACCTCCTCAGTGTTATATATCAGCAATCTTTCTTCTAACCTTTGTCTTGATTGTGAAGTGTTCCTTTGCACATTAGGGCTTGATGAGTTACTCCCAGAATCAGTTTTTGTTAGCTGGAATGCCAGAGGGTCATCAGGTTCCAGTTCTGTTGTGCATTGGTGTGGGATTGCTAGTGTTTGAACTGTGACTGGCTGACACACTGCAGTATTTTACTGGCAGCAAAGAGTACTGGGAGAGTTGGTGCTTGGGCTATTATCCTGTGATCAGCTTTCCAGGCATATGGAACTGTCGGTGTTTTGGTTTTGACTTTGGTTAGTGCTTCTACAGGTGGGGCTGGATGGTCATCCTTCTGCAGTGAAGCAGAAATTTCGAGCAGCTGGACATTGGTTGTGGGGAAATCCTGGATTGCACTACCCAGTGTGAAATGTGGGGATGATGTGTGAGACTCTCAGGGTCAGTGAGTGGCAGGTTCAGCTGTGTGACTCTGTGAGGTTGGGTCCTGGGATATCACAGTTTTTGATCCAGGTAAAATGGACCTGGGGATCGAGCTGCTTGGGCTTATGAGGTGTTGAGTGAGTATTTCTGGTCTGGGATCAGATGCTTGTTTCTGGAGTTCCTTTGGAAGCAATGACTGCTAATCTGAGGAGAGGATGAGCTCCCATTCCATCCTCAAAGGGAGAGTCCATGGGTAAATGGGCTATTCCATGTTTACAACAGTAGAAATAGACCCGTGAATTTGGTGTTCAAACTGTGTTTGGAAATCCCACCCACACCGCCCCCCCCACAACTCACTGTCACCTCTCTGTGACTCGGTGGAAATCAAGCAGAATCTCAAGTTGCTGAAGATCTGCACTAAAAGCAGAAAATGTTTGAAGTCATTCTGATAAAACGTTATTAACCTGAATTGTAAAGTTTGTTCCTCTCCCCACGGTTGTTCCTCACCAGCTGTGTGTTTCTGGAAATTCCAGTGTCTTTCTATTACATTCACCCTGGAATGGTTTATAATTCCTGAAATGAACCTGTTTTAACCTGGAAATGGAACTGGCTCGTTCTGTGACAGTAGAACAGTAAAGAAAGCACAACTTTTCCCTGTAAATTATCCTCGTACCAATCTGTCTGTTCTTCCTGGTAATGTGTTCAGTACAGTTGTTGCTAACGAGGTTTACAAGAATAATCTCAGGAATGATCAGCTTTATGTATGAGGAGCATTTGATGGTTCTGGACCTGTGCTCAATGGAGTTCAGAGGGACGGGGGGTGGGGGGGCGGTGGAGGAACATATGGTTAAGTAAACCTACTAAATGCTGAAAAGCCTGGATACAGTGGACATGGAGAGGATATTTCCATTAGATGGAGCGTCTGTGGTCTGACAGCAGTCTCAGAATAAAGATTCTTCCCTTTAAAACGGAGATGAGAAAAAAAATTGACTAAAAGATGTCTGATCTGTGGAATTTGTTGCCGCAGAGGTTGGTTGAGGCTGCCATTTGTGTATATTTATGACAGAGATTAATGTATTCATGATTACGAAGTAGCTTCAGGGTTACAGATGGAAGGCATGAATATAGTGTTGGAAAAAAAATCAGCCATGGTTGAGTGGTGGGGCAGACCAGATGGATCCAATCACCTAATTCTGTTCCTGTGTCTTATGTCTTACCATGACTGAATGATGGCTCCTTCTTATCCCATAGCATTTTGTGACATGTGAGGGACAATAAAAGATTGTTCACTGAGATCATTATATCTGCCTTCAACGTTTCATTTTCAGTGAGTTTTGTTCTTAGTAACATTAAGCAGAAATGTTTGCTTCTTTGTATTGTTAATGTGCTTCATTATCTTTCATGTTAAAGATAGACCTGCAGTGAGAGATTCATTGGAAGAAAAACCCCAACTGGAAGCAAACCACGACTGAAGACGAGGGAACAGCAACAAGTGAACCAGCCCGAGGATTGAGAGCATCAACTGGAGAGAACCCTTCTGACTTGGAGAATCCAGTGATTCGGTCAGGAGAAAGTTTGGTGAGTCTCATTTGCTCAAACACTGGTCCTTCAGACATTACATATTTGTACAAAGGATGGTAGGAAATAGTTGGAGTGAGACTGAATGTGCCCAGAAGAACCAGTTATGCCTCTGTCGACCCAGTTGTAATCACTCCAGGTCTGGTAATGTGCTTCCAGCAGCCCAGCCCTTTAAAACCACTCCCATTCTGTGGAAGTGGAATCCAGATAAAGTCACTCAGAGACCGCATAAGTACCAACTGTTTATTCCACGCACTCGGGGCTTACTCAGTTAGTCGCTCAAACAGGAACAGTCTATGACTGTACCTGCCCTATCCAGTAACTGACTAACAATTCCCCTTAAATAACAGGAATATCTGTCCAGACACCCCAAACACAAGACAGGCTGGAGCAAAAGTTATTTACTACAGGACAGCCCCTAAAGGCAAATTACAAATAGTCATAATGGCTTACACACACAGAACAGACTGAAGCTGTCCTATCTCTATGCATGACTGCACAAGGAGATAAGCATCCTGAAACCCTAGCTAGCTACCCTCAAGAAGAAATATGGCTCAGCACATCTGTTTGTCATCAGCAGTTTCTTTCAGAAGAACAGGTGATTGTTTAGCAAAGCATTAACCCTTTTACATACTTTACCATTCCCTCATTTTGATCATTACATGATCAACAAAGCAGTAATTTTTTTACAGAGAAAGCAACTGAGTACAGCATTGACTTATCAGTGGGTAAAAACAGCGTACGACAGTAATTATAACAATGATATCGACAACTATTAAGCCATAATGCAATATCATGCCCCACATATTACAGAACAGGCCTTCGAAGACCACCATTTCGACCCTTCGGTGAACCCGTGTCAATCCTGCCCTACTCTCTTGATACTGTCAGTCTCCTTGGCAGTGTGCTCGGAGAGGGATGTAATGTTAGTAGAGTCATCAGGGATATAGGTGCAGCATTCTGTGTCAATAATAGCACAGGTTCCCCCTTTCTCAGCCAGGATAAAATCTAAAGCCATATGATTCTGTGGGACTGTTTGCCGGATTGCAATCATTTCAGTGGATATTTCTGTTACTTGGGCCTGTGTTTCTGTCAGGGCCCCTGCAGTATTGTGGCCAGCTCCTCAAGTGCTGTAGCCAAATTGATTATCTCTCGAGAATTCCTGGCTACTCCATAGGAGAGAAAAGCGATCATCCAAAATCGCTCAGTCTCAGTTATTCCTCTCCGCTGCTGGGCACCTGCAAGTATGGCCAGGATGCATGTTTCCCAGTACAGGAAGTTCTGTTTGGTGGGGGCCTGAGATACCATCCCTCAAAACACTGACAGCCACAGTCATCTCTGACTGAACCACAGTTCCTCACCTCACTTCCCCGGGTGCTATTTGAGAAAGCCCATGCTGGGAGTTCCTCACTCTGGTTGAGCGGGATTACTAACATTGGAATCATAGTTTTACCATGCTGGGGAATTTCAGCACAAACCTAGCAGGCCCCCAGTTCTATCTGTTTGGCATAGGTGTGACAGAGCAACAGAAAGTTATTAACATGGGAGCCCCTGCATGCTGGGGTGAGCCCTCTCAAAGACATAAACACGAACACCACTATCAACTAATACATTTTCCTTTAGTCCAAGAGAGTCCTTCGACTCAGTTCCTTCAGTAACACGTTTGTTGTCTGTTTGATGTATCCACTGAGATTGCCCCTTCCGTTTCACAGCCGTGGGAGTGGTCAGTAACTCCAGATATGGTCCTCTCCACCGAGGTCCGAGTTTCCCTCAATCCCAGTTCTTGATCAGGACAAAATTCCCAGATTCTATGGTGGGATAGTCCCTCCTCTCTGTAGGGTAGTTCTCTTCCTTGTAAGCCTGCCATACCTGTGAATGTAATGCTTGGACATTTTTGGTTAGTTGGCCCATAGTCATGTACAACTCCAAATGCATAACGGGAGTCTGTGTAAACGTTCGCACTTTTGTCTGTTGCTGGGATACAGGCACGAGTCAGAGCAAACAGCTCAGCCTTCTGGATGAAGACAGCTGCTTCAAAAGAGGCCTGCACAACTATCTCACTGTCCGTCACTATCGCATAGCCAGAATATCCTGCTGGATTCACAAACAGCTTGCATCCTCATAAAATATTGCCTCAGGATTGAGAGGCTATTGCTGAATGGGTGGGAGAGTCTGTCCTTCTCTCAAGGTGATCCGGATAGGGGGGGTGAAATTGCCCAGAGATGGGGTACAACGTCTTGGGTTCGGTCAATATTAAAAGTGTGCCTTACCAGATGTCACGTCTTCACCTCAGACTCCTTCCAGTATCGCAGTTGGCCCACGGCCAAGTCTTGCCAGTCTCCCTTGGTGCTGGATGCTTGTTTCGTCAAGGTGTAGGCAAAGAACCCAGGCTCTTCCCTAGGCTCTTTGGCTTGAACCCGGTATCCCTGATGCCCTCACCTACAAGATGTGCATTCAGCTGCAGCTTGTAACCCTGCACTTTAAGGAGTTGGAACTTGAAGTGGAGGAATTCCGGATCATCCAGGAGTTGGAGGGTGTGATAGATATGACATGAAGAGAGGTGAGTTACACCCAAGGTGCAGGACACAGGAAACTGGGTGAGAGTCAGGAAGGGGAATGACGTTAAATAGCATCGCAGAGTACTCTTGATGCTATCCCGCACAACAACAGGTGGACCACTTTAGAAAATGCTGGGGGAGGAATTGCCTGGCAGAGAAAGGTCAAAGGGGTGATAGGGGATTCATTAGTTCGGGGAACAGAACAAGAAGGGACTAATATCCTAGTGGTAAGGCTCACTAGTGCTAGTGTGTGGGGAGATGGTGATGAAGTTAAAATAAGTTGAAGGGGAAATGGGAGCCAGCATGACAAAACAGATCGTGTCGATGGTGAATTGAATTCAATTGACTTTATTACATGCATCCTTCATACATATGAGGAGTAGAAATCTTTATGTCTCCATCTAAATGTTCAATATGTAATTTATAGTAATTTATAATAAATAGTTTGACAGAGGGCAGTCAATATAACACAGAAGTGCAATTGTATCAGCATGAATTAATCAGTCTGATGGCTTGGTGATGTCCCGGAGTCTGTTGGTCCTTTTGCTATGGTACCGTTTCCTGGATGGTAGCAGCAGGAACAGTTTGTGGTCGTGATGAATTGTGTCCCCAATATCCTTTGGGCCCTTTTTACACACCTGTATCTGTAAATGTCCTGAATAGTGGGAAGTTCACATCTATAGATGTGCTCAGCTGTCCGCACCACTCTCTGCAGGTTCCTGCGATTAAGGGAAGTACAGTTCCCATATCAGGCAGTGATGCAGCCAGTCAGGATGCACTCAATTGTGTTCCTGTAGAAAGTCCTTAGAATTTCAGGCCCCATCCCAGACTTCTTCAACCATCTGAGGTGAAAGAGGAGCTGTTGTGCTCTTTTCACAACACAGCCGGTATGTAGAGACCATGTGAGATCCTTGGTGATGTTTATGCCGAGGAACTTTAAGCTGTTCACCCTCTCAACCCCAGATCCATTGATGCCAATAGGGGTTAGCCTGTCTCCATTCCTCCTGTCGTCCACAATCAGCTCCTTTGTTTTTGTGACAATGAGGGAGAGTTTGTTTTCTTGACACCAGTCAGATGTTGTTCAGACATCAGATAGAGTCAGCAATCAAATGTTTGAGCATGATGTGATGAATGTGCTGAGCTGAGTATATCACAATGCAAGAAGCATCGTAGGAAACCAGATGAGCTCAGGACAGGGAATTATCATATTGTAGCTATTATCGGGACTTGGTTGCACCCAACAGTCTGAGGGATTTAGAGAAACCAAATTTGTAGAGAGATCGCAGACTATGCCAGAAACAAAGGTTGATTCAGTAAGTGATTTTAACTTTCCATGTATTGACTGGGACTTCCATACTGTAAAAGGACTAGATGGGGTAGAGTTTGTCAAATGTGCCCTTAATCAGTATATAGAATTCCCAATGCAGAAGTGTGCAATAAGCTGTTAGGAAATGATCCAGGGCTGGAGACAGAAATCAGTGATCACAATGCCATGAGATTCCAAGTAAATATGGAAAAAGAGAGGTCTGGATCATGGGTTGAGATTTTAAATTGGAGAATGGTCAATTTTGATGGTATCAGAAAGGATCTGACAAGTGTGATTTGGGACAGGCTGTTTTCTGGCAAAGTAGTACTTGTGGGTGGGAGGCTACAGAAGTGACATTTTGAGGATGTAGAGTTTGCATGTGCCTGCCAAAATAAAAGTTGAAAGGTAACTGGTGCAGGGAACCTTGGTTTTGAAGAGATATTGAGGCCCCAGATATTTTGTACCTGCAAATGCCTCAGACTTTTGGGTGCTACCAAAACACATTAATGACTGCAATATCAAAATTCCACACACTGAGCTTGTCTGACTTTATTTTTAGTCATCTTCTGTTGGATTCTAAAAACTTCCCAACACTTTTTGCTCCTTTGTTTGCCCTCTCTTTGACTTTTATGTCGGCTTTGGCTTCTCAGTTTAGCCACGGTTGTGTCCTCCTGCCTTTCCAATGCTTCCATTTCATTCGGAAGTATCGATCACTCAGCTTCCGAATTGTTCCCAGAATCTCCAGCCATTGCTGCTCCGTCATCACTCTTACCTTTCTCTTCCAAACAAGTCTGGCCGGCTTCTCTGTCATAGAAACATGGAAAAGTTCAGTACGGAAACAGGCTATTTGGCCCATCTAGTCAATGCTGAAAAAACATTTAAGCTGTCTAATGCCACTACCTGCACCAGGACCATCACCCTCCATACCGCTGCCATCAAGGTACCTATCAAACTTCTCTTAATTGTGAAATTGAGCTCATACTCACCACTTGTGCTGACGTCTAATTCTACACTCTCACGACCATTTCAGTAAAGAGCTTTTCCAAATGGTCCAAATTTTCCAAATGTTTCCTGAGGTCTGAACAACATCTGTCTCAAAACCCCTCCACTCTCTGTTCTGTTATTCAGGCTCCCATTCGCCCTGCAAATTTATTTTGACACCTCCCCCCCCAACCTCCCACCATGCAGCTCCATCACCCCTTTGACTTTCGTCTCCCAGATCAATAAAAAGGAAGCGCATACCAGGTACAGGCAGACAGGAACAAATGAGGTATTTATAGACAATAGACAATAGGTGCAGGAGTAGGCCATTCGGCCCTTTGAGCCAGCACCTCCATTCACTGTGATCATGGCTGATCATCCACTATCAGTATCCAGTTCCTGCCTTGTCCCCATAACCTTTGATTCCGCTATCTTTAAGAGCTCTATCCATCTCTTTCTTGAAAGCATCCAGAGACTTGGCCTCCACAGCCTTCTGGGGCAGAGCATTCCATATATCCACCACTCTCTGGGTGAAAAAGCTTTTCCTGAACTCCATTCTAAATGGCCTACCCCTTATTCTTAAACTATGGCCTCTAGTTGTCGACTCACCCATCAGTGGGAACATGCTTCCTGCCTCGAGCGTGCCTAATCCCTTAATAATCTTATATGTTTCAATAAGATCCTCTAAATTCCAGAGTATACAAGCCCAGTTGCTCCAATCTTTCGACATATGACAGTCCCGCCATCCCGCGAATTAACCTTGTGAACCTACGCTGCACTCCCTCAATAGGAAGAATGTCCTTTCTCAAATTTGGAGACCAAAACTGCACACAGTACTCCAGGTGTGGTTATGAAATACAGGAAATTGAAGTGAACACTTATGAAAGAAATAAAGAAGGCATGAGATTGTCTCAGCAGACAAGGTGGAGGAGAATCCTCAGGGATTCTGCAGATTTGTTAAGAGCGAAAAGATTGCAAGGGAAAAAGTTAATCCTCTGGAAGATCAGAATGGTAATCCATATGAGGAGACAAAATAGATGGGGGAGATTTTTGTTTGCATCCATAATTACATGGGAGACGGACACAGTCTATAGAAGTGAGGCAAAGCAGCATCAACTTCATGGACCCTGTACAGATTAAGGAGGTGGAGGTGTTTGCTGTCTTTAGGCAAATTAGCGTGGATAAATCCCCAGGGCCTGACAAGTTGTTCCCTAAGACCCCGGGGAAGACAAGTGCAGAAATTGTCGGGGCACAAGCACAGATATTTAAATCATTCCAAGTGACAAGGGAGGTGCTGGAGGATTGGAAGACAGCCAATGTTTTTCCACTTTTCAAGAAAGGCTCTAAAAATAAAGTAAAATATTGTATGTCGGTGAGCTTGACATCAGTAGGGGGAAAGTTATTGGAACGTATGTGCAGGAACCAGATATATAAGTATTTGGATAGATGTGGACTGATTAAGGATCGGCAGCATGGCTTTGTGCATGGTAGGTCATGTCTAACCAATCTTATAGAGTCTCTCGAGGAAGTTATCAGTAAAGTGGATGAAGGCAATGCAGTGGATTTTGTCTACGTGGACTTTAGCAAAGCACTTGACAAAGTCTAATGTTGGAGGTTGGTCTAGAAGGTTCAGTCACTCAGCATTCAAGATGAGAGAGTAGATTGAATGAGACACTGTCTTTGGGAGAAGCCAGACTGTGGTAGCAGATGGCTGCCTCTCTGACTGGAGGCCTGTGACTAGTGGTGTGCCACAGGGATCAGTGCTGGATCTGTTGCTGTTTGTCATCTATCTCAGATATCTGGAAGATAACATGGTTAGCTGGAATAAACAAATTTGTGGATGACAACAAGATTGGTGGTGTAGCGGACAGCAAGGAAGACTATCATGGCGAAGTGAGATCTGGACCAGCTGGGAAAATGGTTTGAGAACTGGAAAATGGAATTTAAAGCAGACAAGTGTGAATAGTTGCACTTTGGTATGACCGACCAAGGGAGGACTTTCACAGTGACTGGTCAGGTACGGAGCAGTGTTGTAGAAGAAAGGGACCTGGGAGTACAAGTCCTTAATTGACAGAAAGTGGTATCACAGTAAGATAGAGGCGAAAAGAAAGATTTCAGCCCATTGACCTTCATGAACCAAAGTACTGACAACAAAAGATGGATGTTATGTTGACTTGTATAAGACATTGTTGAGGCCTAATTTGGAGTATTCTTTGCAGTTTTGGTCACCAACCTACAGGAAAGATGTGAAAGAGGTTCAGAGAAAATTCATAAGGATGTTACCAGGTCTGGAGGACTTGGGTTAAAAGGAAACATTGAACAGGTCAGGACTTTATTCCTTGGAATGCAGAAGATTGAGGGGAGATTTGATTGTGGTGGTGGGTTATAGATAGGGTAAATGCAAGCTGGCTTTCTCCACTGAGATTGGGTGGGACTACAACCAGAGGCCATGGGTTAAGGGTGAAAGGTTAAACATTAACAGGAACATGAGGGGAAACTTCTTCACACAGATGGTCATCTGAGTGTGGAATGAGCAGCCAGCACAAGTGGTGCATGCAAGTTTGTTTTCAACATTTAAGAGGTTTGTGTAGGTACCTGGATGGTAGGGATAAGGGAATAGAAAGCTTAAATCAGGGGTCCCCAACCTTTTGTGCATTGCGGACCAGTTTCATATTGACAATATTCTTGCGGATCGGCTGCCCGGTGGGGGGGTGGGGGGGGGCGGGTAGGGTTGTCAACAGACGAGTAGCAGTCAAATACGCTGGGTTTTCCCTGAAAAGACTACAATGACCATGAAGCCTTGCGCGGGCACCAGTGTGCATGCATAACTTGCGCACGCGTGTACGATTTCTTTCTACAAATCGTTTTTGGTGATTCTGCTCGGGGGTGGGGGTGTGTTAATCACGACCAGAATATAGATGATAATTAGCTAATACACTCAATTTTGTTTCTAAAAGGGTTTATCTAACGATTTTAATTTTAAACACACAGCGCATATTTTCCTCGCATGAATATAGTGATAAGTCAATTATCAGGGGAGGACAGGGGAGCTTGAAGTGAATGTTGAACGAACTTCCAGTAGAAGTGGTAGAGGCAGGTTTGATATTATCATTTAAAGAAAGAATTGGATAGGTATATGGACAGGAAAGGAGTGGAGGGTTATGGGCTGAGTGCAGGTCGGTGGGATTAGGTGAGAGTAAGCGTTCAGCACGGACTAGAAGGGCAGAAATGGCCTGTTTCTGTGCTGTAATTGTTATATAGTTGTATAAGTCAATAGCATCATAACATTTTAAGTATTGTTTGGATATTAAACACGCAGCACATATTTTCCCTGTATGAACATATAAAATCATTGCAACACACCAATATCACTGAATCAGTGGGAGCCCTGGGCTTGTTTTCCTGCAACAAGATGGTCCTATCGATGGGTGATGGGAGACAGCAATACTCGAAGGAGATTCCTAATGTCCAGTATATTCCGCAGTTTAGTTTTCATTGCATTCATTGCAGAGATACATTGGAAATGGAAGCAACGTTTTCAGTGCTTTTGTGGCCATCTCAGGATATTCAGCCTTGACTTTGATCCAGAATGCCAGCAGAGATGTTACATCAAACATCAGCCCGCCGTCATTTGCAAGCTCGAGGAGTTGATCTCCTTCCCGCGCTGACATGGGTGACGCGTGGGTAATGACCTCACGTGCATAATGGCTCAACAGTGGACGTGACGGGGAACGAGGAAAGGTGCAGCTGACTCCTATCGCCAAATCATATCATTTCCTCGCAGCCCAGTAGAACATGCTCTGCGGCCTGGTTCCGGTCCACGGCCCGGTGGTTGGGGACCGCTGGTTTAAATAGTTCAGCACAAACCAGATGCCTCAAAGGGCCTGTTTTTGTGTTTTAATTTTCCATGACTGTGAGAAGAACCTGAAATAATCCAAAAATTCACATTGTCCTTTTAACAGCTGTGCGGACCAACCATTCATCTCAGCAGGAATTTTTTACATGGTGTTAAAACTGTGGCACTTTAAATTAACAGTACATAAAAGAAAATCCCAGCTGCACGTCAACAAAGGCTATTTGTGTGAGAGTGTTTCGGTTACTGTGGGGCCAGGCGCCCATGCAGCTCAGTGGGAACAGGGAATAATAGCAATGGAGAGAGTCAAACTGAGCCAGGTCACAAATTGGAGACGGCAGAAATGCCCCATTCTTATAGAGACATAGATATCGACATAGAATAGTACAGCACATTACAGGCCCTTCGGCCCACAATGTTATGCCAACCCTCGAACCCAACCTCCCATATAACCCCCCACCTTAAATTCCTCCATATACCTGTCTAGTCGTCTCTTAAACTTCACGAGTGTATCTGCCTCCACAACTGACTCAGGCAGTGCATTCCACGCACCAACCACTCTCTGAGTAAAAAAACCTTCCTCTAATATCCCCCGTGAACTTCCCACCCCTTACCTTAAAGCCATGTCCTCTTGTATTGAGCAGTGGTGCCTTGGGGAAGAGGCGCTGGCTATCCACCCTATCTATTCCTCTTATTATCTTGTATGCATCTATCATGTCTCCTCTCATCCTCCTTCTCTTCAAAGAGTAAAGCACTAGCTCCCTTAATCTCTGATCATGATGCATACTCTCTAAACCAGGCAGCATCCTGGTTAATCTCCTCTGTATCCTTTCCAATGCTTCCACATCCTTCCTATAGTGAGGTGACCAGAACTGGACACAGTGCTCCACTTGTGGCCAAACCAGAGTTTTATAGAGCTGCATCATTACACCGTGACTCTTAAACTCTATCCCTCGACTTATGAAAGCTAACACCCCATAAGTTTTCTTAACTGACCTATCTACCTGTGAAGCAACTTTCAGGGATCTGTGGACATGTACCCCTAGATCCCTCTACTCCTCCACACTACCAAGTATCCTGCCATTTACTTTGTACTCTGCCTTGGAGTTTCTCCTTCCAAGGTGTACCACCTCACACTTCTCCGGGTTGAAGTCCATCTGCCACTTCTCAGCCCACTTCTGCATCCTATCAATGTCTCTCTGCAATCTTCAATAATCCTCTACACTACCTATAACACCACCAACCTTTGTGTGGTCTGCAAACTTGCCAATCCACCCCTCTACCCCCACATCCAGGTCGTTAATAAAAATCACGAAAAGTAGAGGTCCCAGAACAGATCCTTGTGGGACACCACTAGTCACAATCCTCCAATCTGAATGTACTCCCTCCACCACGACCTTCTGCTTTCTGCAAGCGAGCCAATTCTGAATCCATCTGGCCAAACTTCCCTGGATCCCATGCCTTCTGACTTTCTGAATAAGCCTACCATGTGGAACCTTGTCAAATGCCTTACTAAAATCCATATAGATCACATCCACTGCAATAGCCTCATCTATATGCCTGGTCACCTCCTCAAAGAACTCTATCAGGCTTGTTAGACATGATCTGCCCTTCACAAAGCCATGCTGACTGTCCCTGATCAGACCATGATTCTCTAAGTGCCCATAGATCCTATCTCTAAGAATCTTTTCGAACAGCTTTCCCACCACAAATGTAAGGCTCACTGGTCAATAATTACCCGGAGTACCCCTACTACCTCTTTTGAACAAGGGACAACATTCGCCTCCCTCCAATCATCTGGTACCATTCCCATGGACAACGAAAACATAAAGATCCTAGCCAGAGGCTCAGCAATCTCTTCCCTTGCCTCATGGAGCAGCCTGGGGAATATTCCGTCAAGCCCCGGGGACTTATCCATCCTAAAGTATTTTAACAACTCCAACACCTCCTCTCCCTTAATATCAACATGCTCCAGAATATCAACCTCACTCATATTGTCCTCACCATCATCAAGTTCCCTCTCATTGGTGAATACCGAAGAGAAGTATTCATTGAGGACCTCGCTCACTTCCACAGCCTCCAGGCACATCTTCCCACCTTTATCTCTAATCGGTCCTACCTTCACTCCTGTCATCCTTTGTTTCTTCACATAATTGAAGAATGCCTTGGGGTTTTCCTTTACCCTGCTCGCCAAAGCCTTCTCATGCCCCCTTCTTGCTCTTCTCAGCCCCTTCTTAATCTCCTTTCTTGCTTCCCTATATTCCTCAATAGACCCATCTGATCCTTACTTCCTAAACCTCATGTATGCTGCCTTCTTCCACCTGACTAGATTTTCCACCTCACTTGTCAGCCATGGTTCCTTCATCCTACCATTCTTTATCTTCCTCACTGGGACAAATTTATCCCTAACATCCTGCAAGAGATCTCTAAACGTTGACCACATGTCCATAGTATATTTCCCTGCAAAAACATCATCCCAATTCACTCCCACAAGTTCCAGCCTTATAGTCTCATAATTTGCCCATCCCCAAATTAAAAATTTTCCTGTCCTCTCTGATTCTATCCTTTTCCATAATAATGCTAAATGCCAGGGAGTGGTGGTCACTGAACCCCAGATGCTCACCCACTGAGAGATTTCTGATCTGACCCAGTTCATTACCTAGGTTTAGATCTAGTATGGCATTCCCCTTAGTTGGCCTGTCCACATGCTGTGACAGGAATCTGTCCTGGACACACTTATCAAACTCTGCCCCATCTAAACCCTTGGAACTAATCAGGTGCCAATCAATATTAGGGAAGTTAAAGTCACCCATGATAACAACCCTGTTATTTTTGCACCTTCCCAAAATCTGCTTCCCAATCTGTTCCTCTGTATCTCTGCTGCTACCAGGGGGCCTATAGAATACCCCCGACAGAGTAACTGCTCCCTTCCTGTTCCTGACTTGAACCCATACTGACTCAAAAGAGGATCCTGCTACATTACCTACACTTTCCGTAGCTGTAATAGTATCCCAGACCTGTAATGCCACCCCTCCTCCCTTTTCTGCCCCCTCTCTATCGCTTTTAAAGCACTGCAATCCAGTGAGACAGGAAGAGCATCAGGGAATTGATGGTCATTCCAGATACCAGCACAGTGCCAGTCAGAAGATGATTTCTCTCTCCAACTTGGGTTCAACCTCACTGTAACAGTGTGATACCAGATCAAACCTTGGCAAGTCAAGTACCCTCATCTGAAACGTTGTCCTACATCCATTAATGGATTTTTAAAATCTTTTTACAGGTTAAAAACAAGAAGGAATTTGTCTCCAGGGATCTCAAACATGGCACACCAGTTTTGCTGTCTCTGTCTAGCTGTTTAAGTGGAGCAAGGGATTCAATCAACCATCCTTCCTGCTCAGACAGTGGGAATGGATTCACTCGGTCATCTCAATTCAAGGTCCATCAGCAAGTTCACACTGGGCAAGGCCATTCACCTGTACTGTGTGTGAGAAAGGATTCATTTGGTCATCCCACCTGTGGACACACCAGTCAGTTCACACTGGGGAGCAGCCGTTCACCTGCTCAGACTGTGGGAAGGGATTCACTTGCTCGTCTACCTAATGGCACACCAGCAAGTTCATACTAGGGAGCGGCCATTCACCTGCTCGGACTGTGGGAGGGGATTCACTTTGTCATCTCACTTACTGACACACCAGCGAGTTCACACTGGGGAGAAGCTGTTCACCTGCTCAGTCTGTGGGAGAGGATTCACTCAGTCATCCCACTTACTGGCACACCAGTCAGTTCACACCGGGGAGTGGCCATTCACCTGTCCAGAATGTGGGAAGGGATTCACTCGGTTATCCCACCTACAGATTCATCAGCGAGGTCACACTGGGGAGAAGCCATTCACCTGCTCAGAATGTGGGAAGGGATTCACTCGGTCATCCATCCTACAGAGTCATCAGCGAGTTCACACTGGGGAGAAGCCGTTCACCTGCTCAGTCTGTGGGAAGGGATTCACTCGGTCATCCAACCTACAGAGTCACCAGCAAATTCACACTGGGGAGAAGCCATTTGCCTGCTCAGTCTGTGGGAAGGGATTTACACTGTCATCCACCCTACAGAGTCATCAGCAAGTTCACACTGGGGAGAGGCTGTTCACCTGCTCTGAATGTGGGAAGGGATTCACTCAGTCATCCCACCTACATATTCATCAGCGAGGTCACACTGGGGAGAAGCCGTTCACCTGCTCGGACTGTGGGAAGGGATTCACTCGGTCATCCATCCTACAGAGACACCAGCGAGTTCACACTGGGGAGAAGCCATTCACCTGCTCAGTCTGTGGGAAGGGATTCACTTGGTCATCCACCCTACAGAGTCACCAGCAAATTCACACTGGGAAGAAGCCGTTCACCTGCTCAGTCTGTGGGAAGGGATTTACACTGTCATCCATCCTACAGAGTCATCAGCGAGTTCACACTGGGGAGAAGCCATTCACCTGCTCAGAATGTGGGAATGGATTCACTCGGTCATCCACCCTACAGAGTCATCAGCGAGTTCACACTGGGGAGAAGCCGTTCACCTGCTCAGTCTGTGGGAAGGGATTCACTCGGTCATCCGACCTACAGAATCATCAGCGAGTTCACACTGGGGAGAAGCCGTTTACCTGCTCATTCTGTGGGAAGGGATTCACTCGGTCATCCACCCTACAGAGTCACCAGCGAGTTCACACTGGAGAGAAGCTATTCACCTGCTCAGTCTGTGGGAAGGGATTTGTACTGTCATCCACCCTACAGAGTCATCAGCGAGTTCACACAGGGGAGAGGCTGTTCACCTGCTCAGACTGTGGGAAGGGATTCGCTCGGTCATCCCACCTACTGGCACACCAGTCAGTTCACACTGGGGAGTGGTCGTTCACCTGCTCAGAATGTGGGAAGGGATTTACTTGGTCATCTGGTCTCTTGAAACACCAGCGAGTTCACAATGGGGAGAAGCCATTCACCTGCTCAGAATGTGGGAAGAGATTCACTCAGTCATCCAACCTACAGAGACATCAGCAAGTTCACACTGGGGAGAAACTGTTCACCTGCTTAGAATGTGGGAAGGGATTCACTGAATCATCCCAACTACTGGCACACCAGTCAGTTCACAATGGGAAGAGGCCGTTGTTATGAATCCCGAGGTTTCATTTGCTGTGGACTGTCATTTTAAGAGAGAGAGCGAGATTAAGAAGGTGAATCAGTCTGACTTGCAGCTTGTTTGGTTTTAACCAAGGACGCAGACACTCAAAGTCAGACGGAGACAGAGGAAAAATGGAAGGATTGAAAAAAGGGAAATAGTGGCCAAGGGTCACTGTTTAGAACTCTTCTATGCCCACAAGGGTGGGTTAATTATCGATTCAGCGAACATCGAATGTGTGTTTATCACCTCGTTTGATCCATAGGAGTGGATCGGATTTGAGGTACCCTGTGAAGACCACTTACGTGTTATCCCTTGCCTGGGTGTGGTCTGGTAATTCACTGGAAGACGATACCCCTTGTGACAAGTCACTTTAGGCGATAATTTGTAAGTGGATTTGGAACAAAGCCGGATAAAATCTACGGCGACTGTTATCTCATTTTACCACCGTTGAACCTGTGGAATTCGACATAATTGCCTTCTCTCGACATTTACCCGGGATTACAAATATCTCTCTCTCATCACCTATTCCGTGGATGAACTGAATTTTCGTACTTTACCATCACAAGACTCTAAGGCTTGTTTCCCCCGAGCTCAATAGTCTGGAAGTTATATTTACACACATATATACACATAACACTGTTAACTTTTGTTTATCTTTCTGAAGTTACTGTATTATAAGTAGATACTAATAAAGATAGTGGTTTTAACATCAAAACCAAATTCCAGGTGTAGTCTACTGCTGCTGGTTCATTTCTAAAATGTTACGGTTCGTAACAAAATTGGGGTCTGCGTCTAGGATAGGAACAAAATTGGGAGTGTATTGATTAATTATCAATTTCATTGGGGAAATCCTTTTTGGTTTACTTGTGTGTGGAAAATCAGCAGCAATGGATGTCGATAGATTTCTGCAAGCGCCAACCTCTGAGGCGTTAGAGTACGCCAGAAGGATTGACTTGTTGAGAATTGCTAAAAAGTTAGAACTTGCTAAGGTGAAATCGACAATGAGGAGGTCACAGAGGCAGAGGATAATAGCTGAGTATTTTGTATCTGAGGATGTGTTTAAAGTGAAAGGGTTGGAGCTGTTTCCTGAAAGTAAACCTAGTGAGCTTGAGCTCCAGTACAAGTTAGAAAAATTAAAGATGGAGGATGTGGAAAGACAAAGGCAGTATGAGGATAGACAAAGGCAGTTTGAGGCTGAAGAGGCAGAAAAGCAGAGAGAAGAAGCAGAAAGACAGAGGCTGTTCGAGTTAGAAAAGATAGAGAGATCACAGAAAAGGGGTCTAGCTTTAGACTTCGGTGATAAGTTTGAAGCCAGTCAGGAAGTTAAATTGGTACCTCCATTTGACGAGGCAGAAGTTGATAAATACTTTGCTTTTGAGAAGTTTGCTCAGAGTGTAAAGTGGCCAAAAGAGGGTTGGCCTATTCTCTTACAAAGTGTAATTAAGGGGAAGGCTCAGCAACCCTATTCTGCTTTGACAGTTGATGAAGCAGCTGATTATGACACAGTGAAACAGGCTGTGCTCAAAGCTTATGAGTTGGTCCCAGAAGCATACAGGCAAAAGTTTAGAAATTTGAGGAAATCTGTGAATCAGAATTATATGGAATTTGCTCATGAGAAGTTTGTGTGTTTTGACCGCTGGTACACATCTAAGAACGTAAATGATCATTTTAACAGCTTGAAAGAGTTGGTCTTAATTGAAGAATTTGAAAGGTGCGTCCCTGATGACATAAACACATATTTAGATGAAAACGATTCTGCCAGTTTGCAGGAGTCTGCTTGATTAGCAGATGAGTTTGCTTTAACTCACAAGTTTACCCGAATAAGAGCTACCAAAAGAGTATCAGGGATAACCAGGGTAAACCAGAAATTTAAGCTGGGATGAGTGACAAGAGTAAGGATGGAGGGAAGCAGTTGAAGTAGAAATATTTTGTTCTTACTTGTTACTATTGTAAGAAAACTGGTCATGTTATGGCTAATTGTTCCATCCTGAAGAAGAAAAAGGAAAAGGAGACAGTCCCAAATGCCTGTGATCAATATGTTGAAGCACTGATAAACCCACTGGGTTCTGAACATTCTGTTGAGGCTCAGTTAAGGACTGAGAGGTCTGACCGAGTTAAGAAGGGATTTGATCATTTTGTGTCAGATGCGTTTGTATTAGTAAAGGAAGGGTCAACCCCGGTACCAGTGAAAATTCTTCGAGATACTGGGGCTCCTCAGTCACTTATATTAGACAGTGTTCTAAAGTTTGGTGATGAGACTGACATTGGTGAGGTAAATCTTATTAAAGGCATTGGGGGTGGCATGGTTTCTGTGCCATTGCACAGGGTAACTTTACAGTCAGGGTTGGTTTCAGGACCTGTTAAGATCAGATTATGCTCCAGTTTACTGGTGGAAGATGTTACTTTGTTGTTAGGGAATGATCTGGCAGATGGTAAAGTTATTCCTGCAGTGCAGTTGACAACTAAGCCAACCACTGATGACCCACAGATGGACTTTAAAGTTTATCCTTCCTGCGCAGTAACTTGAAGTATGGCTAAAAAGTCTGCCAACGCAGGCTGTTCTGTGCAGCACGATTCCGATATCCATGTCAGCCAAAAATTGGGATTCAGTTCATGATGACCTGTCAGGCACTTTTCTGCCTTCATTGTTTCAACAGGATTCAGGTAGTAAGTCTGATGAGAACGTTTTATCTCTGTCTAGGAAGGAGTTTATAGCAGAACAGAACCGAGACCCTGATATTGAAGCTTTAAAAGAAACAGCTCTGTCAGATAATGAGATTGAGAAAGTACCAGTTGGCTATTATCTCAAGGATGGAGTGTTAATGAGGAAGTGGAGGTCGCCTGCTATACCTGTGAGTGAGGAATGGGCAGTTGTTCACCAAGTTGTAGTCCCTAAAGTTTATAGGACTAACATTTTAACTTTGGCCCACGGTATGCCCTGAGGTGGCCATTTCGGAGTGAATAAAACTGTAAACAGGATTATGAAAGAATTTTACTGGCCTAATTTGAGGAAAGATGTTGTGTTCTTTTGCAGAACTTGTCACACTGGTCAAGTTGGATGTAAACCTAATCAGGTCACCCCAGTGGCCCCACTCCGGCCCATACCTGCGTTCGGTGAACCCTTTTCCAAAGTTATAGTGGATTGTGTTAGCCCATTGCCAAAGACTGAATCTGGCCATCAGTGTTTGCTAACTATTATGTGTACTGCATCCAGATTCCTGGAGGCAATACCTCTCAGAAATATTAAAGCTAAAACTGTGGCGAAGGCTCGTACCAAGTTGTTTTACTTTATTTGGTTTACCTAAAGAAATCCAGTCTGATCAAGGAAGTAACTTTACATCTGGATTGTTCCAGCAGGTAGATTATGAACTGGGAGCTAAACAAATTACAGCGTCTGAGTACCATCTGGAATCGCAAGGGGCTTTAGAAAGATTTCATTCTACCCTCTAAACAATGATTAAGACATACCGTGTTGAAAATGGAAAAGACTGGGATGAAGGAATACATTTGCTTTTGTTTGCAGTATGAGAGTCGGGACAGGAATTACTGGGCTTTAGCCCTTTTGGACTTGTATTTGGTCATAGAGTGAGGGGAACTTTGGCCTTGTTAAAGGAACAGTGGATTGATGGGGATGTACTTGTTAACTTGTTAGACAATGTTTTGAAGTTCAAAAATAAAGTACACCAAGCCAGTAGTCTAGACCGGATAGACCAAAGCTTTTTCTCTTCATTCTCTTCATTTTGACCCTCTGTCCACACTGAAACGGTGTTTTCCCCCCTCGAAAACAGAGATTTTGTACAACGCCCTCGTGAGCGTGTAAATTTGAAAACGCCGATTGTGTAGTGCAGCGTGGACGGGCTAAACAGATATTTTTAAAAACGCTGTCATGACGTGCCGGAACAAATGGCGGAAGCATGGCATTTAATTGTTTTCTTGAATGCAACCCCCCACACAACCTAACAATTTCAGAACAGACGGCAACAATACTGAAGCCAGAAAAGTTAGAAATGTACTTACCTAATACTTTGACCCATAGCTTACTGAATAAATAAGTATACTAACTTTGCCCTGTTTTCTGTCCTTGCTTGTGTGAAGGTAGTTTACCTATTTATGCAAGTACTTCTTTTACAATAGATGTGTAACAGCCTAATGTAACATTGTATGGAAATACAAGATAACACTGATGCAGACATGTTTTATACATTTAACAAGGCGCTTTATTTGTCACGGACTCTTCTGGCAATCCACCACCTTACTATTTACCTCAGGAATTGGGCTTCAATCCCCTCGTTTAATTTCCAATCATTCCCAGGTTCCACTACCTACACACACCTGTTTTCCATCAGAAAATGCAGGATAAAGGAAGGCTGTGGAAGCATTGGAAAGGATACAGAGGAGATTTACCAGGATGCTGCCTGGTTTAGAAAGTATGCATTATGATCAGAGATTAGGGGAGCTAGGGCTTTACTCTTTGGAGAGAAGGAGGATGAGAGGAGACATGATAGAGGTGTACAAGATAATAAGAGGAATAAATAAAGTGGATAGCCAGCGCCTCTTCCCCAGGGCACCACTGCTCAATACAAGAGGACATGGCTTTAAGGTAGGGGGTGGGAAGTTCAAGGGGGGTATTAGAGGAAGTATTTTTACTCAGAGAGTGGTTGGTGTGTGGAATGCACTGCCTGAGTCAGTGGTGGAGGCAGATACACTAGTGAAGTTTAAGAGACTACTAGATAGGTATATTTAGGAATCTAAGGTGGGGGCTTATATGGGAGGCAGGGTTTGAGGGTCAGCATAACATTGTGGGCCGAAGGGCCTGTGCTGTGCTGTACTATTCTATGTTCTATGTTCTAAAGACACTGTGATCACAACAAGGAGCTGCCAGTTCATTGGTCGACTCTGGTGTGAGTAACCTCATTTCATGGTTCTTAGGGCCATTAGTTCTAAGTCTAGCATCACTCCTGGATTCTCTCCAAACCCAAGACTTCAGCTAAAGACTCTCCTGGAAACCGATTCCATGCTTGCTACGGCGATAATGCCTTCTGACTCTGTCCCCGCGCCCGTGTTCTGCACTTGGGTTTGTCCACCACCACACTCGTGTAATGTGATTAATGTATTGCTTGTGCAAACAGTCAATAGATGCAATTATCACCTTTGCCCAGTAACTCATTCTATTGCACATGTTAAACACAGAAAAAAATAATACACAAAGACATGGCCAAGGTAAAGGCAAACAAATGAGGTAACAGCAAATGTCACTTTTGCCCAGTGACAAGCCTCATTGCATTTAGTTGTAGCTGTCGTCCCTTACATCGGTGAAGAGACTATGGCTGCAGAAAATGTTTCTGGACAAACGCGCACCAAGTACACCTTTTCTTCTTCGCTTGTTTTCCGTGTGTCTTGAGCATGCCCAGTAGGAGGAGATTCACCCAAATATCCATTCTAATGTGGACGGAGGTATTTTGAAAATCATTGTTTTTATGCCAAACCGATGTTTTCAAAATTATCCTGTCTAGTGTGGACGTAGCCTGAGACTTTTTACAAGCCCAACATGGTCCCAGTTAGGCTAATGAACTTGGTTGTTCTAGAAAACATTGATAACAAGTTGGCTCATCTGCAGCCAAAGCAAGAACAACAGCTGAAGGAATTAATTCTGAAGTTTAAAGATTTATTTCCCGGTGTTCCCAAGCAAACGACGGTTGCAGTACACGACGTAGATATTGGTCAAGCCAAACCGATTAAACAACACCCATATCACATGAACGTAGAAAAGTGTAAATTGGCTGAGCAACAAATTGAATATATGCTGAAAAATGGTATTTTTAGGCCTTCAAAATCAGATTAGAGCTCACCTTGTGTTATAGTGCCCAAACCTGATGGTAGTGTTAGATTTTGCACTGATTATAGGAAGGTAAATGCAGTAACAAAAACGGATGCCTATTCTATCCCTAGGGTGGATGATTGCATCGATAAGGTTGGAAAAGCTAAATTTCTTATAAAGATTGATCTGTTGAAAGGGTATTGGTATGTTCCATTGACAGACAGAGGTAGAGAAATTTCTGCATTTGTGACAGCTTCTGGGTTGTATGACTACAATGTTTTGCCACTTGGAATGAAAAATGCTCCAGGAACATTCCAGAGAATGATTGATTCTGTAATTCGAGGGTTAGAACACGCAGTTGCCTATATTGGTGACTTAGTCACAGGGGGTGACATTTGGGAAGAGCATATCTCTGCAGTAGAAAAGCTGTTTGACAGGCTTTCCCAGGCCAACCTTACAGTTAACTTTAGCTGAGAGTGAATTTGGCCATGCCACTGTGACCTATCTTGGCTATGTTGTGGGTCAAGGCAAGTTGGCACCTGTTCAGGCAATTTCTGAAGTTCCTATTCCAACTGGTAAGAAGCCTCTTAGAAGATTTCTGGGAATGGTTGGATATTATCATAAGTTCTGTCAGAACTTTGCAGATATCGCTCTTCCTCTGACTAATCTCCTGAAGAAGGGTGAAAAGTTTGTTTGGACCGAGCCTTATCAGGAGGCATTTGATTGATTGAAAGTTATTGTTTGAGATTAGGTCAATCAATGTAGTGTCATCAGCAAATGTAATTAGCAGATTGGAGCTGTGGGTGATGACACAAGTCATGGGTGCACAGAGAGTAAAGGAGAGGGCCAAGGAAACAACCCTGTGGGGTTTGTGTGCTGAGGGTCAGAGAGACAGAGGTGAGGGAGTCCACTCTTACCACCTGCCGGCGATCTGACAGGAAGTCCAGGATCCAGCTACACAAGGGCAGGGTGAAGGCCGAGGTCTCTGAGCTTCTTGTTGATACTTCACGCCTTCATATGGCTACTGCTCTGCTCATGACTGCAAGGAACTGCAGAGAACTTTGGAGAGCAGAGAACATCAGAGAAACAAGCCTCCCCACCATGGACTCTTCCTACAGTTCCCCTGTCTCGCAAAAGCAGGACATGTACTCAAAGATCCTCACAACCTAGACATCCTTGCTGCAAACCTGCTCCCCCATCGGGGAAGAGATTCAAATGCCTCAAAGGGCGTACCACCAGGCTCAAGGACGGCTTTCTGTCTGCGGTTGTAAGCCAAATGAATGATAACATGGACTCGACCTCACAGTGTAACTTGACGTGACCCTGCACCATATGTCTATCTGCACTGCACTTTCTCTACAGCCATAATGCTTTGTTACAGTTATTGTTTTGTCATATATCAGCTCAATGTACTGTAGTAATGTATCGATCTGTGTGGAAGGTAGGTCAGGCAAGATTTTCACTGTACGTGATGATAATAAACAAATTCCCTATTTTAATCATGTGGAAATATTAGACAGACTGAGCTGCTTTGGAGCCACAGAAGGAAACTTAACTGTTGTAATTTCTGAAGAATGCAAATAAATGGAAAAGGCTTCAATCTCGCATTACGATCTGCGGTGACTGGGATCAGGTGACCGGTGGTGGGTCTCCCATATCAATATCAGAATCAGGTTTAATAGCACCGGCATATATCATGAAATTCATTGTCTCTGCAGCAGCAATAGAACCTAATTCATAACAATAGATTTTAACAATTGTGATTTAAAATAAGAACATACATATTAAATAGTTAAATTATGTAAGTAGTACAACATAAAAATAAACTATTTTAATTGTGTGGAAGTATTTGACTGACTGAGTTGTTGCTTTGGAAATTCTGGAGTGAAGCTTAACTAAACTGCACACATTTCTGAGAAGCTCAGATAAATAGAAAAGGCTAAATTCTCACATAAATGGGTCATACACCCAGAAACATTGGCTGCACTTCAGCAGGTAAAAACAGTGGAATGAAACATGCTGAAAATATTGCAGACAAAAACATATTGTCCACCCACAACGAGAGGACGTGACAGATCCAGATCTCACTGCCTTGTCTGAACAGGCAAAAGATGAAGCTACACGGACACGTAGAGCAGTGACCGGAAGATGCTGCAGATCTGCGGGGAAAATGTGAACAGGAAACGGGATCAGGTAACGGGTGGAGGGTCTCCCACCTGAACCGGTGACTCTGGTCCTCGCCCATCACACGCTGCCCAACCCATCCGCTGCATTTCCCATATTATTCCATATTTACACTAGATACGTATTTAGTTTTTCACTCCATATCTTCCCCGTCCCTTTCCATCCACCTCCAGGTCACAGAGTCACGGGCTCGATTCCCATCCCGGTCCGACACACAATTCAGATGCAAACTGGAAATGTGCAGGTTTCATTTAAATCAGTCTTATGTTCATAAACACTAATTTCCATTCACATTCCTCCGGCCTCACTGGACAGTAACACTGAAACAGCAGATGGTGGCCATTCACCCCCTCTAACCATCAACAAGATGGCGGCTGCTCTCCCATCTCAGTCACGTGTTTCTGCCCGATCCTCATTTCTTCGATCCCTCCGGTCTCCACACATCTGCTGGCCTCTGTTTTATGTCAGGACGATCACTGGGTCTTCACCACCCTCTGTGGTGGGAATTTACAGACATTCACCACCCTCGGAGTGGAGACATTTCCCCTCATCTCAGTCCCGGACAGTCCACCCCCTTTTTCAGAGACTGGGATCCCTGGTTCAACCGGTAATGATGTTGTGCATTTCAATGTGTTCAACTCTCAGTCCTCGATTCTCTAAATGAAAGTGTTAGCGCATTTGATCTTTCTTCATATGATGACCCCACCACTCCAGGGTTCAGTCTGGTGAATCTTCATTGCACTCTCTATAACAAATACTCTCTAACCTCTCTGTTAACCCTCTATGGAATTAATTTCCATCTTCTGCAGCCCCGTGTTGCCCCAACCACTCACCTCCCACCCCTGTCACTATTTCCACCTTCCCACCTCCCCCTCACCTGGACCCACCTCTCACTCCCCAGCTCTTGCCCCATCCCCACCCCTCACCTCTTTTCTCGGACTATTTCCCGTCCACTCTCAGTCCAGAGGGAGGGTCTCGGCCCGAAATGTTGACGGTCCATTTCCCTCCACAGATGCTGCCCGACCCACTGAGTTCCTCCGGCAGTTTGTTCTTTGGTCTGTATAACCCGTGTTAGTGTGGGGAGCGGGATTTTACACCATATTCCCGGTACAATCTCAACAAAACACAAATAATTGTCACTTTGCCCGGACCATCGGCCCCGCTTGCAGGGCAACAGTCTGCCGGTGTTTGCCCCCAATGTGGTGAATCGCCACCACCGTGGGCTCAGACATTTCCACAGATGAGCCCCTCCTGTCCCCACCGGGACAAACATCCTGTCCGCCCCCTCTCTCACCGTCTTCATCCTCTCCCTCCCCGGGGAACCGGCATCAAACCGACGGGCCGAGCGGTCTTCTCCTACCTCTCAGCGATACATCAGACTCCGGCCGCAGGAGACGCTTCACAAACGCCCCAACTTCCCTCGGAGAGAAATGGAAATAAATCAGAAAGCGGACATTTACTTTGGGATTTGTTCCGCTTTGACGGGCAGTTCGCACTGCAGCAGAGACGGGGTAACGCCCTCTCGGCTGGTCCGCCTCCACTATTGGTTGTAACCAGTGATTGACATCGCTTCGCACCAATGGGAATAGCGCAGCTCTGCAATCAGTCCAATTCCTCTGTTGACTGTTCGGGGGGTGGGGCGTAGCTCGAGCTCAGTTGCCGTTAAACCGAAAAAGCTCGAGCACAGCAGCGCGTGTGTGACGTAAGGCACCGTGCTCGTGACAGCAGATGCAGATACGGGGAGACCATGGGTGACGTCAGGCGTGTGGGGGGAGGGGGGCTGCTGTGTGACGTCACGTGAGGGGAGCGCTTCAGTTTTAAAACACCTTTTGTTGGGTCCGATCTGGAACAACAAAATTAAATTCGGGTTTCATCGGGACCGGATCCGGTGTTGTGAGATGTGTCCGGCTGTGCCGTGTTGTTGGTGGAGTGGGCAGCGGGGTGTTTGTCTCCGGGCTCTCCTCAGCCCCGGTTTTCACTTTGCGACCGAGCCCGGGCCGTGGATCAATTCCTTGTGGTTCTGCAGGGGGTTTGGGGCGAAGGGACAGTCTGTCTGTCTGTCTGTCTGTCTGTGTGGGTCGGGGTTATGAGTGGGTCCCGGGACAAATTAACTTGTAAACACCGGACCATCTGGTGAATTGGATCAGACAGCTTCGCTCGCCTGTCCTTTCAGGAAACAACAATTCTCTCTTCATATTAATGACTGTCTAAACTTGCTGTGAACAAGATTCTGTGTTACAAGATTGTGAGTTACAGAGTCTAGGACAGCTGTCACCGTCATGGGCTGCGAGTGCAGACAGGGATTGGGGTCACTGAGCTGTGCATCAGAGAAGGACACGGGTTTGTACAGCCTCCTGTGGGGTAGAAATGTCCACACGGTGAATTCGGATCTGCTGGCACATCGGGAGTCTGAAAGGGAAAGGGAATAGGGAAGGGGCTGAGCAGAGAGTTTTAACAGGGGAACCTGTTCAGGGGTGGAGGGGTACAGGAGCTGTCTGATAGATCGTTTTAATTGTTTTTTATAATCTCACAGATGGTGACTGAGGAAGAAGCTTGTTGACGGAGGATACCCGGAGGCGAGCAGCTCAGACACCAAGTGAAGAGTAAACCTGCAACCTCGTGGACAGTGAGGAAATGGTCGGTGGAGGCTTATGAGGCGCTCCAGGGTCGTTTTGAGGTGACAGACTGGCAGGCACTCTGTGAGCCACATGGAGAGGATATTGATGGGTTCACAGAGTGCATCACTGATTTCATCAACTTCTGTGTGGACTGCAATGTTCCGACAAGAACTGTCCTTTGTTATTCAAATAACAACCATGTGTAACAAAGGACATTAAGGACATCCTGAACGCTAAAAAGAGGGCGTTTAGAGATGGAAATAGGGAGGAGCTGAGGGCAATACAGAGGGACCTGAAAGCCAGGATCAGGGAGGCTAAAGACAGGTACAGGAGGAAGCTTGAGTGGAAACTCCAGCAGAACAACATGAGAGAGGTCTGGAAGGGGATGAGGACCATCACTGGGTTTTGGCAAACTAACAACAGAGGAGCTGAAGGCAGTGGGGACAGGGCCAATGAACTTAACCTGTTCTTTAACATTTGACATTGTGACCCCTGCCCATCCCCCACATGAGCCATCTGTTCTCGGCTCCCAACCAACACATATTCCACTCTCCCCTCCTACCCCTCCTCACAGTCCCCCACCCTGCTGTCATGACCATACCCCTCCCCCACACAAAACCACCACAGTGGCCTTCACGACTGAACAGGTGAGAAGACAGCTGAAACGTCTCAACCCAAGCAAGGCTGCAGGACCCGATGGTGTCAGCTCCAGGGTGCTCAAAGCCTGTACCCCTCAGCTATGTGGAGTACTTTGCCATGTATTCAACATGAGCCTGAGGCTCCAGAGGGTTCCTGTACTGTCGAAGACGTCCTTCCTCGTTCCTGTGCCAAAGATGCCATGCCCCAGCGGCCTCAATGACTACAGACCGGTGGCATTGACCTCCCACATCATGAAGACCCTGGAGAGACATGTTCTGGAGCTCTTCCGGCCTATGGTCAGGCCACACTTAGATCCCCTCCAGTTCGCCTACCAGCCCCGACTAGGAGTTGAGGATGCCATCGTCTACCTGCTGATCCATGTCTATGCCCACCTGGACAAGCCAGCGAGCACTGTGAGGGTCATGTTTTTTGACTTCTCCAGTGCGTTCAACACCATCTGCCCTGCTCTGTTGGGGAAGAAGCTGACAGCGATGCAGGTGGATGCTTCCCTGGTATCATGGATTCTTGATTACCTGACTGGCAGACCACAGTACGTGTGCTTGCAACACTGTGAGTCCGACAGAGTGATCAGCAGTACTAGGGCTCCACAGGGGACTGTCTTGTCTCCCTTTCTCTTCACCATTTACACCTTGGACTTCAACTACTGCACAGTCTTGTCATCTTCAGAAGTTTTCGGATGACTCTGCCATAGTTGGATGCATCAGCAAGGGAGATAAGGTTGAGTACCGAGCTACAGTAGGAAACTTTGTCACATGGTGTGAGCAGAATTATCTGCAGCTTAATGTGAAAAAGACTAAGGAGCTGGTGGTAGACCTGAGGAGAGCTAAGGTACCGGTGACCCCTGTTTCCATCCAGGGGGTCAGTGTGAACATGGTGGAGGATTTCAAATACCTGGGAATACGAATTGACAATAAACTGGACTGGTCAAAGAACACTGAGGCTGTCTACAAGAAGGGTCAGAGCCGTCTCTATTTCCTGAGGAGACTGAGGTCCTTTAACATCTGCTGGACGATACTGAGGATGTTCTACAAGTCTGTGGTGGCCAGTGCTATCATGTTTGCTGTTGTGTGCTGGGGCAGCAGGCTGAGGGTGGCAGACAACAACAGAATCAACAAACTCATTTGTAAGGCCAGTGATGTTGTAGGGATGGATCTGGACTCTCTCATGGTGGTGTCTGAAAAGAGGATGCTGTCCAAGTTGCATGCCATCTTGGTTAATGTCTCCCATCCACTACATAATGTACTGGGTGGGCACAGGAGTACATTCAGCCAGAGACTCATTCCACCGAGATGCAACACAGAGCATCACAGGAAGTCATTCCTGCCTGTGGCCATCAAACTTTACAACTCCTCCCTTGGAGAGTCAGACACCCTGAGCCGATAGGCTGGTCCTGGACTTATTTCATAATTTACTCGCATAATTTACATATTACTGTTTAACTATTTATGGTTCTATTACTACTTATTATTTATGGTGCAACTGTAACGAAAACCAATTTCCCCCGGGATCAATAAAGTATGACTATGACAATGACTATGAATCAGGAATTGAATTGAATTGACTTTATTTCTTACATCCATCAGGAGTAAAAATCTTTACATTAGGACTCCATCTAAATGTGCAACGTGCAATCATAGTAATTTATAATAGTTTATAATAAATAAAACAGACAATGTAATATAGATTACACTCAAATCAGTGTGAGTTCATCAGTCTGACGGCCTGGTGGAAGAAGCTGTCCCGGAGCCTGTTGGTCCTGGCTTTTATGTTGCGGTACCGCTTCCCGGATGGTATCAGGAGAGTGACAGTGATGTGATTTCCTGTGTCACGGGTACAGACAGTCGTCTCAAGTGAGGAGTTTGTGTGGAGATGCAGCTTCTCTGGAGGTGGAGGAAGAAGAACACACCAACAGGTGGAACCAGCTGTGGGAAGACATGGTTTGTCAGGTCTGAACATGAGCTGAATGTACCACAACCTTCAGACTGAATCAGAAAACCATTCTGAGGGTATTTGAAATGTCAGAATCAGGGGAGATGTGATCACATGTGCAGAGGGCAGGGGTTGTGTCTCCATCAGACCCTCAGTGAGATGGTTCAAGTTACAATGTACAGGGATGAAAGCACAGTGTTTGGGGCCGGATTTAATCACTGATTCTTACACAGTGACAGGGTTAGTTTTGCTGTAAGGAAGCAACATTAATGGAAGACGCAGGGACTTCATCAATTGCCAGTTGTTTAGCAGAAGTGACCAATTTGTATGTTACCTCGACAGAAACAGATTTTCACAGTGGTGACAAAAGGGTTCAGTCTGGTTTATTTCAGGTTGGAAAGGGGTGAGAGGTTTTGAAATCAATGCCTTGCGGTGCCACCATCGTTAATTTGTCATGTCCGGAGTGGTGGATCACACAGCACGGAAACAGGCCTTTGGCCAGCCATACCTGTTCTGACCATCCACTCACTGTCTACACTGGTCCCATTTATCAGCACTCGGTTCATAGCCGACTGTATCTCGACAGTTTCAATGCTCACCCACTTCGTAATGTTGTGAAGGGACCTGTCTCCACCACCACCTCGGGCAGTGTGTTCCAGATTTCAGCTACTCTCTGAGTGAAAAATCTCCTCTTCAGATCCCTCTAAACCTCTTCGTCCTCTGTTTAAATCTATGCCCTCTGATCAGTGACACCTCTGTCCCAGGATCGTGGCCGACATGGGCATCAGTGAGGCCTTTGACAAGGTTCAGCATGGTAAGTTGCTGTGGAAAGTCAGATCAGATGGGATCCAGGGAGAGCTGGCTAACTGGATGCACAGTTGTCTTGATGGTAGGAAGCAGAGAGTGATGGTGGGAGGCTGTTTATTGGACTCAAGGCCCGGCCCAGTGGGGTTCCCCAGGGTTACAACCATTGCTCTTGTTATTTATTGATATTTAATTATATTTGCAGTTACACAGTTTGTTGAATTATATGCTCTACTTGATCTTTCATTGATCCCGTTGCTATTCTATAGATTTGCTAAGTGTTCCTGTAGAAAAAAAGAATCTCACGGTTATATGTGGTGACATATATGTACTTTAATGAAGGCTATGGTGCAGGTAGTTGGAAATAGGCAGTAAAAACAAAAGCAGGTCAGCATTGACTAGAAGGGCTGAAGGGCCTGCTTCAGTGCTGCTGGATTCTGTGACTCCAATAATATTCTGATTTGTAATTTCCACAGTCAGTGCTTTGCTACTAAACACTGAACCCAGAAATTTACCCAAACGAGAATTGAAAGTCTCTTAGCTGGTGACAAAAAGCATTTACAAGCTGTGATACTTGCCAAAGGGGGTGTTACTAAGTACTGACTATGCAGGGTGCCCAAACTTTTACTTTGGGCCCTTTTCCTTTTTTGCTATTTTGAAACTGTAAAAGATGGAAATAAAAATGTAATCTTGTTTAAAATATTCAAGAAATGTGCCATCTTTATCTATATGCCTTTTGGAAATCAGGTCATCTTTTACTCGCTTAACTATTCACAGTAACAGAAATTTAACCAGGGGTGCCCAAACATTTGCATGCCACTGTATATATCCTGTGCCTTCCGAATTGCTTCCAGAAATTCCAGCCATTGCTGCTCTGTTTTCATCCTTGCCTGTGTTCTTTTCAAATCAATTTTGACCAATTTTTCTCTCATGCCTCTCTAATTCTCTTTATTCCACATCTGACTTTAGCTTCTCCTTCTCCAATGTCAGGGTGAATTTGATCGTATTAAGATCACTTGCCCTTGAGGGTTCTTTGAACTTAAGTGACCTAATTAATTCTGGATCATTACAACACCCAATCCAGAATAGCTGATCCCCAAGTGGGCTCAATCACGAGCTGCTCTAAAAAAACAACTTGTAGGCATTCTAGGAATTCCTCCTCTTGAGGCCAACACCATCCTAATTTTCCTAATCACTTGCATGACAATCCCCCATGACTATTGTAACATTGCCCTTTTGTCACGCACTTTCTATCTCCCATTGTAATTTGTGGACCACATACTTACTACTGTTTGGGGGTCTCTATACAAGTCCCATCAGGGATTTTTTTTTGACATTTGCTGTTCCTTAATTCTACCCACAGATTCTACACCCTCCAACCCTATGCCATCTCTTTCTAAAGATTTTATTTAATATTTTACCAACAGATCCACACAACCTCACTACCAGCTTGTTCTTGGCTTGTTCTTTCAAGAAACATACAAGTATCTGGGAAACAAGAGGACCTGCAGATGGTAGAAATCTAGGGAACTACGCACACAGTGCTGGAGGAGCTCAGCATGTCAGGTAGCATCTATGAGTGGGAATCTAAGACCCTTCATCAGGACTCCTGATATCCATGTATCTGGAATATCAACAAGCAAAGAAAATAGAAAGTCGTGCAAAGTAGGGAGAACCTTTGACAAAATTTAGTTCAAGGCTTAAAAAAAAACCTGCCAAACAGCTCAATAGTTAACAAGTACAACAAAGACAATAAACACTTTCATCAATACCAACACTGATTTTTTAAAATAAAAATATCTTGGTCCCATTTCAATCAGTAAAATTTAAAGATAAATAAGAACTGAAATGATAACCTTAGAAACGACTATTTACGCTCAAACCCACTTAGATTAACACTACCTTGGACAGAAGGAAGAAGAGAAATAACACACATGAAAAAAATATCACACAAAGGTCAGATAAAACTTCTAAGTATATATTTTCAACAAAAATGAACAGAATTCAGCACTCCAGGTGTGTGTATGCAATCGTGATAAGAAATACAGACCAGAAAACTTAAATGAGAGGCCAACTCAAAGAAATGAATCATCACTATGGAAGAAAACATTAACCAGTGGAATGAGTATGACCCTCCATGGGAGACATCCCAATGATCTGAGCAGACAAGATAGTGACAAGGAAGCATCGAGCACCTGACTGAGAGTTGGAGGATTCTTCCCAGAAACAGAGGGGTTCTTTGCAGAAATACAGGACAAGGTGATTAACAAAAGGAAAAAAAATTGAAAGTACATGAAATACACACAAACACGGCGGGAGGAGAAGATGGTGGCGCGCCGGCGTGTGCGCAGCCCTCTAGTGAAAAATGATGTTGTATCTGTTAAATAGGGGCCGTGGACAACTCTGATTTGATGGAGAATGAACGTGAAAGCACAGAGGAACATCTGGAGAAATTTATGAAATGCCCGTTTGCTGCTGTCATTACTGTGTGGTCAGGGATCTTTCGGAGGGTAGGCCTCAAAATCCCTGGCCTTGCCTGCTTTTGGCGACCGAGAAGGAGGTCAAATCGTTCGGACAGAGATGGCGCTCAGTACTCGGTGTCAGAGAGCTGATCAGAGCTCAAAGTTTTCGCATGACTCAGAGTCAGATTGTGGTTGGCATGGCAGGGAGAGTTTTTCTTCCTTCTCCCGTCTGCGTGAGATGTGGGACATTTGAGAAACTTTGAACTTTACTATGCTCACGGACTTCTTCATCAAGTTATGGTATTCTTACACTGTTTGTAACTATATGTTATAATTATGTGGTTTTGTCAGTTTTTTCAGTCTTGGTTTGTCCTGCGTTTTGTGATATCACACCGGAGGAAATAATGTATCATTTCTTAATGCATGCATTACTAAATGACAATAAAAGAGGACTACGTGTCTTCATAATCATATAATAACAAGGCAGTAAGTGCGGAAAATGATAAGAAAAACCAGACACAATCCAACACATTCCAGGATCCTGCTGCAGTTTAAGTCAATCTGATTACTAACAAAGGTACAATCAAGTGGCAAGTATCATTCACCAAAATCTTGATTTAAAATACAGACTCACAAAGGCCCTCCATCACTTCATAAAGCCATCAGATTTCAAGCCTGATCCAATTCAGAGCCAAAATATTACAAATTATATGATAACCAATACATTATTTCAGATAGGACAATCCATAATAACCATCCGGATATAATATTACAGGATAAACAAGCAGAAACAGCTCTCTCAATAGATAAAACCATTCTCCACACACATGTTCCTCGACCAGTGGAGCACCTCACCACAGGCATTGTTTGTGTCATCAGTCAGACAACCGAAAGATTTTCTCTCTCAATCAGCTTCCAAATGTTGTTACTCTGTCATTCGTTGCCACTCCCCGCTGCTGATTCCCTTCTCCTCATCATACATTCTTAACCTGTCCATCGTCCAGATCCCCAAACTCTGCCCTGTGCAGACCTGCCTCTGGTTTCTGACCCTGCTTCGTTGAACTAATGGTTTCCCATTCTGCTTTCAGTCTTTAGAGGACAGTGGTGTTTTCTAACAACCCTATACAAGCAGGGAAAATGACCCATAATGTGAAAATGAGTCGTCATTACGGAGGTTAATGACCAATGTCATTCTTCCTCAGCCCAGAGATTTCAGGGGGCAGAACATCTCAGACAGAATTGCAGTCAGCTTGACTTCTTCAGTCTGCAGAAAATTCAAGGGAAACCTCTTCACCCACAGAGTGGTGACTGTTTGGAACCCATAAGCACAGGGAGAGCGAGAGATGAACAACAGGGCAGGATTTCAAAGGACTGTCGTGGAACTGAATCACTGGCAGGGTCCAGCCGGCCTGAGTCGATTCTCTACTGTACACATGGTGTTATAAATTCACTAGGTACCGGAGACAGAGTTTAACATAAACTGATTTATTTATCTCAGATCCAGAATATTAAACTCCAGCCCCATTAAAGGTGAATATGCAGCAGAAGAAACTCCTCCCATGCCCAGTGACCAGGGTGCAGAACTGGGTGTGGTGAGCAGCAGCAATAATTGCAGAGTTCAGCACCGACAGTCACTCTCGAAATTGCATTCAGCAATGGTGATGGACAAATATCCAGCAAGCAGCTTATTGAAACTTTCTCCCCAGTGTGAACCCGGTAGTGTGTCACAAGTGTAATACGCTGTAAGGTTTCACTGCTCATGTAACGGCCTCTGTGCAGTGTTTCACTGCTGAGGTAATGGTTTCTCTGTAGCAGCAATGTTTAGTTCACAACCAGAGATAACAGGGTTTTGTTGTGCGGGGCTATCCAATAAGAGAAATGTTCTTCCTTGTGAGTCTGGAAGAAAGATTTCATGGTCTTTTGCTGGGGAGAGATGAGAAGACGTGAATGGAGAGAGTGGGCCCATTTTCTTTTTTTTTTTGTTTTCTTTACTAACCCTACAGTCAAAGTAAGAATTTTAAATCTCATTCCTTTAATCACATATTGTGTACTGTTTGTTATTTTGGGGTACTGATTTGTAACAGGGGACACATCACGCAGCATTCATCCAAATGAGATTTCTTAACTTGTCTGGGCTGGGAGGCTATCACCCCCTATATTAAGCTGCTAGCCGAAGCCAGAGTTACATAAAGTTAGATTACTGAGTGAATCGCTTCCCACATTCACAGCAGGTGAACAGCCTCTCCCCAGTGTGAACTCAATGATGTACATTTGATTGATTTGGCTGACAGAATCCCTCCCCAAAGATTGAGCAGGTGATCGGCCTCTACCCAGTGTGAACTCGCTGGTGTCTCTGTAGTTGGGATGACCAAGTGAATGCCTTCCCACACACGGAGCAGGTGAATGGCCTCTCCCTTGTGTGAACTCGCTGGTGGCTCAGTAGTTGACAAAACCGAGGGAATCCCTTCCCACATACTGAGCAGATGAACGACCGCCCCCCAGTGTGAAGTAACCGGTGTTCTTGAAGGTGGGATGACTGATAGAATCCTTTCCCACAGTCTGAACAGGTGAACGGCCTCTCCCCAGTGTGAACTCGCTGATGTACCTTCAGATGAGACGAGAAAGTGAATCCCTTCCCACAGACTGAGCAGGTGAACGGCCATTTCCCAGTGTGGTCTGACTGGTGTCTCAGTAGCTGAGATGACTCAGTGAATCCCTTCCCGCACTCTGAACAGGTGAATGGCCTCTCCCCAGTGTGAACTCTCTGATGTACCTTCAGTTTAGATGACTGAGTGAATGCCTTCCCACAGTCTGAGCAGGTGAATGGCCTCTCCCCAGTGTGAACTCGCTGATGTAACTTCAGTTTAGATGACTGAGTGAATCCTTTCCCACAGTCTGAGCAGGTGAACGGCTTCTCCCCAGGGTGAACTGACTTGTGTGCCATTAGGGTGGATGACTGAGTGAATCCCTTCCCGCACTCTGAGCAGGTGAACGGCGTCTCTCCAGTGTGAACTCGCTGACGTACCTTCAGTTGAAATGACCAACTGAATCCATTCCCTCTGTCTGAGCAATGTGTAAAATGACGAGCATGCCAGTCAGTCAGATGATCAAGTGAATCCTTTGCTCCACTTCTTAAATATCTGGACAGAGACAGCAAAACTGGCGTGTTGTGCTCGAGATTGCTGTAGACAAATTCCTTGTTGTGTTTAACCTGTAAAAAAGATTTACAAAATACATGAGTGGGTGAAGGGCAACATTTCAGATGAGATCACTTGAGTTGTCAGGGTGTGATCTGACATCAAACTGTTACAGTGAGGGTCAACCCAAGTTGGAGAGAGAAATCATCTTCTAACTGGGCACAGTGCTGGTATCTGGAATGACCATCAAACTCTCTGGTGCTCTTCCTGTCTCCATAAGAATGGGGCATTTCTGCCATCTTCAATCTGTGACCTGCCTCAGTTTGGCTCTCTCCATTGGTATTATTCCCTGTCCCAACTGAGCTGCATGGGTGCCTGGCCCCACAGGAACTGAAACACTCAAATGCAAAATAGCCAGCAGTGTATTCCACGCGCCCACCACTCTCTGGGTAATAAAACTTACCCCTGACATCTATTTCCAAGCACCTTAAAGTTATGCCCCCTCATGTTAGCCATTTCAGCCCTGGGATAGAAACCTCTGGCTATCCAAACGATCAATGCCCCTCATCATCTTATACATCTAAAAAAGGTTCTAACCATAAACAAGGAAACTATACATTGCTTTGAGGATTTGTTAGAAGTATACAAAATTATGAGGGTATAGATAGGGTAAATGCAAACAGCTTTTTCCACTGAAGTTGGGTGGGATGACAACCGGAGGTCATGGGTAAGTGGGGAAGGTGAAACTTTAATGGGAACATTTGGAAAAGCTCTTTACTGAAATGGTAGTGAGAGTGTGGAATGAGATGTCAGCACAAGTGGTGAATATGAGCTCGGTTTCATCATTTCAAATACATTTGGATGGGAGCCTGGATGGTAGGGGGACGGAGGGTGATGGTCCCAGTGCAGGTAATTGCATTAGACAACTTAAATGTTTTTTTGGCATTGACTAGATGGGCCAAATAGCCTGTTTCCATACTGAACTTCTCCATGTTTCTATGACAGAGAAGCTGGCCAAACTTGTTTGGAAGGGAAAAGGTAGGAGTGACAATGGAGCAGCAGTGGCTGGAGTTTCTGGGAGCAATTTGGGAACTGAGTGATCGATACATCCCAAAGAAGTGAAAGCATTAGGAAGGCAGGAGAACACAACCGTGGCTGAAATGAGAAGCCAAAGCCAACATAAAAGCCAAAGAGAGGGCAAAAAATAGAGCAAAATCCATTGAGAAGCTTTCAGAAACCAACAGCAGACAACTAAAAAAAACGTCAGATGAGCTCAGGGGGTGGAATTATGATATTGTAGTCATTAATGAGTCTTGGTAGCACCCAACAGTCTGAGGCATTTAGAGGAACAAAATATCTGGGGTCTCAAGATCACTTGAAAACCAAGGTACCTTTCAACTTTTATCTTGGCAGCCACATACAAACTCCACACACTCAAAATTTCACTTCTGAAGGCCTCCCACTTACTAAGTACTCCTTTGCCAGAAAACAGCCTGTCCCAAACCACACTTGTCAGATCCTTTCTGATACCATCAAAATTGACCTTTCTCCAATTTAGAATCTCAACCCGTGGTCCAGAGCTCTCTTTTCCATTTTTACGTCGAATTATGATCACTAATTTCTGTCACCAGCCCTGGATCATTTCCTAAAAGCTTATTGCACACTTCTACGTCGGGAATTCTACATACTGATTAAGGGCACATTTGACAAACTCTACCCCATCTAGTCCTTTTACTTTATGGGAGTCCCAGTCAATATATGGAATGTTAAAATCAGTTGCTGAATCAACCTTTGATTCTTGGCACGGTCTGCAATCTCCCTATAAATTTGTTCCTCTAAATCCCTCAGACTGTTGGGTGCAACCAAGTCCCAATAATGGCTACAGTATCGTAATTCCCTGTGCTGAGCTCATCTAGCTTTCCTACGATGCTTCTTGCATTGTGATATACACAGCTCAGCACATTCATCGCACCATGCTCAATCATTTGATTGCTGACTCTATCTGAGGTCTGAACAACATCTGACTGGTGTCAAGAAAACAACCTCTCCCTCATTGTCACAAAAACAAAGGAGCTGATTGTGGACAACAGGAGGAATGGAGACAGGCTAACCTCTATTGACATCAAAGGATTTGGGGTTGAGAGGGTGAACAGCTTAAGTTCCTTGGCAGAAACATCACCAAGGATCTCACATGGTCTGTCCATACCGGCTGTGTTGTGAAAAAAAGCACAATAGCAACTCTTTCACTTCAGACGGTTAAAAAAGTTTGGGATGGAGCCCCAAATCCTAAGAACTTTCTACAGGGACACAATTGAGAGCATCCTGACTGGCTGCATCACTGCCTGGTATGGGAACAGTACTTCCCTTAATCGCAGGAACCTGCAGAGAGTGGTGCAAATAGCCCAGCGCATCTGTAGATGTGAACTTCCCACTATTCAGGACACTTACAGTGACAGGTGTGTCGAAAGGGCCCAAAGGATATTGTGGACCCGAATCACCACAACCACAAACTGTTCCTGCTGCTACCATCCAGGAAATGGTATCACAGCAAAAGGACCAACAGGCTCCAGGACATCATCTTCTACCAGGCCATCAGACTGATTAATTCATGCTGATACAATTGCATTTCTGTGTTATATTGACTGTCCTATGTATAAACTATTTATAATAAATTACACATTGCATATTTAGACAGAGACATAACGTAAAGATTTCTACTCCTCATGTATATGAAGGATGTATGTAATAAAGTCAATTCAATTCAATTCACCCTCTCCACTATCTGTTCTGTCATTCTGGCTCCCTTTCCCTCTACAATTTATATTAACTACCTCACGCCCTCTCCCCACACTAGCACTAGCAAGCCTTACCACTGGGATATTAGTCCCCTCTTGTTCTGTAACCCTAACTAACAAATCCCCAATCAGCCCTTTGACTTTCCTCTGCCAGGTAATTCCCCCGCACCCCAACAGTTTCTAAAGTGGTCCACCTCTTTTTGTTGGGGGTGGCCACAAGAGTACTCTGCGATGGCTATTTAACCTCATTCCCCTTCCTGACTCTCACCCAGTTTCCTGTGTCCTGCACCTTGGGTGTAACTCACCTCTTTTCATGTTCATATCTGTCACCCCCTCCAACTCCTGGATGATCCGGAATTCATCCATTTCAAGTTCCAACTCCTTAAAGTGCAGGGTTACAAGCTACAGCTGGATGCACATCTTGTAGGTGAGGGCATCAGGGACACTGGAGGTCTCCCCACCTTCCCACCAATGTCCCTTCTAATTTGCAATGACCAGTGTGCACATAAATCTTTACTGTGCATTTTTCACCCAGTGACAACATGCACACAGTTAATTTTATATAGAGAGGTATTCACTTGAGCAGCTAGTAAATCACTGTTGATAGGAACTCTAATCTCGACTGGGTATGATCGAGTTCATCTGCACTCTCACACAACCTACGTAGCAGGCTTGTAACGGATAATGAATGATTTTCTTACCAGAGCTTTTGCGTATTGTCCATATGTGGTTTGCTTGCTAAATTATGCTTTAAAAAGTCAGATTTCAAAATATCACTCCACTTCTTCCCACTTGCAAATTCTCCAGCAACTTTTGCATCACCGCAATACACACAGGTAATACCAGTTTCTGTATTGTACATAAATATTTCCCCTGAACCCTTCCCCAGATGACTGACAGTGGGACGCTCATTGATGGTAATGCCAATGAATATAAAGGGAGGCGCAGTAGTCTGTCTCATTGGAGTCTGGTACATTTGTGATGTGAAAGCTATTTGTTGTCCAGGACAAAGGTGTTTGATATCATCATCTTCACAGAGTGAATGGGTCAAAACATGTTCCCACGGGCAGAAAGGTTGAGAAGAAGAGGAGGTAGAACAAGCAACACACACAAAATGCTGGAAGAACTCAGCAGGCCAGGCAGCATCTATGGAAAAGAGTACTAATGCAGAATTCCGGCATTTTGTGTGTGTTGCTTGCATTTCCAGCATCTGCAGATTTTCTCTTCTTTGTGATTGGAGGGAGAACGAAGGTGATTTTCTCAACTGCTGATGTAAAAGATTTTGTTCCCTTTCTCCGAGTTCCTAATCCTTGCATTTAGACAGCTGAAGCTCAGCTCTGTCTGAGAGATCCATCGGCTCCCATTCCCTCATCAGCCGGAAGCTCCCCGGGGCCTGTGAACGGATCGTGGGGCTGAGAGAGAGGGAAGAGAGCAGGACTGTCCCGATATTGTGGGCACGGTGTTCGTATCTCAAAGCAAATGCCCCTCAGTCGGTGTTAAAAAGATTCGCCCCGAGATTCTCTCTTACCTGCACCCGACTTTTGCCGAGGCCTTTTGAATATTGCGCGCATGCGCGATATTCGGGACCAGCCACAACCCTGACGCCTGCGCGTTTGATCGGTGCTTCAGCGACAGCGAGAATTGTTACGCAACGCTTTTTGGGTAATCACGGTGCCATTTAAAGTTTCTGCAAGCACATATTCCATGTCCATACACATTTTCTTTTGTGTGTAGAAAACTCAGCAGCTCTTTTAACGCAGAAAGCAACTCCCATAAAATAGTACAATTAATAACAGCAAACTTTCCATGTGTTTAATGCCACAGTAGAACCTTCTTAAAAATGCAGATATAAAATACAAGAGATTCTGCTGTTGCTGGAAATGTAGACACATTCACACAAAATGCTTCAGGAACTCGGCAGATCAGGCAGCAAGTAAGCAGAGGAGTGCACAGTCTAGATATGCTGAAGGGGCTCGGCCTAAATGTTGTCTCCTCTCCACATTTGCTGCCTGATCTGTTGATTTCCACCAGTATTTCGAAGAAATTAACCACCTTTTTTTTTCGATCAACCAGTTTCCAATGTGACAGGATCCTGAATTAACCCTATGAAAAGTATTTCGAAAAGAGAGAGAGAGAGGGGGAGAGAGTTATTTAACACCAACAGCTTGTTTGTAAAAGAGAGAGAGACAAAGACTAACGGTTGGACTGTCGCCTTAAGGCAATGAAAGTAACTTTGGATTTCTACTGAGTTGGAGTTGGAGACAGCACCAAGCAGCTTGTAAGTTGCCATTGTGACCGAAGGCAGCACTATTTAATGGACACCTGATGTTATGATTTTAGGCAGGTTGCTGATACTTTCTTCAAGGATTTTTGCCTGTTTGCATTTCTTTCACAGAGAGAGGAAGGAGGGATTATTTGAACGACAGTTGATGCTCAGCACGGGAAGATAAAATAGATGTCAGATGATAGACCTGAGACACAGGTTCTGGACACTGAATGAGCATTGTTGTGCCCGCATGAAAAGTGGGTTTTGGAGGATTGATCTTTTGCTCTTGCAGTGAAAAGAGGAAAGGGGATGACTGATGGGGAGTTGTCCATGTGTTCACCCTCACCTGGGAGATAGCTCCACCACAGAAAACCAGTCCCCTTTGTTAAATTCACAGTCGGTGACTTTTAAAGGATTTCAAAGGAAAGCGAGAAAATCGACGGCGTCCGCTCACTTGAAGACTCAAATCTCTCCCTCTCTCTCTCTCCGTCATTACTCAACTCAATGCCATGAACTGAAACTGAATTGAACTGAACTTTACTCATCATCGTAAGGCTGTATTTTTTTACCCCTAGACTTAAAGAAGCTGCTTTTTTCATACAGGGTGACTTGGATAGGTTAGGTGAGTGGGCAAATTCATGGCAGATGCAATTTAATGTGGATAAATGTGAGGTTATCCACTTTGGTGGCAAGAATAGGAAAACAGATTATTATCTGAATGGTGGCCGATTAGGAAAAGGGGAGGTGCAACGAGACCTGGGTGTCATTGTACACCAGTCATTGAAAGTGGACATGCAGGTACAGCAGGCGGTGAAAAAGGCAAATGGTATGCTGGCATTCATAGCAAGAGGATTCGAGTACAGGAGCAGGGAAGTACTACTGCAGTTGTACAAGGCCTTGGTGAGACCACACCTGGAGTATTGTGTGCAGTTTTGGTCCCCTAATCTGAGGAAAGACATTCTTGCCATAGAGGGAGTACAAAGAAGGTTGACCAGATTGATTCTTGGGATGGCAGGACTTTCATATAATGAAAGACTGTATCGACTAGGCTTATACCTGCTGGAATTTAGAAGATTGAGGGGGGATCTTATTGAAACGTACAAAATCCGAAAGGGATTGGACAGGCTAGATGTAGGAAGATTGTTCCCGATTTTGAGGAAGTCCAGAACGAGGGGTCATAGTTTGAGGTTAAAGGGGAAGCCTTTTAGGACCAAGATGAGGAAAAACTTCTTCACACAGAGAGTGGTGAATCTGTGGAATTCTCTGCCACAGGAAACAGTTGAGTCCAGTTCATTGGCTATATTTAAGAGGGAGTTAGATATGGCCCTTGTGGCTAAAGGGATCAGGGGGTATGGAGGAAAGGCAGGTACAGGGTTCTGAGTTGGATGATCAGCCATGATCATACTGAATGGCGTGCAGGCTCGAGGGGCCGAATGGCCTACTTCTGCACCTATTTTCTATGTTTTTATGTCTCTATATTTCCATACTTACTGATTTACTTATATATAATCATTGCAAACTTGTTTGATTTATTTACATTTATATTACTGTGTTGCGTAGTTAGCAATAAATATTAATCATTTATAGCAATACTGGACTCCAAAGTGTTTTCCACCTCTGCTGGTTGTTTATCCCATCACGGAGTACGTGACATAAATTGGCGCCTGCATCCGCGATATGAACAAACTGGTCGAGAGGCTGGTTTGAATTGATTGGGGGAAATCCCTTTTGATTTTGCTGTGTGGAAAAAACAGCAGAAATGGATGTTAGTGTTGAGAAGTTTCTGTTGGAACCAACCCCGGAAGTGTTGGATGATGCTACGAGGGCCGTGCTGTTGGGAATTGCTCTAAAGTTAAAACTAAAGGTGACCACTAAAATGAGGAAAGCTCAGATGCAGATGGTAATAGCCCAGCATTATATAGATAAGGGAACGTTTGATGAGGTGGCGTTAGAGTTGTTCGTGGAAGGTGAATCTGCTGAGGATGAGCTTCAGCTTCGGTTGGAAATATTAAGAATGGAGCATGAATTGAAATTAAAACAGTTCAAGAGAGAGGCAGAAAGACAGAGACAGCTCGAGAGGGAGAAATGGCAACGAGAAGATCACGTGGCAGACAAGCAGAGGTGGTTCGAGCTGGAAAGGATAGAGAGGTTGCAGCAAAGAGGTTTAGTGTCGGACATTGATAATGTTTACAGCTCGGAAGGGCTTGTTTTGTGTGAGGACATTACCAGATGCAGAGGCGGTTCGAGCTGGAAAGGATAGAGAGGTTGCTGCAAAGAGGTTTAGTGTCGGACTTTGATAATGTTTACAGCTCAGAAGGGCTTGTTTTGTGTGAGGACATACCCAGATGCAGAGGCGGTTCGAGCTGGAAAGGATAGAGAGGTTGCAGCAAAGAGGTTTAGTGTCGGACGTTGATAATGTTTACAGCTCGGAAGGGCTTGTTTTGTGTGAGGACATACCCAGATGCAGAGGCGGTTCGAGCTGGAAAGGATAGACAGGTTGCAGCGAAGAGGTTTAGTGTCGGACGTTGATAATGTTTACAGCTCGGAAGGGCTTGTTTTGTGTGAGGACATACCCAGATGCAGAGGCGGTTCGAGCTGGAAAGGATAGAGAGGTTGCTGCAAAGAGGTTTAGTGTCGGACGTTGATAATGTTTACAGCTCGGAAGAGCTTGTTTTGTGTGAGGACATACCCAGATGCAGAGGCGGTTTGAGCTGGAAAGGATAGACAGGTTGCAGCAAAGAGGTTTAGTGTCGGACGTTGATAATGTTTACAGCTCAGAAGGGCTTGTTTTGTGTGAGGACATACCCAGATGCAGAGGCGGTTCGAGCTGGAAAGGATAGAGAGGTTGCAGCAAAGAGGTTTAGTGTCGGACGTTGATAATGTTTACAGCTCGGAAGAGCTTGTTTTGTGTGAGGACATACCCAGATGCAGAGGCGGTTCGAGCTGGAAAGGATAGAGAGATTGCAGCAAAGAGGTTTAGTGTCGGACCCTGATAATGTTTACAGCTCGGAAGGGCTTGTTTTGTGTGAGGACATACCCAGATGCAGAGGCGGTTCGAGCTGGAAAGGACAGAGAGGTTGCTGCAAAGAGGTTTAGTGTCGGACGTTGATAATGTTTACAGCTCGGAAGGGCTTGTTTTGTGTGAGGACATACCCAGATGCAGAGGCGGTTCGAGCTGGAAAGGATAGACAGGTTGCAGCGAAGAGGTTTAGTGTCGGACGTTGATAATGTTTACAGCTCGGAAGGGCTTGTTTTGTGTGAGGACATACCCAGATGCAGAGGCGGTTCGAGCTGGAAAGGATAGAGAGGTTGCTGCAAAGAGGTTTAGTGTCGGACGTTGATAATGTTTACAGCTCGGAAGAGCTTGTTTTGTGTGAGGACATACCCAGATGCAGAGGCGGTTTGAGCTGGAAAGGATAGACAGGTTGCAGCAAAGAGGTTTAGTGTCGGACGTTGATAATGTTTACAGCTCAGAAGGGCTTGTTTTGTGTGAGGACATACCCAGATGCAGAGGCGGTTCGAGCTGGAAAGGATAGACAGGTTGCTGCAAAGAGGTTTAGTGTCGGACGTTGATAATGTTTACAGCTCGGAAGGGCTTGTTTTGTGTGAGGACATACCCAGATGCAGAGGCGGTTCGAGCTGGAAAGGATAGAGAGGTTGCAGCAAAGAGGTTTAGTGTCGGACGTTGATAATGCTTACAGCTCGGAAGAGCTTGTTTTGTGTGAGGACATACCCAGATGCAGAGGCGGTTCGAGCTGGAAAGGATAGAGAGATTGCAGCAAAGAGGTTTAGTGTCGGACGTTGATAATGTTTACAGCTCGGAAGGGCTTGTTTTGTGTGAGGACATACCCAGATGCAGAGGCGGTTCGAGCTGGAAAGGACAGAGAGGTTGCTGCAAAGAGGTTTAGTGTCGGACGTTGATAATGTTTACAGCTCGGAAGGGCTTGTTTTGTGTGAGGACATACCCAGATGCAGAGGCGGTTCGAGCTGGAAAGGATAGAGAGGTTGCTGCAAAGAGGTTTAGTGTCGGACCCTGATAATGTTTACAGCTCGGAAGGGCTTGTTTTGTGTGAGGACATACCCAGATGCAGAGGCGGTTCGAGCTGGAAAGGATAGAGAGGTTGCAGCAAAGAGGTTTAGTGTCGGACATTGATAATGTTTACAGCTCAGAAGGGCTTGTTTTGTGTGAGGACATTACCAGATGCAGAGGCGGTTCGAGCTGGAAAGGGTAGACAGATTGCAGCAAAGAGGTTTAGTGTCGGACGTTGATAATGTTTACAGCTCGGAAGGGCTTGTTTTGTGTGAGGACATTACCAGATGCAGAGGCGGTTCGAGCTGGAAAGGATAGAGAGGTTGCTGCAAAGAGGTTTAGTGTCGGACGTTGATAATGTTTACAGCTCGGAAGGGCTTGTTTTGTGTGAGGACATACCCAGATGCAGAGGCGGTTCGAGCTGGAAAGGATAGAGAGGTTGCTGCAAAGAGGTTTAGTGTCGGACGTTGATAATGTTTACAGCTCGGAAGGGCTTGTTTTGTGTGAGGACATACCCAGATGCAGAGGCGGTTCGAGCTGGAAAGGATAGAGAGGTTGCAGCAAAGAGGTTTAGTGTCGGACGTTGAAAATGTTTACAGCTCGGAAGGGCTTGTTTTGTGTGAGGACATACCCAGATGCAGAGGCGGTTCGAGCTGGAAAGGATAGACAGATTGCAGCAAAGAGGTTTAGTGTCGGACGTTGATAATGTTTACAGCTCGGAAGGGCTTGTTTTGTGTGAGGACATACCCAGATGCAGAGGCGGTTCGAGCTGGAAAGGATAGACAGGTTGCAGCAAAGAGGTTTAGTGTCGGACGTTGATAATGTTTACAGCTCGGAAGAGCTTGTTTTGTGTGAGGACAGACCCAGATGCAGAGGTGGTTCGAGCTGGAAAGGATAGACAAATTGCAGCAAAGAGGTTTAGTGTCGGACGTTGATAATGTTTACAGCTCGGAAGGGCTTGTTTTGTGTGAGGACATACCCAGATGCAGAGGCGGTTCGAGCTGGAAAGGATAGAGAGGTTGCAGCAAAGAGGTTTAGTGTCGGACGTTGATAATGTTTACAGCTCGGAAGGGCTTGTTTTGTGTGAGGACATACCCAGATGCAGAGGCGGTTCGAGCTGGAAAGGATAGAGAGGTTGCAGCAAAGAGGTTTAGTGTCGGACGTTGAAAATGTTTACAGCTCGGAAGGGCTTGTTTTGTGTGAGGACATACCCAGATGCAGAGGCGGTTCGAGCTGGAAAGGATAGACAGGTTGCTGCAAAGAGGTTTAGTGTCGGACCCTGATAATGTTTACAGCTCGGAAGGGCTTGTTTTGTGTGAGGACATACCCAGATGCAGAGGCGGTTCGAGCTGGAAAGGATAGACAGGTTGCTGCAAAGAGGTTTAGTGTCGGACGTTGATAATGTTTACAGCTCGGAAGGGCTTGTTTTGTGTGAGGACATACCCAGATGCAGAGGCAGTTCGAGCTGGAAAGGATAGACAGGTTGCTGCAAAGAGGTTTAGTGTCGGACGTTGATAATGTTTACAGCTCGGAAGGGCTTGTTTTGTGTGAGGACATACCCAGATGCAGAGGCGGTTCGAGCTGGAAAGGATAGACAGGTTGCTGCAAAGAGGTTTAGTGTCGGACGTTGATAATGTTTACAGCTCGGAAGGGCTTGTTTTGTGTGAGGACATACCCAGATGCAGAGGCGGTTCGAGCTGGAAAGGATAGAGAGGTTGCAGCAAAGAGGTTTAGTGTCGGACGTTGATAATGTTTACAGCTCGGAAGGGCTTGTTTTGTGTGAGGACATACCCAGATGCAGAGGCGGTTCGAGCTGGAAAGGATAGAGAGGTTGCAGCAAAGAGGTTTAGTGTCGGACGTTGATAATGTTTACAGCTCGGAAGGGCTTGTTTTGTGTGAGGACATACCCAGATGCAGAGGCGGTTCGAGCCGGAAAGGATAGAGAGGTTGCTGCAAAGAGGTTTAGTGTCGGACCCTGATAATGTTTACAGCTCGGAAGGGCTTGTTTTGTGTGAGGACATACCCAGATGCAGAGGCGGTTCGAGCTGGAAAGGATAGACTGGTTGCAGCAAAGAGGTTTAGTGTCGGACGTTGATAATGTTTACAGCTCAGAAGGGCTTGTTTTGTGTGAGGACATACCCAGATGCAGAGGCGGTTCGAGCTGGAAAGGATAGACAGGTTGCAGCAAAGAGGTTTAGTGTCGGACGTTGATAATGTTTACAGCTCGGAAGGGCTTGTTTTGTGTGAGGACATACCCAGATGCAGAGGCGGTTCGAGCTGGAAAGGATAGACAGATTGCAGCAAAGAGGTTTAGTGTCGGACGTTGATAATGTTTACAGCTCGGAAGGGCTTGTTTTGTGTGAGGACATACCCAGATGCAGAGGCGGTTCGAGCTGGAAAGGATAGACAGGTTGCAGCAAAGAGGTTTAGTGTCGGACGTTGATAATGTTTACAGCTCGGAAGGGCTTGTTTTGTGTGAGGACATACCCAGATGCAGAGGCGGTTCGAGCTGGAAAGGATAGAGAGGTTGCTGCAAAGAGGTTTAGTGTCGGACGTTGATAATGTTTACAGCTCGGAAGGGCTTGTTTTGTGTGAGGACATACCCAGATGCAGAGGCGGTTCGAGCTGGAAAGGATAGACAGGTTGCTGCAAAGAGGTTTAGTGTCGGACGTTGATAATGTTTACAGCTCGGAAGGGCTTGTTTTGTGTGAGGACATACCCAGATGCAGAGGCGGTTCGAGCTGGAAAGGATAGACAGGTTGCAGCAAAGAGGTTTAGTGTCGGACGTTGATAATGTTTACAGCTCGGAAGGGCTTGTTTTGTGTGAGGACATACCCAGATGCAGAGGCGGTTCGAGCTGGAAAGGATAGACAGGTTGCAGCAAAGAGGTTTAGTGTCGGACCCTGATAATGTTTACAGCTCGGAAGGGCTTGTTTTGTGTGAGGACATACCCAGATGCAGAGGCGGTTCGAGCTGGAAAGGATAGACAGATTGCTGCAAAGAGGTTTAGTGTCGGACGTTGATAATGTTTACAGCTCGGAAGGGCTTGTTTTGTGTGAGGACATACCCAGATGCAGAGGCGGTTCGAGCTGGAAAGGATAGAGAGGTTGCTGCAAAGAGGTTTAGTGTCGGACGTTGATAATGTTTACAGCTCGGAAGGGCTTGTTTTGTGTGAGGACATTACCAGATGCAGAGGCGGTTCGAGCTGGAAAGGATAGACAGGTTGCTGCAAAGAGGTTTAGTGTCGGACGTTGATAATGTTTACAGCTCGGAAGGGCTTGTTTTGTGTGAGGACATACCCAGATGCAGAGGCGGTTCGACCTGGAAAGGATAGACAGATTGCAGAAAAGAGGTTTAGTGTCGGACGTTGATAATGTTTACAGCTCGGAAGGGCTTGTTTTGTGTGAGGACATACCCAGATGCAGAGGCGGTTCGAGCTGGAAAGGATAGAGAGGTTGCTGCAAAGAGGTTTAGTGTCGGACGTTGATAATGTTTACAGCTCGGAAGAGCTTGTTTTGTGTGAGGACATACCCAGATGCAGAGGCGGTTCGAGCTGGAAAGGATAGAGAGGTTGCAGCAAAGAGGTTTAGTGTCGGACGTTGATAATGTTTACAGCTCGGAAGGGCTTGTTTTGTGTGAGGACATTACCAGATGCAGAGGCGGTTCGAGCTGGAAAGGATAGAGAGGTTGCTGCAAAGAGGTTTAGTGTCGGACGTTGATAATGTTTACAGCTCGGAAGGGCTTGTTTTGTGTGAGGACATACCCAGATGCAGAGGCGGTTCGAGCTGGAAAGGATAGACAGGTTGCAGCAAAGAGGTTTAGTGTCGGACGTTGATAATGTTTACAGCTCGGAAGGGCTTGTTTTGTGTGAGGACATTACCAGATGCAGAGGCGGTTCGAGCTGGAAAGGATAGACAGATTGCAGCAAAGAGGTTTAGTGTCGGACGTTGATAATGTTTACAGCTCGGAAGGGCTTGTTTTGTGTGAGGACATACCCAGATGCAGAGGCGGTTCGAGCTGGAAAGGATAGACAGGTTGCAGCAAAGAGGTTTAGTGTCGGACCCCGATAATGTTTACAGCTCGGAAGGGCTTGTTTTGTGTGAGGACATACCCAGATGCAGAGGCGGTTCGAGCTGGAAAGGATAGAGAGGTTGCTGCAAAGAGGTTTCGTGTCGGACGTTGATAATGTTTACAGCTCGGAAGGGCTTGTTTTGTGTGAGGACATACCCAGATGCAGAGGCGGTTCGAGCTGGAAAGGATAGAGAGGTTGCTGCAAAGAGGTTTAGTGTCGGACGTTGATAATGTTTACAGCTCGGAAGGGCTTGTTTTGTGTGAGGACATACCCAGATGCAGAGGCGGTTCGAGCTGGAAAGGATAGACAGATTGCAGCAAAGAGGTTTAGTGTCGGACGTTGATAATGTTTACAGCTCGGAAGGGCTTGTTTTGTGTGAGGACATACCCAGATGCAGAGGCGGTTCGAGCTGGAAAGGATAGAGAGGTTGCAGCAAAGAGGTTTAGTGTCGGACCCCGATAATGTTTACAGCTCGGAAGGGCTTGTTTTGTGTGAGGACATACCCAGATGCAGAGGCGGTTCGAGCTGGAAAGGATAGACAGATTGCAGCGAAGAGGTTTAGTGTCGGACGTTGATAATGTTTACAGCTCGGAAGGGCTTGTTTTGTGTGAGGACATACCCAGATGCAGAGGCGGTTCGAGCTGGAAAGGATAGACAGATTGCAGCAAAGAGGTTTAGTGTCGGACGTTGATAATGTTTACAGCTCGGAAGGGCTTGTTTTGTGTGAGGACATACCCAGATGCAGAGGCGGTTCGAGCTGGAAAGGATAGACAGATTGCAGCAAAGAGGTTTAGTGTCGGACGTTGATAATGTTTACAGCTCGGAAGGGCTTGTTTTGTGTGAGGACATACCCAGATGCAGAGGCGGTTCGAGCTGGAAAGGATAGACAGATTGCAGCAAAGAGGTTTAGTGTCGGACCCTGATAATGTTTACAGCTCGGAAGGGCTTGTTTTGTGTGAGGACATACCCAGATGCAGAGGCGGTTCGAGCTGGAAAGGATAGAGAGGTTGCAGCAAAGAGGTTTAGTGTCGGACGTTGATAATGTTTACAGCTCGGAAGAGCTTGTTTTGTGTGAGGACATACCCAGATGCAGAGGCGGTTCGAGCTGGAAAGGATAGAGAGGTTGCTGCAAAGAGGTTTAGTGTCGGACGTTGATAATGTTTACAGCTCGGAAGGGCTTGTTTTGTGTGAGGACATACCCAGATGCAGAGGCGGTTCGAGCTGGAAAGGATAGACAGATTGCAGCAAAGAGGTTTAGTGTCGGACGTTGATAATGTTTACAGCTCGGAAGGGCTTGTTTTGTGTGAGGACATTACCAGATGCAGTGGCGGTTCGAGCTGGAAAGGATAGAGAGGTTGCAGCAAAGAGGTTTAGTGTCGGACGTTGATAATGTTTACAGCTCGGAAGGGCTTGTTTTGTGTGAGGACATACCCAGATGCAGAGGCGGTTCGAGCTGGAAAGGATAGAGAGGTTGCAGCAAAGAGGTTTAGTGTCGGACCCCGATAATGTTTACTGCTCGGAAGGGCTTGTTTTGTGTGAGGACATACCCAGATGCAGAGGCGGTTCGAGCTGGAAAGGATAGACAGATTGCAGCAAAGAGGTTTAGTGTCGGACCCTGATAATGTTTACAGCTCGGAAGGGCTTGTTTTGTGTGAGGACATACCCAGATGCAGAGGCGGTTCGAGCTGGAAAGGATAGACAGGTTGCTGCAAAGAGGTTTAGTGTCGGACGTTGATAATGTTTACAGCTCGGAAGGGCTTGTTTTGTGTGAGGACATACCCAGATGCAGAGGCGGTTCGAGCTGGAAAGGATAGAGAGGTTGCAGCAAAGAGGTTTAGTGTCGGACGTTGATAATGTTTACAGCTCGGAAGGGCTTGTTTTGTGTGAGGACATACCCAGATGCAGAGGCGGTTCGAGCTGGAAAGGATAGACAGTTTGCAGCAAAGAGGTTTAGTGTCGGACGTTGATAATGTTTACAGCTCGGAAGGGCTTGTTTTGTGTGAGGACATACCCAGATGCAGAGGCGGTTCGAGCTGGAAAGGATAGAGAGGTTGCAGCAAAGAGGTTTAGTGTCGGACGTTGATAATGTTTACAGCTCGGAAGGGCTTGTTTTGTGTGAGGACATACCCAGATGCAGAGGCGGTTCGAGCTGGAAAGGATAGAGAGGTTGCAGCAAAGAGGTTTAGTGTCGGACGTTGATAATGTTTACAGCTCGGAAGGGCTTGTTTTGTGTGAGGACATACCCAGATGCAGAGGCAGTTCGAGCTGGAAAGGATAGAGAGGTTGCAGCAAAGAGGTTTAGTGTCGGACGTTGATAATGTTTACAGCTCGGAAGGGCTTGTTTTGTGTGAGGACATACCCAGATGCAGAGGCGGTTCGAGCTGGAAAGGATAGAGAGGTTGCAGCAAAGAGGTTTAGTGTCGGACGTTGATAATGTTTACAGCTCGGAAGGGCTTGTTTTGTGTGAGGACATACCCAGATGCAGAGGCGGTTCGAGCTGGAAAGGATAGACAGGTTGCTGCAAAGAGGTTTAGTGTCGGACGTTGATAATGTTTACAGCTCGGAAGGGCTTGTTTTGTGTGAGGACATACCCAGATGCAGAGGCGGTTCGAGCTGGAAAGGATAGAGAGGTTGCAGCAAAGAAGTTTAGTGTCGGACGTTGATAATGTTTACAGCTCGGAAGGGCTTGTTTTGTGTGAGGACATACCCAGATGCAGAGGCGGTTCGAGCTGGAAAGGATAGACAGTTTGCAGCAAAGAGGTTTAGTGTCGGACGTTGATAATGTTTACAGCTCGGAAGGGCTTGTTTTGTGTGAGGACATACCCAGATGCAGAGGCGGTTCGAGCTGGAAAGGATAGAGAGGTTGCAGCAAAGAGGTTTAGTGTCGGACGTTGATAATGTTTACAGCTCGGAAGGGCTTGTTTTGTGTGAGGACATACCCAGATGCAGAGGCGGTTCGAGCTGGAAAGGATAGAGAGGTTGCTGCAAAGAGGTTTAGTGTCGGACGTTGATAATGTTTACAGCTCGGAAGAGCTTGTTTTGTGTGAGGACATACCCAGATGCAGAGGCGGTTCGAGCTGGAAAGGATAGAGAGGTTGCAGCAAAGAGGTTTAGTGTCGGACGTTGATAATGTTTACAGCTCGGAAGGGCTTGTTTTGTGTGAGGACATACCCAGATGCAGAGGCGGTTCGAGCTGGAAAGGATAGACAGATTGCAGCAAAGAGGTTTAGTGTCGGACGTTGATAATGTTTACAGCTCGGAAGGGCTTGTTTTGTGTGAGGACATACCCAGATGCAGAGGCGGTTCGAGCTGGAAAGAATAGACAGGTTGCTGCAAAGAGGTTTAGTGTCGGACGTTTGTAATGTTTACAGCTCGGAAGGGCTTGTTTTGTGTGAGGACATACCCAGATGCAGAGGCGGTTCGAGCTGGAAAGGATAGAGAGGTTGCAGCAAAGAGGTTTAGTGTCGGACGTTGATAATGTTTACAGCTCGGAAGGGCTTGTTTTGTGTGAGGACATACCCAGATGCAGAGGCGGTTCGAGCTGGAAAGGATAGACAGATTGCAGCGAAGAGGTTTAGTGTCGGACGTTGATAATGTTTACAGCTCGGAAGGGCTTGTTTTGTGTGAGGACATTACCAGATGCAGAGGCGGTTTGAGCTGGAAAGGATAGACAGATTGCAGCAAAGAGGTTTAGTGTCGGACATTGATAATGTTTACAGCTCGGAAGGGCTTGTTTTGTGTGAGGACATACCCAGATGCAGAGGCGGTTCGAGCTGGAAAGGGTAGACAGATTGCAGCAAAGAGGTTTAGTGTCGGACGTTGATAATGTTTACAGCTCGGAAGGGCTTGTTTTGTGTGAGGACATACCCAGATGCAGAGGCGGTTCGAGCTGGAAAGGATAGACAGGTTGCAGCAAAGAGGTTTAGTGTCGGACGTTGATAATGTTTACAGCTCGGAAGGGCTTGTTTTGTGTGAGGACATACCCAGATGCAGAGGCGGTTCGAGCTGGAAAGGATAGACAGATTGCAGCAAAGAGGTTTAGTATCGGACGTTGATAATGTTTACAGCTCGGAAGGGCTTGTTTTGTGTGAGGACATTACCAGATGCAGAGGCGGTTCGAGCTGTAAAGGATAGAGAGGTTGCAGCAAAGAGGTTTAGTGTCGGACATTGATAATGTTTACAGCTCAGAAGGGCTTGTTTTGTGTGAGGACATACCCAGATGCAGAGGCGGTTCGAGCTGGAAAGGATAGACAGATTGCAGCAAAGAGGTTTAGTGTCGGACGTTGATAATGTTTACAGCTCGGAAGAGCTTGTTTTGTGTGAGGACATACCCAGATGCAGAGGCAGTTCGAGCTGGAAAGGATAGACAGGTTGCAGCAAAGAGGTTTAGTGTCGGACCCTGATAATGTTTACAGCTCGGAAGGGCTTGTTTTGTGTGAGGACATACCCAGATGCAGAGGCGGTTCGAGCTGGAAAGGATAGAGAGGTTGCAGCAAAGAGGTTTAGTGTCGGACGTTGATAATGTTTACAGCTCGGAAGGGCTTGTTTTGTGTGAGGACATACCCAGATGCAGAGGCGGTTCGAGCTGGAAAGGATAGACAGATTGCAGCAAAGAGGTTTAGTGTCGGACGTTGATAATGTTTACAGCTCGGAAGGGCTTGTTTTGTGTGAGGACATACCCAGATGCAGAGGCGGTTCGAGCTGGAAAGGATAGACAGATTGCTGCAAAGAGGTTTAGTGTCGGACTTTGATAATGTTTACAGCTCGGAAGGGCTTGTTTTGTGTGAGGACATACCCAGATGCAGAGGCGGTTCGAGCTGGAAAGGATAGAGAGGTTGCTGCAAAGAGGTTTAGTGTCGGACCCTGATAACGTTTACAGCTCGGAAGGGCTTGTTTTGTGTGAGGACATACCCAGATGCAGAGGCAGTTCGAGCTGGAAAGGATAGACAGGTTGCAGCAAAGAGGTTTAGTGTCGGACGTTGATAATGTTTACAGCTCGGAAGGGCTTGTTTTGTGTGAGGACATACCCAGATGCAGAGGCGGTTCGAGCTGGAAAGGATAGAGAGGTTGCAGCAAAGAGGTTTAGTGTCGGACGTTGATAATGTTTACAGCTCGGAAGGGCTTGTTTTGTGTGAGGACATACCCAGATGCAGAGGCGGTTCGAGCTGGAAAGGATAGAGAGGTTGCAGCAAAGAGGTTTAGTGTCGGACGTTGATAATGTTTACAGCTCGGAAGGGCTTGTTTTGTGTGAGGACATACCCAGATGCAGAGGCGGTTCGAGCTGGAAAGGATAGACAGGTTGCTGCAAAGAGGTTTAGTGTCGGACGTTGATAATGTTTACAGCTCGGAAGGGCTTGTTTTGTGTGAGGACATACCCAGATGCAGAGGCGGTTCGAGCTGGAAAGGATAGAGAGGTTGCTGCAAAGAGGTTTAGTGTCGGACGTTGATAATGTTTACAGCTCGGAAGGGCTTGTTTTGTGTGAGGACATACCCAGATGCAGAGGCGGTTCGAGCTGGAAAGGATAGACAGATTGCAGCGAAGAGGTTTAGTGTCGGACGTTGATAATGTTTACAGCTCGGAAGGGCTTGTTTTGTGTGAGGACATACCCAGATGCAGAGGCGGTTCGAGCTGGAAAGGATAGACAGGTTGCAGCAAAGAGGTTTAGTGTCGGACGTTGATAATGTTTACAGCTCGGAAGGGCTTGTTTTGTGTGAGGACATACCCAGATGCAGAGGCGGTTCGAGCTGGAAAGGATAGACAGATTGCAGCAAAGAGGTTTAGTGTCGGACGTTGATAATGTTTACAGCTCGGAAGGGCTTGTTTTGTGTGAGGACATACCCAGATGCAGAGGCGGTTCGAGCTGGAAAGGATAGACAGGTTGCAGCAAAGAGGTTTAGTGTCGGACCCTGATAATGTTTACAGCTCGGAAGGGCTTGTTTTGTGTGAGGACATACCCAGATGCAGAGCCGGTTCGAGCTGGAAAGGATAGAGAGGTTGCAGCAAAGAGGTTTAGTGTCGGACCCTGATAATGTTTACAGCTCGGAAGGGCTTGTTTTGTGTGAGGACATACCCAGATGCAGAGGCGGTTCGAGCTGGAAAGGATAGACAGATTGCAGCAAAGAGGTTTAGTGTCGGACGTTGATAATGTTTACAGCTCGGAAGGGCTTGTTTTGTGTGTGGACATACCCAGATGCAGAGGCGGTTCGAGCTGGAAAGGATAGACAGATTGCAGCAAAGAGGTTTAGTGTCGGACGTTGATAATGTTTACAGCTCGGAAGGGCTTGTTTTGTGTGAGGACATACCCAGATGCAGAGGCGGTTCGAGCTGGAAAGGATAGAGAGGTTGCAGCAAAGAGGTTTAGTGTCGGACGTTGATAATGTTTACAGCTCGGAAGGGCTTGTTTTGTGTGTGGACATACCCAGATGCAGAGGCGGTTCGAGCTGGAAAGGATAGAGAGATTGCAGCAAAGAGGTTTAGTGTCGGACGTTGATAATGTTTACAGCTCGGAAGGGCTTGTTTTGTGTGAGGACATACCCAGATGCAGAGGCGGTTCGAGCTGGAAAGGATAGAGAGGTTGCAGCAAAGAGGTTTAGTGTCGGACCCTGATAATGTTTACAGCTCGGAAGGGCTTGTTTTGTGTGAGGACATACCCAGATGCAGAGGCGGTTCGAGCTGGAAAGGATAGACAGATTGCAGCAAAGAGGTTTAGTGTCGGACGTTGATAATGTTTACAGCTCGGAAGAGCTAGTTTTGTGTGAGGACATACCCAGATGCAGAGGCGGTTCGAGCTGGAAAGGATAGACAGGTTGCAGCAAAGAGGTTTAGTGTCGGACGTTGATAATGTTTACAGCTCGGAAGGGCTTGTTTTGTGTGAGGACATACCCAGATGCAGAGGCGGTTCGAGCTGGAAAGGATAGACAGGTTGCTGCAAAGAGGTTTAGTGTCGGACGTTGATAATGTTTACAGCTCGGAAGGGCTTGTTTTGTGTGAGGACATACCCAGATGCAGAGGCGGTTCGAGCTGGAAAGGATAGACAGATTGCAGCAAAGAGTTTTAGTGTCGGACGTTGATAATGTTTCCAGCTCGGAAGGGCTTGTTTTGTGTGAGGACATACCCAGATGCAGAGGCGGTTCGAGCTGGAAAGGATAGAGAGGTTGCAGCAAAGAGGTTTAGTGTCGGACGTTGATAATGTTTACAGCTCGGAAGGGCTTGTTTTGTGTGAGGACATACCCAGATGCAGAGGCGGTTCGAGCTGGAAAGGATAGACAGATTGCAGCAAAGAGGTTTAGTGTCGGACGTTGATAATGTTTACAGCTCGGAAGGGCTTGTTTTGTGTGAGGACTTACCAGATGCAGAGGCGGTTCGAGCTGGAAAGGATAGAGAGGTTGCAGCAAAGAGGTTTAGTGTCGGACGTTGATAATGTTTACAGCTCGGAAGGGCTTGTTTTGTGTGAGGACATACCCAGATGCAGAGGCGGTTCGAGCTGGAAAGGATAGACAGGTTGCTGCAAAGAGGTTTAGTGTCGGACGTTGATAATGTTTACAGCTCGGAAGGGCTTGTTTTGTGTGAGGACATACCCAGATGCAGAGGCGGTTCGAGCTGGAAAGGATAGACAGATTGCAGCAAAGAGGTTTAGTGTCGGACGTTGATAATGTTTACAGCTCGGAAGAGCTTGTTTTGTGTGAGGACATACCCAGATGCAGAGGCGGTTCGAGCTGGAAAGGATAGACAGGTTGCAGCAAAGAGGTTTAGTGTCGGACGTTGATAATGTTTACAGCTCGGAAGGGCTTGTTTTGTGTGAGGACATTACCAGATGCAGAGGCGGTTCGAGCTGGAAAGGATAGACAGGTTGCAGCAAAGAGGTTTAGTGTCGGACGTTGATAATGTTTACAGCTCGGAAGGGCTTGTTTTGTGTGAGGACATACCCAGATGCAGAGGCGATCGAGCTGGAAAGGATAGACAGGTTGCTGCAAAGAGGTTTAGTGTCGGACGTTGATAATGTTTACAGCTCGGAAGGGCTTGTTTTGTGTGAGGACATACCCAGATGCAGAGGCGGTTCGAGCTGGAAAGGATAGACAGGTTGCAGCAAAGAGGTTTAGTGTCGGACGTTGATAATGTTTACAGCTCGGAAGGGCTTGTTTTGTGTGAGGACATACCCAGATGCAGAGCCGGTTCGAGCTGGAAAGGATAGACAGATTGCAGCAAAGAGGTTTAGTGTCGGACGTTGATAATGTTTACAGCTCGGAAGGGCTTGTTTTGTGTGAGGACATACCCAGATGCAGAGGCGGTTCGAGCTGGAAAGGATAGAGAGGTTGCAGCAAAGAGGTTTAGTGTCGGACCCTGATAATGTTTACAGCTCGGAAGGGCTTGTTTTGTGTGAGGACATACCCAGATGCAGAGGCGGTTCGAGCTGGAAAGGATAGACAGATTGCAGCAAAGAGGTTTAGTGTCGGACGTTGATAATGTTTACAGCTCGGAAGGGCTTGTTTTGTGTGTGGACATACCCAGATGCAGAGGCGGTTCGAGCTGGAAAGGATAGAGAGATTGCAGCAAAGAGGTTTAGTGTCGGACGTTGATAATGTTTACAGCTCGGAAGGGCTTGTTTTGTGTGAGGACATACCCAGATGCAGAGGCGGTTCGAGCTGGAAAGGATAGAGAGGTTGCAGCAAAGAGGTTTAGTGTCGGACCCTGATAATGTTTACAGCTCGGAAGGGCTTGTTTTGTGTGAGGACATACCCAGATGCAGAGGCGGTTCGAGCTGGAAAGGATAGACAGATTGCAGCAAAGAGGTTTAGTGTCGGACGTTGATAATGTTTACAGCTCGGAAGAGCTTGTTTTGTGTGAGGACATACCCAGATGCAGAGGCGGTTCGAGCTGGAAAGGATAGACAGGTTGCAGCAAAGAGGTTTAGTGTCGGACGTTGATAATGTTTACAGCTCGGAAGGGCTTGTTTTGTGTGAGGACATACCCAGATGCAGAGGCGGTTCGAGCTGGAAAGGATAGACAGGTTGCTGCAAAGAGGTTTAGTGTCGGATGTTGATAATGTTTACAGCTCGGAAGGGCTTGTTTTGTGTGAGGACATACCCAGATGCAGAGGCGGTTCGAGCTGGAAAGGATAGACAGGTTGCAGCAAAGAGGTTTAGTGTCGGACGTTGATAATGTTTACAGCTCGGAAGGGCTTGTTTTGTGTGAGGACATACCCAGATGCAGAGGCGGTTCGAGCTGGAAAGGATAGACAGATTGCAGCAAAGAGGTTTAGTGTCGGACGTTGATAATGTTTCCAGCTCGGAAGGGCTTGTTTTGTGTGAGGACATACCCAGATGCAGAGGCGGTTCGAGCTGGAAAGGATAGAGAGGTTGCAGCAAAGAGGTTTAGTGTCGGACGTTGATAATGTTTACAGCTCGGAAGGGCTTGTTTTGTGTGAGGACATACCCAGATGCAGAGGCGGTTCGAGCTGGAAAGGATAGACAGATTGCAGCAAAGAGGTTTAGTGTCGGACGTTGATAATGTTTCCAGCTCGGAAGGGCTTGTTTTGTGTGAGGACATACCCAGATGCAGAGGCGGTTCGAGCTGGAAAGGATAGAGAGGTTGCAGCAAAGAGGTTTAGTGTCGGACGTTGATAATGTTTACAGCTCGGAAGGGCTTGTTTTGTGTGAGGACATTACCAGATGCAGAGGCGGTTCGAGCTGGAAAGGATAGAGAGGTTGCAGCAAAGAGGTTTAGTATCGGACGTTGATAACGTTTCCAGCTCGGAAGGGCTTGTTTTGTGTGAGGACATACCCAGATGCAGAGGCGGTTCGAGCTGGAAAGGATAGACAGGTTGCTGCAAAGAGGTTTAGTGTCGGACGTTGATAATGTTTACAGCTCGGAAGGGCTTGTTTTGTGTGAGGACATACCCAGATGCAGAGGCGGTTCGAGCTGGAAAGGATAGACAGGTTGCAGCAAAGAGGTTTAGTGTCGGACGTTGATAATGTTTACAGCTCGGAAGGGCTTGTTTTGTGTGAGGACATACCCAGATGCAGAGGCGGTTCGAGCTGGAAAGGATAGAGAGGTTGCAGCAAAGAGGTTTAGTGTCGGACCCTGATAATGTTTACAGCTCGGAAGGGCTTGTTTTGTGTGAGGACATACCCAGATGCAGAGGCGGTTCGAGCTGGAAAGGATAGACAGATTGCAGCAAAGAGGTTTAGTGTCGGACGTTGATAATGTTTACAGCTCGGAAGGGCTTGTTTTGTGTGTGGACATACCCAGATGCAGAGGCGGTTCGAGCTGGAAAGGATAGAGAGATTGCAGCAAAGAGGTTTAGTGTCGGACGTTGATAATGTTTACAGCTCGGAAGGGCTTGTTTTGTGTGAGGACATACCCAGATGCAGAGGCGGTTCGAGCTGGAAAGGATAGAGAGGTTGCAGCAAAGAGGTTTAGTGTCGGACCCTGATAATGTTTACAGCTCGGAAGGGCTTGTTTTGTGTGAGGACATACCCAGATGCAGAGGCGGTTCGAGCTGGAAAGGATAGACAGATTGCAGCAAAGAGGTTTAGTGTCGGACGTTGATAATGTTTACAGCTCGGAAGAGCTTGTTTTGTGTGAGGACATACCCAGATGCAGAGGCGGTTCGAGCTGGAAAGGATAGACAGGTTGCAGCAAAGAGGTTTAGTGTCGGACGTTGATAATGTTTACAGCTCGGAAGGGCTTGTTTTGTGTGAGGACATACCCAGATGCAGAGGCGGTTCGAGCTGGAAAGGATAGACAGGTTGCTGCAAAGAGGTTTAGTGTCGGATGTTGATAATGTTTACAGCTCGGAAGGGCTTGTTTTGTGTGAGGACATACCCAGATGCAGAGGCGGTTCGAGCTGGAAAGGATAGAGAGGTTGCAGCAAAGAGGTTTAGTGTCGGACGTTGATAATGTTTACAGCTCGGAAGGGCTTGTTTTGTGTGAGGACATACCCAGATGCAGAGGCGGTTCGAGCTGGAAAGGATAGACAGATTGCAGCAAAGAGGTTTAGTGTCGGACGTTGATAATGTTTCCAGCTCGGAAGGGCTTGTTTTGTGTGAGGACATACCCAGATGCAGAGGCGGTTCGAGCTGGAAAGGATAGAGAGGTTGCAGCAAAGAGGTTTAGTGTCGGACGTTGATAATGTTTACAGCTCGGAAGGGCTTGTTTTGTGTGAGGACATACCCAGATGCAGAGGCGGTTCGAGCTGGAAAGGATAGACAGATTGCAGCAAAGAGGTTTAGTGTCGGACGTTGATAATGTTTCCAGCTCGGAAGGGCTTGTTTTGTGTGAGGACATACCCAGATGCAGAGGCGGTTCGAGCTGGAAAGGATAGAGAGGTTGCAGCAAAGAGGTTTAGTGTCGGACGTTGATAATGTTTACAGCTCGGAAGGGCTTGTTTTGTGTGAGGACATACCCAGATGCAGAGGCGGTTCGAGCTGGAAAGGATAGACAGGTTGCTGCAAAGAGGTTTAGTGTCGGACGTTGATAATGTTTACAGCTCGGAAGGGCTTGTTTTGTGTGAGGACATTACCAGATGCAGAGGCGGTTCGAGCTGGAAAGGATAGAGAGGTTGCAGCAAAGAGGTTTAGTATCGGACGTTGATAACGTTTCCAGCTCGGAAGGGCTTGTTTTGTGTGAGGACATACCCAGATGCAGAGGCGGTTCGAGCTGGAAAGGATAGACAGGTTGCTGCAAAGAGGTTTAGTGTCGGACGTTGATAATGTTTACAGCTCGGAAGGGCTTGTTTTGTGTGAGGACATACCCAGATGCAGAGGCGGTTCGAGCTGGAAAGGATAGACAGGTTGCAGCAAAGAGGTTTAGTGTCGGACGTTGATAATGTTTACAGCTCGGAAGGGCTTGTTTTGTGTGAGGACATTACCAGATGCAGAGGATGCCGCTACTTTTACTTTATACTTTATTATCGCCAAACAATTGACACTAGAACGTACCATCATCATAGCGATATTTGATTCTGTGCTTCCCGCTCCCTGGATTACAAATCGATAGTTAATATTAAAAATTCAAATTATAAATAATAAATAGAAAATATAAAAATGGAAAGTAAGGTAGTGCAAAAAAAACCGAGGTGCAGTTCCGGATATTTGGAGGGTATGGCCCAGATCTGTGTCAGGATCTGTTCAGCAGTCTTATCACAGTTGGAAAGAAGCTGTTCCCAAATCTGGCCGTACCGGTCTTCAAGCTCCTGAGCCTTCTCCAGGAGGGACGAGGGACGAAAAGTGTGTTGGCTGGGTGGGTCGTGTTCTTGATTTCCCTGCTACCCTGCAGGGGTTTGATAAGAGAGCAGACGAGGAAGTTTTAACCCACGAGGTTGAGTTTACTCCAGGAAAGTGGTTGCCAGAGAATAGCTGTGAGGTTCGGGTGAACTGGGACAAGTGGTGACAGCCCAGAAGAGGCAGCTGTTCCGATTGAATGTGTTCAGATTGTGGAAGTACCTGTGACTTCACAAGAGCCTTAAACTTGTGTTAAAGCTCAGTTGAAGTCGGAGGTGTCTGACTTGGTTGGAAAGGAATGCAGTTTCTGTGTGTCAGATGATCTTGGTTCAGTGAATAAGGGGTTAACCTTGATACCAGTGGAATGTGAGGATTTTCAGTCACTTGTATCAGACCGTGTTTTAAAAGTTGGTGAAGAGGTAGAAATTGATGAGGTCAGTGTACTGGAAATAATGGCAAAAGTGCTGTTTCTGGACTTCTGTATAAAGTGCTAGAAAAGGTTGGATTGGTTGCGCGACCTTTGACCCTGTTTGCAGGACAAAGGCCTGCTGAGAAAGGATGTACTACTCTGTTGAATTTTGTTTGAACATTTGAACACCTGCAAGGTCATACTGTTATTCAGGGTGATGTTATGGAAGCAAGTCGAAGGGTAGGTCATAATCAGATGGGTGGATTGTTTGGTCTCTTCCATAATGTATACATAGTTCTCATAAGCCTGATGATGGTGCTGAGTTTAGTAAACAATGGAGGCATGTTGACACCTCTCCAAGGTAAGGTTGATATGGCTGTTCAGCTGATGAGCAGAGCTGCTGTTGGAGCCTATGATAGCAAAACCACAGGTTTAATGTATGATAATGTGATGCAGACTTTTCTACCATCCAGATTTCAGCAGGACTTAGAGGGTAGTAAGGCTGAGAAGAGTAAGGTGTATGAGAAAGGTTTGTCTTTATTGAGGAAGGAATTTACAGAGGAACAGAAGCGAGATTCTGGAATATTGGCTTTAAGGGAGGTGGCTCTCACAGGAGGGGAGGTTCAGAGAGAACCAGTAGGATATTACCTTAAAGATGGGGTGTTGATGAGGAGGTGGAGACCAGCCACAGTGCCTGCAAGTCACGTGGTGGTTTTGAAAGTTTATAGGGCTGAAATTTTAAACATGGCTTACAGTATGCCTTTAGGTGGACCTCGTGGAGTGAGAGAGAAAGTGAACAGGATTATGAAGGAATTTTACTGGTCTAGTTTAATAAAGGATGTTGTGAATTTTAACAGGACTGAGCATACCTGTCAAGTTGAGGGGAAATCTAATCAGGTTATTCAGGTAACACTACTTAAACTGATATCTGCTTTTAGTGAACTTTTTCCTAGGGTCATAGTGGATTGTGTAGGCCCATTGTCAAAGACCGCAGCTGGTTATCAATATGGGCTAACAATTGTGTGTGCTGTGTCCAGGTCCCCTGTAGCAGTGCCTTTTGAAAACACGGAGGCCAAGTCTGTGGTCAAATCATTCAGTAAGTTTTACACACTGGTAGCTTTGCCCAAAGAAATTCACTTTGCCCAGGGCAGTAACTTTACTTTGAGAACGTTCCAAGGTATAGTTAGAGAATTGGAAGCTAAGCACATGGTGTCATTTACATATCACACAGTGTCCAAGGGAGCCTTGGAACGACTCAACTCAACTCTTAAGACCATGATTAAAGCACATTGTGTAAGAAATGGGAAAAATTGGGATGAGGGGTTCCCCTTCCCTTATTTATTGTTGGAGATTCAATTCAGAAGGCAGTGAAGGGTAGTTTGTTAGAACCTGTATTCAGTTTCAGGCCAAAAGGACCTTTGACCCTACTCAGAGAACTATGGTCTGATTTAGAAAAATGTGTCAGTGTGTTCAAGTATGTTTTCAAACTCTGGAAGAGATTTAGTAAGCTTTGTGTCCTTGCAAAGGAAAGTTTACAAAATGGTCGAAACAAAATAAGACATCTGTTTGCTAGAATTGCAGCTGGGAGAATTGTTATGGAACAAAATGCAGTCATGGAATCTGATGATGGAGTGGAAAAACATGTTTATCCACTAAATCTCGTCTCACCAAAATGTCAGAATTCCAGTGTTTTGGAAAATATTACTGATAAGGTCCATCAGTTGGACCCAAAACCACAAAAACAAGTAAAAGCACTAATTGGTATTTTGAAATGGTGCACAGGTGTAGTGCATCACATCATTATAAATTCAGCCCAGCCTATGAAACAGCATCTTCACAGTGAGAACTTCGAGAAAAGTAAAATGGTTGAAGAAGAAATTAGAAACAGGAAAGAAGGAAAGAGAATGGATGACTGTATTGATAGAGAGGGGAAGGCTAAATACCTTATAATGATTGACTTGTTAAAAGGATGCTGGGGTGTTCCTTTAACAGAGAAGGCTAAAGAGATATCAGCATTTGTGACACCATCTACACTGTATGAATACAATCTTTTCCACTTCGGGATGAAAAATGCTCCAGGGACATTTCAAAGAATGATCAATTCTGTGATTGGGGGGTGGGGTTTATATCAATGATTTAGTGGTCTGGAATGACACGTGGGAAAAACATATTGCAGCTGTAGAGAAACTGTTTGAGAGACTTTCCAAAACCAATCTTACCATGAACCTTGATGAGAGTGAGGTTAATCATGCTACTGTTATTTATCTTGGCTACGTAGTAGGCCAAGGCCAACTGGCTCCTGTACAGGCCAAGGGCAAGCTACTGCTGAAGTTCCTGTTCCGGCTTTGAGAAGGTTTTTAGGAATGGTTAGGTATTATTGTAAGTTATGTAAGAACTTTGCTGACATCGTTCTCCCCCTAACAAAACCCCTAGGGAAGAGTGAAAGATTTGTATAGAATGACCTTTGCCAGGGGACATTTGAACGTCTGAAAACCATCCTGTGCTCAAAGCACCTGTTTTCTCAAAGCAATTTTCTATAGCAACGGACGCTAGTGACGAAGCTGCTGGGGCAGTACTGTTACAGAAGGGTGTGGATGACATTGAACGTCCAGTAGTTTATTTCACAAAGAAACTTAATGTACACCAGAAAAATTATTCAACTCTTGAAAATGAATTATTAGCACTTATTCTGATCTGACCACATTTTGAGGTCTATGTGCAGGGGCCTCGAAATCTTTCTGTTGCCCAGAGACCACTTGTGGTTTACATGGGTTATAATCTGTGGGTGTTTCTAATTAAGATGAAGGATAAGAATAGAGGGTTGTTAAATTGGAGTCTGATATTGTAGGAAGGTGACTTAAAAATCAAACATGTGAAAGGTACTGACAATATTATAGCTGATTAGTTATCCAGATATTAAGTTGCAAATTATGCACATTTTTGCTGTGTTATCTGATAATTTAACCTGTATTGTTGCAAACTCTGTAATTTACATTTAGTCAAAAAATCGTCTTCGTCATTTTTTCTCCGAGGAAGGGGAGCGTGACGGAATCCTGAAGCATCCCTATGAACTGTGCTTTTGAAAAGAGAGCGAGACAGTTATTTAACACCGACATGTTGCTTTGGAAAGAGAGAGAAAGAGAGAGAAACGATGACTAACTGTTGGACTGCCACTTTAAGAACTGGTTAACTTTTGGATTTCTGCTGAGTCAGAGACAGCGCCGAGCAGCTAGTAAGTTGCTATGGTGACCAAAGGCCACGTTATTTAATGGACACTCGATGTTATGATTTTCGGCAGGTTGTTGGCACTTCTCAAGGACAGTTCGCCTGCTTGTGCATTTCTTCACAGAGATAGGAAGGAGGAGTTATTTGAATGACAGTTGATGTTCAGCACGGGAAGATAAAATAGGAGGTCAGATGATACAGACCTCAGGCACATGTTTGGACACTGAATGAGCATTGTTGTGCCCGCAAGAAAAATGGGTTTTGGAGGATCGATCAGGCGGATCGATCCATCGCTCTTGCAATGGAAGGAGGAAAAGGGTTGACTGGTGGGGAGTTGTCCATGTGCCCACCCTCACCTGGGGGATAGCTCCACCACAGAAAACCGATCCCCTTTGTTGAAGTCACAGTCGGTGACTTTTAAAGGATTTCGAAGCACAGCGAGAAGATCGACGACATCAGCTCACCTGAAGACTCAAATCTCTCCCTCTCTCTCTCCATAACTATTCAACTCAATACCACGAACTGAACTGCACTGAGCTGAACTTTACCCATCATCATAAGACTGTATCTTTTAACCCCTAGACTTAAAGGAATTTGTTTTTTCATACATGTATTTCCACACCTACTGATATACTTACATATAGAATCATTGCTAACCTGTTTGATTTATCTACATTTATATTACTGTTTTGAGTAGTTACTAATAAATATTATTAGTTTATAGCAATACTAGACTCCAAAGTGTTTTCCATCTCTGCTGGTTCTTTATTCCCATCACGGGGTCCGTGACACCAAGCATCCCTTTGATATAAGGAACCCATCCTAATCGACATCACACACACCTGCTACAGATCCTTTACGATGCAATCGAACCTGGTCGTTCTCCAATTTTCGGATCTCAAACTGAGCACCAGTCCAGTCGTTCTTCAAACTAATGACAGTAAGATCATTGGGCACATGTTTTCTCGTACACACACTTCTGCCACCTGCCCTGTCTCATTCCCTAAGAGGGGGGCTGGTATCTCGCTCTCTCTAGTTGGGACTGCTATATAATTTTTTAGAAAACTTACTTGAACATATTATGCAAAGTTTACCCCTTCCAACAATTTACAGTATCCGAGACGCATTCATCACGTGGAAAATTAAAATTATCTTCAATCACAACCTTATTTCCCTTTCAACTATCGGAAATTTCTGCAAATGTTTTCCTCTAAATCCCGCTGATCTTTGATATAACCTGAAAAACATGATCATGAGTTAGTTTGTATTCTGTCCTTCTCATATAGACTCGTTATAGAAGACCTCGAGGTGGTCCTGCATGAGCACTGTTATGGCATATTCCATGACGAGTAACGGCACCGTTTTCCCTCATAAATATCCACCTCTCCATTCGTTATGAAACAATAGAACCTCGGAACAGTGAACTTCGAGCTCTGCCCTCTAGCATGTAATTGTCACTAATGGTCGCACATCAGAATCCACGTGCTGATCCAACATATAATATCACTGCCTTACCAACAATGCTCATTGTACTGAAATAGAGGCAACTCAGAATATTTGTCCCAAAATGCGCAAATCTTCGGTCATGTCTTTGCATGTAGGCCTAAACCCTACTTTCCCCACAACTATTTCACCAGCTATCCTGGCACACGGGTTTCCATATTTCTGCAGCTTTCGTTCAATTGTCCATGAGTAGGACCGGAAACCCTTACTGCAAGGATAATCGTCCCAATGCAGTTGATGTGCAATCTGTCTCCGTTGGAAATGTCCTAGCTTCTGTGGAGGAGACTCCAAAGATCCAAACCTCTGTAGTTCTCTCTCCTGCACTATCTGTTGAGCCACATGCTAAACTGTGTTATGTTCATATTCCGAGCGTCTGGGGCATTTGGCATGGTTACAGATCCTGAGATAATCAACCTTGAGGTCTGGTCCCCTATTATATCACCTAACAACCTAAACTCACTTTGCAGGACATGGTCACACTCTCTGCCCGTAGCATTGATACCCCCGGGAACCACGACCTCATGCTGCTCGCCCACTCCCGTTCCCACTTAAGAATGCTATGGACATTATCCAAGATTTATCCAACACTGGTAAGCCTGGAGGTTTATGATCTTCGAATATCGTTTTCGTTCACAGAACCTGCCTGTCCCTATAAACATTGAATCCCCTGTCATTACTATCTGTCTGTTTCCATTCTGTTCTGTGTCAGACAGTCAGACCCGGTGGCTTTGTTTTGCTAGGGCGTCACTCCTCACAGTATCTGAAGTGAGATACTTGTTATTGAGGGGAAGTTTCCCATGGGTTCTCTGTTCTGGTTGCTGATCCTATTTTCATCCCATGACGGTCACACACTTCTTCATCCCCTGCGCCGCAGGTGTGTTGTCCTTCACTGCTTTCAGTTGATCTCTGTAAATCTCTGCCAAAGTTAATGACCACATTCTTTTCTACCTGAATGCCCTATCGATCACCCTGCAGCTGTTTCCTGGTCTGCTCTGTTGACTTGAACACTGTCCTTCTGCTTCAGGGAACAGGTCTCTCGCTTATTCTTAGGTCACAGCAGAGTCGCAACCCTGCCCAACAATGTGCTCAGGAACTTCTTGAACGCCTACTTCACATTCACCTCTGCCACCGCACGTCCATACTCGGTACTAACCAGTATCTCTGAATAGACCTTTGAAATTACCTCCTCTAAAGTACATGAACTCTGATGATACGCATTTCAACGCTGCCAAATTGATACTGACTCACAGTTCTACCTATGCCCCTCATAATCTCATGAATCTTTCTCAAATATCCACTCAGTTTTCGCGGTACCAAACATAGCAACTGATTTTATCCAAATTCCCCGACAGCACATGCCTTCTAATTCAGGCATCATCTGCTTCATTATGAGATCCTCCACATGCTTGCTGAGATGGAGCGACCAGACCTAAATGCAATACTCCACTGCCGCCTCACTGGAGCTTCATAAAGATACATCATAAACTCCCAATCTCTGGATGGTCAGTTCTTTCACTAACAATGGCAAATACCCCCCATGCCTTCTTTACTACCCTGTCTACATGTGTAGACATTTTCATGGCAGTATGAACTTCGATACCAATATCGGTCTTCGCGTAAACATTGTTAAGTGTCTCGACACGAACATTATGCTGCCTCTTTGGATTTCGTGACAGAAAGTGCAAAAGTTCATAATTGAACTGATTGAATTCCGTCCTGACGAAGGGCCTCGGCCCGAGACACCCACTATTGTTTTCCACAGATGGTGCTATAGATGCTGCTGCCCGGCTGAGTTGCTCCAGCATTCAGTGTGTGCTGAGTGTGAAATGTTGCACCTTCTTTAGGAGAGTGCAAGGAGACGATACACTATTAAGGGCAAGTTCATTGCAGAAGTTGCCGGGGGCCCTTGCAGAGATATTTAAATCATCCTTAGCGACAAGAGAGATGCCCGCGGATTGGAGGATAACCAATATTGTTCCACAATCTAAGAAATAATCTAAACATAAACCAGAAAGTTAGAGGTCTGTTATCAGTTGTCGGAAAGTTATTGAAGGTATTCTGAGGGACTGGATATATGAGTATTTAAATAGGCATGGACTTTGTTCGTGGTAGGTAATGTATAACCATGTATAAGCAGTCCATGTCTATCCAAATTCTGACTAGGGATCAGTGCTAGGTCCGTTGTTATTTGTCATCTATATCAATGATCTAGATGATAATGTGGCCACAGCGAGGAAGGTTATCATAGCTCGCAAAGGGAACTGGATCATCTGGGAAAAAATGGGCTGAAAGTGGCAGATGGAATGTAATGCAGACACGTGCGAAGTGTTGCACTTTGGTAGCACCATCCAAGGAAGGTCTTTTAAAGTGAACGGTCGAGTACTGAGGAGTGTGGTAGGACAAATTGATCTGGGTATACGGATCCATAATTCGTCGAAAGTGGCGGCAAAGTAGTTAGGATCGTAAATATAGTTTTTTTTTGCAAATTCGGTTTCATAAATCAATGTATTGATTTGTGCAATGTAAGAAAAAATCCTGGAAGGTATCACCTGCACTCACTTCAAATGATCACTTCATCACCATAATGCGGTGAGCTAGACTGCAGCACCGTGACGTTGCAATATAACGACCCAACATTTCAGTTCTAGGCCCAGAATTACAGACACAATCATGTCGCCAATCTTCTTCATCGCGCAGTTAATCATCTCTCATAGAAAGGGCAACCTTCGTGGAACTATAGTATTGGCTTTCCTCGGTGCAAACAATTTACTCTGTGTATTTACTGCTTACGTTACTGGAAGCTCCAAAATTCATTAACGCTAATTTGTTCGAATTAAATTCCATCTGCTAGTGCTCCAAATTTACAACGTATCCAGGGGGAATTCTATGCAATACTCCACTGAGTTTCAGATTGAAGTCCATTCGTGAATTTGCAATTTATTATGTTAATTAAAAATCTGGGATTGAACGCAGAGCAGAATTTTCGATATTGATTGTCAAGATCAGACGCCAAACATTGATCAGTAGGGCGACCCGTTAGCTACCTATTGCTGATAGGGAAACGATCTCTCAGTTTGTCCGCTCAGTTTCTATAGATAGCTGTCTGTGATTTTCGATGCTTCTTCACGGAAGAAAATGTATAACAGTGAATAAACTGTAATTTAATCCGCGATTTATGCCGAGTGTGATTGCTAGGTCCTTGTCTCCCCGTCTCCCCGTCTGCGTGTCTCCCCATCCTCTCGCGGCCGTGGTCGATCCACTCCACAGACCTTGTTTCATCCTTGTCAACAGACCATATAATAACAATCTATTGTGTGTAAACATCAAAGTTGAAACTTTCCTTCCTGAGGCGCAACAATCAGGCTTCCAGAGAAATGGGTGGTAAGCGATAAATACAGTGAACAGAAACTCGGTCTATCTCAGTTCCTTCCGTATCCACCTGACACAGAATGCAAGAAACTGTGATACCTCATAAAGGAATAGGATTAGTGAATACATGCGAAACACGGAAATCACGATGAATCGCCAGTCCTGAAACCGAGTTTCGATCTGAAATGCCGACATTCATTTTCCCCTCTACGGATGCTGCCCTATCCGAGTCCTCGACGTGATTGTGTACTGCTGTGGGAAACTTGACCTTGGCTGGGGTATTGCGTCGGACAGCAGGCCTAGTACTGCACGGAGTGCAAGCAAGATACCAGGCGGTAACCTCCATTTACACCGGAGAAGCGAGTGTACCTCTGAGTGAAGACAAGGTACCAGGCGGTAACCTTCATTTACACCGGAGAAGCGAGTGTACCTCTGAGTGAAGACAAGATACCAGGCGGTAACCTCCATTTACACCGGAGAAGCGAGTGTACCTCTGAGTGAAGACAAGGTACCAGGCGGTAACCTCCATTTACACCGGAGAGGCGAGTGTACCTCTGAGTGAAGACAAGGTACCAGGCGGTAACCTCCATTTACACCGGAGAAGCGAGTGTACCTCTGAGTGAAGACAAGGTACAAGGCGGTAACCTCCATTTACACCGGAGAAGCGAGTGTACCTCTGAGTGAAGACAAGGTACAAGGCGGTAACCTCCATTTACACCGGAGAAGCGAGTGTACCTCTGAGTGAAGACAAGGTACCAGGCGGTAACCTCCATTTACACCGGAGAAGCGAGTGAACCTGTGGGTGAAGACAAGATACCAGGCGGTAACCTCCATTTACACCGGAGAGGCGAGTGTACCTCTGAGTGAAGACAAGGTACCAGGCGGTAACCTCCATTTACACCGGAGAGGCGAGTGTACCTCTGAGTGAAGACAAGGTACCAGGCGGTAACCTCCATTTACACCGGAGAAGCGAGTGTACCTCTGAGTGAAGACAAGGTACCAGGCGGTAACCTCCATTTACACCGGAGAAGCGAGTGTACCTCTGAGTGAAGACAAGGTACCAGGCGGTAACCTCCATTTACACCGGAGAAGCCGAGTGTACCTCTGAGTGAAGACAAGGTACCAGGCGGTAACCTCCATTTACACCGGAGAAGCCGAGTGTACCTCTGAGTGAAGACAAGGTACCAGGCGGTAACCTCCATTTACACCGGAGAAGCGAGTGTACCTCTGAGTGAAGACAAGGTACCAGGCGGTAACCTCCATTTACACCGGAGAAGCCGAGTGAACCTCTGAGTGAAGACAAGGTTCAAAATAGATTTTACAAACAAGACATAAAGCATTGAGCGGGTGTAAAGGACGATATAGTGGTGGAGGGCTAATGGTCGGAGAGTTAGAGATTCACGGCCTTTAAAACGTCAAAGAATCAGTGTTTGTCATTTGGAAGGCACTAACTAATAACGTAGATTCACCAGGAGTCTTTGAAGGCAGCTACATACGCAGATCATGTTGCGATTAGATGGAGCTTTGGAACCGGGGCAGGGAGCAGAGATATCCAGTCTGCTCAGAGAGTTGTCAGCGCATAGAAGATGGGGCAAATGACCACAATTCAGTCGCGATCAGTGATTGGTCACTTCCCAAAACCTGACCCTTTCTCTTTTTAGTCTCCTTTCTCCATTCATAATCAGCACAATTTCACTTTATCCTCTTGGTAATAGCGGATTAGTTTATTGGAGATTTCTACTGCCGACAGGAGACCCGTGAAATGTCGTACGAGAGGCATCGTCTCAAGCATTGACATTTATCCAGTCCGGAGGGGGTGAGCGGTCAGTTAGATAACTGTGTGTGTGTGTGTGTGTGTGTGTGTGTGTTGTTAGTAATCTGCGTTGCTGCAGATGTGGAAGTTGATAGTGGAAGAGTGGGGTCTGTGGTGGCTGATCGAAAGGGTTTACTTAGTGCCAGGGATCTGATGGTGTCTATGGGAGCGGCTTATGTGTAGTTATGGGGCCAGAGAATCGTTAGGCCTTGTTTCGCTGGAGGTGCAGGTGTGGTGTTGGTGCGGAAGTATGGGGACGGTTTCAGGTCCGGTGGGTGAGATACAGGCTGAGTGTGTGGGCGAATGTGGTGTACGAGAGTGGTGTGTGGTCAATGTCAGACGCCTCGGAACTCTGGGGTCTTTTCAGGAGGCATGGGCGCTGTGTGAACTGCTGTGGAGGAGGGTACTCAGAGAGAATATGCGAGGCATGTCGTCATTGGAAAAGTTGAGACCTGGGGGTCAGTGAGAAATAATCGGCAGGTTGAGTGGCCAATACTCTGACAAACTGCTGTGATGGTGTGTGATTACTGAGGACGTGGAAATGTGACGTCATTAGGGGCTCTTGGATGTGCTGTGGTGCTGTTTGTAATGTGGAAACAGTGTAGCTTCAATAGCAATTAGTGGGGTGTCGCGTCATTCTGGACGTGCCGATGTGGCATCAGCAGGAACTATAGGGGACGTGTCGGAAGGTGGAGGAATTCTGTTGTCAGAGATAACATATGGGAAGTTGTGTGACCACTCGAGGTTGTGGGGTCATTGGGAATTGTGCTTATGAGTGGGGTCAGAGGAACTGCTGAGAGAGGTGGTCAATGGGGGGATTACGCAATCAGGGTTAATGGGACGCCGAGGCTGCAGGGGTGCATGCTGTTGGATCTGATGATATCACTGGGAGAAGCTGACAGAGATGATCAGATTCATTGCCATATGTTGATCGGGAAGAAGTAGATTTAGGAGGAGGATTCGATGATGTAGTGTGTGGTCTTTGGGTATGTGTAAAACGTGTGGGATTCATAATTTCAATGCGAAGGCACTGTGATGACGGAATGGACTCACTGGGATTTGTGTGGGAGGGTTCGGCACAGCAGGACGGGCTGCTGGGAAGACGCGTGGTTATTGAGAGCTGGCGGAGAAAGGGTGTGTTCAATTACAGAGCATGGTGAGGAGGAATAGTCAGTGGTGGAGAATTGTGGAGAGACCGGTTTCAATGGGTACAGCTGATGCTGAATCGTTAGGTAATTTGATGAGGCTAATGGAGGAGCTAATCTGTCTCTGGAGGCCTATGTGATGCCGAAGGTGGGGTCGGTCTGTGTGGCCACTTGGAACCATGTGCAGTCAGTTGGAGAGTGCGGTGCAAGAGGTCTGTTTTATTATTGGGAGTCAAAATATAACATGACGCTGTCATCAGCGCTGAATTTCATCTGTCATATTCCCCATTAGTCCGACAACCTACCTAAATATCACAGTTATGCTCCTCCAAACTTTTCCCGCTCCATCTACTTTGACTCTACCCTGCAAATTTTCATAAAACCCTGGCAAATTCCTTCACAGTTTTTCATCTTCCACGGATAATCTAACCCTCACTCCAATCTTTCCATATCACTGAAAGGTATTGTTCTTGGCATTCAATCACAAACAAGCGAAAATGTGCAGATGCTGGAAATCTGAGCAGCACACACAAAATGCTGAAGGAACTCAGCAGGCCAGGCAGCATCTCTGGAAACATGTACAGTCGACGCTTCGGCAGGACTTAAACCTCGGCTGTACTCTTTTCCGTAGAATCTCTTAGCATTCAAATTAGATGTTTCTCCTTTCATTGGCAAGAGAAATATTAGCATTAATATTAAAGCTTAACGCTGATTTATTTTGCAAAAGCGAAGTTAAACGGGACACGTAGCTGTACTAAAGACCATGACCAATACGGAAACCAGTCATCTTCATATCAGTAAGTGACGGATGACTGCCGCCTTCCGGAATAGTTAGATTGCCGCTTGTTCTATTCGTTCAATGAGCTGACAGGTCCGTCTCATTTGTTTTCATATCCCTCCTCAGACCGGCCAAGCCTGCAATTGTACCAGAAGTGGATCAGCTGCACGAACTTCCTTCTGAAACTTTCATATCGTCCTATTCACGAAATAAGGTGGAAATGCTTTTTACGTCATTTATTTAGCACACATGCACAACCAAGCAAAGGTTCTGGAAATATGAATCCAATGAAACAATATCCCCTGCCCACTTGGTCTGGAAAGTTAGTTCCACGACGACAGGGGATAGGGCAGGAACTGGATACTGATAGTGGATGATCAGCCATGATCACAGTGAATGGCGGTGCTGGCTCGAGGGGCCGAATGGCCTACCCCTGCACCTATTGTCTATTGTCTATTGACAGGTACATTTCATTTGGGACTTTGGGAAATCTCAGCTGTGCAAACCTACAGGCCGGTCTGCTCCGGTCCAACAACAACAACGACTTTCACTGCCAACTGATGTTTACAAGTGAACCTTTCACTTCATTTACCATTGGGATTTGATATCGTTGCCGCCTGTGTCGGCGATCCGCACCAAGTAAAGAGAGGAAATGGATTGAGGGGTTGAACAATGGCATTGTAGAACAAGGCACCGGAAACATAACTGCAGGAGAGCGACTGACTCCGGAAAATCTGGATTTAATTTGTTTCATCTGTCTTCAGTGCCGCAGGAGTTCCATTGGTAATAATGACTGTTATACATTCTCCAGGTTTGCTCAACTTCTGTCCGTTTTAATCTGCGAAAACTGTGTAATGGAATTGGTTTACATGTATTGGCAACACACTAACACTCCCTAATTCCAAATACTACCCTGCGGATAAAACTATTGAGGGGGTCTCCATTACCACTGACGGATCTTTTGCTCAAATTGTTGTATTTTTAATGAGGATTCTTCGCTGACTGACGTTTAGCGCCATCGATCACTTTGCAGCTCTGTAGCAGATTGCGCCCGGATCATTTTACCGGGTGATCTTTGAAGTAGAATTATCAAGCGTGCAGGGGGGATACCCAGGAACTTTCAGTAGCTTCAGAATTTCAAATCTGTCTCCCTCATCAATATAAAAGTGAGACACGGCTTTGTCGGTTGGAGACGGTATTCTCACTGTTAGAAACAAATACCAAATTCATCTATCTGCATTTTAAAGCAATAGTGAAACACTGATTTCAGCTAACAGCAGAAGTGAATTCTGGAATTTGCTGCACATCAGGTTTTAAACATTTTAAACGGAACTGAACGTACAACAAATCTGCCCTTTCTGTGACATTTTTTTTTACAAAAGACCAATATGAAATAAAGCGATACAACATATGGAGGATGCAGACACAAGGGAATCTGCGGATGATGGAATTTCAAGCAACACACACAAAAATTGCTGGTGAACGCAGCAGCCCAGGCAACATCTATAGGAGGAGGTACAGTCGACGTTTCGGGCCGAGACCCTTCGTCAGGACTAACTGACAGAAGAGATAGTAAGAAATTATCCATTAGGCCACACGGTCGTGTTATGTGAGAAAGGCCGAGGGGAAAAACAGGAAACTGCTGCAAAGAGTTTAGAACATATAACATAGAATAGTACAGCACAGTACAGGCCCTTCGGCCTACAATGTTGTGCCGACCCTCAAACCCTGCCTCCCATATAAGCCCCCATCTTCAATTCCTCCATATACCTGTCTAGTAGTCTCTTAAACTTCACTAGTGTATCTGCCTCAACCACTGACTCAGGCAGTGCATTCCACGCACCAACCACCCTCTGAGTTAAAAACCTTCCGCTAATATCCCCCTTGAACTTCCCACCCCTTATGTTAAAGCCATGTCCTCTTGTATTGAGCAGTGGTGCCCTGGGGAAGAGGCGCTGGCTATCCACTCTATCTATTCCTCTTATTATCTTGTACACCTCTATCATGTCTCCTCTCATCCTCCTTCTCTCCAAAGAGTAAAGCCCTAGCTCCCTTAATCTCTGATCATAATGCATACTTTCTAAACCAGGCAGCATCCTGGTAAATCTCCTTTGTACCCTTTCCAATGCTTCCACATCCTTCCTATAGTGAGGTGACCAGAACTGGACACAGTACTCCAAGTGTGGCCTAACCAGAGTTTTATAGAGCTGCATCATTACATCGACACCCTTAAACTCTGTCCCTCGACTTATGAAAGTTAACACCCCATAAGCTTTCTTAACTAGCCTACCCAACTGTAAAACAACTTTTAGCGATCTGTGGACATGTACCCCGAGATCCCTCTGCTCCTACGCACTACCAAGTATCCTGCCACTTCCTTTGTACTCTGCCTTGGAGTTTGTCCTTCCAAAGTGTACCACCTCACACTTCTTCGTGTTGAACTCCATCTGCCACTTCTCAGCCCACTCCTGCATCCTATCAATGTCTCTCTGCAATCTTTGACAATCCTCTACACTATCTACAACACAACCAACCTTTGTGTCATCTGCAAACTTGCCAAACCACCCCCCCGTCTACCCCCACATCCAGGTCGTTAATAAAAATCACGAAAAGTAGAGGTCCCAGAACAGATCCTTGTGGGACACCACTAGTCACAATCCTCCAATCTGAATGTACTCCCTCCACCACCACCCTCTGCCTTCTGCAGGCAAGCCAATTCTGAATCCACCTGGCCAAACTTCTCTAGATCCCATGCCTTCTGACTTTCCGAATAAGCCCACCGTGTGGAACCTTGTCAAATGCCTTACTAAAATCCATATAGATCACATCCACTGCACTACGTATAGAATTTTTTCCTGCCAGAGATAAAACTACTCTTATGCAGTGATTTCATCCCAGGTGAACATTCGACCATTGTTGTTAATATCCCTCTATTCATTCCTGCTTTGGGATGTTCTTTTAAATTCAATATTCTCTTTCTGTCACTCAGAAAGGAAATCTAAAAGGCACACACCACTATCCTTTGCGGCTGCGTTATATTATGGGATTGGAATAAGTGAAAATGGTCCACCACATTAAATACGTTATTGATAGAGTGAACTCGAATTGTTTTTAGGTATTTCAGCCGTTGGTTTGGTATTCCCGAACCGAGCAGCCATGTGTATGTTTCGGGTAAGCGTTAGGATGTTCGGGTCTGCGGCTGCGCACAGCCGGGCGTGCCGTCAGCGCGTCATAAAGTGGTAGTTATCGCGTTATTGCATTTGCCCAAAACAGGAAAAATCGTCATTCTGAACCAGATGGCAAATTCCTATAATATCTGTTTACTTGAAATCAAGCAACATGATAACAAAGCTATTGAAATTTTATTTAATACAACATTAGTTTATTTCATTTTACAACTCAAAACATTCAGAGTTTCTCCGAGTTACAGAGCACGGAATCGATACTTATGCCGCAGCACGTCCATAGCGTTTAAAGTGCCTGAATTAGTTATTTCCATGTTTCCTGTGGTTCGTACAAATCTCTTTAAACTGTCCTTATCCACGTCCATGAATTCTGGTAAGCACGGCGAGCAAAGTTAATTGACATAGAATCTGAACACAAATGTTTTGACGATAAGCAGAGTCTGTAAGTGCTCTGAAGAAATTCAGAACTTAGAAACAAGAGAGCAGAGTAGACGAGGTGGCCGAGAGGTTAAGGCGATGGACTGCTAATCCATTGTGCTCTGCACGGCTGGGTTCGAATCCCATCCTCGTCGCGACATGTTTATCTGGGAGACTCTTTGTTGAATCTGTCACTTTAAAACATCCAAGCTCCAACTTCTGTCACAGGGACGCCAGACGGTTTGTCAGAGAAGTCATGAAAAACAACATTCATCATTAGTTTATCGCCAAATTTGTCCTCAATGCCACAAGATATACTGTAGGAGCAGGATTAGGCTATTCGTCTCATCGGTGTTTCTCCGCTATTCCATCACGGCTGAGGACTTACCTTGAGTATTGTCAACAGTTTTGGGTCCCCCATCTCAGAAAACTTTGGAGAGAGTCTAGAGGAAGTTCACAAGAATAATTCCAGGAATGGAAGGGTTATCATACGAGAAACATTTGATGGCTCTGGGTTTGTACTCGCTGGAATTCAGAAGGATGAGAGGAGGATCTCATTGAAACTATTTGAATGTTGAAAGGACTAGACAGAGTAGATGTGGAAAGGGTGATTCCCATGATGGGAGAATCTAGGACAAGAGTGCACAGCGTAAAGATAAAGGGGCTCCCTTTCAAAACAGAGATGCATAGAGATTTCTTCACCCAAAGGGTGGTGAATTTGTGGTATATATTGCCACATCCAACTGTGGAGGCCAGGTCGATGGGTGTACTTAAGGCAGAGATTGGTAGGTTTCTGATTGGACATGGCATCAAAGGATACGGGGAGAAGGATGGGGACTGGAGTTCATGAGGAGAGAAGAAAAAGTATCAGCCATGATTGAATGGTGGAGCAGAGTCGATAGGCCAGATCGCCTAATTCTGCTCCTATGTCTTATAGTCCTGTGGTCATACATATTATCAGTCTCAACCCGTTTCCCTTGCCTTCTCCTCGTCACATTTGACAACCTTATTACCTGTCCACCTCCTCAACTGCCACTTTAAGTATGCCCAATTACTTGTCATTCATGGCTACTCGTGGCAATAAATTCCACAAACCCATAACTTCAAGCTACAGAATCTGCTTCTCTAAAGGGACGTCCTTATCTGAGGTTGTGCCTTCTGGCCCTCGACTCTAGCACTACATCAAAATCCTCTCCAGGTCCATTCTAACTCGACCTGTCAATATTCGATAGATTTCAATGAGATCCCCGACTCATTCTTCCAAATTCCAGCGACCAAAGCCCACGGTACTAAAATATTCCTCGTACATAACTCTTTTATTCCGGGCATCATTCTCGTGACAGCCCTCTGGACTCTGTCCAATGCCGGCACATCCGTTTTAGATAAGGGATCCAAACCGTTCACCATATTCCAACTGCGGCCCCACCGAAACCTTATAAAGGCTCAGCATTACATATCCGTTTTTATTTTCTAGTTCTCTCAAAATAAATGCTGACACTGCATTTACCTTTCTTATATCTGTCTCAAACTGGCAATTAACCTCTAGAGAATCCCGCACTAGGCCTCTGAACTCCTGTTACACCTCTTCTTTTCTGATTTGTCCCGATCAGAAAATAGTCTTTACCTTTATTGCTCCTAACAGAGCGTATTTCCATACAATTCCCTGCAGTACAGCCCATCTGCCACTTCATTGCCTACTCTCTTCACCTGTCCAAGGTCTTCTGCAAACTTTCTGCTTCCTCAAGACCATGTACCCTACAATCTATGTTTGGGCAACACACATAAAAGTTGCTGGTGAACGCAGCAGGCCAGGCAGCATCTCTAGGAAGAGGTGCAGTCAACGTTTCAGGCCGAGACCCTTCGTCAGGACTAACTGAAGGAAGAGCGAGTAAGGGATTTGAAAGTTGGAGGGGGAGGGGGAGATCCAAAATGATAGGAGAAGACAGGAGGGGGAGGGATGGAACCAAGAGCTGGACAGGTGATAGGCAAAAGGGATACGAGAGGATCATGGGACAGGAGGTCCGGGAAGAAAGACAAGGGGGGGGGGGGGTGGTATCCCTTTTGCCTATCACCTATCCAGCTCTTGGCTCCATTCCTCCCCCTCCTGTCTTCTCCTATCATTTTGGATCTCCCCCTCCCCCTCCAACTTCAAATCCCTTAATCAGTCTTCCTTCAGTTAGTCCTGACGAAGGGTCTCGGCCTGAAACATCGACTGCACCTCTTCCTAGAGATGCTGCCTGGCCTGCTGCATTCACCAGCAACTTTTATGTGTGTTGCTTGAATTTCCAGCATCTGCAGAATTCCTGTTGTTTGCGTTTTTAAAATCTACGTTTGGATTGTCCGCAAATTTGGCCGCAAAAGCACCAGTTTCATCAACCGGATTCATTGACATATGATGCCCTAATTCTGACTAGTCCCCTTTATTCTCACTGTCTGCCTCCACCCAGTCAGCCATTCATCTATCTATGGCGGTATCTTTACTGTATTATGAGGAACGTTTATCTTTTTTAGCAGACTCCTGTGCTTCACTTTGTCAACGACCTTCTGAAAATCCAAGTAAACAACATTCAGTGACTCTCCTTTGTTTATTCTGCTCCAATTTATCTCTCAGTATGTTTCGTTCCGCGCTCCACAGACCCTCGATGGACAAGGGAGGGAACTGCTGCAGGCAGGCACAAGAGAGGGCGCGCTGAGGTCAGAGTTCAGCTGCGGAAAATGCCTGAGAGGTCAAACGCCCTACTCTGAATTCAATAAACCAGCAGCCAGACCTGAGAATTAAGTGACCCAGTGAATTTAATGTCCCTAGTCTTTCCATCACTTACTGAAGAGATGTATCTATCAGTTAAATATGATGGATGCAAATTCATCCGCGGGAAATGGCCGTGATGTCATATGATTGGTGCTGTGATTTGGTTACTTACTGTTTCCAGTAAGAACGGTCATCTGAAGGGGAAGGGCGCGTCTATGTTGCTGTCGCATTTGACCGGTAGTTATCTCTGGGAAGTGTAATCTCGGCACAGCTGCTACTTTGCCGATTGCTGTAATGGTGCAACTGAGTGCAACTGTTGAAGACAGTTTTATTATCGGGCTGACTCTGAGACCAGTGCGGCTCCAGGCAGCTGGGCCAAAGTTAAAACCAGGAGAGGGAAAATGTCTCGGATTCAAAAGGAAAAAAAAAATGAAAAATGTGTAATAGTTCATGATATTTCACAGCGTCCTTCCTTCTGCTGCCTCTGAGTAATACCTCCACAGCGGTCTTCGTCCTGAGCTGTGACTGGAGTTTATAGTGTGACAACAAACTGGTCCCAAGCTGAAGAATAAATCGAAGCGCCGACACCAACCGAATCGAACCAACTGCAGGTTGCGATTCCTCTCTGCAGTAGACCAATTTTTCTAGAGAAAACGTGGCCACTGCTATGGTGCTCTGAATTAATAATTTTTGACTCGGAACACATGTTACAAAGACTCATTGATGTAAAATGAGTATTTGCGTGTTTGAAGAAAAGCGTGATGAAACAGGGTGTAGCATAAAGGGTGAAGTTCAGGTTATGAGTGTGTTATCATCTGAAGGTGTGTTCAAGGTGTGTTTACCTACTGTTACGGTTCATAAAATTTTAACGAGTTTATTCGCTGAAGCAGGTCTAAGGCCGCTGATACCACAGAACACATTGACAAATGAAAGATCCAGCTAATTTTATGTTCAGGAGTTTTCTATCGACCTCTGACGCAGAACGGTAAGCGTATGTATAAAATAAATTAGACATCAGGGAAATTCACAAGCGAGAATGGTCGTAATTTGATATGATTGCTGCTGGGATATGGTAACGTGTTTCCAGTGTGTGAGTAGTAAAGTGAAGGAGAAGGGGGTTCTTAATCTGCTGTCGACTTTGACCCGTAGCTATCTGGGAGAGATGGTAATTTCGGCATGTTTCTCCCCAACTGGCCCATTATTCCAACAGACCACCATCAGACAACTGCTAAAGCTGGCTTTATAAACGGACTAACTTTAAGATCAGCGCAAGTCTACGCGATGGGAAAGCAGTTAAGGCTGGAGAAAGGAAGGATCCAGTGTTCATAAATATATATATATTCCAAAGGCAAAATATATGATCACACCTAACAGAGTTCTTCCGTCTGCGGTGCCTGTGCAGTAAACACGCAGCGGTCTTTGCCCTGAGCTGTCACTGGAGTTTATAGTCTGGCAATAAACTGGGCCCAGGGTGAATAATAAATCAAAGCGCCGACGCCAACCGAATGGAACCAGGATGCGGGTTGTGATCGCTCTCTGGAGCAGATCAAATTTTCCAGTGGAAGTTACTCATTGCAATTGTGCACTGTCGTAGTAGCTCGGGTTGGAACCGTATGTTAGAAATGCGCATTCAAGCGATACAAATGCTTTAACATGAGCGTTGTGGAACAGGATGTGGCGTTACGTGCTGAAAAGTGTGCTGTTTAGGTTTATGAGAGTGTTATCAACTGACCCTTGCTCAGGGTGTGTTCCCTCACAGTTAGGGCACATAAAATTCAGCTCAAACACGAGGAATTCTGCAGATGCTGGAAATTCAAGCAACACACATCGAAGTTTCTGCTGAACGCAGCAGGCCAGGCAGCATCTCTCGGAAGAGGTACAGTCGACGTTTCAGGCCGGGACCCTTCGTCAGGACTAACTGAAGAAGGAGCTAGTAAGAGATTTAAAAGTGGGAGGGGGAGGGGGAGATCCAAAAAGATCCAAAATAAAATTCAGCTGCTTCGATAGGATGGGACCAGACTCAGGAGTTGAGCACGAGGTAAGAACAGAGACTATACGGGGAAAAGTCACGGTGTTTCAATGCGCCCATTCGTCGCGGCAATGCGTCTAGTGTTACTACCAGATCAATACGGTCTCTAAAATCGCACGGGGTGTTGGATCTGTTTTTTTCTGTATGCGTATTTTTTTTTTTAGCAATAACGGGGTACAGCAGGCAACGGTATTTAATACAAACTTTCTCCAAGTAAATTCACTGGCTGTTGACAAAAACATACCAAAGTGCAGACACAGTGGGCGCTTTATTATGTTCGTTCTGTACCTAATGAAGTGGAAACTGAGTGTATGTTCCGGACCTTCTGCTACTGTTGCTCGTCCAGTTCAATGCTCGGTATGTTACCCGTTCAGTGATGCTGCACTGCACACTACTTTTATAACGTGTGCATATTTGATTTGCTGCCGGTTTCCTATCAGACTGAATCAGTCTGGCTAATCCCCTTGATCTCTCTCATTAGAGCGGGTTCTCGCCCAGATAACTGCCTGTTTCCGCCTGGCCGGTCTCCCTGATCTCTCTAATTAGGGCGATGTTCTCGCACACTTGATTTGTTGTTTTTTTTTTGGCTTTTGTTTTTTGCACGATTCTCTGTAAACGGAACAATTTGTGCGTGAATGTCCCAGGAGCTGAATAGTTTCTGAGATATTGGCACCAACAATCCTCCCACGGTCAAAGACACTTCGATCACTTTTGTTCCCCATCTTGAAGTTTCCCCTGAACACCCTTCATACGTATTGACCATGCCTGAATGTTTTTACGTTTTGAGCTGCTGCTACATGATTCACTGGATCGCATTGACGAGCTGGTATACATATCCACCGAATAGAGTGGCTAATGGTTGTATTTCCTATTCAGACGGCCCTCCCCTATCTCTAATATGAGCATTTATGAGATCTGGACCTAATTATTCCCGATGCCCCTCTTTTCAAAAACATAGCCAATTAACGGTCCAATTCTGTGCGAGGCGTCGCGGCATAAAACCATAAAATATAGCACCAGAAGTAGGTCATTCGGCCCCTCGATTCTGCTCCGCCATTCAATCGTGCGCTTCTCCACTTCATCCACTCACGCCCACTCCCTCGCTTTCACCCCAAAACCTTTAATGCCCTGGCTAATCAGGAACCTGTCTATCTCTGTCTTAAATACACCCAGTGACTTGGCCTCCACAGCCGCTTGTGGATTTCCACAGATTTACCACCCTCCGATTAAAGTAATTTCTCTGCATCTCAGTTCTAAAAGGACGTCCTTTAATCCTGAAGTCATGCCCTCTTGTCCTAGCATCCCCAACAATTGGGAAATAACTTTGTCATCTCTAAACTTTTCAGTCCTTTTAACATTTGGAATGTTTCTATGAGATCCCCCCTCATTCTCCTGAACCCCAGGGAATACAGCCCAAGAGCTGCCAGACGTTCCTCCTACAGTAACCCTCTCATTCCTCGAATCATTCTACTGAATCTTTTCTGAACCCTGTTCAATGTCAGTATATCCTCTCCATAATAAGAAGCCCAAAATTGCACAATATGCCAAGAGTGGTCTTACGATTGCCTTATAGAGCCTCAACATCACATCCCTGCTCTTATAGAAACCATAGAAACTGCAGCATAGAAACAGGCCTTTTGGCCCTTCTTGGCTGTGCCTAGTCATTTTCTGCCTATATTCTACACCTCTAGAAATGAATGCCAACATTGCATTCGCCTTCTTCACAACCGACTCAACCTGCAGGTTAACCTTTCGGGTATCTTGCACAAGGACTCCCAAGTTCTTGGCATCTCTGCATTTTAATGCTTTCCCCATCTAAATAACAGTCTGCCCGTTTATTTCTTCCACCAAAGTACATGATCATACACCTTCCAACATTGTATTTCATTTGCCAATTCTTTGCCTATTCCCCTAAACTATCTAAGTCTCTCTGCATGCTCTCTGTTTCCTCAACACTGCCCATTCCTCCATCTATCTTTGTACCATCGGCAAATTTAGCCACAAATGACAATAAAAGAGGACTGCGTGTCCTCATAATCTAATCTAATCTAAATCCCTTAATACCATAGTCGAAATCATTGACATACATCGTAAAAAGTAACGGTCCCAGCACCGACCCTGTGAACTCCACTGGTAACCGGCAGCCAGCCAGAAATGGATACCTTTATTCCCACTCTTTGTTTTCTGCCGACCAGCCAATGCTCCATCCATACTAGTAACTTCCCTGTAATTCCATGGGCTCTTACCTTGCTAAGCAGCCTCATGTGCGGCACCTTGTCATAGGCCTTCTGAAAATCCAAGTACACCATTTCTACTGCCTCTCCTTTCTATATCCTGCTTGTAATTTCTTCAAAGAATTGCAGTGGGCTTGTCAGGCAGGATCTTCCTTTCAGGTAACCATGCTGGAAACCATGCCTGTCTTGTCATGTGCCTCCAGTACGCCGTAATCTCATCCCTAACAATCGATTCTAACAACTTCCCAACCACTGATATCAGGCTAACAGGTCTACAGTTTCCTTTTCTGCTGCCTCCCACCCTTGTTAAGTAGCGGAGTAGCATTTGCAATTTTCCAGTCATCCGGTACAATGCCAGAATCTATCGATTCTTGACAGATCATCGTTAACGCCACCGCAATCGCTGGAGCTACTTTCTTCAGAACCCGTGGGTGCATTCCATCAGGTCCAGGAGATTTATTCACTCGCAGACCATTAAGCCTCCTGAGTACTGTCTCAGTCGTAAATTTCGCTGCACGAACCTCACTTCCCTGACACTTTTGAATGTCCGGTGTGTTGCTGACGTCCCGGTGAATTAATCTGAGCTCATTAATCCGGTCAAAACCGAATACAGTAAATGCTGGGAGAGCGGGGGCGGGGGGGGGGGAGTTGTGGAGAAGCGTGTCGACTGACAAACCCATCTTTTTGTTTATGATTATCAAGTGGAAGTAATATTTACTCCGGAGTGTACATTTACCCACAAAAACAATTACGGACTCAAAGAGATCCGAATCGGGAGACCCAGTACAAGGTAGGTTACTGAGAAATATATATTTCAGTCACAAAACCAGAAATTTGAGAATATTGGAAATCAAGAGCAACACACACAAAACTGAGCAGGTCAAGCAGCATCTCGGGAGATGAATAGGAAATCGACGTCCACATGAAACGTCTCGGATCTGAAACGTCGACCGTAATATTCCTCTCCATAGAAGCTGCCTTATCCGCTCAAATCTTCCAGAAGTTTGTGTGTGCTGCTCTCTAACTTTCGGTGAAGGTATTCCTATGAAATACAGTCATCTCACAGTTGCACGCAACTGTTCAATAAACTTCAGATATTGCCGTATTGTTGTCCGGATAACTAAGAAATCACGTGGCCTTAGATGTATTATTTCTCTGTTCGGTTGTCTATGATGAGAGTCTCCCTTCATTGTCTGCGAGCTGCAAGGAGAGTTATTCACACTACGCAACACCACCACAACCATAACAAGTCCGCACGGTCCCCCTATCCCTAGACCGCGTGTCGTCCCGATCCCCAGGTCAGTGATTTTATCAAGGTCTGGTGACTGCCATTCGGCAGTCAGAGTGTCATCTCGGGTGCAGACGCAATGAAGCGAGATAAGGGACGTATCGAAGTTATGCTCCATGCTGTCAGTTTCATACTCTATCTAATAAAACATTGAAGATTGTCGCATTAGGGAAATCGAATGGTATTCCAATAGTCTTGCTTAATTTTGCAGGATTTTTTTTTACAGTCAATTGAGGAAATTCTTATCCATTAAATAATTAAAATAAATCTTCGGTGAGGGAAATGTGAAACGTAAACAGAGTATACTGGAAGTTTTCAGCAGATTGGGGAACAGCTGTGGACAGGCTCAATTCTGATTATGGTCCCTCGACCTGAAAAAAAGTATTACACCGTCTGTCTTGTTGAATAATTCCAGCATTTAAAATTATTTTGAAGATTTTTTGTAAAACTTGCTGTATTGGATGTAACGATCCAATGGTAACCAGATGATATGCTCCAATAAATCTTGACAGCAACTTAGGCGCTGAAGACCTGCCGGTGAAAATATAGTGGTTTAAGGCAAGACGTCGTGATGCTGTACGCGGGACTGGCTTTCCACATTGCCTGAAACAAGATATGTAGTCTTGCCAGTGACGTCAATACTTCGTAATTTAAAAAAAAATAGAAGGAGACTCTGAGAATCAGGTGTGATGGAGAAATGTGTACAATTTGGCGAAGTGAGGAATAGATGTGCCAAGGTCAGCAGAAGTGTTTGAGCACTCGCTGCTGTACCAGATGTCCTTTGATCACCATAGCGCCACTAGTGGCCGGAGGGCACAAGCTGTATGTGTTTCCTGCTCAGGACCTCCAACCTGCATTGCCGTTCTGTTGACTTGACAAGCCAGTGTGACATCTCACTCTTGCTCATGTCACGGGATTGCCTGGAAAAGCACGGGCATCTCATCCAGTAATCCGGCCATAAAGTATCTTCCAGAAGTTGTCTGGGTGTGTGCAGAAGGATCAAGCCATATCATGATTTCATTGGAAAGGACTATGTTTTTGGCAGTATGTTGTTCGGTACGCATATCAGCTTCCTCCTTTATACCTAAATTAATACTTGACCCTACTCTTGATTTTGTTTCTTGCAGAGAACCAGAATCTGTTAACACCCGTCTTCACAATGGCTGATGGAGCCGGCGAGGGACGAGACTCAGTGGCGTCAACATCAGAAAAACACCCGGGTACGCAGCAAAGTGGCCAGTCGTATATTTGTTATTCGTACTGTATCTGCCAGGTATTTCTCAACTTCCCAGAGAAGATTAAATCTGTCAGCAGCCTGTCTCTTCGATTCTCGCCTTCCATCCAGATTTAGGTCATTCAGAAACATGGAGATGTTTCATTTATTTTCCTCGTGGAAATAGCCTTTCTGAATAACTCGGGTCCTGGCATTGATTCCGGTGGTACCACCCTTCACTCATTGCCATTCGGAAAACAATCAATTTATGCCTAATCTATGTAATTCGACCAACAAATTCGTGTCCGTATCATTACTTTATCCGCAACCCCTCGTGGTTTACGCTTGCCTGATAATCTGTAATGCGTGATTTTACTGAAAATCCTAATATTCTACATTCGCTGGTCTCTCCTTATATATTCTGCTAGTTGCATCCTCAAAAGTATTGCAAGGGGTTCAGCCAGTGTGATTTCTGTTTCACAAAGCATTGCTGAATTTGTTAGGCCTTTTGAATTTTCTCCTGATGCAGCTTCTACAATGGCCGAGAATTGTTCACATCACTGATGTCAGGCTAAGCAAAATACTGTTCCTAATCTTCGTTTTAACTTCTACTTTCACAGACCTGTGTAATGTTAACCACCTCAAACCATTCATTCAGCTCAAGAAGTAGGTAAATGCAGGTGGGATTAATGAGAATTGAAATATACTGAAGTCGATCTAAGGTGCAACTGCACGCAATACTCCAAACAAGACCGCACGAACGACTCCAATTTCTCTACTCAGTAGCTAGGTTAACAAAATTAAATGTTCCAGGACTCTCTTTAATACCCTGTCTCCACGTGACGCCACTATCAATTAATTAAATTCCTTGGAGTTGGCTCTATATTTCTCAGTGCCATGTCTTTCGCTGTGTAAGTCCTTCCCTGATTTGTGCTTCAAAATGGTAACACCTGTGTGTGTCTATTTCTGATTGTGTTTGGTAACATGGTGCACCGACCTTAGGTTCTAGATAGAAAGATATTGAGCAATAAAGGTTCGATAATGTCTTTAGTTTCCTTCGCTTCGCTCCACAGGTCCGAGCTCAGTAATCACCGAGCTCCTGGCAAACTGGAACGATTTCAAGCTTCTGCAGTTGATTGACTTCTACCGGGACAGGCTGGAGCAGGCGATGGAAGGAGTGGTGCACGGAATGAGCCTGGCGTTAACGTTCGAGAATCAGTTCAGTGAAGAGGAACATCGGGTAAGTGAGCGAGAGAATGGGTTTGAATGTTCACACATCATAGGTGTCCAAAATCTGACTCATCGGATATTAAAGCAGATAAATGAACAACTGGGAAATAAATACTGAATATACAAAAAGTTTGCATGCAAAAGTTTGGGCACCCTTGGTCAAAATTTCTGTTACCGTGAATAGTTAAGCGAGTAAAAGATGACCTGATTTCCAAAAGGCATAAAGTTAAAGATGACACATTTCTTTAATATTTTAAGCAAGTGTTTTTTTTTAAATTACTATCTTTTACAGTTTTAAAATGACAAAAAAGGAGAAGGGCCCCAAGCAAAAGTTTGGGCACCCTGCATGGTCAGTACTCAGTAACACCCCTTTTGGCAAATATCACATAATGTAAACGCTTTCTGTTTGGGGGATTTTCGCCCATTCCTCCTTGCAAAAGACTTCCAGCCTTCTGAGATTCTTGGTCCGTCTTGCGTGCACTGCTCTTCTGAGGTCTATCGACAGATTTTCGATGACGTTTAGGTCGGGGGACTGAGAGGGCCATGACAAAACCTTTAGGTTGCGCCTCTTGAGGTAGTCCATTTTGTATTTTTGAGGTGTGTTTCGGATCATTATCCTGTTGTAGAAGACAGACGGTGTGATGTTTGCTTCCAGAATTTTGCTGGTATTTAATTGAATTCATTCTTCCCTCTACCAGTGATACGTTCCCCATGCCATTGGCTGCAACACAAGCCCAAAGCATGATCGATCCACCCCCGTGCTTAACAGTTGGAGAGGTGTTCTTTTCATGAAATTCTGCACCCTTTTTTCTCCAAACATAACCTTTGTTCATCGCGGCCAAAAAGTTCTATTTTAACTTCATGTTTCCAAAATGCACCAGGCTTGTTTAGATGTAAACAACAGGAATTCTGCAGATGCTGTAAATTTAAGCAACACACATCAAAGTTGCTGATGAACGCAGCAGGCCAGGCAGCATCTCTAGGAAGAGGTGCAGTCGACGTTTCAGGCCGAGACCCTTCGTCAGGACTTGTTTAGATGATCCTTTGTAAACTTCTGACGCTGAATTTTGTGGTGATGACGCAGAAAAGGTTTTCTTCTGATGACTCTTCCATGAAGGTCATATTTGTGCAGGTGCCGCTGCACAGTAGAACAGTGCACCACCACTCCAGAGTCTGAAATATTTTCCTGAAGGTCTTTTCCAGTCAAACGGGGTTTTGATTTGTCTTTCTAGCAATCCTACGATCAGTTCTCTCGAAAGCTTTCTTCGTCTTCTTCCAGACCTCAGCTTGACCTCCACCGTTCCTGTTAACTGCCATTTCTTAATTTCATTCTGAACTGAGGAAATGGCTACCTGAAAACGCTTTGCTATCTTCTTATAACCTTCTCCTGCTTTGTGGGCATTATTTGTTTTAATATTCAGAGTGCTAGGCAGCTGCTTTGAGGAGCCCATGGCTGCTGATTGTTGGGAGAAGGTTTGAAGATTCCGGGTATTTATAAAGCTCTGAAATTTGCATCACCTGGTCTTTCCTAACGATGATTGTGAACAATCCATAGCCCTAACAAGTTAATTAAGGTATGAGACGTTGGTAAAAGTTATCAGAGAGCTCAAATCTCTTGGGGTGCCCAAACTTTTGCATGGTGCTCCTTTCCTTTTTTTCACTCTAAAATTGTACAAAACAAAAATAATACACTAATCTTGTTTAAAATGTTGAAAAGAATGTTTCATCTTTAACGTCATGTCTTTTGGAGATCAGTTCATTTTCTACTCACTTAACGATTCACAGTAACAGAAATTTTGACCAGAGGTGCCCAAATTTTGCATGCCCTGTACAATCACAAAATTATGAATCTGCACCAATGACAGAAAAGGGGTGAAAATATCCCCCGGACTGGTGGGTGATTGCTCATTTTCACAGCGAGAGAAGCAGGTAACTGTTGTATAGACTTAACATAATGGACATTAAATAGAAATATGATACGGTATTTCGGTTAAGGACGATTGCAGAGCGTGACCGTAGGATTTCAGTGAAAATCTGGGCATCATCTGTGGGTGTCACAGGAGCTCGACAGTGTTCTCGTTTGGGTGGAGGTGCTTGTGTTATAATTTGTAACTGCAAACTGTGTCTTGCGTGGTACACTACCATGTTGTGATGTTGTGATGTAATCACTGAAGAAACGCCACCAGAAAAGAAAATGGAAATACAGTGGGTGCCAGCCGCCGTCATGTTGGATACTGGCAGACTGAGAAGATTAATCGCATCATCTTTTCTGTAACTTCTCTGAGACTGAACACGTGCTATAAAAAAAGCTTCTTGACTTCTTTGTTCATCTGCTTTATGATAAATCATATTTTATGATTTCTTATTGACACTGTCAAATCTGATGAGGAATTACTTATGGGTTGGAATCATTGTAACAAAGTGGTCACAGACCAGCCAGGATCTCATTGACTGGTGGGCCAGGTTCACGGTGAATGCCCCTCTCTGTGCTCTGCTCTGAATGTACAGCCCATCTCCAGAGAGGATCGGCATCTGGCCGTGTGATCCCAATAAAGGGTACATCGCTTACTTCGCATTCTCTGTGAATCTGGCAGTCCCCAATATGTTCATTTCTGCACCCCACAGAAAGTCTCTGATCTCGCTGATAAGGGAGAGTTGGCGGATGGTTCTAAACTCCTCTTGAGCCTGGTGATTGAGAGAGGCTCCCGCGCCCGGAGGGTGATGTGGGAATCGTTTGTGAAAATGCGGAATGGCGTCCCAAAGTTGGACAAAATACTTAAAGAAATACAGGAATATGGTGAGATAATAGTAGAGATTAATGTCAATTCGGATTCAAACAATGCACACTTTATAATTCAACACATCTGATTTCACCAAACTGTTTAAAATTAAACAGGTTGTGCACCGTACGAGCGATCAGACCCCGCTCAAGGTTTACGGGAGATCCCCAGTGAGCTGAAAGGTAGGTGAAGAAAATGCTGTTTCCACCAACCGCTGACACTGCGCAGAACGGTCATGTTGATGAGTCACGGGGGTTTGACCAGGTAAATGTCGTCACTGTGACACAGTACATACTAAGGCACATAGAAACATCGTCTCCTGGAGGAAGAGTTTTCAGAGGACATAATGAGGAACGAGGCTGAGAGTCGGGACTTGAGGAAAGGGGTGACTCCTCTCTGGTGCCTGGAACTACAGCTGCTTCCACCGGGGTCAGAGCATACGAAGGAGCAATCCGGTGGAGGGGAAATCTGGGAAACCTCTACACCCCAAAAGGTCGAAACCTCACCCTACCTGCCTCTCTCCCCCTTCCCCACTGCCGAACATCCCTCATCCTAATTCATTTCTCTAAACTCCGTCAGTCCCCGCAGATAATCAGTTCTTCGAGTTGGACATCGATTGAAGTTCTAGTCACAGAATACCAGCAACAGCTTCCCTTTAAACAGAAAACCAGGTCATATTCCAACTAACCTGCCCAATCCCAAAAAAGCAACTGTAACCCAGTCTGTTTATATCTGCACTCTCTTAATGCAAACAGTGGGAAGTCCATCAGGAGACAGTGGAGGTGAGGGGAGGGTGGGGGGGCAGTGAGGGTTGAAAAATCTACAGAACTGAAATTCATGTCTGCCTGTGGTGTGTGATGGAAACTGTGGACGGGTAAGAGCTGTCAATTAGGTCAGAGAAACCCAGTGTTGTGTTAATGCGGCGAGGAAACTGAGAAGAACTGAAGAAATCGATAAAAAAAATGTTGAGATAAATTACATGCTCCAGACTGATGAGAAGCTCACTTCATCCATAAGCACATTGTGCCTGTGAAAATGGAGCCCTGGGCAGTGCAAGTGCTCAGAGTCCGAAAAGCTTCATATTCACAGACAGTGTTGTATCATCCAACTGCACATCTAACAGAAGAGAGGGCGAAGGAAAGACAGATATTGCAACAGTTATTAATCTTACAGTAGCCAATGTTGTATCTCAGTATTCGAAAGTCTTCATCAGAAACATGAGGAATCCCTGCCAGTGTCCTGGTTCAGCGTCTCTCATTTCCAAGAACAAATTCCAAATATGTTATTGTTCTTATAGGACCTGAGATAGGCTAATTAGGAACTTTAGAAAGACCTCTCAGTCTCTGTCACTTCCGTAATTATTGTTTCGGTCCATATTCTGCCACCAAAACCCCTCAGTTTCCTTGCACCACTGACTTAGTATATCTCTACAAATTGCCTGCAAAATTATTCTTCAATGTTCTTCATGCTGCTTGCCAAGGGAACAGATACAGCTGTAGAATTCTCACACTGACTTAGAAATATAGATATGTAGAAAACCTACAACACAATGCAGGCCCATCGGCCCTCAATGCTGCGCCTAACATTGAGTAATGTCAGTTACTTCAGAAATTACCTATGTTTACGCATAGCCCTCTATTTTTCGAAGCTCTATGTACCTATCCAGGAGTCTCTTAAAAGACGCTATCGTACCCATTCCCACCACCGGCAGACCATTCCAAACACTGACCACTCTCTGCGTAAAAAACTTACCCCTGACATCTCCTTTTTACCTACTTCCAAGCACCTTAAAACTATGTCCTCTCATGCTAGCCATTTCAGCCCTGGGAAAAAGCCTCTGACTATCCACACGATCAGTGCCTCTCATTATTTTGTACACCTCTGTCACGTCACTTCTCATCCTCCAGAGAGAAAAGGCCGAGTTCACTCAACCTCTTCTCAAAATGCATGCTCCCTAATCCAGGCAACATCCTTGTAAATCCCCTCTGCACCCTTTCTATATTTTCCATATTCTTCCTGTACTGAGGTGACCAGAACCGAGCACAGTATTCCAGGTGGGGTCTGACCAGAGTCCTATGTAGCCGTAACATTACATCTCAATTCTTAAACTCAGTCCCACGGTTGATGAAGGCCAATGCACCGTATACCTTCTTAATTACAGAGTCAACCTGCGCAGCAGCTTTGAGTGTACTGTGGACTCGGACCCCATGATCCCTCCGATCCTCCACACTGCCAAAAGGCTTACCATTGATATTATATTTTGCCATCATATTTGACCTACCAATATAAACCACCTCACGCTTATCTGGGTTAAACTCCATCTGCCATCTCTCCGCCCAATTTTGCATCCTATTGATGTCCCGCTGTAACCTCTGACAGCCCTCCACACTATCCACAACTCTCCCAAGCTTTGTGTCATCAGCAAATGTATTAATCCATTACTCCACTTCCTCATCCAGGTCAATGATAAAAATCACGAAGTGAAAGGGACCCCGAACAGATCCCTGAGTCATCGACCTCCATGCAGAATATGAACCACCTACAACCACACTTTGCCTTCTGTGGGCAAGCCAGTTCTACATCCACAAAGCAATGTCCCCTTGGATCGTATGACTTCGTACTTTCTCAATAAGCCTTGCATAGGGTACCATGCCAAATGCCTTGCTAAAATCCATTATACTGTACATCTACTGCTCTACCTTCATCAATGTGTTTAGTCACATCTTCAAAAAAAATCAATCAGGCTCGTAAGGCACGACATGCCTTTGATAAAACAATGCTCACTATTCCTAATCATATTATGCCTCTCTGAATGTTCATAAATCCTGCCTCTCAGTGTCTTTTCCATCGGTCTACCAATTCCTGAAGTAAGATTCACTGGTCTATAATTTCCGGTGCAATCTCTACTCCCTTTCTTGAATAAGGGAACAACATCTACAAGCCTACAACCCACTGGAACCTCTCCTGTCCCGATTGATGATGCGTTGATAGTTGCCAGAGGCTCATCAATCTGCTCCGTCACCTCCCGTAGTAACCTGGGGTGCATCTCGTCTGGTCCCGGAGACTTATCCAAAAGCTCCAGCACGTCCTCTTTCTTCATGTCTGTATGCTCGCCAAGATCCTTTTCCGTAGTGAATACTGAAGCAGAGTACTTACTAGGAACCTCTGCTATCTCTTCCGGTTCCATACTCAGTTTTCCACTGTCACACTTGATTGGTCCTATTCTCTCTTATCATCTTGCTGTTCACATACTTGTAGAATGCCTTGGGTGGTTTCCTTAATCTTTCCCGCCAAGGCCTTCTCATGGCCCCTTCTGGCTCTCCTAATTTCATCCTTAAGCGCCTTCCTGCTAGCCTTATAATCTTCTAGGTCTCTAGCATTGCCTAGATTTTTGAACCTTTCGTAAGCTTTTCTTTTCTTCTTGACGAGATTTTCAACAGCTTTTGTACACCACGGTTCCTGTACCCTACGCACCTATGCAGAATGCCACGCAAATATCCCCTGAACGTTTGCCACATTTCTGCCATACATTTCCCTGAGAACATCTGTTCCCAATTTATGATTCCAAGTTCCTGCCCAATTACTTCATATTTCTCCTCACTCCTAACTTGTCTGTTCCTACCCCGCTCTAATGCTATGGTAAAGGAGACAGAATTGTGATAACTATCTCCAACATGCTATTCCACTGAGAGATCTGACACTTGACCAGGTTCATTTCCCAATACCAGATCAAGTACAGCTTCTCCTCTTGTAGGCTTATCTACATATTATATCAGGAAACCTTCCTGAATACACCTAGCAAACTCCACCTCATCTGAAGCCCTTGCTCTAGGGTGATTGCAATCAATATTTTGGAAATTAAAACCTCCCGCCACGCCAACCCGGTTATTCTTGCATCTTTCCAGAATCTGTCTCCCCATCTGCTGCTCGATGTCCATGTTACAATTGGGTGGTCGATAAAAAAACGCCCAGTAGAGTTATTGACCTCTTCCTGTTTATAACTTCCACCCACAGAGACTCAGTAGGCAATCCCTCCATAACTTCCTCCTTTCCTGCAACCGTGACATTATCTCTGATCAGCAGTGCCACGCCCACCCCTTTTGTCTTCCTCCCTGTTCTTTCTGAAACACCTAAATCCTGGCACTCTAGGTAACCACTTCTGAACATGCAATAGATACTCCCCTGGATCTTTGAAGAACAACTTCTCTACTAGTTTGCCATTCTCTAATGTAACTGTTTATGCAATCCATGCTTTCCTACGTTCCCTGTCTCACTCGAATACGTTGAATGAATGACTACTGAGAAAACATGCCTGCATCGTTTAGCGCCAGATCACCACTGTTTTCCTCAGAACTCTCAACTCTCTAAGAAGATGATATAAACGGTATTTGCTGGCCCCGGATACATGGTGAAGACTAAAATGTCATTTTCAAGATCCGTTACACAATAAACCCTTATGTAGAGTATACCTGTTATTTGGAAACCCCACACACCCCTGGCAGGATCCTAATGCGCTGTGAAACCCTGCACATCTCTGGCAGGGTACTGACACACCGCTAGACACCACACACCCCTGGCAGGATCCTAATGCGCTGTGAAACCCTGCACATCTCTGGCAGGGTACTGACACACCGCTAGACACCACACACCCCTGGCAGGGGCTGACACGCTGCGAGACTCCACAAGCCTGTTGCCGTCTACCTACACGCTGCGAGATGCCATACACTCCTGCAAGAGCCGTCACACAATGTGAAACCCTTTAACTACTTTACAAGGCTCCGGAACACGCTGAGGTCCCGCACACTCCTGTCAGGATCCTGACATACCGTGAGGTTTCACATTCTTCAGGTGTACTTTCACTGCAAGTAACTTTCCCACACCTCATCCAGACCAGGTCCTACATTGACATCGGCTATCCCTTATCTCAGGACGGGCTCGGGTTTCAGTGGGAGAGGTTTCGGGAACAATGAACACAACTCAAGTTCTGAGATGGTTATGAATAAAGAGAGGTCTGCAGCTTAGGTGATACACAGGGTGGGGATGTTAAATTGGGGAAGGCAGATTAAATGGTAGAAGTCAGGTGAGGAGCAACTGTTACAGGGCAAATCTCCGTCTGGTGAGAGTCGATATATATCAGCTGATCAGAATTTCGAACCGGCATGTTCCAAAGAGGATTAGAGCATAGTTTGTCACCGTCCCGTGACCGTGGCGGGAAATGTTGTGAATTTAGTCTGCAAATGAAATATATGCTTTCTGAAGCTGAGGTGAGACAATGAGTAATGGAGAGGGAAGAAATGTCTCAAAGAGTCCAGTGGGGTATCGTCGTGGCTATCCCTCGAGGTCGAGGATGATGGTCTTCATTCTGAAGAAGTGGTCCACAGAGCGAAGACGCCTGTGCGTGAATTTGTTTAACGAATACTTGATGTTGCACTCCAAGAAGCACACAATACTTCACAAATCAACCAACTGATTCCAATGGCATGGAAACCACGACAATTGGAGCTGGCAGATTTGTTGCAGCCTTCATCCGCCTTCACAGCCGTTGAGTGGGGTATAGATCAGTTGCAGAGGCGGGTGGGCAAATAGCAGATGGAGTTTAATCCAGAAAAGTGTGAAGGTATGGGGGATGTTTAAAGTAACTGGCAGACGCTAACATCATTGAGGTGCAGAGGGAGTTTGTTGTCAATGTCCGTAGCTCGCTAGGTGTGACAACACAGGTAAATGAAGAAGATATGATCACATAGTTCACTTCATTGTACGGAGCACTAAGTCTATCGAAGCTTTAGGTTACAGATGTATAAAACTTTGGTTTGGCTGCACTTGGAGAATTGGTTCAATTCTGTCGGTCCATTACAGGAAGGATCTGGAGAACTTGGAGAAGAGAGTTTTACCAGATGTTACCGGGATTGGAAATAATCCTGCTTTTCAAAATTTTAGTTCAATTTGAATAATAGATCTGTAGCATCCACTCTCTCCCTTTCTCCAGAGCAGTGGTGTGCCTTGGGGATCGGTTTTGGGATCCCTACTGTTCGTGATTTTTATAAATGATCTGGATGAGGAAGTGGAGGGATGGTTTAGTAAATCTGCTGATGACACGAAGCTTGAGGGTGTAGTGAATAGTGTGAAGGGCTGTCAGAGATTACAACGAGACACTGATGGGATGCAAATCTGGGCTGAGAAGTGGCAAATGGAGTTTAACCCAGATAAGTGTGAGATGGTTTATTTTGTTAGGGCAAATATGATGGCAGAATATAGAATTAATGGTAAGATTCTTGGAAGTGTGGAGGATCAGAGGGATCTTGGGGTCCGAGTTCATAGGACACTCAAAGCTGCAATGTAAGTTGACTCTGTGGTTAAGAAGGCATATGGTGCATTGGCCTTCATCAGTCGTGGGATTGAGTTTAAGAACCAAGATGTAATATTACAGCTATACAGGACAGTGGAAAGAGCCCACTTGGAGTACTGTACTCAATTCTGGTCGCCTCAGTACAGGAAGGACGTGGAAACCATAGAAAAGGTGCAGAGGAGATTTACAAAGATGTTTCCTAGATTGGGTAGAATGCCTTACAGTATGAGTGTGCTCGGACTTGTTTCCTTGGAGCGACGGAGGATGAGAAGTGACCTGATAGAGGTGTACAAGATAATGAGAGGCATTGATCGAGTGGATAGTCAAAGGCTTTTCCCCTGGGCTGAAATCGCTAGCACGAGAGCGCATAGTTTTAAGGTGCTTGGAAGTAGGTACAGAGGAGATGTCAGGGGTAAGTTTTCTTTCGCAGAGAGTGGTGAGTGCGTGGAATGGGCTGCCGGCGACGTTAGTGGAAGCGGAAACAGTAGGGTCTTCTGAGAAACTCCTGGATGGCGACATGGAGCTGAGAAAAGTAGAGGGCTATGGATAAAGCCTAGGTAATTCTAAGGTAGTGACATGTTCGGCACAGCTTTGTTGGCTGAAGAGTCTGTATTGTTCTCTAGGTTTTCTATGTTTCTATGTTTTTATTCTCCCTGTCCTGCTGAGTATTTCCCGTGTATACTGTTTAGTGGACATGAGACTGCAGATCTGCAGGCCCGGACATTCTTCTGGATGATCTCGGTGAGTTGTCCAGCATCCGTGGTATAGTAGGGTGAATAAATTATTTATGTTTGATTAGAAACGCTGATTGTCTGAGTCAGCTTTGCGAGACCTTGACAGCTGACCCCCACCACCCCTACAACGTTGCTGATCGACATGCAGTAGGTTTCTTTTGTTTTATTCTGTTACGTACCCCGTAACTGGGTTGCCAAACCAGCAGAAATGGACCACTTAGTTGGAGTCTGGTTTAACAGAAATTAATAAAGCTTTATTAAAGAAATAAGTAACACAGTACTCTAATCGTAAGGACGTAAATGAAACAGGTTAGCAATGATAATACACACGTGTACACAGAACTAGGGTAACAGGAATCAACCAAGCTCTATCGCAGTCTAGGGGTAAAATGATCAGTCTCAAGTGACGCAGAGTTCAGTTCAGCTTAGTACAGTTTGCAGTAATCGCTGTTGTGCCATTGGAGAGAGAGAGAGAATGCAAATTTTGATTCAAACAGACCTTTGATGTTCTTCGCAGTTAGCTTTCGGGCGAACCCTTTTATGTCTTCTGTGGTTCACCGACTGTGATCCCTCCATTCTGGATACGACCGTTCTTCCGCGGTGAACCCGGCACCCAGGCAAGGGTGGACGCACACACCAGGTTCCCGCCGATCATTCCTTTTCACCCTGTCAGTCTATGGTCGGTTCCCTCGAACCAGACCTCCAACTTTAACCAACTTGTGGAGGCACACCGCTCTTCCAGGGTCTCGTTATCTCGTGATCTCGTGGTGTGTGTCATGCCTTAGCGAACCTGTTCTTTTTATCTCCCTGCTGGGGTATCGCCTGTCCATTAAACTTCAAACAGTTCAGGTTCAAAGCAATCGATCTGTCAATATCTGAAATGTCTTTCTTTCTCGTTAATCTCGCTCTTCTCTCTTATTAGCATTTTAAATGTTTCTCCATTGTTCCCCTTATCTCTCTCATCAGCATCAATCTTCTGATAACTTGGTTTTTCGTCACAATTCTGAATCACTGCAACCAAATTTACTTTAGTGTATGAACATATTCTGATAAATTAAATTGATACAAGAGCTTTGTGCTGCACTATTTGTTGTTTACTAAGTTCTGAGTTGAGGCGTCTAACATTTTGACTCTTTCTCTGTTCCCATGGAAGATGTTCAACAGAAACACAAGGAGACTCTGCGGGCACAAACCGAAACACTGAGCGTGAACACGATCCTGATGACGGAGAAGGTGAATGTTTTCCAGCTGGTTGATCGATACGCTGAGCTCACGGTCATTTCTACTATTCGTGATCGGAGACTGGTGGAACACGAGCTGCTGGCGAGAGGCAGAGACCACGAGGAATGGAGAAAACAACATCTCCGCAGAGAGCTGGAAAAACTCCGGACTGATCAGTTGTTCCAGAGCAGCTTTTCCCAAAGTAAATGCAAATCTGGGAGTTCGGCAGCATTGGCTGGAGTCTCGGAGATAGGGAAAACAACAATGGTGCAAAAGATTGTTTATGACTGGGCCACGGGGAAAATATACCAACAATTCCAGTTTGTCTTCAGTTTCAAATTCAGGGATTTAAACTCCATTAACTGCAGAGTAAACCTGAGGGAACTGATTTTGGATCAGTATCCTTACTTTGGGAATTTCCTGAGAGAGGTTTGGAAAAACCCAGAGGGATTGCTGTTTATATTCGATGGCTTGGATGAATTCAAACATAAAATTGATTTTGCTGACAGTCGGAGAGATACAGAACCTCAGCACAAGTGCCCAGATCCCGAGTGGTGGTGTGAAGTGTCGGATATTGTGTACAGTTTAATCCAGCACAAGCTGCTGCCAGGGTGTTCAGTACTGGTGACCACCCGACCCACTGTGTTACATTTATTAGAAAAGGCAGAAATCAATGTCTGGGCTGAAATCCTGGGATTTGTCGATGAAGAACGGAAGGGATATTTCATGAGGCATTTTGAAGATAAGACGGTAGCAGAAGCTGTTTTCAAACATGTGGAGGAGAACGAGATCCTGTACACCATGAGCTACAATCCCTCCTACTGCTGGATCCTCGCTTTGGCACTGGGACCCTTCTTCGCAAAAAGAGACAGGGACCCACAGCGAGTTCCCAAGACCATAACCCAACTCTATTCCTACTATATTTACAACATCCTGAAAAACCACGGCCGTGAGATTGAGAACCCCCGTGACGTGTTACTCAGGGTTGGTCAGATGGCCTTCAGAGGTGTGTTTGACAAGAAGATTGTATTTACAAATGGAGATTTAATCAACTACAATCTGAAGCCTTCCCAGTTCTTGTCTGGGTTCTTAATGGAGCTTCTGGAGAGAGAGGATTCTCCCCGATGTGTGGTGTACACATTCCCACACCTCACCATCCAGGAGTTTGTAGCGGCACTCGCACAGTTCCTGAATCCGCATCCCGGGGATATCCTGAAATTCCTCACTGAAGCCCACAACACAACAGATGGCCGATTTGAGGTGTGTCTCCGTTTTGTTGCTGGCCTCTCCTCTCCAATGACAGCTCGGGGCCTGGAGGAGTTTCTGGGACCATTTCCCCGTCAAACAACCTGCCGGGTGATTGACTGGGTGAGGGAGGAGGTTAAACGCCAGAGTGGAAACACGAGGAGTGAAGCTGGTAAAAGGAGCCTCCTGAACACACTGCACTACCTGTTTGAGTCTCAGAATTGTGGGCTGGCTCAGGCCGCACTGGAATCTGTGGAAACACTTTCATTCAGTAGAATGACACTGACCCCGATTGACTGTGCGGTCCTGTCTCATGTCATCGGACTCTGTGATACAATAAAACATATCGACCTAGTTGGCTGCCACATTCAGTGTGAAGGAATCCAGCGGCTGGTACCTGGGCTGCACAAATGCCAGGAGTTGGGGTAACTTCACTTATTTCTCAGTCTGATCTGTGAAAGTATTTCATTATTTTGTTTTAATGTAAAGGTAAAGCAGATTATGAGTTTTTGTGACAAATTAATAGGCGATCGGTCAGTAAATCAAGAACGGGAGTGCCCTATGGTTTCGTGTATAGAGATGTTGGAGACTTCAGATGAGCGAACAATGGTCGTTGGTTTAATGGTAGTAAATCACATGAATGGCCGTGTTTCTCGCTGCATGTGACACGTCAATTGACAATGTTCCTTCTCACTGTTACTGACATCGACACCGACACTGACTGCAGCAGGTGTGACGGATCTGCGCACCCTCTTCCCGATGAAGTACAAGAGAGAACCAGAGAAATGTCCCAGTGAGAGGGAGAGAAATACCCGAGATTATCCTTCCCAACCCCTCTCCCCGCGTGTGACTATCACGATCACTCCAACAGTGTGACTTTGTTCACTGCCAGATACCCAACACTCATGTGGGCATCACCTCTTCCAATTGTGGGGTTCAATTCTGACCAACCCTCCCCGTGCGATCTACGTCTGCATCACATCCTGTTGTGGAATCTTGCTTCCCCATCTGCCTTCCTCCTATGGGATCTCTCTTTTTCATCCCCCTTTCCTCCTATGGGATCTCTCTTCCCCATTCCCTTTCCTCCTATGGGATCTGTCTTTGCCATATCCTCTTCATCTTGTGGGATGGCTCTTTACCTATCTTCCTTCATTGTGGGATCTAGCTTCCCTATCCCACTTCCTCCTCTGGGATCTATCCTCTGCATACATTTTTCCTCCTGTGGGATCTCTCTTCTCCATTCTCCTTCCTCCTGTGGTAATTATCCACTCCATCCCCCTTCCTCCTGTGGCATCTGTCTTCCACATCCCCCTTCCTCCTGTGGGATTTCTTTTCTCCATTTCCCATCCTCCCATGGAATCCTTCTTCTCCACCCCCCTCGTCCTGTGGGGATATCTCTTTCCCATCTCCCTTCCTTCTGTGGCATCTTTCTTCTCTATTCTCCTTTCTTCCCGTGGTATCTCTATTCCCCATCTCCCTTCCTCCTGTGGGATTACTCTGCCTATCCCTTTTGCCCTGGCGGGCTTTTCTTCCACCATCTCCCATGGACACGTTCTCATCCACAACTCTTCCTCCCTGTGGGACTTTTTCCAGCCCTCCAACGCTGCAGCTTTCTACCATCTCGTCAGGACTTTTTTTCCAAACGTCGGGGACTGAGACAGAATATAGAAAGTTTACAGAGTCACACCGACAGGCTAAATTACTAACATTCGGAGCTGGGCAGTGAGGGACATTGACAGTCATGTGAATTGGTCAGTGATTTACTGAAGGGTTTAATGTTTCCTGAAATACCGGGTGAAAGGAATTCCCTCAGAACCACTGTCTGAATCAATTTGTTCATCAATTTGTCTGTTTGTGTTTAGACTTGGGATGAATAAACTGGGAGATTCAGGAGTGAAGCTGCTGTCTGCAGCTCTGAGGAATCGAGAGTGTAAAATACAGACACTATGGTAAGTGTCAGAAAGGGATATTGCGGTTATAGTCACTGGGTATCTGACACTGAACATTAAGGTGATCAGTAATTGTATTACTGATAAACACTGGGAATTTCTACCGTCTCCTGTCTCTCTGTGGCCTTTACCCACACTCTCCCTTTCATCCACAGGCTGAGCAATGTCGGTCTCACAGATTCTGGTGCCAAGCATCTTGCCTCCGCTCTCAGCACAAACCCTTCACTGACAAAGCTGAACCTGAATGAAAATGAACTAGGAGATTCAGGGGTGAAACTGGTGTCTGAGGCTCTGACGAACTCGGAGTGTAAAATGCAGAAACTGTGGTAAGTGTAAGACTGTGGGAGATTGTCTTTACAGTCACTGGGTGTCTGACGCTGAACATTAATGTGATCAGAATTGTCTTATTGGTCAACATTCGAGATTCATAGCGTCCACTGTCTCTCGGTGTCCTTCACCCTCACTCTCTCTCATCTCCAGGTTGTACAAGGTCGGTCTCACTGATGCTGGTGTCGATGATCTCGTCTCCGCTCTCAGTGCAACCCAATCACTGGCAGAGCTGGATCTGGGATCAAACTCGCTCACAGACCAATCTGTCCCCGCTCTTCGCCGCCTCATACTGGCCCTCCCGAATCTGGAGCGGATCTGGTGAGTGATTGTGTTCATATTCAATGTCATAAAATATCAGCGGATCCGCCGGGTTTCCGCTTGTGTTTGTCTGTGAATGTTGTTGAAACATTAACCCTAGTCCTCTGTTGCTGACACTGTTGTGTAATTTGTTATTTCCTCTTCATTCTTCCATCTGTTTCAGGCTGTGGGACAATCGGATCAGTTGGACCGGGGAAGAGGAACTGAAGTCTCTGCAGGAACTCAGATCCGGACTGAGTCTGATACTGTGAACATCTGAATGTGTGCACATCCCCACCCACAGTTTGACAGACTCTCCGCCCACCCCCTCCCCCGCGCCTTTAATGGACCGTGACAGATTTAATTCCCAAAGTTTCTGACGGACCCCGTCTCCAGCAGCGCGCACTGTGACGTCAGAGTCAGTTCCAGAGACGTAATTCCACCTCCGGATCAGCGGAACTGCCTCCGATGTATGTTCAGTCCGGAGAGCGCCCCCAAGTGATGCCCTGGGTAATTACACAGGCAGTAAGAGCCCGGAGGCAGTGCTCATGGGACACCAGTCCCGGGATGGGGTAATCCGGGGAGTGAATCCTTTTGCCCACTTTGCTGAGGACGGTACATTCCGCAGTGTGGCCGAAATAATAATGATAAATTGACAAATACCCACAACCTCAAATTGAAAAACAAACTGTACCTCACATGTCCTTTAGAATTATCCCCATCTGATCTTAAATTCATGGCCCCTTCTACTGGAAATTTCAACCCTGAAGAAAAGATACTGTCTGTCTTGTATATCTGTGCCGCTCATAAACTTAGAAACATCAATCAGATCTACTCTCAGCCTCCTCCGCTCTAGTAAATAAAAACAGTCGCTGTTCATCTAAACTCCAGTCGTCGCGCATGCTCTCTAATCCAGGTAGCACCCTGGTTAATATTTTCAGCAGCCTCTACAAAGACTCGACATCCTTCCTCTAGTGGGGCCACCAGAGTAAATGCATTACTCTGGGTGCGACCACACTTTGTTAAGCTCTCCACCTTTCTTGTAATACCACGAGCATTTATCTTATTCAGCAGCCTTATGTGCAGCACCTTATCAAATGCCTTCTGAAAATCCAAATAAACAATATCCATTAACTCTCCTTTGTCTGGATTTGCTGTTATTTCCTCAAAAATTGCATCAGGAAAGAGAGATTTCCCTCTCAACCACAATCTCCTGTCTTATCACCATATCCTTTCATGCTCTGACTAATTAAGATTCTGTCAACCTCTGCCTTAAATATAACAGATCACCTGTCCTCCTTAGACATCTGTGGCAAAGAATTTCACATATTCTCCACGTTCTGAGTAAACATATTCCTCCTCATCGTTCTAAGTTGACCTCCTTCAGCCCCCTCTATTAGGAGGCTGTGTTTTCTGGTCTCAGACCTCTTCCATCCACCTCCATATCATGAGAAACATCCTCTCTACATCCACTCTATCAAAGCCGTTCAATATTCGATAGGTTTCATTGAAGATCCCAATCATCCTTTTAAATTCCAGTGATTAGCTTCCCAAAGCACCAAAACCTCCTCCTATGACAAGCCTTTCCATTCCGGAATCATTTTTGGGAATCAGTAAATGAAACAGTGTAACTTGGCAAACACCATGCCTGTTCCCTCAAACTCTCAGGGAGACTCTCTCTGTCTAGTTAGAATCACTGAGCACAGCAGTAAGAGTGTAAATAAGTGGAGAGGACTTTGGAGGTCATTCTTGAGTGGGAGATATTAGTGGCCAGTGTTGGAGTATTTAAGTTAAGGATAACAGAATGACATGGTGGAATAGTGGTTAGCATAAGCTTTAAGGTTGTGTTTCAATTCCGGCCACTGTCCGAAAGGAGCCTGCACGCTTTCGCTGTGGGAGCTTCCTCTGGCTGCCCTGGTTTCCTCCCACATTCCAAAGATGCACAGGTAGGGTTACTGAGTTGTGGATATGCTGTGTTGGCACCGAATGCATGGCAACACTTGCGAACTGCCACGGCACCTCTCCAACGCAAACAACGTGTTTCCCTATATGTGTCAATGCACATGTGACAAATACGGCTGCTATAGTCATTGTTTTCTCTGTGGGGGCTAAGGGCACAGGAAATGCATACACTCGCCCGAGTCCCAACTCCCTCTGTCACCTCAGTCTTGTTTGTCACTATTACTCAAAGCTCTCACGTGGCTTCTCACCTGATGTTGTCTCTGTCTCTGATACAGGGAGTCGATCGATCACAGTCTATCAGCTTCCTCTAACACACCGGACATTAGTAAGGCTGTGGGCTCTGACAAATTAAACTTTAATGCACAACGAGTGTTGAAGAGCATCCACGTGATGTACCAAAAAGAGATCAAAAATTGATCACTTCTGGAAGTAAACTTCTTTATATTGAGCCTCAGCAGATGGGCAAGATCTTAAATCAATATTTATCCTGCTTTTTTTTCATTGTAGAGAATGATGCAAAACTTAAAATAGTCAATGCAAATGGTTTTGTGATAGTCTACATCATAGCAGAGGAGGTGCTAAATATCTCAAAATGTATTGAGAAATCTCCAGGCCAACAGCACTGTTGGAATGGAGGGAAATGGGAGAGAACTGGCTGAGATGTATGCATCACTAAAATAGGTGATGTGGAAAACAGTGAACATGGTATCGGGACTTGCAGAGAGATCTTGATCATCTCTTGATGTGATCAAATGAATGGCAGATGGAGTATAATTCAGATTAGTATGTTATTTCATTTCGTCAATAATTGAGAATAGGACTTCCAGGAGGCTGAGGAGGTGATAGATAGGACATAGAGTCACAGGAAAGTATAGCACAGAAACAGGCTGTTCGCCCCATTGAGTCCATGCTGAACCACTTGAAGTGCCCACTGCCATCAACCTGTACTGGGACCATAGCCATCCATACACATACCATCTGTGTACTGATTCGAACTTCTCTGAAATGTTGAATCGAGTTCATATGCACCACTTGTGCTGGCAGCTTATTCCACACGCATGCAACCCTCTGAGTGAAGAAAGTTTCCCTCGTGTTCCCCTGGACATTTTCACCACTCACCATTAACCTAAGACCTCAATTGTAATCTCACCCAGCCTCAGTGAAAGAAGCCTGCCGGTATTTATGCTATCTATACCTCTCATAATGCTGTATACCTGTATCAGATCTCCTCTCAATCTTCTACGTCCCAAGGAATAAAGTCCTAACCTAGTCAATCTTTCTTTCTAATTTAGATCCTCCAGATCCAGCAACAGCCCTGTAGATTGTCTCCGTACTCTTTCAACCTTGCTTACATCTCTCCTACAGGTCAGGTGATCAAAGTTGCACACAATACTATAAGCCAGGCTTACACAACTTCAACACAACAAGACTTTGATTTATGAAGGCCCATCTGCCGTTGTATTCCCAGATTATTTTGCTCTACCACAATCACCAGTGCTCTATTGTTCACTGTGTGAAACCTACCCTTGTGAGGACTTCAGGGTTACATACCTTCTGCCTGATAGTATCTGTGAAAAGATGGCATGGTCTTGATGTTTGATGATAGACGTTGCCTTCTTGAGTAGCACCTCATGTAGAAACTAGTGACAGTGGGGAGGGGTGTGTCTGTAATGTATTGATCTGAGTCATCCACTCTCCCCAGCTCCTTACATTCCTGAACATTCATACTGCCTTGTACAACTTTATTTTTGGACCATTCTCTCTCAACTCGAGCGATTGTTGTCCACGAAAATCCCAGCACGTCAGCAGTTTTGGAGATGCTCAGACTGCCCCATGTGGCACCAACAATTATTTCACTGTCATACTCTTTGATCACTTTCTTCCCCATTCTGATGTTTGGTCTGAACCTTTTGACCATGTTTGCAGGCACTTTTGCATTGAGTTGCTGACTCAAAATTTGCTGTTTAAATATTTGCATTAACAAGCAGATGTACAGGTCTACCTAATAAAGTGGCAAATGAATATGTGAAAAAACAGGACACTACGAGCATATTGTTTGAACAACATTACAAATGTGAAGAATACAATGTACTGTATATTTTTTGTGAATAAATTTTGCATGTCAAGTTTTAGAAAAAAATCTAAACATAGAAAATTCGAGATGAACATATTACAGAGAGATTGAAGTGTTATTGCGAATAAAATAATATCAAGTGAACATGAAGCTGCAGCAAACAATCAGGAAGGTAAAGGACATTTTGTCATCATTGTGAGGGGTTAGAGTTTAGAGGACTACTATTACACAAAGGAGGGTGTGTGACATCACCTGGAATATTATGTCCAGCCTTGGTACCATTATTTAAACAAAAGTAGAGACCAGCATTGAAGGTTGATGAGAAGAGATCCACTCAGCTGAATCCTGGGATGAGGAGGTTGTCCTTCCCTGAGGAGCTAAAAGCTTTAGACCTGTGCAGTTTGGAATTTAGAGTAATGAGGGGTGATCTTACTGAAATTTGGAAGGTCCAGAGGGAGATAATAGTGTAGATGTTGAGAAGTTCCCAGGGGTGGGTATGACTCAAATAAGGTGGATGTGGTAACAAGTTGTGTGGTCATTTATAAGTGATGTACATTGGTATTTCTTCTCACTGTGTTAAATCCAGAATCTTAAACACTGGGGTTATGGAATGAAATGGATCAATCTGTGAAGGAATGGAGATTTGAGAGCTTTGTGGAGCTGGTTCAGGAGAGGAGGTGAGGCCAGGGACAAATCACCCAGATCGATTTGAGAAGTGGGTCAGGGTTGAGGAGCCCAGTGACCCAGTCAAGCTCCTGATCTGTTGTGTGTTCCCGTGTGGAGGTGCGGGTGTTTCATGATGTACTTCAAGAGCAGAGGGACGCAATGGACAGTGTTGTAGAATTTAAATCACAATAATAGTGACAGGGATGGGACAGCAGTGATAACTCAGTGGAGAGTAAGACCCGAGGAAGTCTTCACCCTCCAGGTCTCAGCTCCACCTCTCACCTCAGCCTGGTTTCCATCTGTTGTTCAGTGTTCCCCTGTGGCTCCTCACCAGATGTTGCCTCTGTCACTGACAAGAGTCCATCACTCTCGGTCTGATACCTTCCTGTAATAGACCCGTCATTAGTAAAATCTGACCAGTGGAACTCTGCCCACCTTAGATGCTCAGGTCCATCTCTCACCCTGAGGGAGTTCACTCAGTCTGGCCTCTTGCTAATGAAATACCCTCCCTCTACCTCAGGACCTCCTTTAATTACCATGATGGACAATGTAGAGGGTGCTTTACTCTGTCTGGCCACGGGAATGTGAGATGGGAGAGTGTGGAGGGAGCTTCACTATATATCTAATTGTGGGAGTGTGCGATGGTATTGTGTAGAGGCAGATTCACTGTGTCTGACAGCGATATTGTGTGATGGGACCTGCAGAAACAGCTTCGCTGTGTCTGACCCCAGGATTGTGTGATGGGATATTGTGCAGGGAGCTGTTCTCCTTGTCTAATCCCTAGGAGTGTGTGATTGGACATTGCAGAGGGAGCTTCACTGCGTGTCTGTTTCCGGGCGTGTGTGATGGGACCATGTAGAAGTAGGAGTTCCCAAACTGGGTCCAGGTACCCTCAGTTAATGGGAGAGGTCCATGGCAGAGAAAAGCTGGGAACGCAAACACGAGGAAATCTGCAGATGCTGTAATTTCAAGCAACACACAGAAAAGTTGCTGGTGAACGCAGCAGGCGGGACAGCATCTCTAGGAAGAGATACAGTCGACGTTTCGGGCCAAGACGCCTGATATAGGGAGCTTCACTGTCTGAGTGCGGGAGTGTGAACAGAGGGGACTTTACTGTCACTGATGTGGAACCCAGCAGAGGGAGGGAAGACCCGGACACCCACTCACCCACAGAGGGACGGGGAGACAGGGGATCAACATCAATTGCTCTGTCTCCCAGTAAACTCTCCCCTGTCACTGATGTGGAACCCAGCAGAAGGAGGGAAGACCCGGACACCCATTCACCCACAGAGGGACGGGGACAGGGGATCAACATCAATTGCCCTGTCTCCCAGTCACCTCTCCCCTCTGCTGAGCTCCGAGATCTCTCCGTCATTGATCGGGGAGCCCCGCCCACCGCGCGATCATCGCGCTCCGCCCTCCGCCCTCACCGTTAGTTCCTGACCGCGCGAGCTCCAATCGCTCTCTAGCATTGGCCCATGGCTCCGCCCACAGCGCGAGTTTTAAACTCGCTCCAGCATTGGTCAATACCCCCGCCCTTAGCGCGAACTCCAATCTCCCTCCACCATTGGTCAATAACCCCGCCTACGGCGCGAATTCCAATCGCACTCTACCATTGGTCAATAACCCCGCCTACGGCACGAGCTCCAATCTCTCTCCACCATTGGTCAGTGGCTCCGGACAAGGCGCGAGCTCCAATCGCTCTCCCCCATTGGTCGAGAATTCCTGTCGGTTGCGCGAGCTCCGCTCTGCGCTTTTCATCCATCTGGAAAACTCCGCTCAGTCTGACCGAGTCCGAGCAGCTTCTGAGGTGAGGGAGTGTCCGGTGTTTAGTGAGGGTCTCGGGGGAGGGAGAGAGTCTGAGGTGAGGGAGTGTCCTGTGTTTAGTGAGGGTCTCGGGGGAGGGAGAGAGTCTGAGGTGAGGGAGTGTCCGGTGTTTAGTGAGGGTCTCGGGGGAGGGAGAGAGTCTGAGGTGAGGGAGTGTCCGGTGTGTAGTGAGGGTCTCGGGGGAGGGAGAGAGTCTGAGGTGAGGGAGTGTCCGGTGTTTAGTGAGGGGCTCGCGGTGAGAGAGAGAGTCTGAGGGGAGGGAGTGTCCGGTGTTTAGTGAGGGTCTCGGGGGAGAAAGAGTCTGAGGTGAGGGAGTGTCTGGTGTTTAGTGAGGGTCTCGGGGGAGGGAGAGAGTCTGAGCAGAGGGAGTGTCCGGTGTGTAGTGAGGGTCTCGGGGGGAGGGAGAGAGTCTGAGGTGAGGGAGTATCCAGTGTTTAGTGAGGGTCTCGGGGGAGGGAAAGAGTCTGAGGTGAGGGAGTGTCCGGTGTGTAGTGAGCGTCTCGGGGTAGGGAGAGAGTCTGAGGTGAGGGAGTGTCTGGTGTTTAGTGAGGGTCTCGGGGGAGGGAGAGAGTCTGAGGTGAGGGAGTGTCTGGTGTTTAGTGAGGGTCTCGGGGGAGGGAGAGAGTCTGAGGTGAGGGAGTGTCTGGTGTTTAGTGAGGGTCTCTGGGGAGGGAGAGAGTCTGAGGTGAGGGAGTGTCCGGTGTGTAGTGAGGGTCTCGGGAGAGGGAGAGTGTCTGAGGTGAGGGAGTGTCCGGTGTTTAGTGAGGGTCTCGGGGGAGGGAGAGAGTCTGAGGTGAGGGAGTGTCTGGTGTTTAGTGAGGGTCTCTGGGGAGGGAGAGAGTCTGAGGTGAGGGAGTGTCCGGTGTTTAGTGAGGGTCTCGGGGGAGGGAGAGAGTCTGAGGTGAGGGAGTGTCCGGTGTGTAGTGAGGGTCTCGGGGGAGGGAGAGAGTCTGAGGTGAGGGACTGTCCGGTGTTTAGTGAGGGTCTCAGGGGAGGGAGAGAGTCTGAGGTGAGGGAGTGTCCGGTGTGTAGTGAGGGTCTCGGGGGAGGGAGAGAGTCTGAGGGGAGGGAGTGACCGGTGTGTAGTGAGGGTCTCAGGGGGGAAGCAGAGAGTCTGAGGTGAGGGAGTGTCCGGTGTTTAGTGAGGGTCTCGGGGGAGGGAGAGAGTCTGAGGTGAGGGAGTGTCCGGTGTGTAGTGAGGGTCTCGGGGGAGGGAGAGAGTCTGAGGTGAGGGAGTGTCCGGTGTTTAGTGAGGGTCTCGGGGGAGGGAGAGAGTCTGAGGTGAGGGAGTGTCCGGTGTTTAGTGAGGGTCTCGGGGGAGGGAGAGGGTCTGAGGTGAGGGAGTGTCCGGTGTGTAGTGAGGGTCTCGGGGGGAGGGAGAATGTCTGAGGTGAGGGAGTGTCCGGTGTTTAGTGAGGGTCTCGGAGGATGGAGAGAGTCTGAGGGGAGGGAGTGTCCGGTGTTTAGTGAGGGTCTCGGGGGAGGGAGAGAGTCTGAGGTGAGGGAGTGTCTGGTGTTTAGTCAGGGTCTCTGGGGAGGGAGAGAGTCTGAGGTGAGGGAGTGTCCGGTGTGTAGTGAGGGTCTCGGGGGAGGGAGAGTGTCTGAGGTGAGGGAGTATCCGGTGTTTAGTGAGGGTCTCGGGGGAGGGAGAGAGTCTGAGGTGAGGGAGTGTCCAGTGTTTAGTGAGGGTCTCGGGGGAGGGAGAGAGTCTGAGGTGAGGGAGTGTCTGGTGTTTAGTGAGGGTCTCGGGGGAGGGAGAGAGTCTGAGGTGAGGGAGTGTCCGGTGTTTAGTGAGGGTCTCGGGGGAGGGAGAGAGTCTGAGGTGAGGGAGTGTCCGGTGTGTAGTGAGGGTCTCGGGGGAGGGAGAGAGTCTGAGGGGAGGGAGTGTCCGGTGTGTAGTGAGGGTCTCAGGGGGGAAGCAGAGAGTCTGAGGTGAGGGAGTGTCCGGTGTTTAGTGAGGGTCTCGGGGGAGGGAGAGAGTCTGAGGTGAGGGAGTGTCCGGTGTTTAGTGAGGGTCCAGGGGGTGGGAGAGAGTCTGAGGTGAGGGAGTGTCCGGTGTTTAGTGAGGGTATCGGGGGAGGGAGAGAGTCTGAGGTGAGGGAGTGTCCGGTGTTTAGTGAGGGTCTCGGGGGAGGGAGAGGGTCTGAGGTGAGGGAGTGTCCGGTGTGTAGTGAGGGTCTCGGGGGGAGGGAGAATGTCTGAGGTGAGGGAGTGTCCGGTGTTTAGTGAGGGTCTCGGAGGATGGAGAGAGTCTGAGGTGAGGGAGTGTCCGGTGTTTAGTGAGGGTCTCGGGGGAGGGAGAGAGTCTGAGGTGAGGGAGTGTCTGGTGTTTAGTCAGGGTCTCTGGGGAGGGAGAGAGTCTGAGGTGAGGGAGTGTCCGGTGTGTAGTGAGGGTCTCGGGGGAGGGAGAGAATCTGAGGTGAGGGAGTGTCTGGTGTTTAGTGAGGGTCTCGGGGGAGGGAGAGAGTCTGAGGTGAGGGAGTGTCCGGTGTGTAGTGAGGGTCTCGGGGGAGGGAGAGAGTCTGAGGTGAGGGAGTGTCCGGTGTGTAGTGAGGGTCTCGGGGGAGGGAGAGAGTCTGAGGTGAGGGAGTGTCCGGTGTTTAGTGAGGGTCTAGGGGGTGGGAGAGAGTCTGAGGTGAGGGAGTGTCCGGTGTTTAGTGAGGGTCTCGGGGGAGGGAGAGAGTCTGAGGTGAGGGAGTGTCCGGTGTTTAGTGAGGGTCTCGGGGGAGGGAGAGGGTCTGAGGTGAGGGAGTGTCCGGTGTGTAGTGAGGGTCTCGGGGGGAGGGAGAATGTCTGAGGTGAGGGAGTGTCCGGTGTTTAGTGAGGGTCTCGGAGGATGGAGAGAGTCTGAGGTGAGGGAGTGTCCGGTGTTTAGTGAGGGTCTCGGGGGAGGGAGAGAGTCTGAGGTGAGGGAGTGTCTGGTGTTTAGTCAGGGTCTCTGGGGAGGGAGAGAGTCTGAGGTGAGGGAGTGTCCGGTGTGTAGTGAGGGTCTCGGGGGAGGGAGAGTGTCTGAGGTGAGGGAGTGTCCGGTGCTTAGTGAGGGTCTCGGGGGAGGGAGAGAGTCTGAGGTGAGGGAGTGTCCAGTGTTTAGTGAGGGTCTCGGGGGAGGGAGAGAGTCTGAGGTGAGGGAGTGTCTGGTGTTTAGTGAGGGTCTCGGGGGAGGGAGAGAGTCTGAGGTGAGGGAGTGTCCGGTGTTTAGTGAGGGTCTCGGGGGAGGGAGAGAGTCTGAGGTGAGGGAGTGTCCAGTGTTTAGTGAGGGTCTCGGGGGAGGGAGAGAGTCTGAGATGAGGGAGTGTATATCCTGTTCCTGTGGTGTGTCAGCCTCCGTATTGGTGAGAACAATGTAGATTCGGGTTCCGCATTGTAGAACACCATCGGTTCGCAGACACCCTCTGAAATCCATGCCTTTGGCATCAGCGACTGAATGTGTAAACAATTTTTCCCAGTATTCCTATCCAAATGGATCTACCGCCGATCAACAAGTAAGGATACCCAGTGAATCCCAGTTTGATTGGCAAATTGAGCTTAAAACTGCCTTGCAACAGAAGGCAAAGTTTCATTGTGAAGACTTGCTCTGCGACTAGCCTTTTAAAATATCCTACTTTGGTGGCAAAAACAGGAAAACAGATTATCTGAATGGTGGCCGATTAGGAAAAGGGGAGGTGCAACGAGACCTGGGTGTCATTATACACCAGTCATTGAAAGTGGGCATGCAGGTACAGCAGGCGGTGAAAAAGGCGAATGGTATGCTGGCATTTATAGCGAGAGGATTTGAGTACAGGAGCAGGGAGGTACTACTGGAGTTGTACAAGGCCTTGGTGAGACCGCACCTGGAGTATTGTGTGCAGTTTTGGTCCCCTAATCTGAGGAAAGACATTCTTGCCATAGAGGGAGTACAAAGAAGGTTCACCAGATTGATTCCTGGGATGGCAGGACTTTCATATGATGAAAGACTGGATCGACTAGGCTTATACTCGTTGGAATTTAGAAGATTGAGGGGGGATCTTATTGAAACGTATAAAATCCTAAAAGGATTGGATAGGCTCGATGCAGGAAGATTGTTCCCGATGTTGGGGAAGTCCAGAACGAGGGGTCACAGTTTGAGGATAAAGGAAAAGACTTTTAGGACCGAGATGAGGAAAAACTTCTTCACACAGAGAGTGGTGAATCTGTGGAATTCTCTGCCACAGGAAACAGTTGAGGCCAGTTCATTGGCTATATTTAAGAGGAAGTTAGATATGGCCCTTGTGGCTAAAGGGATCAGGGGGTATGGAGGGAAGGCTGGTACAGGGTTCTGAGTTGGATAATCAGCCATGATCATACTGAATGGCGGTGCAGGCTTGAAGGGCCGAATGGCCTACTCCTGCAACTATTTTCTATGACTACGGGGTCCTCTGGGAACATGGGGATTCCTGACTGCCTCTGACCACCCCATTAGTAATGCCACCTTTGTAAACAACTTACTCACCGCTCTACAGCTACCTTGAGTTTTGTCTATTATTAAATGTGCGGCCTACACCCGCATATCCGACCGGGTCACTACAGGCAATGTTTTAGCGGATAAGACAGCCAAAAGTGCGGTCGAACCCTTGGTAGTTGTAGTTCCCTCGGTTTCCTTCAAGCAACCTTCCGTGACTTAAGCAGAATGGATTTGCTAGACATGCGGGAGGTACGTACTTTTCAGGGGGATGCCTCTGAGGAGGAACGCAAACTGCGTCCCAGATGGGGTGCCAGAAAGACCCCGATATAGGTTTTTGGATCACCCCAGTGGGACAGGTTTGTGTTCCTGCACAGTTTTTACCAATATTGTACACATCCCGAAAAGGAGGGAATGGTTGGTAACCTGTACCCTGTACACCGGGTATGTCTCCCTTGACAGGTGAACCTTTTTCACGTCTACAAGTTGATTTTATTGAATTGCCTAGAGTGCATTGCTATAGATACTGCATAGTTATTATAGACTTGTTTAATAGATGGATTGAAGCTGTTCCAACTACCAGTAATGCTGCTATGACTGTTGTGAAGGTATTATTACAGGAAATAATTCCCAAGTACGGCCTGCCAGAGATGCTGAGCTCTGACAATGGCCCACACTTAGTGGCGAAAGTAAACAAAGGGGTCTGTAACAAACTAGCTATCAAGCAACAATTCCACTGTGTACACCACCCACAGGCTGCTGGCATAGTGGAGAGAACCAAAGGCAAGGAAATTGGCCGAACTAACAGCAGAGACTGGACTCACTTGGTTGAAGGTCCCACCGTCACCCCTATTCCACATGAGGGTTACCCCACAGGGAAAACAGGGTTGTCACCAGCTGAAATCATTTATGGACGGTCCATGAGGACACCCTAGGGACCAAGACCTTGTCTACCATTGCTCCCAGAAAGTCTACCAGCAAAATTGGATATGCATACCCTAGGGGAAGAGATGGGGAAATACATATGCCAACGAACCAAAATTCTCCAAGCATTACATTCACAGGTATGACATGCTTACAAGGAAGAGAACTACCCCGCAGAGAGGAGTGACTATCCCACCATAGAACCTGGGAATTTTGTCCTGATCAAGAACTGGGATCGAGGGAAACTCAGACCTCGGTGGAGAGGACCATATCAGGAGTTACTGACCACTCCCACGGCTGTGAAACTGAAGGGGCAATCTCGGTGGATACATCGAACAGACAACAAACCTGTTACTGAAGGAACTGAGTAGAAGGACTCTCTCGACTAAAGGAAGATGTATTGGTTGATAGTGGTGTTCGTGTTTATGTCTTTGAGAGGGCTCACCCCAGCATCCGGGGGCCCCATGTTAACACCTTTCTGTCACACCTATGCCAAACAGGTGGAACTAGGGGCCTGCTGGGTTTGTGCCGAAATTCCCCAGCATGGTAAAACTATGGTTCCAATGTCAGTAATGTTACATGCTTAAGGAGATCTGTGTTTTTTGTGAGAATGCGGTAATGGTCTTTTGGAGGTCACCTGATGTGATTTTCCCGCCGATGTGAGGTCAGGTGATGACATGTGCCCCGTGACGAAATAAGGGTTGACTCAGGTGACGCAGTGGGTTTTTGAGTTTGTGGATTTCCAGGTAGAACGTGTTGTGCCTCCGTTTCTGTTACGTGTTTGTTTTTGTGACGCAGTTTCATTTTTAAAACAGAAGGTGTGTTCTCTTACAAGATATTGTATTTGAGCTGGGAATTTGTGGCTGGAAGTGCCAATTTACTCAATTCTGACAGTTTTGAAGGAAGAGTGAAGAATTCATCTAAGTGAAGGATCGAGAGAAGTCGACATCGGTTGGCAGTTTAATAAAGGATCGACCTTATTGAGTCTTCGTTGGAGAGAACCTGCATTGAGATAACTCTTGCAATAGCGCAATGAGTTCATGCACAAACGCTCTCTCTCTCTAAAAGGAATTTGAGGTCAGTCGATTTAAACTGTTTATTTTTGGCATCGGGAATCCTGTGGACAGAACCGGCAGTAAAGGTGCGTCGGTGAAGAAATCGTTCTCCAGAGAAGTCTCTCCCAATTGAATGTGTAAAACTGTTGGACTTTCGAAGTTATCGCTTTAAGAACTGTACCTGACTGTATCGCTTTAAGAACTGTTTTCAGCATTTAACACTTTAAGAACCAGAGTCGAGTGGCGAGCTGGTGAACAACTGCGTACCTGTTAACCTCCAGTTAAAGTTTTCCTTTGTTTTTACCTCCTTATCGTTTATACGTGTTTAATAAATGTTTGGTTGTTTTTATAAAACCTGTCTCGGTAAATATTCATTGTTGCCGGTTACGCAACAGTAATCCCACTGAACCAGAGTGAGGAACTCTCAGCCTGAGCTTTCTCAAATAACACCCAGGGAAGTGAGGTGAGGAACTGTGGTCCAGTCAGAGATAACTGTGGCTGTCAGTGTTCTGAGGGATGGTATCTCTCAAACAGAACTTCCTGTACTGGGAAACATGCATCCTGGCCATACTTGCAGGTGCCCAGCAGCGGAGAAGCTGAGACTGAGCGATTTTGGATGATCACTTTTCTCTCCTATGGAGTAGCCAGGAATTCATGAGAGATAATCAATTTGGCTACAGCACTTGAGGAGCTGGCCACAATACTGCAGGGGCCCTGACAGAATCACAGGCCCAAGTAACAGAAATATCCACTGAAATGATTGCAATCCGGCAGACAGTCTGACAGAATCGTATGGCTTCAGATTTTATCCTGGCTGAGAAAGGGGGAACCTGTGCTATTATTGACACAGAATGCTGCACCTATATCCCTGATGACTCTACTAACATTACATCCCTCTCCGAGCACACTGCCAAGGAGATTGACAGCATCAAGAAAGTAGGGCAGGATTTACATGGGTTCACCAAAGGGTCGAAATGGTGGTCTTCGAAGGCCTGTTCAGTAATATGTGGGGCATTATATTGCATTATGGCCGAATAGTTGTACATATGATTGTTATCATTACCGTTGTTGCTTTCTCTGTAAAAAATTACTGCTTTGTAGATCAAGTAATAATCAAAAGGAGGGAATGATAAAGTATGTAAAAGGGTTAACACTTCGTTAAACAATAGCAGCCTGTTTTTCTGAAAGAAACTGCTGATGATCAACAGGTGTGCTGAGCCATGCTGAGCCATATTTCTTCTAGAGGGTAGCTAGCTGGGGTTTCAGGATGCTTATCTCCTTGTGTACTCATGCATAGAGATAGGACAGCTTCAGTCTGTTCCGTGTGTGTAAGCCATTATGACTATTTTGTAATTTGTCTTTAGGGGCTGTCATGTAGTAAATAACTTTGGCTCCAGCCTGTCTTGTGTGGCGGGTATCTGGACGGATATATCTGTGGTGTAAGGGAAATTGTTAGTCAGTTAGTGGATTGGGCGGGAACAGTCATAGACTGAGTAAGCCCCGGGTGCTTGGAATAAAGAGTTTGTACTTAAACGGTCTCTGAGTGACTTTATCTGGATTCGACTTCCACAGAATAGGAGTGGTTTTAAAGGGCTGGGCTGCTGGAAGCACATTACCAGACCTGGAGTGATTGCAGCTGGGTCTGACAGAGGCATAACTGGCTCTTCTGGGCACATTCAGTCTCACCCCAACTGCTTCCTACCTTCTCTTGTATAGATATGTAATGTCTGAAGGACTAGTGTTTGAGTAAATAAGACTCACCAAACTTTCTCCTGACTGAATCACTGGAATCTCCGAGTCAGATGAGTTCTCTCCAGTTGATGCTCTCAATCCTCGGGCTGGTTCACTTGTTGCTGTTCCCTCGTCTTCAGTCGTGGTTTGCTTCCATTTGGGGTTTTTCTTCCAATAAATCTCTCACCGCAGGTCGAACTTTAACATGTAATGAAGCACATTAACAATAAAAAGGAGAACCAAACATATCTGCTTCATGTTTCTAAGAACAAAACTCACTGAAATTTAAACGTTGAAGGCAAATATAATCATCTCAGTGAACAATCTTTTATTGTCCCTCACACGTCACAAAACGATATGGGATAAGAAGGAGCCATCAATCAGTCATGGTAAGACATAAGACACAGGAACAGAATTAGGTGATTCGATCCATCTGGTCTGCACCATCACTCAACCATAGCTGAGTTTTATTCCAACACCATATTCCTGCCTTCCTCCTGTAACCCTGAAGCTACTTAGCAATCATGAACATATTAATTTCTGTCATAAATATACCCAAATGGCAGCTTCAACCAATCTCTGCGGCAACAAGTTCCACAGATCAGACATATTTTCCCCAAATTTTTTTTCTCATCTGAGTTTTTAAGGGAAGCATCTTTATTCTGAGACTCTACTGTGAGATTACAGACTCTCTATCTAATGGAAACATCCTCTCCATGTCCACTGTATCCAGGCTTTTCAGCATTCGGTGGGTTTACTTAACCATACATCCCCTCACCACCCCCACCGTCCCTCTGAACTCCATTGAGCACAGGTCCAGAACCATCAAATGCTCCTCATACATAAAGCTGATCATTGCTGAAACGCCGAGGGGTGATTGGTAAGTTCGTGGCCTAAGGTGGAAGGCGCCAATTTTAGAAAACCTAGCATTTTTCAATTATCTGAAACAGAAATACCACAAAAGTTATTAACTCCAAACTTTCAGCATAATCACTCAAAGAGTTGAACTACACGTGCATGTAACGAGAGCTGTATAACTTTAGGCCTTCTAACTTAGGCCACGAACTTATCAATCGCCCCTCTTACAGCTCCGGCACCTAAAAAAATTGCCACTGCACCCCTGCTCCGGCCGTCCGGCAGAATAGTGCTCCTTTCTCAATGCCCTAACCCAGATTTACACAACCATGAGGAAATCTTACTCACCGCCGCCCGAACGGCACACACCGGCAACTGCGCATGCGTTTAGCGGGAGGTTCTCCGCAGCACCTCCGGTGGCCGGAGGTCTGCTCATCCCACCAGTGGCTGGAGGTCCATGCAGCGCCACCGGTGGCCGGAGGTCCATGCAGCGCCACCGGTGGCCGGAGATCATTCAGACAGACCTCCTCCGGCAGGCACTGCACAAGGAGGGCATTAAAGTGGGGGGAAGCGTTTCCCTGACCAAAGTTGGGATCCCCGGCATACGTGGCGTAAATGGAAGCAAACCTGTCAAAAAACTCGGGACCGTCCTCGTCTTTCCGAGGTTTACAATTCAATACTCTGATCAGATCCATTGGTTGGGACAAGGCCCTTCTCAGGGTGTCTCCAATGCGTTGGATCTGGTCCGGGCCCTGGGGGAAAGCGGCACTAAAAGCCGCCCAATCTGCATGGCCCCCTTGGGCCTAACGCCATTTCTCCTGTTCCACAGGATTAAGGGCCATGTAACAGAGGCAATAAAGGTCCTGGGGAGCAGCCTGATAGATTCGGGTTACGCGTAGTAGGTGATCTATGAACCCTTCGGGATCGGTCTTTTTGTCGGGGGCCCCTTGCATTATCATGGCCATTTCCCGAGGCTTCCAAGGAGTGTATACCTCAATAGTTGGTCCCTGATTATGCTGGCCTGCCTGGGTATTAGGCACAGTCCTAAATGGGAACTGTCAGGTCAACGGAGGCCAGTCATTCTCGGACTCATGATCAAAATTAGAGTTGGGGTCTGGATCATCAGGGTCCTGGGGATCTAGGGTGGGGCCATGGCCCAACAGTCCGTCAGTTGGGCGAGCCACCGCGTTGCGCTTCGGCTGGGGCTTTGGGACTGGAAGCTGTGTGGTCCGCCAGTGAGTTCGGGTAGCAATATAGTCCGAAAATTGTGGGGTACCTGATCTGCCATCAGTAATAGTCCCGGGAAGTATGGAGGATGCCGGGACGGGAGCCGTCACGGGGGCTGATGTGGGGGTAGGAGAATAGGGGGTGGTTTCGAGACCTGACCTGAAGGATTTGGTAAACCAGGTGGGGGAGGGAGTGGGATTCCTGCAGGGGCTGAAGGAATTATTACATCCTCATTGTCGGTTTCTTCGACGGTGTCAAATGAAATCTGCAGTCCTGACATATCCAAAGGTGCATCTTTCCCGGTTGATTTAATTTGTTGTTTATCAAATAATTCACATAAGGCCTTTACAACCACATATGGTCGGACCTGGCCCTGATCATCGGTAATAGGGATGTTTCGTTTTTTGGCATTTTCTTCCCAGGATGTCTGTCTGGAACGCTCATTTAATCTGTCCGCTACTTTTACCCACATCGTAATCAAATCTTTCCATTATTGAGAGCAATTTTGCTTCTAGACTTCAGTCTCTGTTTTTTTGCATTTGTCCAGGTCCCAAGTTCCCCCCAATGGCCAATTTCCACCCCCACCACCAATCTTTTATTTAAGCGCGCACTAAGACGTCTTAGGTTCTTTTCTAGCTCCGAATTTTCCTTACACATCTTTCCGAGTGGGGTGGTGATGTCCCCCTTATCCACAGTCTGACCCATGTTTATCACTTTACTCCCAAATCCACTTCAAGGTCCTGACCTTCGCGTGGGAGATTTCCCCTCTTGACAACCGGTCTAAGGCTGGATGCAGTTTCAGTGAAATATCACCCGCCCCTCCCCGAATCTTTTACTGCAGTACTCGTGAGCGAGGCGACCCCAACTCAGTCACTCGTAGAAAAGCGAGATTTCCACTAGTTCACAAGTGTACCTAAAACGTTGCTACAGCATCCGGATGGACTGCAGGGGAGAGCCAGTTCCCCTGTGTTTGGCCAAACGTCTGCTCTGCCCTGTGCTGATCAATTCAATCTACACGCCCCGTCCCCTCCTATGCCAATTAGAATGGTTACCAGCTTCAAAATGTAATAGGATATTGCCACTAACCCGCTGACCAATTTGCTGTAACACACTCAAAGAAAAATGTAATAGGTCACTACCAATGATCCGCTGCCCAATTTATTAGCACCAGCAGGCTTTAATACTCATAATACTTCATCGGGGATTGTAACCCCTCATTGAGGTCCTGGACCTCTAAAACAAATCGTGCACGTCGCCCCTGGCCTCGGAGTCCCGGACTCCCCGTTTCTCAGACACTATTTCACTGCGTGTCGGCCCCTGGTCTCGGAGTCCCGACTCCCCGTTTCTCAGACACTATTTCACTGCGTGTCGGCCCCTGGTCTCGGAGTCCCGACTCCCCGTTTCTCAGACACTATTTCACTGCGTGTCGGCCCCTGGTCTCGGAGTCCCCGACTCCCCGTTTCTCAGACACTATTTCACTGCGTGTCGGCCCCTGGTCTCGGAGTCCCGACTCCCCGTTTCTCAGACACTATTTCACTGCGTGTCGGCCCCTGGTCTCGGAGTCCCCGACTCCCCGTTTCTCAGACACTATTTCACTGCGTGTCGGCCCCTGGTCCCGGAGTCCCGGACTCCCCGTTTCTCAGACACTATTTCACTGCGTGTCGGCCCCTGGTCTCGGAGTCCCGGACTCCCTGTTTCTCAGACACTATTTCACTGCGTGTCGGCCCCTGGTCCCGGAGTCCCGGACTCCCTGTTTCTCAGACACTATTTCACTGCGTGTCGGCCCCTGGTCCCGGAGTCCCGGACTCCCTGTTTCTCAGACACTATTTCACTGCGTGTCGGCCCCTGGTCCCGGACTCCCTGTTTCTCAGACACTGTTTCACTGCGTGTCGGCCCCTGGTCCCGGAGTCCTGGAGTCTCTGTTTCTCAGACACTGTTTCACTGCGTGACGGCCCCTGGTCTCGGAGTCCCCGACTCCCCGTTTCTCAGACACTATTTCACTGCGTGTCGGCCCCTGGCCCCGGAGTCCCCGACTCCCCGTATCTCAGACACTATTTCACTACGTGACGGCCCCTGGTCTCGGAGTCCCCGACTCCCTGTTTCTCAGACACTATTTCACTGCGTGTCGGCCCCTGGTCTCGGAATCCCCGACTCCCCGTTTCTCAGACACTATTTCACTGCGTGTCGGCCCCTGGTCCCGGAGTCCCGGACTCCCCGTTTCTCAGACACTATTTCACTACGTGACGGCCCCTGGTCTCGGAGTCCCCGACTCCCTGTTTCTCAGACACTATTTCACTGCGTGTCGGCCCCTGGTCTCGGAGTCCCGGACTCCCCGTTTCTCAGACACTGTTTCACTGCGTGTCCGCCCCTGGTCTCGGGGTCCCCGACTCCCCGTTTCTCAGACACTATTTCACTGCGTGTCGGCCCCTGGTCTCGGAGTCCCCGACTCCCCGTTTCTCAGACACTATTTCACTGCGTGTCGGCCCCTGGTCTCGGAGTCCCCGACTCCCCGTTTCTCAGACACTATTTCACTGCGTGTCGGCCCCTGGTCTCGGAGTCCCCGACTCCCTGTTTCTCAGACACTATTTCACTGCGTGTCGGCCCCTGGTCTCGGAGTCCCGGACTCCCTGTTTCTCAGACACTATTTCACTGCGTGTCGGCCCCTGGTCCCGGAGTCCCGGACTCCCTGTTTCTCAGACACTATTTCACTACGTGACGGCCCCTGGTCTCGGAGTCCCCGACTCCCTGTTTCTCAGACACTATTTCACTGCGTGTCGGCCCCTGGTCCCGGACTCCCTGTTTCTCAGACACTGTTTCACTGCGTGTCGGCCCCTGGTCCCGGAGTCCTGGAGTCTCTGTTTCTCAGACACTATTTCACTGCGTGACGGCCCCTGGTCTCGGAGTCCCCGACTCCCCGTTTCTCAGACACTATTTCACTGCGTGTCGGCCCCTGGTCTCGGAGTCCCGGACTCCCTGTTTCTCAGACACTATTTCACTGCGTGTCGGCCCCTGGTCCCGGAGTCCCGGACTCCCTGTTTCTCAGACACTATTTCACTACGTGACGGCCCCTGGTCTCGGAGTCCCCGACTCCCTGTTTCTCAGACACTATTTCACTGCGTGTCGGCCCCTGGTCTCGGAGTCCCGACTCCCTGTTTCTCAGACACTATTTCACTGCGTGTCGGCCCCTGGTCCCGGACTCCCTGTTTCTGAGACACTGTTTCACTGCGTGTCGGCCCCTGGTCCCGGAGTCCTGGAGTCTCTGTTTCTCAGACACTATTTCACTGCGTGACGGCCCCTGGTCTCGGAGTCCCCGACTCCCCGTTTCTCAGACACTATTTCACTGCGTGTCGGCCCCTGGTCTCGGAGTCCCGGACTCCCTGTTTCTCAGACACTATTTCACTGCGTGTCGGCCCCTGGTCTCGGAGTCCCGGACTCCCCGTTTCTCAGACACTGTTTCACTGCGTGTCGGCCCCTGGTCTCGGAGTCCCGGACTCCCCGTTTCTCAGACACTATTTCACTGCGTGTCAGCCCCTGGTCTCGGAGTCCCCGACTCCCCGTTTCTCAGACACTATTTCACTGCGTGTCGGCCCCTGGTCTCTGAGTCCCCGACTCCCCGTTTCTCAGACACTATTTCACTGCGTGTCGGCCCCTGGTCTCGGAGTCCCGACTCCCCGTTTCTCAGACACTATTTCACTGCGTGTCGGCCCCTGGTCTCGGAGTCCGGGACTCCCTGTTTCTCAGACACTATTTCACTGCGTGTCGGCCCCTGGCCCCGGAGTCCCCGACTCCCCGTTTCTCAGACACTATTTCACTGCGTGTCGGCCCCTGGTCTCGGAGTCCCGGACTCCCTGTTTCTCAGACACTATTTCACTGCGTGTCGGCCCCTGGCCTCGGAGTCCCGGACTCCCCGTTTCTCAGACACTATTTCACTGCGTGTCAGCCCCTGGTCTCGGAGTCCCGGACTCTCTGTTTCTCAGACACTAGTTCACTGCGTGTCAGCCCCTGGTCTCGGAGTCCCCGACTCCCCGTTTCTCAGACACTATTTCACTGCGTGTCGGCCCCTGGTCTCGGAGTCCCGGACTCCCTGTTTCTCAGACACTATTTCACTGCGTGTCGGCCCGTGGTCTCGGAGTCCCGGACTCCCTGTTTCTCAGACACTATTTCACTGCGTGTCGGCCCCTGATCTCGGAATCCCCGACTCCCCGTTTCTCAGACACTATTTCACTGCGTGTCGGCCCCTGGTCTCGGAGTCCCCGACTCCCTGTTTCTCAGACACTATTTCACTACGTGACGGCCCCTGGTCTCGGAGTCCCCGACTCCCCGTTTCTCAGACACTATTTCACTGCGTGTCGGCCCCTGGCCCCGGAGTCCCCGACTCCCCGTTTCTCAGACACTATTTCACTGCGTGTCAGCCCCTGGTCTCGGAGTCCCCGACTCCCCGTTTCTCAGACACTATTTCACTGCGTGTCGGCCCCTGGTCTCGGAGTCCCCGACTCCCTGTTTCTCAGACACTATTTCACTGCGTGTCGGCCCCTGGTCTCGGAGTCCCGACTCCCCGTTTCTCAGACACTATTTCACTGCGTGTCGGCCCCCTGGTCTCGGAGTCCGGGACTCCCTGTTTCTCAGACACTATTTCACTGCGTGTCGGCCCCTGGCCCCGGAGTCCCCGACTCCCCGTTTCTCAGACACTATTTCACTGCGTGTCGGCCCCTGGCCTCGGAGTCCCGGACTCCCTGTTTCTCAGACACTATTTCACTGCGTGTCGGCCCCTGGTCTCGGAGTCCCGGACTCTCTGTTTCTCAGACACTATTTCACTGCGTGTCAGCCCCTGGTCTCGGAGTCCCCGACTCCCCGTTTCTCAGACACTATTTCACTGGGTGTCGGCCCCTGGTCTCGGAGTCCCGGACTCCGTTTCTCAGACACTATTTCACTGCGTGTCGGCCCCTGGTCTCGGAGTCCCGGACTCCCTGTTTCTCAGACACTATTTCACTGCGTGTCGGCCCTGGTCTCGGAGTCCCGGACTCCCCGTTTCTCAGACACTATTTCACTGCGTGTCGGCCCCTGATCTCGGAGTTCCCGACTCCCTGTTTCTCAGACACTATTTCACTGCGGATCGGCCCCTAGCCCCGGAGTCCCGGACTCCCCGTTTCTCAGACACTATTTCACTGCGTGTCGGCCCCTGGTCTCGGAGTCCCGACTCCCCGTTTCTCAGACACTATTTCACTGCGTGTCGGCCCCTGGTCTCGGAGTCCCCGACTCCCCGTTTCTCAGACACTATTTCACTGCGTGTCGGCCCCTGGTCTCGGAGTCCCGGACTCCCTGTTTCTCAGACACTATTTCACTGCGTGTCGGCCCCTGGTCCCGGAGTCCCGGACTCCCTGTTTCTCAGACACTATTTCACTACGTGACGGCCCCTGGTCTCGGAGTCCCCGACTCCCTGTGTCTCAGACACTATTTCACTGCGTGTCGGCCCCTGGTCTCGGAGTCCCGACTCCCTGTTTCTCAGACACTATTTCACTGCGTGTCGGCCCCTGGTCCCGGACTCCCTGTTTCTCAGACACTGTTTCACTGCGTGTCGGCCCCTGGTCCCGGAGTCCTGGAGTCTCTGTTTCTCAGACACTATTTCACTGCGTGACGGCCCCTGGTCTCGGAGTCCCCGACTCCCCGTTTCTCAGACACTATTTCACTGCGTGTCGGCCCCTGGCCCCGGAGTCCCCGACTCCCCGTTTCTCAGACACTATTTCACTGCGTGTCAGCCCCTGGTCTCGGAGTCCCCGACTCCCCGTTTCTCAGACACTATTTCACTGCGTGTCGGCCCCTGGTCTCGGAGTCCCGGACTCCCTGTTTCTCAGACACTATTTCACTGCGTGTCGGCCCCTGGTCTCGGAGTCCCGGACTCCCCGTTTCTCAGACACTGTTTCACTGCGTGTCGGCCCCTGGTCTCGGAGTCCCGGACTCCCCGTTTCTCAGACACTATTTCACTGCGTGTCAGCCCCTGGTCTCGGAGTCCCCGACTCCCCGTTTCTCAGACACTATTTCACTGCGTGTCGGCCCCTGGTCTCTGAGTCCCCGACTCCCCGTTTCTCAGACACTATTTCACTGCGTGTCGGCCCCTGGTCTCGGAGTCCCGACTCCCCGTTTCTCAGACACTATTTCACTGCGTGTCGGCCCCTGGTCTCGGAGTCCGGGACTCCCTGTTTCTCAGACACTATTTCACTGCGTGTCGGCCCCTGGCCCCGGAGTCCCCGACTCCCCGTTTCTCAGACACTATTTCACTGCGTGTCGGCCCCTGGTCTCGGAGTCCCGGACTCCCTGTTTCTCAGACACTATTTCACTGCGTGTCGGCCCCTGGCCTCGGAGTCCCGGACTCCCCGTTTCTCAGACACTATTTCACTGCGTGTCAGCCCCTGGTCTCGGAGTCCCGGACTCTCTGTTTCTCAGACACTAGTTCACTGCGTGTCAGCCCCTGGTCTCGGAGTCCCCGACTCCCCGTTTCTCAGACACTATTTCACTGCGTGTCGGTCTCTGGTCTCGGAGTCCCGACTCCCTGTTTCTCAGACACTATTTCACTGCGTGTCGGCCCCTGGTCTCGGAGTCCCGGACTCCCTGTTTCTCAGACACTATTTCACTGCGTGTCGGCCCCTGGTCCCGGAGTCCCGGACTCCCCGTTTCTCAGACACTATTTCACTGCGTGTCGGCCCCTGGTCTCGGAGTCCCGGACTCCCTGTTTCTCAGACACTATTTCACTGCGTGTCGGCCCCTGGTCTCGGAGTCCCGGACTCCCTGTTTCTCAGACACTATTTCACTGCGTGTCGGCCCCTGATCTCGGAATCCCCGACTCCCCGTTTCTCAGACACTATTTCACTGCGTGTCGGCCCCTGGTCTCGGAGTCCCCGACTCCCTGTTTCTCAGACACTATTTCACTACGTGACGGCCCCTGGTCTCGGAGTCCCCGACTCCCCGTTTCTCAGACACTATTTCACTGCGTGTCGGCCCCTGGCCCCGGAGTCCCCGACTCCCCGTTTCTCAGACACTATTTCACTGCGTGTCAGCCCCTGGTCTCGGAGTCCCCGACTCCCCGTTTCTCAGACACTATTTCACTGCGTGTCGGCCCCTGGTCTCGGAGTCCCCGACTCCCTGTTTCTCAGACACTATTTCACTGCGTGTCGGCCCCTGGTCTCGGAGTCCCGACTCCCCGTTTCTCAGACACTATTTCACTGCGTGTCGGCCCCTGGTCTCGGAGTCCGGGACTCCCTGTTTCTCAGACACTATTTCACTGCGTGTCGGCCCCTGGCCCCGGAGTCCCCGACTCCCCGTTTCTCAGACACTATTTCACTGCGTGTCGGCCCCTGGCCTCGGAGTCCCGGACTCCCTGTTTCTCAGACACTATTTCACTGCGTGTCGGCCCCTGGTCTCGGAGTCCCGGACTCTCTGTTTCTCAGACACTATTTCACTGCGTGTCAGCCCCTGGTCTCGGAGTCCCCGACTCCCCGTTTCTCAGACACTATTTCACTGGGTGTCGGCCCCTGGTCTCGGAGTCCCGGACTCCGTTTCTCAGACACTATTTCACTGCGTGTCGGCCCCTGGTCTCGGAGTCCCGGCCTCCCTGTTTCTCAGACACTATTTCACTGCGTGTCGGCCCTGGTCTCGGAGTCCCGGACTCCCCGTTTCTCAGACACTATTTCACTGCGTGTCGGCCCCTGATCTCGGAGTTCCCGACTCCCTGTTTCTCAGACACTATTTCACTGCGTGTCGGCCCCTAGCCCCGGAGTCCCGGACTCCGTTTCTCAGACACTATTTCACTGCGTGTCGGCCCCTGGTCTCGGAGTCCCGGACTCCCTGTTTCTCAGACACTATTTCACTGCGTGTCGGCCCCTGGTCTCGGAGTCCCCGACTCCCCGTTTCTCAGACACTATTTCACTGCGTGTCGGCCCCTGGTCTCGGAGTCCCGGACTCCCTGTTTCTCAGACACTATTTCACTGCATGTCGGCCCCTGGTCTCGGAGTCCCGGACTCCCTGTTTCTCAGACACTATTTCACTGCGTGTCGGCCCTGGTCTCGGAGTCCCGGACTCCCCGTTTCTCAGACACTATTTCACTGCGTGTCGGCCCCTGATCTCGGAGTTCCCGACTCCCTGTTTCTCAGACACTATTTCACTGCGGATCGGCCCCTAGCCCCGGAGTCCCGGACTCCCCGTTTCTCAGACACTATTTCACTGCGTGTCGGCCCCTGGTCTCGGAGTCCCGGACTCCCTGTTTCTCAGACACTATTTCTCATACAGATTCTCATACAGAAATCCGTCAACGTTAAAACCACTTCCCCTCGTGGCCTCTACCGACTGTGGTCCGTGGAGTCCGCTGAGCAGCTCAGCAGGAACCCTGAGGGGAACAAGCAGCCAAAGGAGACCGTGAGAGGACCGGGGGAAAGTCACCCCGTGGGCCCGCCCGTCTCAGCGGCGTCCAGTGGATCGCTAGTTCACTAACACCAGGGCCGCTGGAGGCTCCCGTTGGGACTCCTGGCTGGCTCGCCAAGTTGTCCTTATCAATTCACCATTCACTCAGAGACCACGATCAATTCTTTATTCAACCTGATCCGAGCAGAGGTAACCACCATACGCTTCTACAGCGTCTGGCAGTCAGCTCTGCCCAGCACGAGTACAAGGTTACATTTATATCCAAAAGAAAGGTTTCAGTTAGCAGCTGTTTCCCCTGTCCACGCTTATGACGGTTTAGTGGTCAGCAATTTCATCAGGGTCACAACAGCTTCAGGTGCAGAGGTACAGGTCAGTCAGCGCTTCTGTTCTGAGAGATGAGCATGCAGTTGCAACATCCTAACCGTGCCCGGTTCTGTTGTCTAGTTCCCGCCCCTGCTATATTTTCCAGGTCACATACACCATTTAACCCTTCCTATCCCATACTCCAACCCCCTTTTCACTTACACAAAGAAGGTTGAAAAGTTTGTCTGGACCGAGCCTTGTCAGGATGCATTTGATCGATTGAAAGTTATTATTTGCGATTAGGCCAATCAATGTAGTGTCGTCAGCAAATTTAATTAGCAGATTGGATCTGTGGGTTGCGACACAAGTCATGGGTGCAGAGAGAGTAAAGGAGGGGGCCAAGGAGACAGCCCTGTGGGGTATGTGTGCTGAGGGTCAGAGAGACAGAGGTGAGGGGGCCCACTCTTACCACCTACCGGTGATCTGACAGGAAGTCCAGGATCCAGCTACACAAGGCAGGGTGAAGGCCGAGGTCTCTGAGCTTCTTGTCGATACTTTACGCCTTCGCATGTCTCCTCCTACCTCTCAGCGATGCGTCAGACTCCGGCCGCAGGAGACGCTTCACAAACGCCCCAACTTCCCTCGGAGAGAAATGGAAATAAATCAGAAAGCGGACATTTACTTTGAGATTTGCTCTGCTTCGACGGAGAGATCGGCACCGGAGCGGAAGACGGATTCAGCGGGCGTACCGCCCTCTCCGCTGGTCCGCTTCTGCTATTGGTTGTAACAAGTGATTGACATTCCTGCCCACCAATGGCAATAGCGCAGTTCCTGAAGCTTTGGTTTTCAGCGGTGGGGGAGGGGGTGATCGCGCGATTAGTAGCTCAGCCGTTAAACCGACCGAGCTCGAGCACAGCAGCACGTGGGTGACGTAAGACACGGCGCACGTGAGTGAAGATCCCGGTGTGGGCAGCCCAAGTGTGACGTCAGGCGCGTGGGGGGGGGGCGAGGTGGCTGTGTGACGTCACCTGTGGGAGTGCGCTCGTATTTAAAAGCACCTTAATGGACATTTCTTATGATTTCAGTGGGACAACAACATTAATCACGGGTTTCATCACTGAATCCAGTGTTGTGAGATGTAAAGTCCCCTGTTATGTGTCCGGCTGTGCCGTGTTGTTGGTGGAGTGGGGAGCGTGGTGTTTGTCTCGATTCGGGTCACAACACCAGAATTGCCAGCGGGGTCCACACACAGTGTATTAGTGACCAGAAAACCTCCCGTCCCTGCAGTCTCTGTCTCCTGGTAAACTCAACACCCTGACGATGTGGACCATAAATACCCCTTCCTCACTTGCTCTGTTTTTATTCAGATATTTCCCACATTCCTTCTCGGTGCTGAAGAAGGGTCTCAAATGGAAACGTCGACTGTTGACTCTTTTCCATGGATGCTGCCTGACCTGCTGAATTCCGCCGGCATCTTGTTTACGTGGCTCTGGATTTCCAGCACCTGCAGACTTTGTCGTGTTTGTGATTTACCTCTTCGTTGTCCCTCCGGCCTCCGGCCACCGGCGGCGCTGCGTGGACCTCCGGCCACCGGCGGCGATTTGCAGACCTCCGGGCACGGGTGGTGCCGCCGCGAATCTTCTGCTGAGCGCAGCGCGGTGCCGAGCGCAGCTGTCGCCGGCGGCTGTGAGGACGGATCTGATCCCGATATTGTGTAAATCGGGGGTTTGCTGCAGTGGGAAAGGTCCAGGACCGAGTTCTGCCGGACGGCTGCAGGCTCCGGGCTGTCCGGTCCCGCAGCCCCGGCTTTAGCTTTGCGCCCGAGCCCAGGCTGTCAGATCAGTTCGTTGTGGTTCCCAGACTGGGAGGAGGTTTGCTGATCTGTATCCGAAAGTCTGTGCTATTCCTCGCAGTCATGGGCAGAGTAATTACCATGCAAAGGCGTGAAGTGTCCGGATGGGAAACTTTCTATGGTGTGTTGATAAAAATTTGGTGAGGGTCAAAGTTCATATGCCAGTTCTTATTGTTTGTTCTAATTTTGTCATTTTAGGATCTTTTGTGCAGTAGTATGTACTATTCATTCACTATCTGTGAATGCTGGAGGATCATCAGTGATCATCGGAGAATTCTTCCCCACATGGTTCCGTCTGCTCATTCCTGCCCATCTTGTTCAACCTTTGTCCTGTCTCCCCACCCTCCCGCTTCAGTGAGATACATCAACCATCTAGGTCAACCTTGGTCCACCCTGTGTCCCACCTCCTCAATGTTATATATCAGCAATCTTTCTTCTAACCTTTGTCTTCATTGCAAAGTGTTCTTTTACACCTTTGGCCTCGCTGAGTTATTTCCACAGTTGTTTTCTGTTAGCTGGAATGCCAGAGGGTCATCAGGTACCAGTTCTGTTGTGCATTGATGTGGAGGTGGTAGTGTTTGACCTGTGACTGGCTGACACACTGCAGCATTTTACTGTGAGAGTTGGTGCTCGGGCTATAATCCTGTGATCTGCATTCCAGGCATATGGAACTGTTGGTGTTTTGGCTTTGACTTTGGTTAGTGCTTCTACAAATGGGGCTGGTTAGTGCTTCTACAGATGGGGCTGGATGGTCGTCCTTCTGCAATGAAGCAGAAATTTCGAGCAGCTGGACATTGGTTGTGGGGAAATCTCAGATTACACTACCCAGTGTGAGATGTGGGGACGATGTGTGAGTCTCTCAGGGTCGGTGAGTGGCAGATTCAGCTGTGTGACCCTGTGAGGTTGGGTCCTGGGATATCACAGTTTTTCATCCAGGTAAAATGGACCCGGGGATCGAGCTGCCAGGGCTTATGAGTTGTTGAGCGAGTATTTCTGGTCTAGGATCAAATGTTTGTTTCTGGAGTTCCTCTGGAAGCAATGGCTGTTAATCTGAGGAGAGAATGAGTGTGTATTCTATCCCTCACAAGGAGAGGCTGTGATTAAATGGGCTGTTCTGTGCTTGCACCAGTAGAAATAGACCTGGGGGTTCAGTGTTCGAACTGTGTTTGGAAATTCCTACTCACTGTCACCTGTCTGTCAGACAGTGGAAATCAAACAGAATCTCAAGTTGTTGGAGATCTGCACTAAAAGTGGAAAATTCTGAATCTATTCTGGTAGAAGATTGTGAACCTGAATCGTTAAATTTGATGCTCTCCCCACAGCAGTTCCTTTCCTGTCGAGCGATTCTGGTGATTCTAGTTTCTTATTATTACATTGACTCTGGAATGGTTTAAATTTCCTGATTGTCTGTTATACTTGGGAATGTGTTCAGTACAGTTGTTGCTCAGAAGGTTCACATGAATAATCTCAGGAATGATCGGCTTTATGTATGAGCAGCATTTGATGGTTATGGGGCTGTGCTCAATGGAGGTCAGACGGGGTGGTGAAAGGGCAGGTGGTTAATTAAACCTACCGAATGCCGAAAAGCCTGGATACGGTGGACATGGAGAGGATGGTTCCATCAGACGAGAGTCTGGGATCTGACAGCACAGTCTCAGAATAAAGATGCTTCCCTTTAAAACTGAGATGAGAGAAATTTCTTCAGCCAAAAGATGGCTGATCTGTGGAATTTGTTGCCACAGAGTCTGGTTGAGGCTATCATTTGTTTGTATTTAGGGCAAAGATTAATATATTTGTGATTGCGAAGTAGCTTCAGGGTTACAGGAGGAAGGGAGGAATATGGTCTTGGAATAAAAATCAGCCATGGTTGAGTGGTGAGGCAGACCAGATGGATTGAATCACCTAATTCTGTTCCTGTGTCTGATGTCCCACCATGACTGAACGATGACTCCTTCCTATCCCTTATCAGGTTTTGTGATGTGTCAGGGACAGCTACAGATTTGTTCACTGAGATCATTATATTTGTCTTCAGTGCTTAGATTTCAGTGACCAGAAATATTTTGTTCTCCTTAGTATTGTTAATGTGCTTCATTATCTTTCATGTTAAAGTTAGACCTGCGGTGAAAGATTTATTGGAAGGAAAGCCCACAACTGGAAACGAACCACAACTGAAGACGAGGAAACAGCAACAAGTGAACCAGCCCGAGGACTGAGAGCACCAACTGTAGAGAACCCTTCTGACTCAGGGTTTCCATTGATTCAGTCAGGGGAAAGTTTGGTGAGTCTCATTTGCTCAAACACTGGTCTTATAGTCATTACATTTCTGTACAAAGTAAGGTAGGGAGTAGTTGAGGTGAGAATGAATGTGCCCAGAAATACCAGTTATGCCTCTGTCAGACCCAGTTGCAATCACTCCAGGTCTGGTAATGTACTGTCAGTATCCCAGCTCTTTAAAGTCACTCACATTCCCTCAGTGTTTGCTCGTTTAAAGAACATTTAAAACGGCCAGTGAGTGAGTGGGCCAGTGAAGGAGTGGAGCTTTGAAGCTCTGACTCGAGAGGCTTCGACGAGAAGAGGCGGAGGACAAGCTAGCTCGCAGTTAGTTTTTACAATGTCTCCTGAGACGGTGATGTGCCTCTCATGTGAGATGTGGCAGTCTTGGGGGAACGCCCCTCTCCCGCAGAGTCACATCTGCCAGAATTGCATACGGCTGGGCGACCTGGAAGACCGTGTAAGGAATCTGGAGCAGCAGCTGGATGACCTTCGACTCATAAGGGAGAATGAGGCAGTCACAGATGAGAGCTACACGGAGGTAGTCACACCTAGGCTGTCGGAAGCAAGTCACTGGGTGACAGTAAGAGGGGGGAAAGCGAAGGTGAGCAGACAGGTAGTGCAGAGCACCCCTGTAGCCATTCCCCTGAATAATAAGTTTACCGTCCTGGATACTGTTGGCGGGGACGACCGACCAGGTGTAGGCCACGGTGGCAGGGCCTCCGGCACTGAGTCTGAACCTGTGGTGCAGAGGGGTGGGACGGAGAAGAGGAGAGCTGTCGTCATTGGAGACTCTATAGTCAGGGGAGCAGACAGAAGATTTTGTGGACGTGAGGAGGACACCCGCATGGTTTGTTGCCTCCCGGGTGCCAGGGTCCGGGATGTCTCTGACCGGGTGCACGACATCCTGGTACAAGAGGGAAAGCAACCAGAAGTCGTGATGCATGTTGGGACCGACGACATAGGCAGGAAGAGGGATGAGGTCCTGAAGTGTGAGTTTCAGGAACTAGGCAGAAGGCTGAAGAACAGGATCTCAAGGGTGGCGTTCTCAGGATCGCTGCCAGTGCTACGTGACAATGATGGTAAGAATTGGAGGAGATGGCAGTTGAATGTGTGGCCAAGGAGTTGGTGCAGGGAGCAGGGATTTAGATTTTTAGATCATTGGGATCTCTTCTGGGGACGGTGGGACCTGTACAGATTGGGTGGGTTGCACCTGAACTCGAGGGGGAGCAATATCCTTGTAGGTAGGTTTGCTAGCATGGTTCGGGAGGGTTTAAACTAATTTGCGAGGGGAATGGGACCCAGAGTGATAGAACAGTGAAAGAAGTGCATGGAGTAAAGCCAGATCTAACATACAGAGAGGCTTTGAGGAAAGAGAAGCAGAATAAATGGTGTAAAGACAGTAAGGTAGAAGGGCTGAAATGTGTGTACCTCAATGCAAGAAACATTAGGAACAAACTGAGAGCTTGGATACATACATGGAATTATGATGTAGTGGCCATTACAGAGACTTGGCTGGCACCAGAGTAGGAATGGTTTCTCAATATTCCTGGATTTCAGTGTTTTAAAAGGGATAGAGAGGGCGGAAAAAGGGGAGGAGGGGTGGCACTACTGGTCAGGGATACTATTACAGCCAAGGAAAGGGTGGGTAATGTACTAGGATCCTCTTTTGAGTCAGTATGGGTGGCAGTCAGGAACAGGATGGGAGCAGTTACTCTATTGGGGGTATTCTATAGGCTCCCTGGTAGCAGCAGAGATACAGAGGAGCAGATTGGGAGGCAGATTTTGGAAAGGTGCAAATATAACAGGGTTGTTTTAATGGGTGACATTAACTTCCCTAATATTGATTGGCACCTGATTAGTTCCAAGGGTTGAGATGAGGCAGAGCTGTTAAGTGTATCCAGGAGTGATTCCTGTCACAGTATGTGGACAGGCTGACTAGGGGGAATGCCTAGATCCTGTACTAGGTAATGAACCGGGTCAGGTCACAGATCTCTCAGTGGGTGAGCATCTGGCAGACAGTGACCACCGCTCCCTGGCCTTTCGCATTATCATGGAAAAAGATAGAATCAGAGAGAACAGGATTTTTTTTAATTGGGGAAGGGCAAATTATGAGGCTATCAGGCTAGAACTTGCGGGTGTGAATTGGGATGATGTTTTTTCCAGGAAATGTACTATGAACATGTGGTCGATGTTTAGAGATCTCTTGCAGGATGTTAGGGATAACTTTGTCCCTGTTAGGAAGATAAAGAATATTAGGGCGAAGGAACCATGGGTGACAAGTGAGGTGGAAAATATAGTCAGTTGGAAGAAGGCGTCATACATGAGGTTTAGGAAGCAAGCGTCTATTGAGGAATATAGGGAAGCAAGAAAGGAGCTTAAGAAGGGGCTGAGAAGAGCAAGAAGGGGGCATGAGAAGGCCTTGGCGAAAAGGGTAACGAAAAATTCCAAGGAATTCTTCAGTTATGTGAAGAAAAAAAGGATGACAGGAGTGAAGGTAGGACCGATTAGAGATAAAGTTGTGAAGATGTGCCTGGAGGCTGTGGAAGTGAGCGAGGTCCTCAATGAATACTTCTTTTTGGTATGCACCCATGAGAGGGAACTTGATGATGGTGAGGACAATATGAATGAGGTTGAAGTTCTGGAGCATGTTGATATTAAGGGAGAGGAGGTGTTGGAGTTGTTAAGATACATTAGGATAGGTAGGTCCCTGGGGTCTAACGGAATATTTCCCAGGCTGCTCCACGAGGCGATGGAAGAGATTGCTGAGCCTCTGGCTAGGATCTTTCTGTCCTGGTTGTCCACAGGAATGGTACCGGAGGATTGGAGGGAGGCGAATGTTGTCCCTTTGTTCAAAAAAGGTAGTAGGGATAGTCCAGGTAATTATAGACCAGTGAGCCTTACGTCTGTGGTGGGAAAGCTGATGGAAAAGATTCTTAGAGATAGGATCTCTGGGCATTTAGAGAATCATGGTCTGATCAGGGACAGTCAGCATGGCTTTGTGAAGGGCAGATCGTGTCTAACAAGCCTGATAGAGTTATATGAGGAGGTAACCAGGCATATAGATGAGGGTAGTGCAGTGGATGTGATCTATATGGATTTTAGTAAGGCAATTGACAAGGTTCCACACGGTAGGCTAATTCGGAAAGTCAGAAGGCATGGGATCCAGGGAATTTTGGCCAGGTGGATTCAGGATTGGCTTGCCTGCAGAAGGCAGAGGGTGTTGGTGGAGGGAGTACATTTAGATTGGAGGATTGTGACTAGTGATTTCCCTCAAGGATCTGTTCTGGGACCTCTACTTTCGTGATTTTTATTAACGACCTGGATGTGATGGTAGAAGGGTGGGTTGGCAAGTATGCAGACGACACAAAGGTTGGTGGTGTTGTAGATAGTGTAGAGGATTGTCAAAGATTGCAGAGGGACATTGATAGGATGCAGAAGTGGGCTGAGAAGTGGCAGATGGAGTTCAACCCAGAGAAGTGTGAGGTGGTACACTTTGGAACGACAAACTTCAAGGCAGAGTACAAAGTAAATGGCAGGATACTTAGTCGTGTGGAGGAGCAGGGGGATCTGGGGGCACATGTCCACAGATCCCTAAAGGTTGCCTTACAGGTGGATAGGGTAGTTAAGAAAGCTTATGGGGTGTTAGCTTTCATAAGTCGAGGAATAGAGTTTAAGAGTCGCGATGTAATGATTATGAGAGAAAACTGGCAGGGAACACGAAAACTGACTGTAAAAGCTTTTATAGATATGTGAAAAGAAAAAGACTGGTTAAGACAAATGTAGGTCCCCTACAGACAGAATCAGGTGAATTGATTATGGGGAGCAAGGACATGGCAGACCAATTGAATAACTACTTTGGTTATGTCTTGACTAAGGAGGACATAAATAATCTTCCGGAAATAGTAGGGGGCAGAGGGTCCAGTGAGATGGAGGAACTGAGGGAAATACATGTTAGTAGGGACGTGGTGTTAGGTAAATTGAAGGGATTGAAGGCAGATGAATCCCCAGGGCCAGATGGTCTGCATCCCAGAGTGCTTAAGGAAGTAGCTCAAGAAATAGTGGATGCATTATGATAATTTTTCAAAACTATTTCGATTCTGGACTAGTTCCTGAGAATTGGAAGGTGGCTAACGTAACCCCACTTTTTAAAAAAGGAGGGAGAGAGAAACCAGGGAATTTTACACTGGTTAGCCTAACATCGGTGTTGAGGAAAATACTAGAGTCAGTTATCAAGGATGTGATAACAGCACATTTGGAAAGCGGTGAAATCATCGGACAAAGTCAGTATGGATTTGTGAAAGGAAAATCTTGTCTGACAAATCTCATAGAATTTTTTGAGGATGTAACTAGTAGAGTGGATAGGGGAGAACCAGTGGATGTGGTATATTTGCAATTTCAGAAGGCTTTTGACAAGGTCCCACACAGGAGATACGTGTGCAAACTTAAGGCACACGGTATTGATGTGGATAGATAATTGGTGGGCAGACAGGAAACAAAGTGTGGGAATAAACGACCTTTTCAGAATGCCAGGCAGTGACTTGTGGGGTACCGCAAGGCTCAGTGCTGGGGCCCCAGTTGTTCAAAATATATATTAATGACTTAGATGAGGGAATTAAATGCCTAATCTCCAAGTTTGCAGATGACACGAAGCTGGGCGGCAGTGTGAGCTCTAACGAGGATGCTAAGAGGGTGCAGGGTGACTTGGATAGGTTAGGTGAGTGGGCAAGTTCATGGCAGATGCAATTTAATATGGATAAATGTGAGGTTATCTACATTGATGGCAAAAACAGGAATACAGATTATTATCTGAATGGTGGCCAATTAGGAAAAGGAGAGGTGCAACGAGACCTGGGTGTAATTATACACCAGTCATTGAAAGTGGGCATGCAGGTACAGCAGGCGGTGAAAAAGGCGAATGGTATGCTGGCATTCATAGCAAGAGGTTTCCAGTACAGGAGCAGGCAGGTACAACTGCAGTTGTACAAAGCCTTGGTGAGACCACACCAGGAGTATTGTGTGCAGTTTTGGTCCCCTAATCTGAGGAAAGACATCCTTGCTATAGAGGGAGTACAAAGAAGGTTCACCAGATTAATTCCTGGGATGGCAGAACTTTCATATGATGAAAGACTGAATCAACTAAGCTTATACTCGTTGGAATTTAGAAGATTGAGGGGGATCTTATTGAAACGTATAAAATTATAAAGGGATTGGACAGGCTAGATGCAGGAAGTTTGTTCTCGATGTTGGGGAGGTCCAGAACGAGGGGTTACAGTTTGAGGATAAAGAGGAAGCCTTTTATGACCGAGATTAGGAAAAACTTCTTCACACAGAGAGTGGTGAGTCTGTGGAATTCTCTGCCACAGGAAACAGTTGAGGCCAGTTCTTTGGCTATATTTAAGAGGGAGTTAGATATGGCCCTTGTGGCTAAAGGGATCAGGGGGTATGGAGGAAAGGCATGTACAGGGTTCTGAGTTGGATGATCAGCTATGATCATACTGAATGGCAGTGCAGCTCGAAGGGCGGAATGGCCTACTCCTGCATCTATTTTCAATGTTTTTTTTTCTCTATGCAGCTGTATAAAACTCTGGTTAAGCCACACTTGGAGTACTGTGTCCAGTTCTGGTTGCCTCACTATAGGAAGGACGTGGAAGCATTGGAAAGGGTACAGAGGAGATTTACCGGGATACTGCCTGGTTTAGAATCTATGTATTATGATCAGAGATTAAGGGAGCTAGGGCTTTACTTTTTGGAGAGAAGGAGGATGAGAGGAGACATGATAGAGGAATACAAGATAATAACAGGAATAGATAGAGTAGGTAGCCAGCGCCTCTTCTCCAGAGCACCACTGCTCAATACAAGAGGACATGGCTTTAAGGTAAGGAGTGGAAAGTTCAAGGGGGATATTAGAGGAAGGTTTTTCACTCAGAGAGTGGTTGGTGCGTGGAATGCACTGCCTGAGTCAGTGGTGGAGGCAGATACACTAGTGAAATTTAAGAGCCTACTAGACAGGTACATGGAGCAATCTAAGTTGGGGCAACAGAATTTTAGATCATTAGTCTCCCGTCCAGGGAAGGTTGAACCTGTTCGGCAGTTTGGCAGTTTGCACATGAACTGGAGGTGGTCGGATATCGGAGCAGAAGGTTCCGTCGTGCTGTATGTTGGGTCGGGGGGGGAAGGGGCGGTGGTGGTTAGTGGTAAGGTAGATTTTAATGGAGGGGAGAACGAGCGTGCCTGACCAGATGGTAGAGAGAGTTTTGAGACAGCTGCTATTAAGACCTCAGGCAAAGTCAGGATTTAGAAAAGGAAAGGTTAAAAGTTTGAGAAAGCCATGGTTTTCAAGAGATATTGGACATTTGGTTCGGAAAGAGAGAGATATCCACAATAAATATAGGCAGCATGGAGTAAATGAGGCGCTGCAGAAATATAAAGAATGTAAAAAAGAAAAGAAATTAGAAAAACTAAAAGAAGATATGAGGTTGCTTTGGCAAGTAAGTTGAAATTAAATCCAAAGGGTTTCTACAGGTATTAGAGATGGTATACATAATTATCTAAATAGACAGGGTCTGATTAGGAACATTTAATATGGATTTGTGCGTGATATGTCATGTTTGACAAATCTTATTGAATTTTTTGAAGAAGTTACTAGGACAGTTGACGAGGGTGAAGAGGTGGATGCTGTCTACATGAACTTCAGTAATGTCGTTGACAAAGTTTCACACTGAAGGTTATTTCGGAAGATTCAAACGTTAGGTATTAATATTGAAGCAGAAAAATGGATCCAACGGTGGCCGGATGGGAGACGCCAGATAGTAGTGGCGGATAACTGTTTGTCAGATTGGAGGCCGGTGACTAGTGGTGTGCCTCAGGGGTCTGTACTGTGTCCAATATCGTTTGTCATGGACATTAGTGATCCTGATGATGGAGTGGTAAACTGACTTCGTAAGTATGGAGATGATACTAAGATAGGTCGATTTATGGATAATGAAGTTGGTTTTCAAAGCTTGCAGAGAGATTTAGGCCAGTTAGGAGAGTGGGCTGAAAGAAGGCAGATGGAGTTTAATGCTGAAAAATGTGAGGTGCTACATTTTGGTAAGACGAATCAAAATAGAACATACATGGTAAATGATAGGGCATTGAAGAATGCAGTAGAACAGAGGGATCTAGGAATAATAGTGCATAGTTCCTGAAGGTGGAATCTCATGTGGATAGGGTGGTGAAGAAAGCTTTTGGTATGCTGGCCTTTATAAATCAGAACATTGAGTATAGGAGTTGGGATGTAATGTTGAAATTGTACAAGGCATTGGTAAGGCCAAATTTGGAGTATTGTGTACAGTTCTGACACCGTATTATAGGAAAGATGGTAACAAAATTGAGAGAGGGTCTTTTGGATCGGGACAAGCAGAGCGGTGTGGAAGCTGAATTCTGAAGGAACGCAGTTTAAAAGAAAAACGTTTTAGGGTACAAGAAGAACGAGACTGCGCAGGCGCGTGACGTAGACAGGACAGCACGGAGGTTTTAAAATGGAGACCACCCTGTACAGCGGGCAGCAGAGTGTAGGGCTTTGGTTTCAACGGGATTCGTCGGTACCAGACGTTGCGAGAACAAAGCACCAACTCTTTTTTTTTTTTTTCCCCTTGTCGAATCGGCCCGGACAGACAGGAACAGCAGGGCTCAAAAAGCTAACGGTACGAGCTAACGGTTGAAAAAGTTTGTCTGTTTGTCGAGGTAAGTGGGTGTGTAGACTTATTTTTCCTGTTTCATTCTTGGAGAATTAGATAGCATGCCTGCAGGGTTAGTACTTTGTTTAGGGTGTCAGATGTGGAAATCCTGGGAGATCTCCAGCCTCCCTGATGGCTACATCTGCGCCAGGTGCATTGAGATGCAGCTCCTCAGAGACCGTGTTAGGGATCTGGAGCTGCAGCTTGATGACCTAGTGCTAGACAGGAGCTACAGGGAGGTAGTCATCCCTAGGCTACAGGGGTCAGAAAACTGGGTGACTGTCAGGAGAGGGAAGGAAAATGCCAGGATAGTGGAGAACACCCTGTGGCTGTCCCTCTCAGCAACAATTATCTTGTTCTGAATGCTGTTGAGGGGGATGACCTGACAGGGGACGCCAACGGTGACCGGGTCTCTGGCACTGAGCCTGGCGCTGTTGTGCAGGAGGGAAGGAGGGAGAAAAGGAATGCGGAAGTCATAGGGGATTCCATAGTCAGGGGAACTGACAGGAGATTCTGTGAGCCTGATAGAGTTACCCGCATGGTCGTTGCCTCCCAGTTGCCGGGGTATGGTATGTCTCGGATCATGTCCAGAATATTCTGAAGGAAGAGGGTAAGCAACCAGTTGTCTTGGTACATGTTGGTACTAATGACATAGGTAGGAGAAGGGAGGAGGTCCTGAAGAGAGATTTCCGGGAGTTAGGAAGGAAGCTGAGAAGCCGGACCTCCACTGTTGTCATCTCGGGATTGCTACCTGTGCCACGTGCAAGTGAGAGCAAGAATAGTAGGATACGGCAGATGAATGCCTGGCTGAGAGACTGGTGCAGGGAGCAGGATTTCAGATTCTTGGATCATTGGGATCTCTTCTGGGGGAAGTATGACCTGTTCAAAATTGACAGGTTACACCTGAACCCGAAGGGAACCAATATCCTGGCGGGAAAGTTTAATAGAGCTGTTAGGGAGGCTTTAAACTAATTTGGCAGGGGAATGGGAACCGGAATGACAGAGCGGAGGAAGGAGAAAACAGAAAGGATACACGGTGTATCGGAAGGATAGGAAGATAGGCAGAGGGGGAGGCGTGGTTTTATTAGTAAGAAATGATATTAAATCATTAGAGAGAGGTGATATAGGATCGGAAGGTGCAGAATCTTTATGGGTTGAGCTAAGGAATAGCAGGGGTAAAAGGACCCTGATGGCAGTTATTTATAGGCCTCCAAACAGCTGCAGGGATGTGGACTACAAATTACAACAGGAAATAGAAAAGGCTTGTCAGAAGGGCAGTGTTATGATAATTGTGGGGGATTTTAACATGCGAGTGGATTGGGAACATCAGGTTGGCACTGCATCTCAAGAGAGAGAATTTGTAAAATGTCTGCGAGATGGCTTTTTAGAACAGCTTGTTGTTGAGCCCACTAGGAGATCGGCTGTACTTGATTGGGTATTGTGTAATGAACCGGAGGTGATTAGAAAGATTGAGGTGAAGGAACCCGTAGTAGGCAGTGATCATAACATGATTGAGTTCACTGTGAAATTTGAAAAAGAGAAGCCGAAGTCCGATGTGTTGGTATTTCAGTGGAGCAAAGGAGATTATCGTGGCATGAGAGAGGAACTGGCCAAAGTTGACTGGAAAGGGACACTGGAGGGAAGGACAGCAGAGCAGCAGCGACTGGAGTTTATGCGAGACGTGAGGAAAGTGCAAGACAGGTATATTCCAAAAAAGAAGATATTTCCCAATGGAAAAAGGATGCAACAGTGGCTGACAAGGGACGTCAAAGCCAAAGTTAATGCAAAGGAGAAGGCATACAAGGAAGCAAAAATAAGTGGGAAGACAGAGGATTGGGAAGTTTTTAAAAGCTTACAAAAGGAAACTAAGAAGGTCATTAAGAGAGAAAAGATGAACTAAGAAAGGAAGCGAGCAAATATTATCAAAGAGGATACTAAAAGCTTTTTTTTAAAGTCTTTAAAGAGTAAAAGACAGGTGAGAGAAGATATAGGACAGATAGAAACTGATGCTGGACAAATTGTAATGGGAGATAAGTAGATGGCGGAGGAACTGAACGAGTATTTTGCATCAGTCTTCACTGAGGAAGACATCAGCAGTATACCGGACACTCAAGGGTGGCAGGGAAGAGAAGTGTGCGCAGTCACAATTATGACACAGAAAGTAGTCAGGAAGCTGAATAGTCTAAAGGTAGATAAATTTCCCGGATCAGATGGAATGCAGTCACGTGTTCTGAAGGAAGTAGCTGTGGAGATTGCGGAGGCATTAGTGATGATCTTTCAAAAGTCGATAGATTCCAGCATGATTCTGGAGGACTGGAAGATTGAAAATGTCACTCCGCTATTTAAGAAGGAGGTAAGGAAGCAAAAAGGAAATTAGACCTGTTAGTTTGACATCAGTGGTTGGGAAGTTGTTGGAGTCAATTGTCATGGATGAGGTTACGGAGTACCTGGAGTCATACGACAAGACAGGCAGAACCCAGCATGGTTTCCTTAAAGGAAAATCCTGCCTGACAAACCTATTACAATTTTTGTGGAAATTACAAGTAGGCTAGACAAGGGAGATGCAGTGGATGTTGTATACTTGGATCTTCACAAAGCCTTTGACAAGGTGCCACACATGAGGCTACTTAACAAGATAAGAGCCCATGGAATTACGAGAAAGTTACATACGTGGATGGGGCGTTGTCTGATTGGCAGGAAACAGAGAGTGGGAATAAAGGGATCCTATTCTGGTTGGCTGCCGGTTACCAGTGGTGTTTCACAAGGGTCCGTGTTGGGGCCGCTTCTTTTTACGTTGTACATCCACAATTTGAATTATAGAATAGATGGTTTTGTGGCTAAGTTTGCTGACGATACAAAGATAGGAGGAGGGGCCAGTAGCGCTGAGGAAACGGAGAGTCTGCAGAGAGACTTGGATAGGTTAGAAGAATGGACAAAGAAGTGGCAAATAAAATACAATGTTGGCAAGTGTATGGTTATCAGCTTTGGCAGAAGAAATGAACGGGAAGACCAGTACTTAAATGGGGAGAGAATTCAAAGTTATGAGATGCAACGGGACTTGGGAGTGCTCGTGCAGGATACCCTTAAGGTTAACCTCCAGGTTGAGTCGATGGTGAAGAAGGCGAATGCAATGTTGGCATTCATTTCTAGAGGAATAAAGTATAGCAGCAGGGATGTGATGTTGAAGCTCTATAAGGCGCTGGTGGGAACTCACGTGGAGTACTGTGGGCAGTTTTGGTCTCCTTATTTAAGAAAGGATGTACTGACATTGGAGAGGGTACAGAGAAGATTCACCAGAATGATTCCGGAATGAGAGGGTTAACATATGAGGAACGTTCGTCCGCTCTTGGACTGTATTCCTTGGAGTTTAGAAGAATGAAGGTGGACCTCATGGAAATATTTGTAATGTTGAAAGGCATGGACAGAGTGGATGTGGCAAAGTTGTTTCCCATGATGGGGGAGTCTAGTACGAGAGAACATGACTTAAGGATTGAAGGGCGCCTATTCAGAACAGAAATGCGAAGAATTTGTTTCAGCGAGAGGGTGGTGAATCTATGGAATTTGTTGGCACGGGCGGCAGTGGAGGCCAAGTCATTGGGTGTATTTAAGGCAGAGATTGATAGGTATCCGAGTAGCCAGAACATCAAAGGTTATGGTCAGAAGGTGGGGGAGTGGGACTACATGGGAAAATGGATCAGCTCATAATAAAGTGGCGGAGCAGACTCGATGGGCCGAATGGCCAACTTCTGCTCCTTTGTCTTATGATCTTATGGTCTAGTACAGAGAAGATTTACTAGAATGTTACCTCGGTTTCATCAGCTAAGTTACAGAGAAAGGTTGAACAAGTTGGGTCTTCATCCTTTGGAGCGTAGAAGGTTGTTGGGGGACTTGATAGAGGTATTTAAAATTATGAGGGGGATAGACAGAGTTGCCGTGGATTGGCTTTTTTCTATTGAGAGTGAGAGAGGATCAAACAAGAGGACATGAGTTGAGAGTTAAAGAGCAAAAGTTGAGGGCCAACATGAGGGGGGAGCTTCTTTACTCAGAGGATGGTAGCTGTGTGATACGAGCTTCCAGCAGAAGTGGTTGAGGCAGGTTCCATGTTGTCGTTTAAAGTTAAATTGGATAGATATATGGACAGGAAAGGAATGGAGGGTTATGGGCTGAGTGCAGGTCGGTGGGACAAGGTAAGACTTCGGCACGGACTAGAATGGCCGAGATGGTCTGCTTCCGTGCTGTAATTGTTATATGGTTATATTGTGATTCTGTTCAGGGAAAATCACATCACTGTGCTCTGTCACCGGGGCACTTGTGAGACTTTATGGGTGGAAAGGTATGACCACGATGGTGGGCTAGGGAACAGACAAGCAACGCTGTGCGGGATTCAGAGGAACAAATATGTAGAGAGATCCGAGACTGCTGTAAGAAAAAAAAAAGTTTTTATGATAGTTGACTATAAGTTTTCACAAATTGACTGGGAATCCCATTTTGTAAAACGACTAGATGGGAGAGACATTTTCAAATGTGTTTTTGGAAGTTGCCTGAATCAGTACGCTGATGTCTCAACGACAGAGTTAAGTAGGAAAAAGAACAACTTTAATAATCCCCGCTGCCCTTAAGCTGCCTGTCTTTAACTAAGTGAGCATACTCCGGTTGGGCACTGTAAAAAAAAAAAAAAAAAAAAAGTCTATTTGGACTTCTCCCACTGTTCTTCCAAATCCCTCCCTCATTTCCTTCCGGTGTCTGTTATTTAAGCATAACACAGGGGTTTCAGATCGAACTATTGCATCTTCCATGTTTATGATGACCCTATCAATGTGATCTCTAAATAGAAGCTCATTCATTGTACATGTTTTTTGCACAGGGTGAGATTTAATATATAATTTTCACTTGTAGGATCAGTGATATGTTGTTCAAGAAAATATTTACCGAAACATCTGATGAATCAAATCTCAAAACTGCCCTGACTACCCTGATGCGCCCACCCTATGGTTAACGTCCACCATGATAGCTGCCGTTCCACTTTCACATGGAGCAGGTATTTCTTGGGTTGATTACCTGGGCTTCTGAAAAGTTAATATTTGGTGGTCGAAGCTCAGGATTCATTAATGATTTTTCCCTTTACTATTACTAATCTCTTCTCAGAGAAATTCAATATGCTGCTGTTTAGAAAACGTATCATCTCTCACTATCTTCCCGATCATGGTTAAATAATTGCGGCACTCCACCTTCCCTACTTTCAAGCCTATCCTTTCAAATTACCCGATACCTTAACTAGTTAGTTTCCAAATATCTCCACGCTTCATCCGTGTTTTTTGCTTGCTCACTAAATTATACCCTTTTGTAATGATTTATGTGGCAAATTCACTGACTTCATTTTGTGTTCCGATAATGCTACTCTTACACTTACTTTCTTTGCATCCAGTAATCACTGTGCCTTGTTTCCTATTTGAATTGTATGCACCACACTCTCAGTTGGATGGGAGTATTGGGCAGGAATTAGGGAGAATTGAATGGGGAAATATGATTTCAGGCAAGTTCACTTCTGGTCTGAAGGCTGCTTAAAGACCAGCTCAAGGGTACAAGATATGCATTTTTTCCCCAGAAACCACAAGGATAACAAGGTAAGAAAACCGAAAATGTCCAGATTACTGTTGAACATATTCACAGGAAATAAATAACGTATATGCAAGATTTAGGAAGCTGAGAAAAAAACTAAGTCCTACAGGATCATACATCTGCGTGAAGATAAGTCCACTCAGGAATTACGAGTGTCCGATTAAAGAGAATCCAAAAAAAATGTTTTATACATACATCTTGATCAAAGGTATAACTACGAAGTGAATAAATCGCAAACTGATAAGGAAAGAAGGATATGCTTGGAGTAGGAGGATGTGGGAGCGGTAGTAAATAAACACCTTCCATCAGTGTATCCCATTAAGAAGCACAAGGTGGAGAGGGAGATCATTTTTTTTTGCGTGCTTTAGTAGGCGAGAGCATTTGAAACGAAGGAGGAGGTCTCTTTAAAATCGTTAGTGCTTTCTGCCATATTCCTGGTTTTATTGAGAGAGTCAAGGGAAAAGATGAGTGTGACCTCAATAAGTATTATTTTGTGCACTCTCATCCTCGCATGCTCTAGGAGGACTGGCGAATAGCAAATGGTGTAAGATTATTCAAAGAGTGAGGGACGAATATTACTGAAAGCTATAAATTGGTGAGCCACAGATTAGCAGCGTGAGGCTACTGGAGATGATTCATGGAATAGCATGTAAAAGCAACTATGTATACATAGCCTAATTGGCGTAGTTAGCATGACTTTATATGGGGCCACTGGTGTATAACTAACTTGTTTGAGTTTTGTTTTTTTTTTGCTGGAACTGACAAGGTGATAGTGCAGATAGATCTGTGGAAATTGTCTTCAGGTATTTCAATAATGAGTATGATAAGGTCTCTCGTGACGGGCTTTTCCAGAACATTAATTCTCATGAGATCTACAGTGAATGCGTTTTTTGAAATCAGAATTGGTTTAGCAATGGATGACAGATGGTTGCGGTTGATGGGTCTTATGCTTTCCTGATTTCTGTCTCGTATTCTCCAGGTGTCCATACTGGAAACTTTACTATCTAATGTCTGCTTTCAAATTGAATCCTAAGGCAAATTGACAACAAACTACAGTTGTTGATAGTCCAGAATATCTTCTGTGAATGGAAGCCTGTAACGAACGGAAGAACACAGATATTGGTGCGACAGCCTCACTTTTTGTGAATGTCAATAGCGGTGAATCCAGAATGTACAGATAATGACATTGCAGATTGTACCGAGAATAATGGTGTTCCTGACAGTGGAAATGGTAGTCTCATAGTCTATTATGATTTTGATTAGTTCTAAATGTTCAAGGAGTAATAACAATAGCAACGTAACGTCAGTACGTGAATGTAATATATTTGTGTGGCATTTAATATGGAACAAAATCAAATCCTGTGAACAGTAGGACTTACAAAACACGAGCAGCAAAGAGGATGTTCTGCAGAAATTAATGAACTTGCGAAGGAGGCAACAACTGGGTGCTGATATATTAATACAAAGAAAATGCTATAGGAACTCAGCAGGCCGGGCCGCACTTATGGAGAAAACATGGTTGTTATACTTATACTTAGACTCATCAGCCAGAGCACCGTGTTTCTAAAGTCGTGGGTCCCCCGAAAAAAACTTATAAATTGCAATTATGGCATGAGTTTGATTTTATGCGTAATTTTGGTTGTAACAATATAGAATGAACGTGATTGCACAGTAGAAGGAAAAATGCATTTTCTCCTCTATGTTATCTAGAATGGTGTGCTTCAGCTATGAGTAGAAATGAATAACATTAGCTAATTTTCATTGAAACAGGCGGTGCCGAGGAAGGTTAGCGATAGTTGTATTCAATTGGAGAGGCTGTGTCAGAGGGGCTGGTCGGGGGCTCGAAGTTTTCGGACGGACTCAGAGTCCGCTGCGGTCGGAGCTTCCAATGGTGCTGCTTCGGCAGTTTGGCGGCGCTTAGAGGTTCATGACAGGGAGAGTTCCTCCCTTCTGCCACCTACGTGAGATGATGAGTCTATCGGGACTTTGAGACTTTTTTTTTTACCGTGCCCATGGTCTGCTCTTTATCAAAGCATGGCATTACTTTTCACTGTTGTAACTATATTTTATACTTATGTGGTTTTATCAGTTTTAGTCTTGGTTTGTCCTATGTTTTTCTCGTGATATCATTCTGGAGGAACGTTGCATCATTTTTAATGCATGCATTTATAAATGACAATAAACGAGGACTCAGTGTCCTCATAATCTAAAAAAAGAATAATAAATCATTAAGGACTAGTACGTCATATGCTGTTTAAAGCATATGCGGTCTTGGAGGTCTGGCAAGCAGTTCGATTGTCTAATAAGTGACGGAGAAATAATCTCTGAATGAACCGAAAGGCGATCCACAGATCAGTGTTGGGCGATTTATGGAAATAATTTATTGACATAATTCTCTAGAGAGTAGGTGTCTTCTAATGATCCTCGCGCCAAAACTGATCCACACAATGATCTCCTTGAACAAAGTCGGGCAGCATCTGTAGGAAGAACTTAAACTCAGATCTACGTTATTTTACTAACGCGGAGAAATAAAAGGAGAACAAAGAATAAACATAGCGGGTAATTTCCCTTTCTCCACTCCAGCAGGAATATGGAACACCGTCGATGTTTTTTGAATTTTTCAAACACTGACTGATAATTGAAATATGTATGATAATTTATCCAACAGTGTGCCCAGGATTATCCAATTGATGCTGTTCAGATTCAGTAATACAAATATATTTCTATTCACCTGTTAGTTGGTATACGGGAGGATATTTGCATCTCTGCATATTTGAAAAACGACTGAACGGTTATTGGCGTGTATTTAAAAAAAACACTTGAAATTAAGAAAACAAGGTATAATGATGTTCTATCACTTTGTAAGTCTATGTACTGCGCTGCTCTATCATTAACGATCAAACGGGACAATTTCTCAGTAACATTGATGTTCAGAAAAGCTGTATTTATGCAATAGAAATCTTATGTCGAGGAGAAACATTGCAACCCGATATTGAACAAGTGGCGAAAACAAGTCTCCATACTCGTCGAGGAATGAAATGTGTTTCACGGTGGCACAACTGGCAAAAACAACGTTAATTGTGTTTGTTCAGTGGGTTGTGTCTGATTGGAGTGATGAGTCACTCCAGGATTGTCCCAGTAGATCTCCCTTCTATTATATAAATAAAAGATTACCAGTACATGGGGCACTTAGTACAAATTTGAACAACTGCTGTGAGTTTCTTACCGAAAATGCCGTATGTAACTATTTACGACGTTGCACGCATTTATTATCCGATCCTTGCAGCGGTCGGCATTCCAGGTATGGCATTACATCCGCTTGCTATTTGAATGGATTCCTATTGATCGTGGCTCTTACAGCAATTTAATCGACTTCTGTCCATACATCAATTTTACCAATTATATTTGTGGTAAGGTTGATTTTCTTTGTCCGACTGTTAACCGTGGTGGACAATCCGAGGAAGTTTTGGGATGTATTTCGTATGACTGAGGGGGCATTAACATCGAAACAGCTATCTTTTATTCTGTCGGGACAAATCATTCATTTGCAGCCGCAACAGCTCTTCCGAACTGATTTACAGTGAACTGTGGAGGCGTGGATACGTCTACCATAACACGGGAAATTGTTCTTTGTTTCATCGCAGTCAGGTAACTGCAGAAGACCGAACTAAATTTCTGCTATATTGGCACTTTTATTCCAAACTATCTCAATGCGGGTTCAGGAGAATCACATGGTTAATGAGTCCTCCATCAGAAATATTCCGGGCTCTCCACTATGTTCATGAGCTGTGGACCCTCTGGACACAAAAGAGGATCGTTCCTCTGCCCTGAAAAGCCGCGGTAAAAGATTGGTTGCACTTGCACCACGTGGCAGTCTTGCACCCTGCTTGTGGAGGGCGGCCAAAGCCAGCAGTCAAACTTCCTTCTCATCTTGTGTGACCACATGGGTCATATCGGAGTGATCAGAGACACTCCATCGTTTTATAAATGACAATCACATAGTATAAATGCCGACAAAATGAAAAGAAAAAGAAAGAAGCAAATGTTTCTTGGAGGAGAACGCAGAGTACTTGTGAAAAGAAAGGCAGACTTAGCAGTCCAGATCGTAACTTCTTCATCTGCACTGCACAAGCGAGAATCATCAGTTTTCCGGGCAGGGGGACTGCAAGGAAAAATACAGGGTACATCTACTTTAGGAAAACACCAGGGCGATTGTAAATGTCCGATTATTGTGCTCATCGTGTTTTCGAGAGGAAGCGTAACTTTGATTTTGTTGCAAGATATCAAGTGCATAGTCCAGTTAGAGAGCTAGAGCACAGTCAGATTGTAAAGTGCAGAGCTGTAGCATGTGCCCATGTCAGACCGTGCCAGGGGAGAAGGGATAACTGAGCGAGTGTCACAGACAGCTGACTAGTCCATACCAATCGGATGCAGATTGAGACAACTCGCTGAGGAGTAGTGACTAAAGGGAATTGGATGAGCGTTTCGAAAAGAAGCTGGATAGTAATATCGCTTCCGGTGAAATATCCTGTCCCATTCTCTGGTCTGAGGTGTTATGCTCTGTTTGAACGAGGCTCAACGCCAGCTTGAACCAGAGAACCTCCTTCACACCAGGGACACTACAGGCCCCAGCAAAGAATATCCAATCTCTAATTTCGAGTATATCGCCTGTACCGCAGCGCCCGTTCACAGTAGCTCGTCCTCCTGTAATATTGGACCAGTTTTTTGTTTCTCTCTCTATCAGCACACACTCAACATTAAGTGAGTGGCTAGATCTGTGTTCTCGAACTCCAGTCATTTGTTAACGATTTGAGCAAAAAAAAAAACAGCAACAACTTGAACAGAGGACAAAATAGAGAATTCCGGTGAACCTACCAGACAAAGCTGTGTATTCCCACGACACCACTTGTTTCACTCTATCAGACACGGTCCACACCTTCTCCCTATCCCTGCCCATTCCTGGTGCAAAACAGCAGCAGCGTGTTTTCTTTAATTTCGAAGGGTTTAGCGACCTGAAAAATAAACCAAACTAAACCGATCGAAGAACTATTTTCTCAATCAGGGGAAATGATCCCTTTGAACTTCTCTGAATGTAATCCTATGTTTTCTTATTTCATTGCAGTTAATTTAACGGCGATCGTGATCCTGTCCCGTGGAAAATGTGGACTCTCTAACTGTATCATTCGGTACCTGGTGGGAATGGCGGCAGCAGATTTCATTGTGGTTGTCATTGCATTTATTGTCGAGGATATCAATAATCTCTATTTATACGCTAAGTTCTTGCACATTACTCCGGTTTGTGCTCTGACGCTAGTCCTTAAAGTTGCAAGTTTGGACTGCTCCGTTTGGCTAACAGTTGCTTTCACATTTGATCGCTACATTGCGATTTGCTGTCAAAATCTCCGGAAGCGATACTGTACAGAGAGAGTGGCGACTGTAGTTATAGTAATAGTGGGGTTTGTGGGTTTAGGAAGGTGTATCCCGTTTTACTTTATAGTCGAGCCTTATGTATCAATTAACAATGTACCTTGGCGTTGCGTGTTCATAACAGAATACTTCACTTCATCAATTTGGAAGGCCTACGAATTGTTCGACAGTATCAAAACACCTTTATTACCAATTTCTTTAATCCTTCTATGCAACGGTTTAACAGCGAGACACATTATAGCAGCAAATAGAATCCGCAAGGGACTCCGGACTAACACTGAAAATCAAAAAGATCCAGAAGTCGAGAACCGGAGGAAATCAATATTTTTATTGTTCGCTCTATCAGGCAATTTCATTTTACTATGGATGCCCTATATCATACAATCAATGAACTGGCAAGCGGTGAATTATTCCTTTACGGACAAACATATGAATACTCCGATTTTCATCTTTCAACAATGTGGTACTATGTTAACTTCTCTCAGTACCTGCACCAACACGTGCATCTATGGCCTCACGCAGAAGAAATTCAGAGAGGAGCTGAAAAACGGGATGAAATGTGTATTGACAATAAATGGGTTGTTGTGTAAATGACGGAAATAACAGCCCGACAGAACTTGCTTGAAGTTGCAAATACCTATTCCAAAGGCTTTATTATTTTTGTCAACATTCAATGAACCTAGGAATGTAGACAGATAGAACTCGCACCTTGGACGACGAAACACAATAAAGAAATGGAATAAATGTGTTCATTGCACTCGCGAGTCAATTTTTGCATTGACAATTTTAGCTCTCAATGATATTACTTAAAGGGAATGGGTTTTGAATAAGAAAAGCATCCCTGCTGGTAAAATTAACGCCCCCAGTTGCAGCACGATATGATACAGTTTATTATTCCACGGTGCAATGACTGTAGACGTCAAACTGATGTTAAAATTTTAAAATTAATTTTGATAATAACCAAGAATTTGCAGACTCCGTTCTGCACTGCACAGCTCTATTAATTCCTCCATAAACGATTATATTGAGCCCAATAGTTTTCCTTACCAAACAAAATCTCCTGTCAATTTATTACTTACAATTGAAGGTGTTTTTCGCTTTTTCTCCATTCACTTGGGAACTTTTTTGGGTGTTTTCGGGTGTTTAAATTAGGGGGAGAAAACCGACGGTCCATGAGCCAGTCCTAATCGGGGGATCAGAAACGGAAAGGGTCAGCAAATTCCAATTCCTCGGTGTTATCATTTCGCAGCATATGCCCTGGGCGCAGCATGTAATAGGCCTTTAGATACTAAGCAAGGTTGCCACCCAGACCATGATCTCATCTCACTGTTGCCATCAGGAAGAAGGTGCAGAAGCCTCAAGACACACACCACCACGTTCAGGAGTAGTTATTCACTCCACTTCACTCTCCCCGTCACTGAACTGTTCCCACAACCTCTGGAACACTTTCGGGGACTCATCATCTCAGGATATCCATGTTTATTGTTTATTACTTAATAGTGATGAAGATCATGATGATTATGATATTGATGGTGATGATGATGATGATATTATTATTTCTGTTTTGTTCTGCACGATTTATTGTCTTTTGCACATTGGTTGTTTGTCTGACATGTTTGGTCGGGTCTTTCAATGACTGTATGTGTTTCTTAGCTTTACTCTGTCTGCCCACACGAAAACAACTCTGACTGTTGTATATGGTGACATTTATGTACATGGATAATACATTTTCTTTTAATTTTAGACTTTGGACGTTGTGGACTGTGTTCCGTTGACAAGTTTGACTCATTTTCATAAGCGAAGCCAAACAGATAAATATATCAGTTCACGCCAGATAAACTCCATCGAGTCCTTTTGGCATCCGACAGGTCTAATGGCTCCATGTATTATCAGAGAATGTACATCCTGAAATTCTTGCTCTTCGCATACATCCTCGAAACAGAAGAAAACCCTGGAAAAATAATGAACCACGAAAAATATCACCAGCCCCATCTCCCGCCCCCACCCCCTCACTTGCTCCTTCAGGAAGCATCAGGGCTGACCACCCAACAAACAAACAAGTAACAGCAAACCCCACGAAGAGTGACGGAGGTAAACAAACCTATTAATCATCTGGTAATATCGGCATGTCTCATGTTCCCAATCTTAGAAACAGAGAGAGGTTTCACCCCTTTCCACAGAGAGAGAAGAATAAAACAAACGTCACGTATCAGGATTTTCTGAGGATTTGATGGCCAGCGTTAGAGAGAATAATTCAATAGATTTAGTCTCAACATTTTCATATGATACAATCTGACCCTTCTGAATCATTTTTTTAAACTTAAATTATATGATTAGAGGAGTGAAGTTGACAGCATTACTGAACGTGTCTGATACAAGATATTGGTCTAGCCCTGTTTTGTTCTTTTTTGGGGATTTTTTTGTTCATATATATTTTTTTCTTTTTATTTCTTTTTTTAATGACTAATTTCATTATGAGTTTTGAAGTCTTTTATATCTATGTTACTTAAAATCCGTTTTGTATTTGCTGATTAAGATTATTCCAATAACTTTGTACCAACTTTGTTATTAAGTTTATAATTTTGAAAATTAATAAAAATATTTTAAAAGATTTAGTCTCATCCAAACTGAGGCTTTTCTTCCTCAGGTAAGGTGGCACTGAAACAAGTAATCATAGACTAATGGACAAAGTTGAAATATTTAAGCGGAACATTAAAGGAAACATCTTCACGGAGGGGTCAGTGGGAGTCTGGAATGAGCTGTAAGAAACAGTAGTAAATGCAAGTTGAATATCAACATTCAGAAGACCCGCTGATGGGTACATGGATGTGAATGGAATGAAAGCGAAGGTTCTTGTGCAGGCAAATGGGACTGGGCCAGACAATATGCTGTCACAAATCAGAAGAGTGAGGCGGTCTACTTATGTGTGTGGTGTTCGATAGCTCTACGTCCTAACCCAAAGTGTCCTTTCCAGTATCTTTCCAACCCCTGACGTGAAACTCACTCGTCTATATTTTCCTGCATTATCAATTCCACGTCTTAATATTTATCACAGCTTTTCTGGGGTCTTGTTTGTGGCTGCAGAAAATGCAAATATACTGGTCTAGACCGCAGTAATCTCAACTCCTGCTTCTTGGAATAATATGCAGTAGAGCCCAGTGGGCCCTGAAAATTACCCAGCTCACTGCTCTTTAGCACTATCTCTTCATTGGCCCCGAGCTTCCAAAACGAATCAGTTTTGTTAAGTACAGTATAGGAAACGTTTCTTCACAGACTTTTACAGCAGGGAAAAGACCCTTCAGAGTGTATGCCATTACGATCTAGATGTACATTCAAACTAATTCATGTCCCAGAAGTGCTAGGTCAAAGGCAGGCAGATGTGACTAATTTAAATGGACAGCAGTACGGTATGGAACGGTTGGGCCGAAGATTCTGTGTCAACGCTGTAAAGGAAAGTTTCCTCCGAACAGTGACTCTATTCCTCTCAATAGATCCTGGCTGACCTGCCAAGTTTCTTCAACAGTTTCATTAATTTCTACTTAGTATTCTGTGCAAAGGATCTTTTGTGCTGTAAGACTGCAGAGAAGATTCATCATGAATGTGGGGGCTTGTTCCATAATACGATAAGACTATAGGACTTGGGTGTAGAATTATGCCATTCAGCTCATCTAGTCTGCTCCGCTGATCCTAGATCCCACACTGAATCCCTTACACCTTGCCATATCTTTGGATGCCCAAACCGATCAAGTAATGATCAACTTCTTGATTATACACAAAAATATAGACGGAAACTGTGCCTCCGACGAAGTCTGGGGCAGAGCGCTCCACAGATACACTACCCTCCGACTAACAAAATTCCTCCTTCCCTCTCACAAATAAAGACGATGGAAATTCAAGTAAAAAGTGCTGGTAGATTTCAACATCGGTGAAGGTACAGTTGACGTCTTGGGACGAGACCAGTCAGCAGGACTGGAGAAAAAAAGGTGAGGTGTAGATTTAAAAAGGGAAACACAGGGTTATAGGTGAACCCGTGAGAGGAAGGGTTGAAATAAATAGCTGCGGAAGCTGATTGGTGAAAGAGGTCCGGAGCTGGAGAAGTCTGGCAGGTGAGAATAGAAGAGTATGGAAGAAAGAAAATCAGGTTGAAGCCCCAAAGGGATGCGATTGGCGGGCAAGGAGATAAGGAGAGAGACGGAAAAGGGGATGGGGCTTGGTGAAGGTAGGTGGGAGTGCCATTACCGGAAGTTTGGGAAATCGTCTTCATGCAATTAGCTCGGAGGCTGCACCGACGGAATATAAAGTGTTGTTCCTCCAACCTGAGTATAGCCTCGTGGCGATAGTCGAGGAAGCCACGGATTGACATATTGGAATGGAAGTGGGAAGTGGCATGAAACTAGGTGACCAATGGTAGATATCGCTTCTTCTAGGACCATGTTGTAATAGAGTATCTTGTGAGCATGATGTAATGGCCCTGTGATGGCGTGGTGCTGTAATTCTCCCGCCAGTGTGAGGTCACATGATGCAATTTTCCCGCCGGTGTGAAGTCACGTGATGGCCTGTTCCAACAGGTATAAACCGGGGAAAACCTTGCTGTGACGCAAGAGTTTTGTGTTGGTTGGTTCGTCGGTGTTTAGTTTTTCTGCGTATTCGTCTCATGACGCAGTTTCACTTCAAAACGGAGATTTACTTCATATTTTAAGATGGAAAGGTTGCTGCTGTCAGTTTCACCAATCGCTGCCAGTCTTTGTTTGTAGCATCTTTGATTCGCCTTTACAGTCCAGTATTGGAGAGTGAAAACCTTACCAATGTACGGGAACCCGAACGACTGGGGAAAGTTGCTGTCGTTCGGTAGTTTTATAAAGGATCGACCTTATTGAATCTTCGTTCAACAATAGTGGCCTGCATCTGAGATAACATCTGCAAGAGCAGGAAAGTTTGGTGCAGTGTTCACCTTCCAGAGAAGAAGGTCAGGTCCTTTAAACCGTTTTATTTTCCTTCGTTGCGAATCCTTCGGACAAGGCATATTTCTGCTGGGATCAGCAGTAACGTCACGTGTTCGAGGAATTCTGTACTTCAGGGAGGCCTCTCCTAATTGACTGTATAAATCACTCGAACTTTCCAATTTGCCACTCTAAGACTGTGTTCGCATTTACCACTGTAAGAACAATTCCAGAGTTTGGTGGTTTGTTAAATTGCCGTAGAGCAGTTTACTTCCGGTTAAGTTAGTCCTTTTTTTTTTAATTTTCACTATTTTTGATCAGTCTTTAATAAATGTTTATGTTTGTTTATAAAAACCTGTCTCAATTCCATATCCATTGTTGTCGCCCACGTAACACTGGTCATACCTCCTCTTACTTTCCCGATTCTGCTTGGCGGCCGCCGTCCCAGCCTATTTCGTAAGCCCTTTTCAGCTCTCTCCTCATATCAGACATATACTTCAGATAAGACTTCGGCTGCACCTCACCCGCGTCAATCCCGAAAAGGAGGTCAATGGGCAGCCTCGCCTCACGCCCAACCATCAGATAACAGGGCGAATACCCAGTAGCTTTATTGCTTGTACAGTTGTAACAGTGAAACAAATGTCCAATATGTTGACTCCATCATTTCTTTTTGCTGACCTCCAGAGTCCCGAGTATGTCTAACAAGGTCTGATTAAACCTCTCCGCCTGGGGACCGGCCTGCGGATGATAAGGCGTGGTCCTCGATTCCTCAACTCCCAGCATGCCCAGTAACTCATAGATGAGCTTACTATCAAAGTCCCGTCCTTGATCACTGTGTATCCGCCGGGGAAGGCCATAATGCAAGAAATACTCACCCATAACGCTTTTCCCACCGTAGTCGCCCTCTGGTCCTTGGTCGGAAGAGCTGAGTATATCTGGTGTGGTGGTCCGTGATGACTGAGACATTCGCCGTGTTGCTGGCATCGGGTTCTATAGACAGAAAATCCATACACACCAGGTTCAAGGGCCCTGCACTCTGCAAGAGTGAGAAAGGAAGAGCCTTCACTGGCAGTGTTTTCCGGCGTATGCAGCGAATACACGGCTTGCAGTACTCTTAAAACTCCGACTTCATTCGACGCAAGTAACACCTGTCCTTGAGTAACCCATAGGTCTCCATCCTCAAATGTCTAGACTCATCGCGCAGTGACTTCAAGGCAATCTTCCGATACTTCTCAGGCAGGACCAACTGCCAACACCGAGATCGGTCCGGGGATGACGTTACCCGGTATAAAATTTGTTTCCTCAACTTCAACCGAGGCCACTCCCTCAGTAACGGAGGCACTGAAACGTGTTTCTTCTTCACCGCCCAGGCCATATCCCCCTTATCTACCGCGTATCAAACGATGCCAATGCCCGGACCATCTCGCTGAGCAGCAGCCACTTCCCCCGGACTCAATTCCAGCAGCTGCTTGGTCTTCAGAGCAGTCAGGTCACAGTAAACAGGGGGTAGGGCGTCGTCAGAAGCCCCCAGTGGGTCCACTGCGCGAACCGGCATCTCCTTTTCGTCGACCTTCACAGTCATAGCGAACTGAAGCATGGCCTTCACCGCAGGGTCAGTAACGCTCTCCCACTCCTGGTCACTCTCCAGTTCCTGATGCACCCATCGGGACAAAGCGTCGGCATCGACGTTCTGGCTCCCCGGCCGGTAGTTCAGGCTGAAATCATAAGACGACAAGGCCGCCAACCACCGATGGCCTGCAGCATCCAATTCGCGGACGTCAGGATGTAAAGTGACCATGTGACAACAGTCCGTCTTCATCTCAAACTTGGCCTCGTAGAGATAGTCACTCAGCTTATCGACCATGCCCATTTCAACGGTAGGAACTCCAAATTGTGGGTGGTATAGTTCCTCGTGGAGGGCGACAAGCTTCGGATGACAAACGCTACAGGCCTCAACCGGCTACCCTGATCTTGATACAAGACAGTCTCTAATCCCTCTTGGCTGGCATCGGTGTGTAGTACATAAGGTAACCGGGGTTCCACAAAAGCCAGCACCGGCGCCTGGGTCAGCAACGCTTTCAGCAATTTAAAAGCCTCCTTACATTTTGCATCCCACCTCTGTCCGAAAGGTTCCGCTCGGTAGAGATAATCTCCGGTCTGCATTCCCCTTTTCCTTTTCTGCCCCAAGGGAGGGTAACCAGACCGAAGCTGGTTCAAGGGGTGACTCACTTTGGCGTAGCCCTTCACGAATCTCCGGCTACGTTGTCATCGCTTCTATCTTAGCCGGGTATTAACAACTCCATTTCGCGAGATTATGTGCCCAACATAGCTAACATACGTCTTGCAGAACTGGCACTTGTCCAGGGAGAGTTTTAACCCTTCCTCATTCAGTCGGCTTAGCATCTTCAGTAGCCTCGCCTTATGCTCTTCCAAGGTGTATCTAAATACTATCAAGTCATCCAAGTACACCAACACATCAAACAAATTCATATCCCCCACCTTCTTCCACATGACCCTCTGGAAAGTGACAGGGGCTCCCAATATGTCCTGGGGTATTCTTTCAAACTGGGAAAATCCCAGAGGGCATATAAATGCCATCTTCTCTTTATCGGCATCGCTCATCGGGATCTGGTAGTATTCACTCCTCAAATCCAGAACACTGAACCACTTCGCTCCATTGGGACAGGTCAGCGCATCTTCGACGCTCGGGACTGTATACTGGTCGGGGACAGTGCGCCGGTTTAGAGTCCTATTGTCCACACACATGCGTCCCTTTCCGTTCTTCTTCCGGGCCATTACTATTGGAGATGCATAAGGGCTTCGTGATTCAGAGATGATCCCTGCTTCCTTCAACTTACGCAGGTGCTGGCGCACATTTTCCGCATCGGCAGGGGACAGTCGCCGCGACCTCTCTCTGATCGACGTGTCCTCAGTCACCCGGATGGTGCGGCGAGTGCTCTTGAAATAACCCACAGCGAAATCGCCAAGGGGAAAAACATCTTCCAGCTGCAACATCTTCTCCACCAGCCTCTTCTTCCAACCCGGCGACACCGGCGAGTTCCCAAAGTTAAAAGCCTCAGCAGTCAGCTTCTCTATGTTTTCCAATCGTATTCCTCCAGCAGGCCTCAAGGGAGAGCGCGATATTACAGTTACCGGGAACAGATGTGCCAGCGGCAACCCTCTCTTAAAGGAGATTTCTCTCATTGTGCTGTTCTGACAATCACAGAAATCCTGTTCGCCTGCACCACGGAGAGCCTCTGCACTTCGGGCCTTACCAGCACCCCAGCCGGAAATCTTTACTCTCCCTCGAGGTCCACTAAAAGGCCTCACCATCAAGCACACAGGGAAATCTGGGGGTTCCCATCACCCTCGCTACTTCCCCGGGCCTTATTGCCTTAGGCTTCGACTGGGTGCACCACACAGTCCCTCGCTTACGTTCAGTATCCGGCCCAGGGTGGCTCCGCACTGCCACAAAAGCAGCTCAAAACATTGGGTGCACAGACCGGGTCTCGAAAAAGTTCTCACCTGCCCTTTCCTGGCAGGCCCCCATGAGCCTCCGCACCACAGGGGTGTTGGTCCCCACAAGAATTGAAGCACCCCCCGTCTCAACCGGGTCCGGACAAACCAGCATTAACGTCTCCCGAACTTCGGACAACCCCACATCGGCTACTGAAAACTCCAGTCTCTCTGACAAATACGCGTCATACGGATAATGACTAGCACTGACGCGCCAGTTCTCCAGTGCACTGAATGGGGTCACGGACAAATGCTTTAAACACTGGTTGTAAAACCAACGGTTAGTAACGCGACCTGCGACCCCGTATAGCGGCACGCTGGATCGGGGACCCATTACTCCTTCTGGAATCGGGTCTTTCGCTTTCAGGGTTCCTTGGTACATCGTGTTCCCCCAGAGACACCAGACCGTTCCCTCACTGGGTCTGCTCTAAATTTCCCGACACCTCTCCCTGCTTGGATGCCCGGGGACTCCCCCTCGGAGGGATTCCCTGCTGCCCACATTTCTGCCGGAAGTGACGCTCTTCCCCACAGTTATAGCGCACCCCGTGCCACTCACATTCTCTCCAAAAATGTCCCTCTTTACCGCAGTTATAGCACACGCTAACGGCCACCCCTCTTCTCGCGGACCCCCCGCCACTCGCAGCCTTCTGACACAGTGAGAACTCTACACTCAAAAAAAATATATTTAAAAAAATCATAATAAAAGTCTAAGACTTGGAGACGATAAATGCATAAAATTCCAACAGAAACAAGGAACAGTCAAGCTTATTACATCATCCTGTAGTAGTTAAACTCATTCCGATCACTTACACAAGGATAATCAAGTGGAAATTATCATTCACGAAAATCTTCCTTTAAAACATAATCTTTTACTCCTCTTCCAGCATTAATCTGGGTTATATCCTGACCACGCAAGAGGATATAACGCTGCCTTCACAAACTTCAAGACTACTCTCACTGACGAATACGGAAGTAAAGTCATCATTAAGGACTTGCCCCACCTCGCCGACTCCAGCGCATGTTTTATCTTCTATCCCTGACCCGAACTACCCTCACTCTCTTCATCCTCTTCACAACGTTTTGGGGGTTTTCATAATCCTACTCGCCAAGACCTGGCCTGATGACGGAGAGGGAAGTAGGAGTTAACAGAGAGGGGAAGGGAGGTGATGGTCACGAAGACGGGCTGGCAGGAGGCAGAGCAAGGATATGGTTTGGGAAGGTGTGGGTTCGACGAGACTGGAATGGAGGGTTTAGCGAGAGAGGAAGGGTTGAATGTTTCCGAAGGACTTTAGAATCGTGGAAATGCAAATCCCAGAAAGCCCTCGAGACACTCAAGGTACGTAAGCTTTTTCTTCGACTCACGTTTCCCACCTTTCCTCATCCCATTCTCTCTCAACCCCCAGTGTCTATCACTCTCTCCAGTCTTTCCATCTCTCGTCTTCCTGTTTCCCCCAGATATTTCCGCTCTATCCCGCCTCTAAAACAATCTTTCTCTACCCTCACAAACAAGAGGAAAGCTGCAGATGCTGGAAATCGGAATAACACACACAAAATTCTGCATGAACTCAGCATGCCAGGCAGCACCTATGGAGAAGAGTATAGTGGCTGTTTCGGACCGACATCCTTCGGAAGGAGTGGGGGAAAAGCTGAGGAGTAGATTTAAAAGGTGGGGGATGTGAGAGAGAAATACCAGTTGATAGGTGAACCCTGGAGGGGTAGGGATGAAGTAAGAAGCTGGGATGTTGATTGTTGAAATAAGTTGGAGGCCCTCAGCAATTCTTTACCTTAAAACCCCTCCCCACTTTTTGCTTTCCGCAGGGATCGCTCCCAACACGACTCCCTTGTCCATCCGCCCCTTCCCCTAATCTCCTCTGGCCACTTATCCTTGCAAGCGGATCAAGCACTACACCTGTCCATACATCTCCTCCCTCACTACCATTCAGGGCCTGAAACAGTACCTCCAGGTGAGGCAACATTTCGATATTGTTGGATTCAGTTACTGTGTCCGTTGCGCCCGGTGTGGCCTCCTGCATATCGGTGACATGTAACATAGTCTGGGAGACTGCTTTGTTTAGTATCTACGCTCTCGTCGCCAGATCAAGCGAGATCTCCCAGTGGCCACCCATTTTAATTCGTCGTCCCATTCCCATCCCGATATGTCCATCTATGGCCTCCTCCACTGTTGCGATGAGGCCACACTGAGGCTGAAGGAACAAAACCTTGTATTGCGTTTGGATAGTCTCCAATCTGATCGCATGAACATCAATTTCTCAAACTTCTGGCAATGCCCACGGCCGGCTTTCACCGTTCTCCATCCCCTTTCTTTAGGTCAGAGGAAATGTCAGGGGTAAGTTTTATATATATATATATATATATACTGAGAGTGGTGAGTGCGTGGAATGGGCTGCCGACAACCGTGCTGGAGGCGGAAGCGATGGCGCCGTTTAAGAGACTCCTGGATGGAGCTTGGAAAAAATAGAGGGTTATAGGTAAGCCTAGGTAGTTCTAAAGTAAGGACATGTTCGGCACAGCTTTGTGTACCGAAGGGCCTGTATTGTGCTGTAGGTTTTCTATGTTTCTGTATTTCTTTGTTTCTATGTTTCCCCCCTCTCACATTATCTCTTGCCAGCCCACTGCCTCCCTGTTGTGCTCCTGCTGTCTCTTTCATTCCTCAATGTCCCGGAGTCACTATCACCAATCAACTTCCAGGCTCCTTACTGCAGCCCTCCCCATTCAGGTTTCACCTGTCACCCGGTGTTTCTCTCTCCCCGCCCTCCCCCCTACCTTTTAAATTCACTCCTCAGCACTTTTTACTCCAGACTTGCCGAAGGGTTTCTGCCCGGAACGTCAACTGTACGTTTTCCCATAGATCTGCCTGGGCTGCTGAGCTCTTCCGGCATTTTGCATGTGTCTCTCTCCCGTTGTCAATCTCTCCACGCCCACTCTCCAACCCTGGTCCCTCGTTGTGCCACCACCCCACCCCCTTCTCGCTATCCTCCCACTCTCTCTTATTCTTACTTTTCCCGAAGTCCCTAACTCCCAGTCGCTCTCTACCAATCCCTCCCGCTGTCTCTCTCAGTCCATTCTCCCACACTCCTTCCACTCTGTCTCTCGCCTTCAGTTTCTCTTTTCCCACTCTGTCACCCTCGACCATTCAAGCCCTGGTTTCTCTCACTCCGAATGTCCTCGTCCCTCTTTCCCTTCTCTCTCTCCCCCAGTCTGTCTCTCCACAGTCTCGCTCTTTCTCTCACTCAGTTTATCTCTCTCTCTCCCTTCGTCTGTCGCCCTCTGCCCTTTATCCTCACCTAAACTCTCGCCCCTGTATCAATCTGTGCTTTCCACACTTCCCGTCCCTCTCCCACGTTTCTCTCCCCAGTCTTTCTCTCATTCTCTCACCAATATCTCTCTCCCCTAGATTCTCTCTTCTCCAATTTTCACTCACCCCAGTCTCTCTCTCTCTCTCTCTCTCTCTCTCTCTCTCTCTCTCTCTCTCTCTCTCTCTCTCTCTCTCTCTTTTTCCCTTCACGGTCACTTCCCCATCCCTGTAGTGCTAAGCATTTCTCCACAACAGGTTTATCTAATGCGAAGCGCATGTGCAAGGCTTACTCTAAATTCGTGAAGACTGCTAATTCTCTTTTTTGTTTCATTCTTATACAAAAGACTGAAATAACAAATGAGTTGCTTTTATTACCGATTTGGTCTTGAATGCCGTCAGATCCTGACCTGCCCTAGCCTAGGGTGTTTTGGAAAACTACAGCGGAGATGGTTTTGCCCTTATCGAAGAGCAGGGAATCGAAAGGCCAGGAGGCAGCTGACGTTATATAAGGGATGCAGCGATGTGCCGGGGAACAATTGGGACTTGAGTCAGCTCATGATGGGATTCAGATGACAAAGTTTACTTGCAGTGAGACGACAGAAAGATGTTCTATTTGACAGAGTAGGCAATGACGTAACAGGGGAGTGGGACATGCACTTCGGAGTAATGGATTGAAGGTTTTTTTTTAACCGGAGGGAAAACTCAGGAAGACGAGATGGACATTGACTTATGAGTTCAACTTCCGGATGCCAGGAAGGTTATTTCGGCTGTAACGAAAGTAAATTCAATGCTGGCTTGTATTTCAAGTGAGATCAAATTTAATTCCACTGATCGTGTGGGGCGTAAGTTCTCTGTACTTAAGAAAAAAAAAGTTGAATAGTTCTTGATGTTCAGAGTGTTAACGGTTTCTGGGAGACGCGAGCAGACTGGGGTTGACAAACAGGTCACCCAGGAAAGAACGGCAGAGGAACTAATGACCCAATTATCCTTCGGTCCAATGGTCTTATCTCATGTCATTCGGCCGAAGTATTGATAAAGTGCCTAATGAGAGCTCCTACAGCGTTGCGTTCATTGAACGTCTTTCCTACTCGGTATAACACACCCTGGGAGTGTCCAAGGAAGAAAGGCGCCTTTCTCACAAGGACATCAATAGAAATAGACTTTATGCAGATGCTAATTGGACCCTGGACAGTCATTGCTTGTGCGAGTAAACACACCACGATTTTGATGCCAGCTCATTGGACACCGTCAGTTGAAGTTAGGATATTTGTATACGTGGATGTGGCCTTTTCATAGTCTGTTGGATTCAATCAGTTAAATCTTTTTGCGGCGCTGTCTCATCTCTCCCAGCACGTACCAGGCTCGATCAGATCACTGAGAATTCCGCCCGTTCACTTTGCGATGGAAAGTTGACGGATGTGCATTTACGATAGCCGCAGGATACATTGTCGGGAGGTGCAGCGGTGACGAGAGCGGGAGTATGGTGAACAAATAAATCTAAACCTTGGATGAATTTAATAACTGGTAGGAGGTGGATGTCGTGGGCTGCGAGCGCGGAAGGGTCCGTTCTCGTGCTGTATCTCTCTCGGCCACTCAGCCAGTTTTATTCTCACGCTGCTACGTTCTCCAATGACCGGCAGTGTTGCAGTGTCAAGATGGAAAACACTGTGATTGCCAGGGAGACAAACTTAGATATTTTGTTTAATTAGTTTAACAATTGACGTGAGTGGATATTTCGCTGCGCTGATGAACTGCTCTCTGAACTTAGACTGAGTTACCCCATAAATAAAAGTGTTTGTGCAGCAACTTAATATCATCAGCATGTCTCCGGACTGTTCAAATATGTATTCCGAATAGTTGTAATTACTTGGATCCAATCGGGCAATGGTGAAGTAATGAAATTCGGCAACACTCACCGACCACAGGATGTTGAAGCTTCCGGAGATGGTGAGAAGTAAGATCACAGACCTCCTCCTGCTCTCCATCTCCGGGTCACTGCGGTTCTCCGCCTTGCTCTGACCCCTCAGCCCCTTACGGACACGACTAGTCACTAAAATGTGTCTGACTGTCAGAGCGTTGAACAGGAGTATTAGCACGAACGGGAGTAATGGCGTTAGGACGGTAGAAAACCACCGATATCCCACCCCCCCGGGATCCGTATCGTGGCCCGGCTTTCGAATACAGTCCCAGGGTATATTGTTGATCACTTTCGCGGGACGATATATAAAGAAGTTAGACATATTTTTAAAACAGAGAAGGAAGCCGGTTGCTGTCAGAACCGCAGCCGCAGTTTTCCCGGTGCAATACTTTGTTTTCCACTTCGAGCAGCATATGGCGACAATCCGATCAAACGTAAAAGTGACGGTGAACCAGACAGACCTTTCTGTTGCTGCCTCTCCCAGGACGGAGATCACACTGCACACGGGGGTGATGTCCAGGAAAGTCCCGGGGAAGTAATAATAACCGACCCGCCACAATATCACCGCAAACACGATGGTCAGTAGATCCGCCGCTGCCGTGGCCACCAGGTAGAGAGTGGTGCAGGTGGAGAGGCCGCACTTTCCCCGGGACAGGATCACCATCGCCACTAAATTCACTGGGAAACAAGCAAAGATAATAAATGAATTACTGTCTCTCTGCTCCACGGTCTTCAGGGTAGAGGTAAGCTGGAAACTGAGAATAACCAAACTTTTCAGATAGCTCATTTCTGGAGATTTAAAAATAGCAAAGTACAACTCGCAGATGCGTCAAAGGAGTGCATGCTTGTTGAAAGGGTACTGTACTCGGTACTGGGAGAAGAGCAGGATCTGGGAAACAGGCATTGTCAACTGAACGCCGAGGGAGCTTTAGAGCGATTAATATAAAACGGCCACCATCAGGGATTTGATTGATGGGTAAAGCCTCGATACCTCGGCGAATTTCTCAGTGATAGTGATTCCCGCCACCTTTATCCTGGCGCTCCCCTTACACAACGAATCCTGCTACCTCCACCTCTGTCCATTTACAGGTTTCAAACTCGAAAGCGAATTTATTTCCCTTTTCTGCATGTCTTCGTCTCCTTCTCGACTCCCTTTTGCCACCGCCCACGGAAGCTTGGCCTCGCTTCTTTTTAATTTCTGTAAATTTGGCCCAGGTTCCTTCACGCCGTGTCAAGGTTAACCAATCAGGAGGTTTCAATATTCGCTTTCGAAGATTTTGCCTGGCTCTTTGAAACTTACAGTTATTTTGAACGTTCATGGATAAACACAAAATAATCTGCAGATGCTGGGGATCTCACCAGTGATTCTTTTCCTAAATTCCCTTCCAAATTGCAGCAAGTTCTTAAAACACAATGCAATACCTTTAAATTGAAACTTAAAACGTGTTCCATTATGGATCCGAAATAACAACAATAACCCGTAAAGGTGACGAGCGCTCTGCATTATCAGAATTTACTTTGAAAGCGGTTTTGCATCGATAAATCGAAACTGCCTGCTGTGAATCCACAAAATAAACCCCTAACCTGAAGTTTCCACTCTACATCTGTTTCAACTGTCGGTGTATTTCAGCTAAAGCCACGCGTTAAACTGCAAGGGAACGTCTGAATGAACACAGGGATAGTCGCAATGTCTGCACCACATTCACTAATACAACTGTGTCACAAGGCTTTCGATAACTGAACAAGTCTCGAAACCGCGCACAAACAACAGCAAATGTTAGTTCACCTGTGTTCTTACCAGGGACACCAATGACTGCAATGATCATGAAGTATCTCTTTCTCACACGGTAAAATGCTGTGTGATATTCAATCCGTCTTCCAGCTGCCCGCGATCTCGCTGAAGAATCTCTGAGCTGATGAATCTCCGCGGTCGTTAATTTATACTCGCTCCAGCACACCGAATATTCAATACTACACAAGGTTGACGTGTCTTCCAACAGCTGGAGTAAAAATAAACATGATGTCATTCAAGTAAAATCCCAATCGTGATGAGGTCTGGATAGCTTGACAATAAATCACAAAATCTCAAAGACAAAGAAATGACGATTGGAGAAGTTGTTGCGAAACACACTCAGGCTCACCTCTCGGTTTCATGATTGCTATTGTTAATCTTGTCCATTCCTATGCTGCATGGACTTTGTCATCGCAGACCAATGACATACGGTCAGTAGGGTGCTCCGTTTCACTTTGTGAATTGTCTCGGTTATAGATCTTGTTAAGGACGTGATTACGTTGCATCGGGAAATGGAACAATTCAGATAGTAGCGGAGAATATGTAATTCTCTCCTTGAAGTGGGGGAGGAAGACGTGCTTCTCGCTGACGTTTAAACTTTATTTCAAGTATTCAGTGGTGAAAGCATTTCCCGATGTCAGCTGAATCTAATACGAAAAGCATCGGCTAGGTGGAAGTGTAAGTTTGAGCGTCATTAGCATAAGGGGTCGGTGTAAGGAAATGAGACAGAAATTAAATTGCAAACCTGCCGATCGACGCTACTGCACTTCCGGTGTTCACAATTATGTCTCCACTACGTTAGAGAGGAAAACCAAACAACCGAGTTGAGTTTGAGTGTCCATTCCTCATGGTCACGTAGTTGGATTTTATCACATTTTAATTGTTTAACACTGACTTTTTATGTCTCTGACTGTGGCTTTCTCCAGTACTAGCTTTTTTTCAAAATCTGTCATGTGACTCACGCTGGAATAAAATAGTGGGTATAAGATGCCAGAAGTTTATGGCCAAAGCAGGCCGATCTATAGAAAGAAATAAAGAGGATGTTTGAGCTGAAGTGGCAAAAATGGCAGGCGAATCACACCGAGCAACTACTTACCAGAGTCCCCATTGTCTAAAGCGGCCGTGCTATAGCTGTAGAGCAAATGCTTGTCTGTTAACCCACGAGGTTTCCCGTATTCTCCACAAATATTCAAACAATAGCAAAGGAAACACCCCCCCCCCCCCAAAAAAAAAGTTCCCTTCTACCACCACTCTGCTCCGTCTCGCGGATTTAGTCCTTACTCTTAATAATTTCTCCTTTGGCTCCCCCCACTTCCTCCAAACTAAAGGTGTAGCTATCGGCACCCGTATGGGTCCTAGCTATGCCTGCCTTTTTGTTGGCTTTGTGGAACAATCTATGTTCCGTGACTATTCTGGTATCTGTCCTCCACTTTTCCTTCGCTACATCGACGACTGCATTGGCGCTGCTTCCTGCACGCATGCTGAGCTCGTTGACTTTATTAACTTTGCCTCCAACTTTCATCCTGCCCTCAAGTTTACATGGTCCATTTCCGACACCTCCCCCACCCCTTTCTGGATCTTTCTGTCTCTGTCTCTGGAGATAGCTTATCCACGGATGTCTACTATAAGCCTACTGACTCTCACAGCTATCTGGACTATTCCTCTTCTCACCCTGTCTCTTGCAAAAATGCCATCCCCTTCGCGCAATTCCTCCGTCTCCGCCGCATCTGCTCTCTGGATGAGGCTTTTCATTCCAGGACGAGGGAGATGTCCTCCTATTTTAAAGGAAGGGGCTTCCCTTCCTCCACTATCAACTCTGCTCTCAAACGCATCTCCCCCATTTCACGTACATCTGCTCTCACTTCATCCTCCCGCCACCCCACTAGGAATAGGGTTCCCCTGGTCCTCACCTACCACCCCACCAGCCTCCGGGTCCAACGTATTATTCTCCGTAACTTCCGCCATCTCCAACTGGATCCCACCACTGAGCACATCTTTCCCTCCCCGCCTCTCTCTGCATTCCGCAGGGATCGCAACTCCGCAGGAAGCCCTACGCAACTCCCTTGTCCATTCGTTCCCCCCCATCCCTCACCACTGATCTCCCTCCTGGCACTTATCCGTGTAAGCGGAACAAGTGCTACACATGCCCTTACACTTCCTCCCTTACCACCATTCAGGGCTCCAAACAGTCCTTCCAGGTGAGGCAACACTTCACCTGTGAGTCGACTGGGGTGATATACTGCGTCTGGTGCTCCCGATGTGGCCTTTTATATATTGGCGAGACCCGACGCAGACTGGGAGATCGCTTTGCTGAACATCTACGCTGTGTCCGCCAGAGAAAGCAGGATCTCCCAGTGGACACACATTTTAATTCCACATCCCATTCCCATTCTGACATGTCTATCCACGGCCTCCTCTACTGTAAAGATGAAGCCACACTCAGGTTGGAGGAACAACACCTTATATTCCGTCTGGGTAGCCTCCAACCTGATGGCATGAACATCGACTTCTCTAACTTCCGCTAAGGCCCCACCTCCCCCTCGTACCCCATCTGTTACTTATTTTTATGCACACATTCTTTCTCTCACTCTCCTTTTTCTCCCTCTGTCCCTCTGAATATACCTCTTGCCCATCCTCTGGGTCCCCCCCGACCCGCTTGTCTTTCTCCCCGGACCTCCTGTCCCATGATCCTCTCATATCCCTTTTGCCAATCACCTGTCCAGCTCTTGGCTCCATCCCTCCCCCTCCTGTCTTCTCCTACCATTTTGGATCTCCCCCTCCCCCTCCAACTTTCAAATCCCTTACTCACTCTTCCTTCAGTTAGTCCTGACGAAGGGTCTCGGCCTGAAACGTCGACTGCACTTCTTCCTACAGATGCTGCCTGGCCTGCTGCGTTCACCAGCAACTTTGATGTGTGTTGCTTGAATTTCCAGCATCTGCAGAATTCCTGTTGTTAGGCCCCTAGTTCTCTCTGTTCGGCATAGGCATGACAGAGAGACAGAAAGGTGTTAACATGGGGGACCCCAGATGCTGGGGTGAGCCTTCTCAAGGACATAAACACAAATACCACCATCAACCAATACATTCTCCTTTAGTCCGAGAGAGTCCTGCTACTCAGTTCCTTCAGTAACATGTTTGCAGTCTGTTCGATGTAGTTCGAAGTTTAGTGTGATGTTCCTGCCCTTCTCTCCTATCTAGGCCGGCCTTGGTTTGCTTACGTTGTTTTTCTGCTCTCGTTTCCGGTGCCCATCCACCCATTCACACTCCGGTTTTAGCGTCTCCCAACCTTTGGCGTTCCTTCTGCAGTACATACCTCTATCCCAATCTCACATGCAGTTTTCCTCCAACTTGCTAATAATATACTGTTCCTCTTTACATCTGCCTTTTCCTTCCTTTCCCATTTCAACAATTTCCACTTCTTTCCACAGTTCTTCTTCCATATCAAATTTACTGCTTGTTCTTATGAGGTAATATCCCAGGTTCTCCCCTCCCCCCCAGTGGCCACATTTTGTTCCCCAATTTCTTATTCAGCTCTGCACTCAACATTCACAAATCCTTTTCCTTGTCTGGAAAACTCTCACGCATATTGTGTAGGGCCTCTCCTGGCCCACTCATGTCAATCGACTGCAATTGACCCATGTTCTCTAAGTAATTTACCCAGCACGTCTGCCTCCTGCCCACTTAGTAAAATTTACCCGGTACCGCCTCCTGTCCACTCAGTAAAATTTACCCGGTACCGCCTCCTGTCCACTCAGTAAAATTTACCCGGTACTGCCTCCTGTCCACTCAGTAAAATTTACCCGGTACCGCCTCCTGTCCACTCAGTAAAATTTACCCGGTACCGCCTCCTGTCCACTCAGTAAAATTTACCCGGTACTGCCTCCTGTCCACTCAGTAAAATTTACCCGGTACCGCCTCCTGTCCACTCAGTAAAATTTACCCGGTACCGCCTCCTGTCCACTCAGTAAAATTTACCCGGTACCGCCTCCCGTCCACTCAGTAAAATTTACCCGGTACCGCCTCCTGTCCACTCAGTAAAATTTACCCGGTACCGCCTCCTGTCCACTCAGTAAAATTTACCCGGTACCGCCTCCTGCCCACTCAGTAAAATTTACCCGGTACCGCCTCCTGTCCACTCAGTAAAATTTACCCGGTACCGCCTCCTGTCCACTCAGTAAAATTTACCCGGTACCGCCTCCTGTCCACTCAGTAAAATTTACCCGGTACCGCCTCCTGTCCACTCAGTAAAATTTACCCGGTACCGCCTCCTGTCCACTCAGTAAAATTTACCCGGTACTGCCTCCTGTCCACTCAGTAAAATTTACCCGGTACCGCCTCCTGCCCACTCAGTAAAATTTACCCGGTACCGCCTCCTGTCCACTCAGTAAAATTTACCCGGTACCGCCTCCTGTCCACTCAGTAAAATTTACCCGGTACCGCCTCCTGTCCACTCAGTAAAATTTACCCGGTACCGCCTCCTGTCCACTCAGTAAAATTTACCCGGTACCGCCTCCTGTCCACTCAGTAAAATTTACCCGGTACCGCCTCCTGTCCACTCAGTAAAATTTACCCGGTACCGCCTCCTGTCCACTCAGTAAAATTTACCCGGTACCGCCTCCTGTCCACTCAGTAAAATTTACCCGGTACCGCCTCCTGTCCACTCAGTAAAATTTACCCGGTACCGCCTCCTGTCCACTCAGTAAAATTTACCCGGTACCGCCTCCTGTCCACTCAGTAAAATTTACCCTGTACTGCCTCCTGTCCACTCAGTAAAATTTACCCGGTACCGCCTCCTGCCCACTCAGTAAAATTTACCCGGTACCGCCTCCTGTCCACTCAGTAAAATTTACCCGGTACCGCCTCCTGTCCACTCAGTAAAATTTTGCCTTCCTTATACGAGTCTCCCGACAGATTTTTTCCCAATCCCGTCAAGGTATGAGATCAGCCTTGGGCGAGGGACGGTACCTGCAAAGGAACTAACGGAGAGTGACAAAAGGTAAAATACCTATTGGGCGCCCGGTCGGTCTCTGCAGTCCCCAGAGTGGTCCAGTCGCTTACTCAGCCTGTCTGCTTGGCACTCCCTATATTGGGATCCTGTTCGTGACACCAAATGTTAAAGTTGAATCTGAATAAAACTTCGGACACCAGCTTCTTATTGTCTCCACAGTTTATTGCATATTCTCCTACAGGATGTTTGAGACCCAGTTGTCAAAGGGAAGGCATGTAAGCACTGCCACCATCTGAAAAGTGGACTGACTTAGTCGGGTTACAGCCATATACTTATATATAGTAAGCCGCATACATTACTCTCGCAAGACGTTATTTGAACTGGTACGCCAACCAAGTCTGTTGGTGCAAAACTTAATTACTCAGATAAGAGAATTTGCTAAATAAAGTTTTTAAACGAGAACTGAGTGTCCTCATAATCTAATCTAAAAAAAAATCTAATCTAATCTAATCTAACTACAGACGGATGTACTGTTCAGTACTTCCCAGTTATTCCCTTTGCAAAGCCCTGACTTAATTACAGACAGATGTTCATTCCTGTCCTTATCAGTGAGTCCTCCTCCCTTTACTCAAACGAGGGTACAATGTATAATGTTATCAACTAATGAGAGTACAATGTATAATGTCATCAGCACTCAGTGTGTCTCTCTGCAAGCTGCAGAGAACTGGTAATGAGCCTGTCTTAGCTAACCGCTGAAGACAGAGTTTACTTCAGTTTAAAAAATTCCTATTCAGTCCCAATTATTCTTTCAGCCAGAGGTTACATAGGTTCAAAATGATTTTTTTATATATCCTCAATTCCTCAGGAGGATTCAGGGGAAATATTTATGTACAATATAGAAACTGGTGTTACCTGTGTGTATTGTGGTGATACAAAAGTTGCTGCAGAATTTACAAGTGGGAAGAAGTGGAGTGATATTTGGAAATCTGGCTTTTTAAAGCATAATTTAGCAAGCAAACCACATGGACAATGTGCAAAATCTCTGGTAAGAAATTCCTTCATCACCAGTAACAGGCCTGCTAACATAGGCTGTGTGAGAGAGCAGATGAACTTGATCAAACCCAGAGGATATCAAAGTTCTTATCAACAGTGAATTGCGAGCTGTTAAAATGAATACCTCTCTATATAAGATTCACTGTGCACGTGTTGTCACTGGGTAAAAAAAATGCACAGTACAAGATTTATGTGCACACTGGTCATTACAAATTAGAGAGGACATTGGTGGGAAGGTGGGGCGACCTTCAGTGTCCCTGATGCCCTCACCAACAAGATGTGCATCCAGCTGCAGCTTGTAACCCTGCACTTTAAGGAGTTGGAACTTGAAATGGATGAATTCGAGATCATCTGGCAGTCAGAGGGGGTTATAGATATGACATGAAGAAAGGTGAGTTACACCCAAGGTGCAGGACACAGGGAACTGGGTGAGAGTCAGGAAGGGGAATGAGTTTAAATAGCCATCGCAGAGTACTCTTGTTGCTATCCTGCCCAACAACAGTTGGACCACTTTAGAAGCTGTTGGGGTGGGGGGGGATTACCTGGCAGAGGAAAGTCAGAGGCATGATAGGAGATTTGTTGGTTAGGGGAAGAAAACAAGAGGGGACTAATATCCCAGTGGTAAGGCTTGCTAGTGCTCGTGTGGGGGGAGGGGGTGATGTGGTTAAAATAAGTTGTAGGAGGAATGGGAGCCAGAATGACAGAACAGATAGTGGAGAGGGTGAATTGAATTGAATTGACTTTATTCCATACATCCTTCATATACATGAGGTGCAGAAATCTTAACGTTACGTCTCCCTCTAAATGTGCAATGTGTAATTTATAATAACTTATAATAAATAGTTTGTACATAGGACAGTCAATTGTATCAGCATGAATTAATCAATCTGATGGCCTGGTAGAAGATGATGTCCCGGAGCCTGTTGCTCCTTTTGCTGTGGTACCGTTTCCTGGATGGTAGCAGCAGGAACAGTTTTTGGTTGTGGTGAATTGTGTCCCCAATATCCTTTGGGGCCTTTTTACATACTTGTCTCTGTAAATGTCCTGAATAGTGGAAAGTTCACATCTACAGATGTGCTGGGCTGTCTGCACCACTCTCTGCAGGTTCCTCCAATTAAGGGAAATACAGTTCCCATACCAGGCAGTGATGCAGCCAATCAGGATGTTCTCAATTGTGTCCCTGCAGGAAGTTCAGAATGTGGGGCCCCATCCCAAACTTCTTCAACCGTCTGAGGGGAAAGAGGTGCTTTTTTCACAACACAGCCGGTATGTACAGACAATGTGAGATCCTCGGTGATGTTTATGCCAAGGAACTTAAAGCTGTTCACCCTCTCAACCCCAGATCCCTTGATGTCAATAGGGGTTAGCCTGTCTCCATTTCTCCTGTTGTCCACAATCAGCTCCTTTGTTCTTGTGACAATGAGGGAGAGTTTGTTTTCTTGACACCAGTCAGATGTTGTTCAGACCTCAGATAGAGTCAGCAATCAAACGGTTGAGCATGGTGCGATGAATGTGTTGAGATTCTAAATTGGAGAAAGGTCAATTTTGATGGTATCAAAGGATCTGACAAGTGTGGTTTGGGACAGGCTGTTTTTTGACAAAAGAGTACTTGGTATTTGGGAGGACTTCAGAAGTGAAAGTTTGAGGGTGTAGAGTTTGTATGGGCCTGCCAAATTAAAAATTGAAAGGTAACTGGCGCAGGGAAAATTGGTTTTCAAGAGATATTGATGCCCTGGATATTTTATTCCTCTGAATGCCTCAGACTGTTAGTCAATGCTGAAAAACATTTAAGCTGTCTAATGCAACTACCTGCACCGGGACCATCGCCCTCCATACCCCTACCATCTAGGCTCCCATCCAAACGTATCTTAAATGGTGAAACCGAGCTTATATTCACCACTTGTGCTGGCATCTCATTCCACACTCTCTTGACCATTTCAGTAAAGAGCTTTTCCAAATGTTCCCCTTAAATTTTCACCTTCCCCACTTACCAATGAACTTCGTTGTCATCTCACCCAACCTCAGTGGAAAGAGCTGCTTGCATTAACCCTATCTATACCCTCATAATTTTGTATACTGCGAACAAATCTTCAATGTATAATTTCCTTGTTTATGTTTAGAGCCTTTTTTAGGTGTATAAGATGATGAGGGGCATTGTTCGTGTGGACAGCCAGAGGTTTTATTCCCAGGGCTGAAATTGCTAATACGAGGGGCATAGTTTTAAGGTGCTTGGAAATAGATACCGAGGGGATGTCAGGGGTAAGTTTTTTTACACAGAGAGTGGTGGGTGCGTGGACTGCATTGCCGGCTAATTTGCATTTGATTGTTTCAGTTACTGTGGGGCCAGGCACCCATGCAGCCAGCAGGAACATGGAATAATACCAATGGAGAGAGTCAAGGTGAGCCAGGACACAGATTGGAGATGGCAGAAATGCTCCATTCTTATACAGACAGGAAGAGCATCAGAGAATTTGATGGTCATTCCAGATACCAGTTCTGTGCCCACTCAGAAGATGATTTCTCTCTCCAACTTAGGTTGAACTTCACTGTAACAGTGTGATGTCAGATCACACCTTGACAACTCAAGTGATCTCATCTGAAATGTTGTCCAACACCCATTGATGGATTTTGTAAATCTTTTTACAGGTTAAAAGTGACAAGGAATTTGTCTACGGTAATCCAGAACACAACACACAAGTTTTGCTGTCTCTGTCCAGACATTTAAGAAGTGGACCAAGGGATTCACTCGATCATCTGACCTACTGACTTGCCCATAATTTTACACAGGGGAGAGGCTATTCATCTGTTCAGACATTGGGAATGGATTCACTCGATCATCTCAACTGAAGGTACATCAGCAGTTCACACAGGGCAAGGCCATTAATCTGTTCTGTGGGTGAGAAGGGATTCAGTCGGTCTTCCCACCTGTGGACACACCAGTCAGTTCATACTGGGCAGAGGTTGGTTATCAGCTGAATTCGTGGTGAAAGATTCACTCGGTCATCTAGCCTCATGGCTCACCAGCGAGATCACACTGCAGAGAGGCCGTTCACCTGCTCATACTGTGGGAAGGGATTCACTTAGTCATTTAATCTGCAGGTACATCAGAGAGTTCACACTGGAGAGAAGCCACTCACCTGCTCGGACTGTGGGAAGGGATTCTCTTGCTCATCCCAACTGAAGGTGCATCAGTCAGTTCACACTGGGGAGAGGCCGTTCACCTGCTCAGACTGTGGGAAGGGATTCACTTTCTCATCTCGATTACTGAGACACCAGTCAGTTCACACCGGAGAGTGGCCATTCACCTGCTCAGTCTGTGGGAAGGAATTCACTTTCTCACCTCAACTACTGAGACACCAGTCAGTTCACACCGGAGAGTGGCCATTCACCTGCTCAGATTGTGGGAAGGGATTCACTGAATCATCTCAACATAAGGTACATCAGAGAGCTCACACAGGGGAGAGGCCATTTACCTGCTCAGTCTGTGGGAAGGGATTCATTAGGTCATCTATTCTGAAGGTACATCAGCGAGTTCACACTGGAGAGAGGCCATTCACCTGCTCAGACTGTGGAAAGGAATTCACTTTGTCATCACAACTGAAGGTACATGAGCGAGTTCACACAGGGGAGAGGCCATTCACCTGCTCAGTCTGTGGGAAGGGATTCATTAGGTCATCCAATCTGGAGGTACATCAGCGAGTTCACACTGGGGAGAGGCCATTCACTTGCTCAGACTGTGGGAAGGGATTCACACGGTTCGCTATCTTACAAGCACACCAGTCAGTTCACACTGGGGAGAGGCCGTTCACCTGCTCAGACTGTGGAAAGGGATTCACTCGGTCATCTCAACTGAAGGTACATCAGCGAGTTCACACTGCAGAAAAGCCTTTCACCTGCTCAGACTGTGAGAAGGGATTCACTCAGTCATCTCAACTACAGAGACACCAGCGAGTTCACACTAGGTAGAGGCCAATCTCCTGTTTAGACTCTGGGAAGAGATGCTCTCCGCCAAACCAACCAAATGTGCATCATTGTTCACACTGAGGGGAGGCTGTACACCTGCTGTGAATGTGGGAAAGGATTCATTCAGTTATCTAACCTTCAGCTGGCAGCTTAATATAGGGGGAAATAGCCGCCCAGCTCGGCCAAGCTTAAGAAATCTTGTTTGGGTGGATGCTGCATGATGTGTCCCCTGTTACAAATCAGTACTCCGAAATAACAAATGCTACACAATATGTGATTAAACGATTCAGCTTTATAATTCTTTCTTTGACTACAGGGTTAGTGAAGTAAACAAAAAAAAAAGGGCCCACTCTCTCCATTCGTGTCTTCTCATCTCTCCCCAGCAAAATACCATGAAAATCTCTCTTCCACACTCACAAGAAAGAACAACATCTCTGTCATTGGATAGTGCCGCATTCCAAAACCCTGTTATCTCTAGTCATAACCTAAACATTGCTGCTACAGAAAAACCATTACCTCAGATGTGAAACATTACAGAGAGGCCATTACATTAGCAGTGAAACCTTGCAGGGTGTTACACTTGTGACACACTACTGGGTTCACACCGGGGAGAAAGTTTCAATAAGCTGCATGCTGGATATTTGTCCATCACCGTTGCTGAAAACAATTTTGAGAGTGACTGTCGGTGCTGAACTCTGCAATTATTGCTGCTGCTCACCACACCCAGTTCTGCACCCTGGTCGCTGGGCATGGGAGGAATTTCTTCTGCTGCATGTTCACCTTTAATAGGACTGGAGTTTAATATTCTGGATCTGACACAAATAAATCAGTTCTATTTTGAACTCTGTCTCCAGTACTTAGTGAATTTATAACACACCTAGTATACAGTAGAGAGTCAACTCAGGCTGGCTGGACCCTGCCAGTGATTCTGTTCCATGCCAGTCCTTTTAAATCCACCCCTGTTGTTCATCTCTTGCTCCCCCTGTGCTGATGGGTTCCAAAACAGTCACCACTCTGTGGGTGAAGAGGTTTCCCTTGAATTCTCTGCAAATTGAAGAAGTCGAGCTGACTGCAGTTCTGTCTGAGATGTTCTTCGCCTCTGAAATCTCTGGGCTGAGGAAGAATGACATTGGGAGTTAACCTCCTTATTCAGGGCTCATTTCCACATTATGGGTTATTTTCCCTGCTTCTAAAGGATTGCTTGCAAACACAACTCCTGACCTCCAAAGACTGAAATCAGAACGGGAAACCATCAGTTGGATGTTTAATGAAGCAGGGGCAGAAACCAGAGGCGGGTCTGCACAGGGCAGAGTTTGGGGCTTTGGATCAATGTCAGGTTAATAATGTATGATGAGGAGAAGGGAATCAGCAGCCAGGCGTGGCAACAAATGACAGAGTAGCAACATTTAGAAGCTAATTGGCAAAGAAAATAATTTGTCTAATGACACAAACAATGCCTGTTGTGAGGTGATGCACTGGTCGAGGAACATGTATGTGTTGGGATGATTTTATCTATTGAGGGAGTTGTTCCAGTAATAATATATCTGGATGGTTATTTTAGATTATCCTATCTGTAATAATGTATTGCTTATCATGTAAATTGTGAGATACTGTCCCTATCTGGATCAGGCCTGAATTTATAGTGCCTTAATGAAGTTACGGTGGTCATTCATGAGTTTGTATGTTAAAGCAAGATTTTGGTGAAATATATTTGCCACTTGATTGTACCTGCATAAGTAATCAGATTGAGTTAAACTGCTGCAGGATCCTGGAATGTGTTGGATAGTGTCTGGTTTCTCTTGGCATTTTCTGTATTTATTGCCTTGTTTGTTTGTATTTCATGTATTTTCGATTTTTTTTCATATTGTTGACCACCTTGTCCTATATTTCTGCAAAGAACCCCTCTGTTTCTGGGAAGAGGGATCCAACTCTCAGTCAGGTGTTCGATGCTTCCTTGTCACCATCTCGTCTGCTCAGATCATTGGGATGTCTCCCATGGAGGGTCGTACTCATTCCACTGGTTAATGTTTTCTTCCATAGTGATGATTCATTTCTGAGTTGGCCTCTCATTTAAGTTTTCTGGTCTGTATTTCTTACCACGATTGCATATACACACATGGAGCAATGAATACTGTTCATTTTTGATGAAAATATATACTTAGAAGTTTTATCTGACTTGTGTGATTTTTTTTTTCATGTGTGTTATTCCCCTTCCTCCTCCTGTCCGAGGTAGTGTTAATCTAACTGAGTCTGAGTGTAAATAGTCTTTTCTAAAGCTGTCATTTCAGTTCTGTATCTTTGTAAATTTTACTGATTGAAATGGTACAAAGGATATTTTTATATAAAAAAAAAGCTAATGTCGGTATTGATGAAAGTGTTTATTGCCTTTGTTGTATTTGTTAACTATTGAGCTCTGTTTGGCAGGGTTTTTTAAGCCTTGAACTAAATTTTGACAAAGGTTCTCCCTATTTCGCACTACTTTCTATTTCCTTTGCTTGTTGATATTCCAGATACGTGGGTGTCAAGAGTCCCGCTGAAGGGTCTTGGCTGGAAATGTTGATTCCCATCCATAGATGCTGCCTGACATACTGAGATCCTTCAGCACTTTGTGTGTAGTTCTCTAGATTTCTAGCATCTGCAGGTCCACTTGTTTCCCAGATACTTACATGCTTCTTGAAAGAACAAGCTGGTGGTGGGATGTGTGGCTGTGTTGGTAAAATAGTAAATAGAATCAGTAGAAAGAGTTGGCATAAGGTTGGAATGTGTGGAATCTGTGCGTAGAATTAAGGAACAGCACATGAAAAAAAAAAAATCCCTGATGGGAATTGTACAGAGACCTCCAAACAGTAGTAAGTATGTGGTCCACAAGTTACAATGGAAGTTAGAAAATGTGTGCCAAAAGGGCAATGTTACAATAGTCATGGGGGATTGTCATGCAGGTGATTAGGGAAATTAGGATGGTGTTGGTCTCAAGAGGAGGAATTCCTAGAATGCCTACAAGATGCTTTTTTAGAGCAGTTCATGGTTGAGACCACTTGGGGATCAGCTATTCTGGACTGGGTGTTGTAATGAACCAGATTTAATTAGGTCACTTAAGTTCAAAGAACCTTTAGGGGCAAGTGATCTTAATATGATCAAATTCACCTTGACCTTAGAGAAGGAGAAGCTAAAGTCAGATGTGGAATAAAGTGAATTAGAGATGCATGAGAGAACAAAAATGGTTAAAATTGATTTGAAAAGAACACGGGCAAGGATGAAAACAAAGCAGCAATGGCTGGAATTTCTGGAAGCAAGTCGGAAGGCACAGGATATACACAAACCCCATTTTCAGAAAAGTTGGGATATTTTCCAAAATGCAATAAAAACAAAAAACTGTGATATGTTAATTCACGCGAACCTTTATTTAACTGACAAAAGTACAAAGAAAAGAGTTTCAATAGTTTTACTGACCAACTTAATTGTATTTTGTAAACATACACAAATTTATAATTTCATGGCTGCAACACACTCAACAAAAGTTGGAACAGAGTTAAAATAAGATTGAAAAGTGCACAGAATATTCAAGTAACACCGGTTTGGAAGACTCCACATTAAGCAGGCTAATTGGTAGCAGGTAAGGTATCATGACTGGCTATAAAAGTCGCGTCCATCAAAGGCTCAGTCTTTGCAGGCAAGGATGGGTCGTGGCTCAGCCCTTTGTGCCAAAGTTTGTGAGAGAATTGTTAGTCAGTTCAAAAGGAACATTTCTCAATGCAAGATTGCAGAGAATTCAGGCCTTTCAACATCTACAGTACATAATATTGTGAAAAGATTCAGAGAATTCAGAGACATCTCAGTGCGTAAAGGGCAAGGTCGGAAACCACTGTTGAATGCGCGTGATCTTCCAGCCCTCAGGCGGCACTGCCTAAGAAACCATCATGCTACTGTGCCAATTATAGCCACCTGGACTCGGGAGTACTTCGGAAAACCATTGTCACTCAACACAGTCCGTTGCTGCATCCAGAAATGCAACTTGAAACTGTATTCCGTAAGAAGGAAGCCATACATCAATTCTACGAAGAAACACTGGTGAGTTCTCTGGGCCCGAGCTCATCTCAGATGGACCGAAAGACTGTGGAACAGTCTGCTGTGGTCAGATGAGTCCACATTTCAGCTAGTTTTCAGAAAAAAAAAACAGGCGTCGAGTTCTCTGTGCTAAAGATGAAAATGACCATCCAGATTGTTATCAACGAAAGGTGCAAAAGCCAGCATCTGTGATGGTATGGGGGTGCATCAGTGCCCACGGCATGGGTGAGTTGCATGTATGTGAAGGTACCATTGACTCTGAGGCATATATTAGGATTTTAGAGAGACATTGCTGCTTTGTTTGTTTGTATTTCATGTATTTTTTTCCCTTTTGTTAACTGCCTTGTCCAGTATTTCTGCAAAGAACCCCTCTGTTTCTGGGAAGAGGTCTCCAACTCTCAGTCAGGTGCTCAATGCTTCCTTGTCACCATCTCGTCTGCTCAGATTGTTGGGATGTCTCCCATGGAGGGTCATACTCATTCCACTGGTTAATGTTTTCTTCCATAGTGAAGATTCATTTTTCTGAGTTGGCCTCTCAGTTAAGTTTTCTAGTCTGTATTTCTTATCACAATTGCATATACACACACATTCAGGGCTCATTTCCACATTACGTGTCAGTTTCTGTGCTTCTAAAGAGTTGTCAGAAAACACCACTGTCCTCTAAAGACTGAAATCAGAATGGGAAACCATTAGTTGGATGTTCAACAGAGCAAGATCAGAAACCAGAGGCAGGTCTGCACAGGGCAGAGTTTGAGGCTCTGGACAATGGTCAGGGTAAAAACGTATGATGAAGGGAAGGGAATCAGCAGCGACGCGTGGCCATGAATGACAGAGTAGCAACATTTGGAAGCTGATTGAGAGATAACATCTTTCGGTTCACTGACTGATAACACAAACAATACCTGTGGTGAGATGCTCCACTGGTGGAGGAACATGTGTGTGTTGGGAATGGTTTTACCTGTTGAGGGAGTTGTTCCTGATTGTTTATCCTGTAATATTATATCTGGATGGTTATTATGGATTGTCCTATCTGAAATCATGTATTGATTATCATATAATGTGTTAGATTTTGACTGAAAGTGGATCAGGCTTGAATTTATGGTGCCGTTATGAAGTGCTGGAGGGCATTCATGAGTTTGTATTTTAAATCAAGATTTTGATGAATGATATTTACCACCTGATTGTACCTTTGTAAGTAATCAGATTGAGCTAAACTGCTGCAGGATCCTGAGATGTGTTGGATTGTGTCTGGTTTCTCTTGGCATTTTCTGCATTTACTGCCTTGTTTGTGTGTATTTCATGTCTTTTTTATTTTTATTTTCCTTTTGTTAACCACCTTGTCCTGTATTTCTGCAAGGAACCCCTCTGTTTCTGGAAAGAGGTCTCCAACTCTCAGTCAGGTGCTCGATGCTTCCTTGTCACCATCTCGTCTGCTCAGGTCATTGGGATGTCCCCCATGGAGGGTCATACTCATTCCACTGGTTAATGTTTTCTTCCATAGTGATGATTCATTTCTCTGAGTTGGTCTCTCATTAAAATTTTCTGGTCTGAATTTCTTATCACGATTGCATATACACACATGGAGCGTTGAATCCTGTTCATTTTTGATGGAAATATATACCTAGAAGTTTTATCTGACTGTTGTGTGATTTTTTTTTTCATGTGTGTTTTTTCTCTTCCTCCTTCTGTCCAAGGTAGTGTTAATCTAAGTGGGTTGAGTTTAAATAGTCTTTTCTAAAGTTGTCATTTCAGTTCTTATTTATCTTTGTAAATTTTACTGATTGAAATGGGACCAAGATATTTTCATTAAAAAGTCAGTGTCGGTATTGGTGAAACTGTTTATTGCCTTTGTTGTATTTGTCAACTATTCAGCTCTGTTTGGCAGGTTTTTTTTTCAGCCTTGAACTAAATTTTGTCAAAGGTTTTCTCGATTTTGCACTACTTTCTATTGTATTTGCTTGTTGATTTTCCAGATACGTGGGTGTCAAGAGTCCCAAAGAAGGGTCTTGGCCCGAAATGTTGATTCCCATCCATAGATGCTGCCTGACATGCTGAGCTCCTCCAGCACTTTGTGTGTAGTTCTCTAGATTTCTAGCATCTGCAGATCCTCTTGTTTCCCAGATACTTGTATGTTTCCCGAAATAACAAGCCGGTAGTTGGGTTGCGTGGCTCTGTTGGTAAAATATTAAATAAAATCATTAGAAAGGGGTGGCAAAGGGCTGGAAGGTGTAGAATCTCTGTGGGTACAATTAAGGAACAGCAAATGTAAAAAAAAATCCCTGATGGGAATTGTATAGAGACCCCCAAACAGTAGTGAGTATGTGGTCCACAAATTACAATGGGAGATAGAAAGTGCGTGCCAAAAGGGCAATGTTACAATAGTCATGGGGGATTGTCATGCAGGCGATTAGGAAAATTAGGATGGTGTTGGTCTCGAGGAGGAATTCCTAGAATGCTTACAAGAAGTTTTTTTTTTAGAGCAGCTCATGGTTGAGCCCACTTGGGGATCACCTATTCTGGATTGGGTGTTGTAATGAACCGGTATTAATGCGGTCACTTAAGATCAAAGATCCCTTAGGGGCAAGTGATCTTAATATAATCCAATTCACCCTGACATTAGAGAAGGAGAGTCTGAAGTTAGATGTGGAATAAAGAGAATTTGAGAGCAAGAGAGAAGAATTGGTCAAAATTTAATTTGAAAAGAACATGGGCAGGGATGAAAACAGAGCAGCGATGGCTGGAATTTCTGGAAGGAGTTGGAAAGGCACAGGATATATAAATCACAAAGAGGAAGTAGTATTCTAAAGGTGACAAAACCGTGGCTGATAAAAGAAATCAAAGGCAACATAAAGTCCAAAGAGAGGGCATAGAGCAAAAATTACTAGGAAGTTAGAGGATTAGATTAGATTATGAGGACACTCAGTCCTCATTTATTGTCATTTAGAACTGCATCCATGCATTAAGAAATGATACACTCCTCCAGAGTGATACCACAAAAAAAAACAGGACAAACCAAAGACTAACACTGACAAGACCACATAATTATAACATATAGTTACAGCAGTGCAAAGCAATACCATAATTTGATAAAGAACAGACCATGGGAATGGTAAAAAAAAAACAGATGCAAAGTTCCCATCGACTCCCAATAGTCCTGATAGCAGGCGGCAGAAGTGAGGAACTCTCTCTGTCATAAACCTCCAGGCACTGACAACTGTTGATGCATTGGAAGCATCCGACCCCAGCCGACTCTGAGTCCGTCTGAAAAATTCGAGCCTCCAACGAGCCCTTTGACACCAAGCATCCAGCACCATCTCTGCCAAGCACCTCGACTCCATTCCGGCCGCCGAGCGGCAAGCAAAGCCGAGGACTCCGGGCCTTCCCCTCCAGAGATTCAGCACCACACAGTAACAGCGGCAGCAAAAAAGGCATCTCAGAAGTTTCTCCAGATGTTCCTCCGTTCTCTCACGTCTGTCTCCATCAAATCAGAATTGTGCACAGCACCCTACTTGACAGATTACAGATATCATTCACTGGATTGCTGCCATCTTCTCCTCCTCCAAGATTGGGAAGCTTTTAAAAACCAACAGGATGCAACTAAAATAATTAAGAAGGAAAAGATGGAACACATAGGTGAGCTAGCCAGTAATATTAAAGAGGATACCAAATTTTCCTTCAGGTACATGTAGTGTAAAAGAGAGGTGGACGTGGATATCAGACCACTGAAAAATGATGCTGGATGCAAGATCATCCAGCAAGTTGCTCCATCTACTTGCCTTTTCCCCATAACCCTTGATTCCCTTACTCTGTAAAAACCTATCTGACTCGATCAGGTTCATGAGGGACTGTTGCTGCCAGATTCTGCAGTTCTTGCGGCTGTTCATCGCACCCAGGACTGAACCCTGGTCACTGAGCATTGGAGGAGCCTGTTCTGCTGTTATAAGCTTTAAACTAGACCAGTGATTAACATCGTGGATCTGTGAAAGATAAATCAGTTCTGTGTCAAATCCCGTGTCACAAGTACTTACTCTCTCTACCACACTCACACTGTACACTAGAGAGGCCACTCAGTCCATCTGGTCCCTGCCCATGTTTCTGTTCCATATTTTAAAATCCATCTCTGACGTTCCTCTCTCTCTCTCTCCCTGTGATGATGAGTTGGAACTAGTCACCACTCCATGGGAGAAGAGATTTCCCTTGAATTTTATAGAATCATAGAAATCTGCAGCACATTACAGGCTGTTCAGCCCACAATGTTGTGCCACACCATGTAACCTGCTCTGGAAACCGCCTAGAATTACCCACAGGTAGCCCTCTATTTTCCTAAGCTCCATGTACCTATCTAAACTCTTAAAAGACTCAGTCGTATCCGCCTCCACTACCGCCACTGGCCGTGCATTGCATACACCCACCACTGTTTATGTAAAAGCATTACCTTTGACAACTCTCTTGCAAATACTTCCAAACACCTTAACGCTATGCCCCCTTGTGTTAGCCATTTCAGTCGTGGGGAAAAAAGCCTCCAGCTATTCCACGACCAATATCTCTCATCATCACCTGTATGGATTTCCTGCATGACTTTCTCTAGCTTGAATACGACGATGAGCTCAGTGTGGTTTTGACATTCCCCAGGGCTCCAGACTAAGGTGGTTAAACTTCTTCCCTGCTCTTTTGAACGTTTTGTGTCATTTTCACTCATTTCAAAGGACTGTGCTTTAGACAGCTGGGTTGTTGCAATGCACCTCTAAAGTCTAACAGCAGACTAGTGAGTGAATCTTCGATGGAGCAGAGCCAGAAACCAAAGGGTTGCCAGCCTGAGTCAGGGCTTTGGAGCTCCAGAGAGATATGGGGTCTAGAGTTTACGAGGAGGAGGAGGAAGAGGAATCAGGCCCACAGGATGTTCCTACAGATGAAAGATCAGAAACATTTGGAAACTGATTGAAAAAAATGCAAAACACTGGAGGAAATCAGCAGATCAGGCAGCAAATGTGGAGAGGAATATCTGGACAACGTTTAGGCCGAGCCCCTTCAGCATGCCTAGACTGTATACTCTGCTTAGTTACTGTCTGAACTGCAGAGTTCCTCCTGCGTTTTGTGTGTGTGCGTCTCTGTATTTCCAGCAACTGCAGCTGTGTTTTATATCTGCCTTTGTAAGAGGATTGTACATACAGTTTGATATTGTGTGTATTGTTTATGGGAGCCGCTTTCTGCGCTAAAACAGCTGCTGAGGTTTCTATATACACAAAAAAAAACTGAGGTATGGACATGGAACCGGTGGTTGCCGAAACTATTAACGGCACCTTGTTTACGTCGCCGGCGCTGAAGCACCGCTCAAATGCGCAGGCGTAAAGGTTGATTAGATTTGCAATATCACGCATGCGCGCAGTACACAATAGCCCTCAGGATCATGGCTGCAGGATCGGACGCAGGATCGGATGCAGGTAAGCGAGTATCTCGGGGCGATTATTTTCAACACCGACTGAGGGAAAATTGTTGTGACCTGCGGGCGCCGTGGCCCACAATCCCGGGACAGTCCTGCTCTCTTCCCTCTCTCTCAGCCCCACCATCCGTACACGAGCCCCGGGGAGCTTCCGGCTGATGAGGGAATGGGAACTGATGGATCTCTCAGACAGAGCTGAGCTCCAGCTATCTAAATGCAAGGATTGGGAACTCGGGGAAAGGGAACAAAATCTTTTACATCAGCAGTTGAGAAAATCACCTTTGTTCTAATTCCAATGACAAACAAGAGAAAATCTGCAGAAATCCAAGCAAAACGCAGAAAATGCTGGAGGAACTCATCATTAGTACTATTTTTCATAAATGCTGCCTGGCCTGCTGAGTTCCTCCAGCTTTGTGTGTGTTGCTTGTTTTACCTCCTCTTGTTCTGGACTTTTCTACCCGCGAGGACATGTTTTGACCCATTCTCTCTGGGTACATAATGGTATCAAACACCTTTGCCCTGGGCAACAAGTAGCTTTCACATCACAAATCTGCCAGACTCCAATGAGACAGACGACTGCCCTTCCCTTCTTATTCATTGGCATTGCCATCAATGAGTTCACCACCGTCAGTCACCTGGGAGAGGGTTCATGGGAAATATTTATGTACAATACAGAAACTGGTGTTACCTGTGTGTATCGTGACAATGCAAAAGTTGCTGGAGAATTTACAAGTGGGAGGAAGTGGAGTGATATTTGGAAATCTGACTTTTTCAAGCATCATTTAGCAAGAAAATCACATATAGGCGGTGTGCAAAAGCTCTGGTTAGAAAATCCTTCATTACCTGCTATAGGCCTGCTACATAGGTTGTGTGAGAGTGCAGATGAACGTGATCGAACCCAGAGGAGATCAAAGTTCTTATCGCCAGTGATTTGCTTGCTGTTGAAATGAATAGCTCTCTATATAAAATACAGTTTATACATGTTGTTGTCACTGGGCAAGAATTGTACAGCACAAGATTTTTGCACACACTGGTCATTACAAATTAGAGGGGACATTGGTGGGAAGGAGGGGAGAACTACAGTGTCCCTGATACCCTCACATACCTGACTCCCTGTAACCCTGCACGTTAGGGAGTTGGAGCTGGAAATGGATGAATTCCGGATCATTCGGGAGTCGGAGGGGGTGATAGATATGACATGAAGAGAGGTGAGTTACACCCAAGATGCAGGACACAGGAAACTGGGTGATGGTCAGGAAGGGGAATGAGGTTAAATAGCCATCACTGAGTACTCTTGTGGCCAACTCCCACAACAACAGGTAGACCACGTTAGAAACTGTTGGCAGGGAATTAGCTGGCACAGGAAAGTCAAAGGGCTGATAGGGGATTCGTTAGTTAGGGGAACAGAACTAGAAGGGGACTAATATCCTAGTGGTCATGCTTGCTAGTGCTAGCGGATGTTAAACTGAAGTTGCAGGGCGGATGGGAGCCTGAATACCAGAACAGATAGTGGAGTCATTGAATTGAATTGACTTTATTACTTACATCCTTCATATACATGTGGAGTAGAAATCTTTATGTTCTGTCTCCATCTAAATGTGCAATTTATAGTAATTTATAGTAAATAGTATTTAAAACAGGACAGTCAGTATAATATAGAAATACAATTTTATCAGCATGAATAAATCAGTCTGATGACCTGGTGGAAGGAGCTGTCCCAGAGCCTGTTGATCCTGGCTTTCATGCTGTGGTACCGTTTCCCAGATGGTAGAAGCTGGAACAGTTTGTGGCTGGGGTGACTCGGGTCTTCAGTGATCCTTCAGGCCCTTTTTACACACCTGTCATTGTAAATGTCCTGAATAGTGGAAAATTCACATCTACAGATGCGCTGGGCTGTCCGCACCACTCTCTGCAGAGTCCTGCGATTGTGGGAAGTACAGTTCCCATACCAGGCAGTGATGCAGCCAGTCAGGATGCTCTCAACTGTATCCCTTTAGAAGGTTCTTAGGATTTGGGGCCCAATCCCAGACTTCTTCAACCATCTGATATGAAAGAGGTGTTGCTGTGCTCTTTTCAAAACACAGCCATGTGAGATCCTCGGTGATGTTTATGCCGAGGAATTTAAAGCTGTTCACCCTCTCAACCCCAGATCCATTGATGTCAGGAAGAGTTACCCTGTCTCCAGTCCTCCTGTCGTCCACAATCAGCTCCTTTGTTTTTGTGACAATGAGGGAGAGGTTGTTTGCTTGACACCAGTCAGATGTTGTTCAGACTTCAGACAAAGTCAGCAATGAGAAGGTTGCGCATGGTGCGACAAATATGCTGAGCTGTGTTTATCAAATGCAAGAAGCATCGTAGGAAAGCCAGATGAGCTCAGTGCATTGAATGGTGATATTGTTACCATTACTGGGAGTTAGTTGCACCCAACAGTCTGAGAGATTGAGAGGAACACATTTACAGAGAGATCACAGACTATGCCAAGAAACAAAGTTTGTTAACTTTCCATATATTGACTGGGAGACTCCCATACTGTGAAAGGACTAGATGGGGTAGAGTTTGTCAAATGTGCCCTCAGTTAATAGAATTCCTGACATGGTCATGTGCAATAAGCTGTTAGGAAATGATCCAGGGCTAGTGACGGAAATTAGTGTATGGGAACACTTTGCATCTAGTGATCACAAAGCCATGAGATTCCAAGTAGATATGGAAAAGGAAAGATCCGGACCATGGGTTGAGATTCTAAATTGGAGAAAGGTCAATGTTGATGGTATCAGGAAGGATCTAACAACAGTGGATTGGGACAGGCTGTTTTCTTGCAAAGGAGTACTTGGTAAGTGGGAGGCCTTCAGAAGTTAATTCTTGAGGGTGTAGAGTTTGTATGTGCCTGTCAAAATAGAAGTTGAAAAGTAACTGGTGCAGGGAACCTTGCTTTTCCAGAGATATTGAGGCCCCGGATATCTTGTTCCTCTAAGTGCCTCACGCTGCTGGGTGCAACCAAGACTCATTAATGACTACAATATCATAATTCCACGCCTGAGCTCATCCGTTTTCTTTTTTTTGTTGTCTTCTGTTGGTTTCTGAAAGCTTTCCAATAGTTTTTATGCTATGATTTGCCTTCTCTTTGGCTTTTATGTTGGCTATGGTTTCTCATTTCAGCCACAGTTGTGTCCTCCTGCCTTTCCAATGCTTCCACTTTGGGATGTATCGATCACTCAGCTCCCGAATTGCTCCCAGAAACTCCAGCCATTGCTGCTCCTTTGTCATTCCCAACAGTTTTCCCTACCAATGAAGTTTGGCCAGCTTTTCTACAATAGAAACAGGAAGAAGTTCAGTACAGAAACATGTCATTAGGCCCATCTAGTAAATGCTGAAAAACCTTTTAAGCTGACAAATGCAAAGACCTGCACCAGGACCAAAGCCCTCCATACCTCTACCATCCAGGTACCTATCCAAACTTCTCTTAAATGGTGAAATCGAGCTGGCATGAACCACTTGTGCTGGCATCTCATTCCACACTCTCACAACCATTTCAGTGAAGAGGTTTTCCACAGGTTCCCATTAAATTTTCGTTAAATGTGGGAGGCACTTACCCATGACCTTTGCTTATAGTCCCACCCAACCTCAGTGGAAAAAGCTGCTTGCATTTACCCTATCTATACCCTCATAATTGTGTATACTTCCAACAAATCTTCAAAGCAATGTATGATTTCCTTGTTTATGTTTAGAGCCTATTTTAGGTGTATAAGATGAGGGGCATTGATCATGTGGATAGCCAGAGGTTTTTTCCCAGGGCTCAAATGACTAACACGAGGGGACACAGGTGCTTGAAAATAGGTACCAAGGGGAAGTCAGGGGTAAGTTTTTGACAGAGTAGCTTGTGTGTGGATCGCACTGCCAGCAGTGGTGGTGGAAGCGGATATAATAGGGTCTCTTAAGAGCCTCTTAGATAGGTACGTGGAGCTTAGAAAATTAGAGGGCTATGTGCTAGGGGAAATTCTCAGCAGTTTCTGGAGGAGGTATCATGATCGGCACAACACTGTGGGCCGAAGGGCCTGTAATGTGCTGTAGGTTTCTATGTTCTACGTTAAACAGCGGAACAACATCGACTGTTCTTTTCAATCCTCTGGTACCTCCCCTTGTCACTAAGGATGACTTATTTATCTCTGCTAGGAACCCAACAACTTCTGCACTTACCTCCCGTAGCATCTGAGGGAGCACCCTGTCATGTCCTGGAGATTTATCTACCCTAATCTGCCTCAGGATAGCAAACATCTCCTCTTCTTTAATCTGCACAGGGTCCATGATTTTAATGCCGCTTTCTAACACTTCCATGGACTCTGTCCATCTCTTGAGTAAATAGAGATGAAAAAAAAATTAAGATCTTCCCCATCTGCTTTGTTTCCACACATGAATTGCAATTCTGGTCTTCCAGAGGACCAACTTTGCCCCTTGCAATCCTTTTGCTCTTAATCTGTCCATTAGGATAATGCTTCATCTCCGCTGTGAGGGCAACCTCATGCCTTCTTTTAGCCATCTTGATTTATTTCTCATGTGTTCTCTTGCATATCTTACACTCCATAAGAAGCTACCTGCCTATCCCTGTTCTGCAACTCCATTTTGTGCTTCACCAGGGTCTCAATATCTCTTGAAATCCAAGGTTCCCTGCAGTTTCTATGTTTACCTTTTATTCTGACAAACACATACCCGCTTTGTACTCTCAAAATTTTGCTTTAAAGGCCTCAATTTACCAAGCACACCTTTGCCATAAAGCAACCTGTCCCAGTCCACAGCTGCCAGATCCGAGTGTCATAATTCTAGGATTTGTTCCATGCCCTGAACACATCCGCCTTTCCTACGCTGCTCCTTGTATTGAAATATACAGGGCTCAGCATATTCACTGCACCATGCTCAACTTTTTCATTCCTGACTTTGTCTGAGGGCTGAACAACATCTGTCTTCACAACCCCTCCACTAGATCAATAAAAAGGAGGTGCATACCAGGTACAGGCAGATAGGAACAAATGGGGTACTTAAGAAGTACAGGAAATTCAGGTGAACACTTATGAAAGAAGTAAAAGAAGGCATGAGGTTGCCCCAGCAGACAAGGTGAAGGAGAATCCTCAGGGATTCTGCAGATATGTTAACAGCAAAAAGATTGCAGGGGAAAAATTGATCCTCTGGAAGATCAGAATGGTAATCCATACGAGGACACAAAATATATGGGGGAGATTTTACTGTATTTACTCCAGAGAGGGACACAGTCATTAGAAGTGAGGCAAAGCAGGACCCTTTGTGGACCCTGTACAGATTACAGAGGTGGAGATGTTTGCTGTCTGAAGGCAAATTAGCATGGATTCTCAGGGCCTGTGAATTTGTTCCCTGGGACCTACTGGAAGACAAGTGCAGAAATTGTCGGGGCCCATTCACAGATATTTAAATCATCCTTAGTGACAGGAGAGGTACTGGTGGATTGGAGGGCAACCAATTTTGTTCCGCTGTTCAAGAAATGCTCTAAAAATAAACTAGGAAGTTACACACTGGTGAGCCTGACATCAGTAGTGGGAAAGTTATTGGAACATATGTGCAGGAACCAGATATGTAAGTATTTGGATAGATGTGGACTGATTAAGGATAGGCAGCATGGCTTTGTGCACGGTAGGTCACGTCTACCCAGTCTTATGGAGTTTCTCGAGGAAGTTATCAGGAAAGTGGATGAAGGCAAGGCAGTGGATGTTGTCTACATGGACTTTAGCAAAGCATTTGACAAAGTCTCATATGGGAGGTTGGTCAAGAAGGTTCAGTCACTCAGCATTCAAGATGAGATAGTAAATTGGATGAGACACTGTCTTTGAGAAATGCCAGAGTGTGGTAGCAGAGGGTTGCCTCTCTGACTGGAGGCCTGTGACTCGTGGTGTGCCACAGGGATCAGTGCTGGATCTGTTGTTGTTTGTCATCTATATCAGTAATCTGGATGATAGTGTGGTTAACTGGATCAGCAAATTTGTGGCTGACACCAAGATTGGTGGTGTTGTGGACAGTGAGGAAGACTATCATGGCTTGCAGTGCGATCTGGACCAGCTGGAAAAATGGTTTGAGAAATGGAGAACGGAATTTAATGCAGACAATTGCGAGGTGTTGCATTTTGGTAGGACCTTGATCTTACACAGTGACTGGTAGGGCACTGAGGAGAGCTGTAGAAGGAAGGGATCTGGGAATACAGGTCGATAATTCACTGAAAGTGGTGTCACAGTTAGATAGGGACGGAAAGAAAGATATTGGCATGTTGGCCTTCATAAACCAAAGTACTGAGTACAGGAGATGGCTGTTTTGTTCACGTTGTACAAGACATTGGTGAGGCCTAATTTGGAGTATTGTTGCAGTTTTGGTCACCAACCTGCAGGAAAGATGCAAAAGAGGTTGAAAAAATTCAGAAAAAATTCACAAGGATGTTGCCAGGTCTGGAGGACTTGGGTTATAAGGAAACATTGAACAGGTCATGGCTTTATTCCTTGGAATGTAGAAGATTAAGGGGAGATTCGATGGAGGTATACCACAGTTATGAGGGGTATAGACAGGGTAAATTAAAGCTGGCTTTTACCACTGATATTGGGTGAGACTACATGAGTTAAGGGTGAAAGGTGTAACGTTAGGGGGAACATGAGGGGAAACTTCTTCACACAGATGGTCATCCGGGTGTGGAATGAGCAGCCAGCACAAGTGGTGCCTGGAAGCTCAATTTCAACATTTAAGAGCTTCGTATCGGTACCTGGATGGTAGGGGTATGGGAGTAGAAAGTTTGAATAGCTCGGCACCAGCTAGATGGGCCAGACATGTTTCTGTGTTGTTCTTTTCTATGACTGTGAGAAGAATCTTAAATAATACTGATATTCACTCTCAAAGTTGCTGGTGAAAACAGCAGGCCAGGCAGCATCTCTAGGAAGAGGTACAGTCAACGTTTCGGGCCGAGACCCTTCGTCAGGAGAATTCCTCATGTTTGTGCTGATATTCACTGTAATTCCATTTAGCAGCTGTGCAGACCAACCATACATCTCAGTAGGAGATATTTACATGGCGTTAAAACTGTGGCACTTTAAATTAACAGTACATAAAAGAAAATCCCAGCTGCACGTCAAGAAAGGCTATTTGTGTGAGAGTGTTTCAGTTACTGTGGGCCCAGGCGCCCATGCAGCTCAGTGGGAACAGGGAATAATACCAATGGAGAGAGTCAAACTGAGCCAGGTCACAGATTGGAGACAGCAGAAATGCCCCATTCTTATATAGACAGAAAAAGCATCAGAAAGTTTGTTGGTCATCCCAGATACCAGCACAGTGCCCAGTTAGAAGATGATTTCTCTCTCCAACTTGGGTTGAACTTCACTGTAACAGTGGGAGATCCCATTCATCTGCTCAGACAGTGGGTTGGATTGACTCGATCATTTGAACTGAAGGTACATCAGCAAGTTCACACTGGGCAAGGCTGTTCATCTGTTCTGTGTGTGAGAAGCGATTCAGTCGGTCTTCCCACCTGTGGACACACCAGTCAGTTCACACTGGGCAGAGGCTGGTCATCTGCTGAATTTGTGGGGAAGGATTCACTCGGTCATCTGACATAATGGCTCACCAGCGAGTTCACACTGGGGAGCGGCCATTCACCTGCTCATTGTGTGGGAAGCGATTCACTCGGTCAGCTAAACTGAAGGTACATCAGCGAGTTCACACTGGGGAGCGGCCATTCACGTGCTTATTGTGTGGGAAGGGATTCACTCAGTCATCCACCCTAATGCTGCACCAGCGAATTCACACTGGAGAGAGGCCATTCACCTGCTTAGACTGCGGGAAGGGATTCACTCAGTCATCCACCCTACTGGCACACCAGTCAGTTCACACTGGGGAGAGGCCGTTCACCTGCTCAGTGTGTGGGAAGGGATTTACTCAGTTATCCACCCTAATGGTGCACCAGCGAGTTCACACTGGGGAGAGGCCATTCACCTGCTCAAACTGTGCGGAGACATTCACTCGGTCATCCAACCTGCAGAGACACCAGCGAGTTCATACTGGAGAGAAGCCATTCACTTGCTCAGTCTGTGGGAAGGGATTCACTCGGTCATCCAACCTACAGAGACACCAGCGAGTTCACACTGGAGAGAGGCCATTCACATGCCTAGACTGTGGGAAGGGATTCACATCATCATCTAAACTGAAGGTACATCAGCGAGTTCACACTGGAGAGAGGCCGTTCACCTGCTCAGATTGTGGGAAGGGTTTCACTCAATCATCCCACCTACAGAGTCACCAGCGAGTTCACACTGGGGAGAAGCCGTTCACCTGCTCAGACTGTGGAAAGGGATTCACTCAGTCATCCTCCCTCTTGGCACACCAGTCAGTTCACACTGGGGAGAAGCAGTTCATCTGTTGAGACTTGGAAGGGATTCGCTCGGTCATCTGACCTACAGAGACACCAGCAAGTTCACACTGCAGATAAGCCGTTCACCTGTCAGACTGTGGGAAAGGACTCCCTCACTCTTCCACCCAACAGATGAGATGTTAAAGGATAAGTTGTCCTGTTAACTTGCTGGAAATTAGATGCTCTCAGGTGATTACGTGGTCTTTGTCAAGTACTATTGAGATTTTAAAGGGTTAATTTGTGCTGATGACATGCAAGAATTTTGATACTAATCACACACATAGTACTTGGGTGGATGACCTTTGCTTCTGCTTTAGGTGCTGAAGTATCTTAGTCTCGTACTATTAGTGTTGCCAGGCACGTGACTGTGGGAGTAGCTAAAAACTGTATCTTGTATACGTGACTGACTGTGGTGTAAAACCCTATAAAAAGGGAGGACTGTTCCCCTGTTCAGAGAGCATCGCTTGACAGGGCTCTGCAAGTACTGCGAAGTTTGTTAAGCGATCCTCCAAAAAGCTTGTACTTGCTTAAATAAAGAATCGTGGCTATCCACAGAAGTTGGCGTATTGCATTTGTATCAACTGTGTAAGAATCTCAAGAAAACAAACCGACATGACGTGGTGACGAGGATGGGATTATAACTTAAACGGAGCTCCTAGGCAGAATGAATAAGTGATCAGTTGTGTGATGGTGACGTGAGACGGATGGGCCCACAAGGTAAGATTTAACTTGATCTCTCTCATTAACCTATCACTCAGTCGACCCCTCGTCCGCTGGAGCTCTGTAGTGACGGAATCCCTGGGATACCTTACGCACTAGTACGCTGACGGATTCGTCTCAGGGAGGTTCGAGTCCCCCAGAGTTCGGAGGTTAGAGTTCTCAGAGCTGCAAGTTTTCGGAAAAGGAGGTGAGAGTCCTCCAATAATGGGGTTCGAGTCCCCAAAAATAAGGTTAATTACAGTGTCCATCTCAACTCAGACCGGTTGTTAAGACGGGAAGTCCCCCACACAAAGGTCACGACCCTGAAGTGTGTGTGTGGAGAGCAAAGACACTGGGCTAGTACATAGAGATAAGTTAAGGAGTTGGCACTTTAAGATTGGGACAAACATTGGATAAGCCGGGTGTTGGAACCCTTTTGTATCGGTTATGTTGGGATAACCCCAAAGCTGAGGAACGGTTCAGATGCCTGTCGCCATGCTGAAATTAAAAAATTGAGAAATGAAATTTGCCCAATACAGGGAACTTAGGATGTAATTAAATGTATAAAAGCAGAAGAGGCAATTTGGAAATGTAATACAGGGACTAAATGGAAAACTTTAATATCCACGTGGAGGAAGTAACAAATAAATCTATGCAGACCAGCTGGGAGAATAACACGCGTCGGAGAGGGATAGGTTCATGTGATCTAAGTCAGGATTCCCCAATTAGTTTTCCACAAGGGCCAAATTATGTCAAACATGCCAAGCCGAGGGCCGCAACGTCCAGGGATTTTTTTTTCATTGCGCCAGTAAGTTGTTTTATGAGCAGATGTTGCTGTTGCTGCTATTAACATTAATCATTAATTGTTATTATTATTAGTAGTAGTAGTAGTAATAATATAGCCCTGGGATTCTGAAAGCCTGTGTTATGGGTCACACAAGAAAAAAATGCACTCTTGAAACAAAATAAGTCCAAAACCAACCATTTAGTTATAACTCTAGCTCTCGCAGCTGTCAGCTGTCACATTGAGATGCCACAAAGGGGACGCTGGTAGCGGACCCAAATGCAAGACACAGACACTGAAGTACTAGGAACAGGACAAGGATGCAGGACCTGGGCTAAGACCTGGACAAGAAACAGGGAAACCGGACAAGGAACTATGAACTAGGAGCCTGGGCTAGGGAGAGCGGGACCACGACTAGAAACTATGGACTAGGAGACAAGGCATGGACTCCGAGCCAGAGACTGGACAAGGACCCAGAACCTGAGTCTTGCCTTGGGCTCGGACCCCAGAACCAGGCAAGGACATGACATGGCTACCAGACAGGACGTGGCTGGGGTCTTGGCTCTTGACGCTTGGGCCTGGGGTCTTAGCTCTTGAACTTGGAGACAGGCCGGGGTCTAGGCTCCCGAGGCTGCAGGCTGGGGTCTGGGCTCCGGAGGCTGCAGGCTGGGGCCTGGGCTCCGGAGGCTGCAGGCCGGGGTCTTAGGTCTCGAGGCTGCAGACTGGGGTCTAGGCTTCCGAGGCTGCAGGCTGGGTTCTTGGGACTTGGAATGTGGAAGCTGATATCTCGGAGGCTGGAACTTGGAGACAGACTGGGAAATGTACATCAACATAGAGCCGGGAGTTATCCTTCGAAAAGCCGGGACTTATCTTTAACACGACACCAACATGAGAGAAGACAGTACATGGACATAGAACCGGGATTATACTTAGACATGCCGGGAATCAACCTCTCCACACCAAGGTGGAACAGGACCATCCGTTGGGTAACAGCAGAACTGCTGGACTCACCCAACAGAGGCAAAGACAAAACAAGACAGGTCCCCCCATCAGGGCAACGGCAGAACGTCCTGACTTACCCCACGGAGGCCAGGACAAGAAGAGACAAACACCAAAGAATGACAGACAGTTCAATCTCTGCATGGGGGTTGCTCCGAGTAGCAGTTATGGCCAGCAAACTCGGCTGGCTATGGAAACAGCCGGATTTCTGTCTAGCTCGGAGTGACTGACGACCACTCGGCTGGCTCAGGAAACGGCCGAATCCATACCGCAAAGACAGCACCGACTACTGCCAGCAAGGCTCAATGAGGGGATGGTTCCCCAATCGTGGCCTAAAGATGGCAAGTGGCCGCTCCAGCCTTCCATCGGCAGGTTGCTCCCAGGGGATCTTGACAAGACAAATCAGCAGCCCACACTCAATCCCAAGGCTACTTATTTTCCAAGACCCAAGTTGAGAATCAGGTGCCTATGAATAATTCAATCAAAACAAGGGACAGCTGGAAGACCCGGAGTCCCGAGTCCACAGACCGGACCGTGAACAGGAATGCGGACTTCACGGACCAGACCATAACATGAGACCTCATCTGGGAGTTAAAATACACACACACACACACACACACACACACACACACACACACACACACACACACAGAGTAAACATGGTAGTCTTCACCACTTCTCTTCCACACAAAGAACACATCTTCCACACGGAGTTTTGGTAGTACTGCCTTTTCCACTGTTTCTCTTCTCTCATTTAATCTATTTCTTCTTTTAAATTAAGCTATGTAGCATTTGAAGTATGAAGTGTAGCTATAAATGAAATTATCAGTATTATTGTTGTTGTAATATTATTATACTGCAATAAGATTGACAAATGGAAAAAATAAATTGATTGACTCACCAATCAGTGAGAGAAGTGACAGTGACGGGATGAGGCAATCCTTCTGATGTCGGCCTGTATTCTGTTGTGGCAATCCTGAGGCACTGGCCGAGATGTGCATTGGAGAGTCTGTTTCTGTCCTGGTTCTTGATAGAGTTCTTTGAAGGAAACAATGACTCACACATGTACACTTCTCCGCTAAAACCTCTACTCTTCTTGTTGCCATGTTAGCCGACAATGGCACCGTCTTTAATAGCTCCACAACCGTTTTCTCATCATGACTTAAAACTTCGCCAACTGTATCAATTGCACACGTTTTAATCAACTCAGCATCAGCGAATGGCTTCTTAGCTTTGGCAAGATCCCATGACACATGCAATGATGCAGCTGTTGTGCTCTCTTGCGCAGATGTTGACTTATAGCTGGTAGAAATGGAGTGCTTTATGCTGTTATTATATTTGCGATTTTTTGTTAGTGTTGATCTGATTTTGCAGGGTATTTGGCATTGAAACTGGCAGCATGCGTAGTGTTGAAGTGCTGCTTCAGATTTTCTGTTTTGCTGACAGCTACGGCAGCGGCGGATCTACTGACCATCGTGTTTGCGGTGATATTGTGGCCGTTCAGTTATTATTACCTCCCCGGGACTTTCCTGGACATCACCCCCGTGTGCAGTGTGATCTCTGCCCTGGGAGAGGCAGCCACAGAAATTTCTGTCTGGTTCACCGTCACTTTTACTTTTGATCGGTTTGTCATCATTTGTTGCCAGAAGCGGAAAATAAAACATTGCACCGGGAAAACTGCAGCTGTGGTTCTGACAACAACCGGCGTTCTGCTCTGTTTTAACAATGTGCCCTTCGTCTTTATATATCGTCCTGTGAGAGTGGTTGACAATATACCCTGGGACTGTATTGAAATACCGGGCTACTATACAGATCCCGGGTGGGTGGGATATGACCGGCTTTCTACCGTCCTCACGCCATTACTCCTGTTCGTGTTAATACTGTTCAACGCTCTGACAGTCAGACACATTTTAGTGACCAGTCGCGTCCGTAAGGGGCTGAGGGGTCAGACCAAGGCGGAGAACAGCAGAGACCCGGAGATGGAGAGCAGGAGGAGGTCTGTGATCTTACTTCTCACCATCTCCGGAAGCTTCATCATCCTGTGGTCGGTGAGTGTTGCCAAATTCCTTTATAACACCATCGCCGGACTGGATCCAAGTGTAAGGCGTTTCTTCTTTGTTATGTTATAATTGAAATGGCTTGTTTATTATGTTAACTGCTGAGAAAGTCCTCCCGCTGGCAGTTTGTTTGGATTATGTTACAGATAAGAGGGTGAACAAACCAATTGGGATAGATGTTATTCTTTCTGTGTGTCTGTAAGTTATTGTGATGCGTGGGTTTTTGGGAGAAGGCGGGAGAGAGAGAGACAGAGGATGGACAAGGTGCTGTGTGTCCGCTAACAGGGTCGGACCCCGCGCACAGTCCGAGGTCCAGGGTGTTCAGTGAGGAGAGGAGACGGAGACGGACTCGTGTGGCGCGTCTGGTCGACCATTATTGTTGGTCCCAGGCGGCAGGTCGAGGTGGTCCGAGGGAAGACGCAGGGTGAAGAAGGATGGTCCTGAGCTCCAACTGTTTGTGCACGAAGAGATAGAACCTTGATAGGTGTGGCGCCTTTTATTTTCCTTTTATATTTTATTCTCCATTAATTATATAGTTCCAGTAATATTTGTAAAACTGTAATTCATTTAATCGTATCTGGTGTACTGTCTGTCATTTGGGTGGGGTGGGGTACGTCACACCGCATCCACACAAACTAATTATCCAGTTTGGCAGGGCCGAGGGCTGTTTCCCTAGACGACCGCGAGCTGAGCGACCCTGCGGCTGGCCAAGGGGGCTACATTTGGGGGGTCGTCGGGGATTTGAACCCGGGACCTCTCGCACCCCACCAGCTTCTTCCACCCTGACCTGAAAAGCAGCAGGTAAAGGATGTTCAGCCTCCGTTGTTTTTCTTCCTGATGACTTCTTTCAGGTCAACTTTCAGTTTTTCCACTTCATTTAAACTGTCGATAGTATCTTTTCCAAGGTCTGTCCTCCTTCGCTTCATCTCCTCTGGAGTGTAGTCAAACTCCCCTCTCTGGGCTCTCGGTTTTCTGTTCGTCTTAGTCAGACCACTTCCTTGATCTTCCCCAACTTGTAAGTCTTCCAATCTTTTCTGGATTAATTCATCAGTACATGACCATAGTGCCGGCTCGGAATTCCGTTTCTCCTCACAGTCTCTCCTCCAACTCCCCGCCAAAAGCCCCTGGTTCCCAGCCATCTGTTCTATCAACAGGAAATTCAACTGGTATGTCCGGTCATTTTTCTCACATTGCATCAAACTCCGCCAGCCAGTCCTGCAGACACAGAAGACTGTTATGGGAGAAGTACTTTGTTCATTATGGCCTCCCCCGGTAGATCCATAGTGATCAGTCATGGGACTTCGAGAGCAGACTTATCCATGAATTACTGGGTATGCTTGGGTTTGAGAAATCCAGGACCACACCCTATCACCCGCAAGGTGATCCTCAGCCCGAGAGGTTTAACCGGACCCTGCTGGACATGCTCGGCACTGTGGCGATCGGTCAGAAGAGTAAGTGGAGTCAACACATCGGCCATTTGGTTCACTGTTACAATTGTACTTGCAATGACCCTACAGGGTACTCACCTTATTATCTGATGTTCGGGCGGGAAGCGAAGTTGCCCATTGACCTGTGTTTTGGGACTGAAGCGGGTGAATTACCTTTGAAGCCATATCTGAAGTATGTGTCCGATATAAGGAGAGAGTTGAAAAGGGTGTACGAGTTGGCTGAGACGGCGGCCACCAAGCAGAATTAGAGGAATAAGAAGAAGTATGATCAGAAAGTAAAATTCTCCCAACTATTGCCGGGAGACCGGGTCTTTATCTGGGATTTAGGACTACCTGGTAAGCACAAGCTGGCGGATCACTGGGTGGCCACCCCTTATGTGGTAGAGAGCCAGATGCCGAATCTACCTGTTTACCGGGTGAGACCCGATGATGGGAGGGGACCTGTCAATGTACTCCATCGGAACCACTTGTTGCCTCTGGGTCGAGAGGTGAAGGTAGACCCAGAGCCCGAATGGGAGTTTACGCCTCGTATGAGGACTCTGCAAGGGCGCAGGGCGAGGGAAGAGCCCGCTGCGAAAGGGACGGGGCTGGTCCCCACTCCGAAAAGGGATACGTCATCGGAAGACGATGATTCGGACGTGTGGCACCTCTTTCCGTTCACTGATTCCCCGGTGCCGGGAAAAGAGGCACCTGGCCCTTCCCCCACTGAGTTAGGGGAGAGGAGGGAGGGTGCTGAGGAGCCACCTGAAATACAGCCGGCATTGGGGAAAGAGAGGCTGGAACCAGAGCCCGAGGCAGAGGGCTCACAGGTGCTGAGGGGTCCCAGTGAGGGTGAGGGTCCAACAGGTAGGCCAGGGTGTCACCTGTGGAGTCTGAGCCGGAAGAGTCAGCTGAGGAGGTACAGAGGTCTCAAGGGAGTAGGCACCCCCTGGAGAGGTTGACTTATACAGCGCCGGGAGAAAATGGTGTGATCTGTACAACCCTGGGAAGTTATGTCACTGCTTTATGCACCTGGGTTGGGTTTTATAAGGAGAAATGGTGAACTCTGTTAATGTCATGAGGACATGAATTTTATTTGGTGGAGAAGAGTGTAAGGCGTTTCTTTTTTGTTATGTTATAATTGAAATGGCTTCTTTGTTATGTTAACTGCTGAGAAAGTCCTCCCGCTAGCAGTTTGATTGGATTACGTACAGATAAGAGGGTGAACAAACCAATTAGGATAGATGTTATTCTTTCTGTGTGTCTGTTTGTTACCGTGATGTGGGTTTTTGGGAGAAGGCGGGAGAGAGAGGCAGAGGATGGACAAGGTGCTGTGAGTCCGCTAACAGAGTCAGACCCCGCGCAGGAGTCCGAGGTCCAGGGTGCTCGGCGAGGAGAGGAGACGGAGACGGACGCGTGTGGAGCGTCTAGTCGACCATCGTTGTTGGTCCCAGGCGGCAGGTCGAGGTGGTCCGAGGGGAGACGCAGGGTGAAGGAGGAGGGTCCTGAGCTCCAACTGTTTTTACACTAAGCGATAGAACTTTGATAGGTGTGGCGCCTTTTATTTTCCTTTTATATTTTATTCTCCATTAATTATATAGTTCCAGTAATATCTGTAAAACTGTAATTCATTCAATCGTATCTGGTGTATTGTCTGTTATTTGGGCGGGGTCGGGTACATCACACAGCATCCACACAAACCAATCATCTAGTTTGGCGGGGCTGAGGGCTGTTTCCCCAGACGACGGCGAGCTGAGCGACCCTGAGGCTGGCCAGGCGGGGCTACACAAATAATTAAAATGATTCTGAACACATTTTTCAACACACCGGAGACATGCTGATGATATTATGTTGTTGCACAAACGCGTTTATTTATGGAGTAAAGCAGTCCAAGTTCAGAGAGCAATTCATCAGCCCCGTGAAATATCCACTCACATCAATTATTCAACTAATTAATAAAAAGAATCTAAGCTCTTCTCGGAGGCGGTCGCAATGTTTTCGATCTTGACTCTACAGAACCGGCGGTAATCGGAGAACGTGGCAGCGGGGAGAGTAAATCTGGTTTAGCACCCGAGAGAAACACAGCACAGGAACAGACTCTCCGACACCCGCACCCCGCGACTCCACTCCTACCGATTATTAAACTCATCCTACCTTTTATTTTCAGCTTTCCACCATATTCCCGCACTCGTCACCGCCAGACCCTTTTCGGTCTGAGAAAGCCAGACAGGTTCTGGGGACATTCAAGACCAAATCGGCAAAAATGCCGCTCATTTCCTACTTTAGTCTTTTGCATAAAAATTAAATTGGAAAAAAAAGGCCAACACGAACTTACAGTAAAGCTTGCAGTTGTCCATCGCATTAGACAAAAATGTTATGGAGGAATATTTAACACCACAGCACTGATTCCGAATTGCGTGATTTTTTTTTTACCGAAACCACCGATGCCTACTCTGCTTCGAGGAAAATAATGACATCTCACTTCCAGATTTCTAATAAATTTCCATCCGACTCCCCTCTGCATTCACTCCAGTAGAATTGCATGTTTCCTATTTTTACTTTTTATCTCAGCTAAAAATTCTGTTATAGATGCCGACAAGCACACAATTGCTTGGAAAAGGCAATGGGCTGAAAAGTAGGAATCCGACCGCATGGGAGAGTGGATCATGGGAGAAAGGGCAGGAGAGGAGGCACCAGAGAGAAATATGAGGCAGTGGAGGAGAAGCGAGGAGGGAGGACATAATGGGAGAGGGAAAAGAGAAGGTTGAGGTGGAAGTTAAAGGAATCGATGCTCATGATGTCAAGTTGGAGGTGACTCAGATGCAATATAAGGTGTTGATCCTCCAACCAGAGAGTGGCCTCATCTTGTTAGTAGAGCAATGAACCGGCATGTCAAATTGGCATGAAGCGTGGATTTTAAATGGTTGGTCATCGGGAAATACAGTTCGTTGCGGACGGAACGAATGTGCTTGATAAAGCCGTCTCCCAATCTACATTAGGTCTCACTGATGTACAGGAGGCCGCACTGGGAGCGCTGGATACAGTAGAAGAACCCAACAGACCCGCAGGTGAAGTGTTGCCTCACCTGGAAGGGCTGATGGTGATCCTGAATGGAGCTGAGGGAGGAGGTAAATAGGAAGGTGTAGCACTTCCCTCGCTTGGGAGGACACGTTCCAAGAAAGGGATTAGTGGGGAGGGGCGAATAGACAGGGAAATCTCTCTGGAAAGCAGAGTGTTGGTGGGGGGGGGGGGGCGGCGGTGGGATAAAGTTGTGTTTGGTGGTTGGAGATGAGAGAAGTTGTGGAGGATGATGCCTTGGATGTGGAGGCTCATGGGGCTGCAGGTGAGGACAAGAGGGACTCTGTCAATGTTCAGGTGACCGTAAGATGGAGTGAAGGTAGATTTTCAGGAAATAGAATCGATTGGACTGAGATCAGCCTCAATGCTGGAGGAAGGGAAACCCATTCTGTTCAAGAGGAGACCATCTGTGGTGTCCCGGAAAGGAAAATCTCATCCTGTGAGCAGATATGGTGTGGACAAATGAACTGAGAAAAGGGAATAGTTCTTTTTTAAACAGGAGACAATGTGGGAAGAGGTTTAGTCAAGACAGCCATGCAGATCTGAAGGTTTACAAAGAGAAAGTGTGAGGGTGTTTTATGAGCCCTGCCTTCTGCCACGGCAGTGTCTTTCTCGGGTCAACTGTCGCCTGAATGCAGCAGGGTGGATGGCAGAGGGTTTTGCAGAGATAACGAGTGCTGTCGGGGTCAGAGGGGTTTACAGTGATGGGGTGTGGTGGAGGGGTTGGAGGGGTTTTCACAGATGGTGAGGGGTGTTTGAGCGTTTCTCCACCACTGTGGAAATGTACTTTACTTCTAGTTCCAAAATGGTACTTTTGTCTGTAACAAAATGAAGCACGTATTGTATCGGAGTGTTTGGCTGATAACGTTCGGCAACATAATCCTGAAGGAACCTGAGTACCTGAATGTAGACCTGCAGTCCCTACACTGTATTTCATCTGCCACTTTTATTCCCTTTCCAAAAGTGCATGCCTATACCCTTCCCTACACTGTATCGCATCTGCTATTTCTTTGCCCATTCCTCCAATCTGTCGAAGTCCTTTTGTAGCCTCTCTACTTCCTCAAAACTACCTGTCCCTCCACCTATCTTGGTATCATCGGCAAAATTTCCAAGAAAGCTATCCATTCTGCCATCTAAGTCATTACCATATAATATGAAAAGAATCGGTCCCAGCACAGATCCCTGTGGAAAGCCACCAGTCACCAGCAACCAACCAGAATAGGTCCCCTTATTTCTATTCTTTGCCTCCTGCCAATCAGCCACTGTTTATCCATGCAAGAATCTTTCATGTAATATCATCGGCTCTTAACTTTTAAGCAGACCCATGGGTGCCATTTTGTCAAGTACTTACTGAAAGTCCGGGTGCACATCATCAACTGATTCTCCTCTGTCTGTCTTGCTTGTTACTTCGTCAATGAATTCAAAGAATGTCAACATACTTGTCAGACAAGATTTTCCCTTGAAGACAACATGCTGAAAATGGCTAATTTTATCATGTGCCCCAGACACCCTGAAAATACATCCTCAACATCCGACTCCAATATCTTCCCAACCACTGAGGTCAGACTAACTGGCCCATAATTTTGTATCTTCTACCTCTCTACTTTCTTGAATAGTGGAGTGGTATTTCCAAATTTCCAGTCTTCCAGAATCGTACCGGAATCCACTGATTCTCGAAGCATAGTTACTAATCCCTCCACAATCTTTTCAGCCACCACTTTCAGATGTACACCTTCTGGTCCAGGTGACCTATTTACCTGCAGACCATTCTATTTTCAAGAACCTTCTCCTGAGTAATGTAAAATTGCACAATTCTGACCACTGATATCTGGACATCCACCATCCTGCTAGTGTCTTCCAGAGTGAAGACTGATGCAAAATACTTATTCAGTACATCCACCAGTTCCATGTCCCCCAATACTACTCCTCCAGCATCAGCTTCCAGTTGTCCAATATCCACTCTCGGCTCTCCTTTACACTTTATCTGTCTGAAGAAACATTTGGCATCCTCTTTAATATCACTGGCTAGATTAACTTGGTATTCCATCTTTTTTCTTCTTCTGAATTACTTCTTTTAAAGTTGCCATCTGTTGTTTTTTAAAAGCTTCCCAATCCTCTAACTTCCCAGCATTTTTTCTCTGTTATATGCCCTCTCTTTCTTGTTTTATGTTGGCTTCGCCATGATTGTTTCATCTTGTCTTTAGAATACATCTTCCTCTTTTTTATGTATATATCCTGTGCCTTTGAATTGCTTCCAGAAATTCCAGCCATTCTGTCGTCATCCCTGCCCATGTTCTTTTCTTTTCAATTTCGGCCAATTCTTCTCTCATGACTTTGTAATTCTATTCATTCTATGGTTATACTGGTACATCTCACTTTAGCTGCTCCTTCTCATATTTCAGGGTGAATTCCATTACATTAAGATCATTTGCCATTATAGGTTCTTCATTAAGTAACTCTAATTAATTCCGGTTCAATGCACAACACCCAGTTGAGAATAGCTCATCCCCAGCTGGGCTCAATCCGGAGCTGCTGTAAAAAAGCCATCTTGTGGGCATTCTAGGAAATCTCCCTCTTGGGATCCTGCGCCGACCTGATTTTCCCAATCTGTCTGCTGACTATCTCCCATTACTCTTGTAACATTGCTGTTTTGGCATGCATTTTCTTTCTTCCGTTCTAATTTGCAGACAATATACTTACTACTGTTTGGGGGTCTCCAAAACAAATCAAAATCTTTTCACCCTTGCAGTTCCTTCGTTCTACCCACGATGACTCCACACCTTCCAAAACCTTGTCAACTTTCTGATGATTTGATTTAACTTTTTTACCAACAGAGCCACAGCACCCTCTCTGCCTACTTGCATGTCTTTTTCGGAAACATACAAGAATATGGGACACAAGAGATACTGCAGATGCTGGAAGTCTTAAACCATACTCACAATGTGCTGGAGGAGCTCAGCAGGTCAGGCAGCATCTATCGATGGGAATCACCGTTTTGGTCCAGGTATCCGGAATATTAACAGGTAAATAAAATAGAAAATAGGGCGAAAATTAAAAAAAAAAAAAAAACAACAACTGTTGACAAAATTTACTTAAGGGCATAATAGGATTTCCCAAGCAGATCTCCATGACATAGCAAATACAACAAAGGCAATATACACCTTTGTTATACCCATATTAGCATATTATTTCAGCAAAATATCTTGGTCCCATTCCAGTCTGGAAACTTCACAATTAAAAATAAGAACTGAATTGACAAATTTAGAAAAGTCTATTTACACTCAAACACATTTAGATAAACACTACTGAGAACCGAAGGAGAAAGAGCTAAAACAGACATTTAAAAAATCACCCAACTATCTGATAATATTTCTGAAGTATATATTTTCATACAAAATAAACAAGATTCAGCACTCCATGCAGGTATATGCAATTCTGATAAGAAATACAGACCAGAAAACTTAAATGAGAGGCCAACTCAGAAAAATGAATCATCACTATGGAAGAATACGTTAACCAGTGGAACGAGTATGACCCTCCATGGGAGACATTGCAATGATTTGGGCAGACTAACTGGTGACAAGGAAGCATCGAGAGCCCGACTCAGAGTTGGAGACCTCTTCCCAGAAACACTAGGACCCATACAGTTTGGCACCGGTGTCATCGCCGAGCAATGTGTGGTTAAGTGCCTTGCTCAAGGACACAATACGTTGCCTCAGCCAAGGCTCGAACTAGCGACCTTCAGATCACTAGACGAACACCTGAACCACTTGGCCACACGCCAACACAATAACAGTAATAATAGTAGCAGTAGCAATAATAATAATAATAATATTACTTAATAAACTCCTCACAAATATTGCCTGAGACTGCCAACGTTCCAACGATGTAGATTGGGTCAAATGTGCTTTGTGCCTCCGGGACCGCTTTGAAAAATGAAATGGTGATGATCATACTGAAAGTCAGACCATTGCACTCGATCGCTTCTGGGGGAACGAGACGGTTCAAGATGCTTCTGTGTCAGTGCGGACCTCGTTTGGGACCAATGATCATCACTCTACTTGTTTCAAGGTTGTTGGAGAGAAGAGAGAACAGACATTTTAGTCAAAAAATTTGGTGGCATAAGGAAGGAGCAATGGGATCAACATACACGAAACAGCGTACCTCAACGCTCTCACCAGCGTTTTGGAGGATGTTAACCGTGCTAATCTGAAAAAAAATCACGAAGCAATTACCATCAACAGATCACTTGCAATACCAGAGGAACAACACACTGGACCACTGTTACACCACCATCAAGAATGCCTACTGTGCTATTCCACGCCCTCACTTCCGGAAGTCTGATCACCTGGCTGTACTTCTGCTCCCTGAGTACAGCAGAGCCCGAAGACTGCAGCACCAGCAGTGAGGACCAAGAAGGTACGGTGAAGGGAAGCGCAGGAGCGCCTACAGGTCTGCTTTGAATCGGTGGACTGGACTGTATTCAGGAATTCATCTTCGAATCTGGATGAGTATAGTGTGGCTTTTACCAACTTCATTAAAACTGTGTGGCTGAGTGTGTGTCTACAAAGAATTACTGTACATTCCCAAACCAGAGACCGTGGATGAACCGGAGGATACGTCGTCTGCTGAAGACTAGATCTGTGGCATTTAAATCTGGCGATCTGGTCTGTACCAGAAAACCAGGTATGATTTGTGGAGGGTGAAGCGACAATTTCCAGCGAGGTTGGAGGCGACATCGGATGTACGACAACTCTGGCAGGGTTTGCAAGACATTACTCCCTATAAAGCAAAACCCAATAGCATGAATGGCAGCGGTGCTTCACTACCAGATATACCCAACTACGCGCGAGTACAACTACAGCTGTGCAGACCCCTGCTGAACGCGGTGACGCTCTGGTCTTCGTCTCAGTGGCCGATGTTAGGCTATCTTTAAAGTGAGTGCATCTTCGCAAGGCGAAAGGTTTGATGGAATTCCTGGAAAGACTCTGAAAACCTGTGCCAAACAACTGGCAAGAGTATTCAAGGACATTTTCAACCTCTCACTGCTGCGGGTGGAATTTCCCACTCCTCCAAAAAAAAAGCAACAATTATACCAGTGCCGAAGAAGATTCATGTGAGCTGCCTTAATGACTATCACCTGGCTGCACTCACATCGACAGTGATAAAATGCTTTGAGAGGTTGGTCATGACTCGGGTAAACTCCTGCTTCAACAAGCATCTGGACCCACTGTAATTTGCCTATCGCCACAACAGGTGAATGGCAGAAGCAATGTTAATGGCTCTTCATCCGCCTTTAGACCACCTGGATAATACAAATACCTATGCAGGATGCTGTTTGGTGACAATAGCTCAGCATTTAACACCATCATTCCCGCAATCCTGATTGAGAAGTTACGGAACCTGGGCCCCTGTGCCTCCCTCTGCAATTGGATCCTCGAATTCCTAACTGGAAGACCACAATCTGGTGCGGGTTGGTGTTAATATCTCCTCCACGCTGACGGTCAACATTGGTGCACCTCGGGGCGGGGGGGGGGGGCGGTGTGCTTAGCCCACTGCTGTACTCTCTGTACACCCATGACTGTGCGGTTAGACATAGCTCATATACTATCTATAAATGTACTGATGACACAACCATTGTTGGTAGAATATGATATGGAGACGAGAGGGCGCACAGGAACGAGATATGCCAGCTAGTGGAGTGGTGTCTCAGCAACAACATTGCACGCACCGTCAGTAAGACGAAAGGGCTGATTGTGAAATTCAGGAACGGCAAGACAAGGGATCAGATACCGATCCTCATAGGGAGATCAGAAGTGGAGAGAGTGGGCAGTTCCAAGTTCCTGCGTGTCAAGATCTCTGAGGACCTAACCTGATCCCAACATATCGATGCAGCTATAAAGAAGACAAGACAGCGACTATACTTCATTTTTAGTTTGAAGAGATTTGGTATGTCAACAAATACACTCAGAAACTTCAATAGATGGGAGAGCATTCTGACAGGCTCTATCACTGTCTGATAAGAAGGGTTTGGGGTGAGGCAGGCTACTGCACAGGACCGAAAGAAGCTGCAGATAGTCGTAAATTTAGGCAGCTCCATCTTGGGTACCAGCCTACTAAGTACCCAGCACATCTTCAAGGAGCGGCTCAGCGTCCATTATTAAGGACCCCCAGCACCCCAGGCACGGCCTTTTCTCATTGGTACCATACAGAAGCCTGAAGACTCACAGTTAGCGATTCAGGAACAGCTTCGTCCTCTCTGTCAACCGATTCCTAAATGGACTTTAAATCCGTGAACACTGCCTGAATGTTTAATGTTTCTATTTTGCACCATGTTTTAGTCTGTTCGATACTCATACACTGTAATTGATTTATTTATCTTTTTCTTCTATAATATGTATTGCTAAATTAACACATTTCACGACTCATGTCGGTGATAATAAACCTGATTTTGATTCTGTAAGTATCTGTTTGCATTCGGAGAGAGCGAAGGACATGTCAAGGCATAGATAACCTCACGGTTCTTCACTGGGAACAAGAAAGAGGTCAATTTGTGACGGTTGTTTGTACCACTGGACACAGATCTCTGAGGTCGAGACAGTGGAACTGTCCCAATGCAACTGATTTTGCACTTTAAAACTCTCTCTCGCTCCCTCTCTCTCTCTCCCCCCCCGCTCTCTCTCTCCTCTCTCTCCCCCTCTCTCTCAGTCTCTCTCTCTCAGTCTCGCTCTCTCTCTGTAAGCCACTCAAGCCACTCTGCTTTACAATCATAATGTTTCAAAAGTAATTTTTTGAAACAAATATCCTTTTCTTTTAAACGTGATTAATGAGAGAAAGTACACATTTTACTTCATCCTTGAATTTTACTAAGCCTCATTTTTGCTAAATCTGCTGAAAAATATCTAAACAAATTATGGATATATAAAACTTTAATGCTCGAAATCATTTGACAACAACTCTCATACCTGTTGCTCAGCTGTAATGCAAAAAGGGTTAACTGCGTCTGTCATTTCATTAAATGCCAACATCGTCATTTCCAAGGAGGGTTTTGGCGCCACAAGAGAGTTCCCCTCTGCTATTAGTAATCATCGGAATCACTAAGTTATCACTGAACAGCCGCTCCGGAACTCACAGCGGTTCGACGATCCACACAGCGGGACAGAGAGAGCACACTCTGCGGAAGGAAGGTTTGTTCGTTCCGTAATGGATCAGAGTCCGGGAACAGCAGGGTGGAATGTGGCAGAAGCTCCGAAGAATGTCTTCTGGGCTGCTCAATTTATCTTTGCGAGGTATGAATGGATGACCTTGGACTTTCGAATCACGCACGCATTAAAAGTCATTCGAGTGATTTACTACCCTGGTCTCGCTATCATTGCTCTTCCCGCTGAGTGTCTCTTCAAAGCTCATCTATACAATGTTAAATTTACAATTCTAATGTTTATCACCCATTTGAAATTATTGCTACTGCCGCACACTCCAGGTAAGAAATCTCCAAACGTTCAAATTCTGCATTATGCTGTTCACTGTGGTTCTTGAAATTCTGCGGGTGTAATGGACAATGATCCAATTGGTAAACTCCGTTCAATCGTTGCTCACATCAGTTCACGAACGAGGTTCTGATATTTTGCCTCTGGATGCGTTGCTTCCTTTCAGTCGCTCCATCGACCGCTCAAAAATATCGACTTTTGAATCAAGTTGCTTCAAACTCCTTGTGTTTGCAACGGAATTTAATCTGACTTCCAAATGCGGATTATTCTCGCAGACAACCCGTCTGACTATCAACTACCCGCCAAAGTCACTGCACACCCAGCGCCGCCAAGCTCCGTATGTGCCTGCCACGTCACCGAACAGAACATCCCGCCTTCCCACTTCTCCCAGAACCGACTGTCTATTCTAAAACTCTCGGGCTGTCCAGGTAATCCGTTGTCATTTCCTCACGGTTCACCACTGGCATTCGTCCTGTTGCAGCTCCATCTCCGCATTATCGGAATCGGTGAGCAAATATCTAAGTTGTTTCACCTCTGTCCTTTCCTGTTGTAATTCACGTGCGTTAAAACAATCCTTCATTCGCTTTTCAAATGTCACTCTGAGGCTTTCGCAGAATTGGGTTATAATAATGATAAAGAGAAACTGCTCATTACCTGTCTTCTTCTGAGGGAAGTTACATTATGGTGAATATTCTCGACTCGCTTATTCTCTGGTAATTTCAAACAATATTCATCTGAATAACATTGTGCAGCAGAAAATGTAGTTGTCTATATGGATTGAATTCTGCAATACCGTTCGAAGTTTAGAATTCTTCCTTGAATTACATTGGCATTTTATTCAAAAAAAAGGAGAGATCTCAATTTCTACTATACTATTGTTAAAATGTTCTTGCGAGTATTCGCTGTCCTCTGACTATCCTCCAAACGATGTCTCTATCAGATGTCCATACTGTTGTTGTTTTGAAATTTTCGGCCTGCTCATTTGACTGTGACCTCAGTGATTTAGAGAACTCCTTGTACAACAGATTCCATTCAAAAACGTTCTCCACTAATGCTTTTATTACCGTCGGCGTTTACATTTGGCTGTGAACGCTGTCGGTGTTCTGAAGCGAAAAAAAAATCCACAAACTGGAAAATTACGAACAGGCCATAAAATTCTGACAGCGATGCATTGCTTTGGGGATAAAAGAGGGACATTACTGCGGATAAGTAAAATTTCAGCAGGAATGGAATAAATGCAAAGTAATAGAGGAAAATCTCTTTTATAAGGGCAGGAATCTGCCGCAGCAAAATCACATCTCCCGCTCAAAGTGTCCCGGAGAGTCGACCAGCTTATCCGAGTTTTATGTCAGCAGCTTCGAATCGGTTACAGGGTTGTGCGAAACTTGGACAGATTCCGCTGCTCTGAATCACTCGCACGTTGAGCGAATTCACCGGAGCTACTGCAGACAGGATGATCATTGACAGTACTTTATGTATAGCGAGGATGCCTGAGACCTTTGCACAGTACCGTAGTAATTGTGTGCATTCCACTGTACTGCTGTCGCAAGAATAACTAATTTCCTGTCATAAGATGTTGATGATAAACCTGTTTCTCATATGGGTCTCTGTTGTGGACTGAGAAATGGAAGAGGTCAGGCAGAGGGGATCATAGTTGGGAAAAATGGGAGGGAGCGTGAAACACCGAGGAGACATTCTGTAATTGTCAATAATTCGCAAAATAGTTTTCTCCTGCCAGATTTGCAAGCTGGTTCTCCACTCCACGTTGACAATACGATACTGTATAATATTCTTAGGCTCCCTAACTCTCTCTCTCTCTCTCTCTCTCTCTCTCTCTCTCTCTCTCCCTCTCTCCTCTCTCTCTCTCTCTCTCTCTCTCTCTCTCTCTCTCTCTCTCTCTCTCTATATATATATATATATATATGTGTGTGTGTATGTGTGTGTGTGTGTGTGTGTGTGTGTGTGTGTGTATGTGTGTGTGTGTGTGTGTGTGTGTGTGTGTGTGTGTGTGTATGTGTGTGTGTGTGTGTGTGTGTGTGTGTGTGTGTGTGTAAAAGACTTTTGCATGGTGGGGTATAATGATCAGGAGGGGGAGCCTGCTGTTGATCTAAAGAGTCATTGTTGCGGAAAGTTATTTAAGTTTCTGTAGAGTTTGTGTTTGATGTTCCATTTGCATCTTCTCCCCAAAAACGCGCGAAGTTGCCAATTATCAGTGATCGTTATCTGTGCTTTTCGCTGTTGCTTTTGGGTAATATCAGTTCGGAAATATTGCGTTAGATTTTTTTTCTCTGATTTCACTTACGATTTGAATGTAATAATTGATTCCCTCGATGCTGAGGATGTTCTACGAGTCTGTTGTGGCCAGCGCTATCATGTTTGCTGTTGTGTGCTGGGGCAGCAGGCTGAGGGTAGCAGACACCAACAGAATCAACAAACTCATTCGTAAGGCCTGTGATGTTGTGGGGATGGAACTGGACTCTCTGACGGTGGTGTCTCTGAAAAGAGGATGCTATCCAAGTTGCATGCCATCTTGGACAATGTTTCCCATCCACTACATAATGTACTGGTTGGGCACAGGAGTACATTCAGCCAGAGACTCATTCCACCGAGATACAACACAGAGCGTCATAGGAAGTCATTCCTGCCTGTGGCCATCAAACTTTACAACTCCTCACTTGGAGGGTAGACACCCTGAGCCAATAGGCTGGTCCTGGACTTATTTCCTGACATAATTTACATATTACTATTTAACTATTTATGGTTTTATTACTATTCATTATTTTTGGAACAACTGTAACGAAAATCTAATTTCCCCCGGGATCAGTAAAGTATGACTATGACTATGACTAGACTTACAGATGACCAATGATTTACTAACATGACAGAGAACAAATCCGATAAATTGTATGTCCACTTCACAGAGAACGCTCCCTGATGTGTGTCCACTGATTTTTTATTTTATGCTTCTCGCAGTGAACCTGGTGACGATTTTAATCTTGTCCAGAGGAACGTGCGGTCTCTCCAGAGTTGTCACTCGCTACCTGGTTGCCATGGCAGCTGCAGATCTTATGGTCGTTATCCTGGACCTGATATTGAACAAGATTCCGTTTAATTATGTGCGTATGGAGCTTTTTCTCGGGGCTAGGGATACACCAGTGTGTAGAATCCATAGCTTCCTGCTTTACGCCGCCACCGATTGTTCGGTCTGGTTCACTGTCATTTTCACATTTGACCGGTTTGTGGCCATTTGTTGCCAGAAGTTGAAAACAAAATATTGTACTGGGAAAACTGCGGCTGTGATTCTGGGGACAGTGGATGTAAGCAGCTGTTTAATAAAGACTTACTGGTATTTTCGGCTGTCAGGGCGTTATGCACTAATAATTGCTCCATTTATTTGTAGGGACACCGCATATTATGTGCCTTCATCTGTCGCAATACCAATGGATTTATTTAATTACCTTCTCACTCCTGTAATCCCATTCCTGCTGGTCCTGCTGACGAATGGATTAACTGTCCGGCATGTTATAGTCACCAGCAGAGGGCGCAGGAGACTCCGGCGTGCTGACAAGGGACAGAGTGCCAGAGACCCGCAGATGGAGAGTCGCAGGAAATCCCTCGTTTTACTGCGATCATCTCTGGCAATTTCGTCCTGCTGTGGGCACCGTTCACTGTGTATTCTGCTTGGAACCGACTGTCTGCTTTGTCTGCCGTGACGGTTCCTGCTGATTCTCTGCGAGGACTGGGCCCGATGCTGCAGCTTCTGAGCTGCTGCACAAACACGTCTCTTTACGCCGTCACCCAGACCAAGTTCAGGGAGCAACTGAAGGACGCGATAAAACACCCCCTGGCTCTCATTACTGAAAGGATGTCATGAATTAGTGATGTTTCCCTGCCTGGCCCAATTAATTCACCACTCATTGCAGGCAAACTCTGCACCAACTGAGCCTGGCGTTGTCCTTGTTTGTCTCATTACTCACCGCTTTATCATCGCGAATGATTTCTCACTCCGGCTCATTGACGATTATTTTAATCTTTTTTTTCCTGCATTCGCAGGTTGCTATCCCCCTCCCTTCCCAGTGAAAAGACCTACATTTGTTAGTTCAGATCAGCGCCCTCCTTGTGACCCACAGCTCTGCCGTCAAAGTCCCACTGTTCGCCTGTTCCAGCCGCCCTGCTCCGCTCCAGCGTGAAACCTCTCCTGTGTTCGCGAAACTTCTCACGTTTAACAGTGACTGCGAAAGATCCAGTTCACCCAGTTCGCAGGTCGATACTGGAAATTAGCTCTTGTCCCGGGTATCGCTCTGATAAATTATAGGATTCCAGAAACATCTTGCAGTCACAATGTTAAGGACAGTTTGAAAAATCGATGTTAGTGTTGAGGAAATTCGAATGCCAATCCGCACTGTGGGCGGGGGGCGGGGTGTGTGGCGGAATTGCTCTAGTTTTTTTTTGCCTTATCTTCGCCGATGGGACTTAGGAGAATAGTTTAGCACGACTACACGGGTCGAACGGCCTGTTTCCGTGCTGTATTTGTCCGTGTCTTTAGAAATTTCCACCCAACTTATCAGACAACGCCGTGGGATAAGATCGTTCTTACTCCGAGAACGATTCCGGGACTAGTTCTTAGTAAACAGAACGATCACGTCGCTGATGACGCATCACTGGTGTTTTCATTGCGTATTCAGACCGGTCATTGGCCACACAGACAAGGTCACTCCCTCAATATCGGCAATCATGTGAGAAATGTTTTTTTATCGGGTCCATGAATATCCGCATAGATCATCTCATTGCTTATTCAGAACTTCCCTCACTAAACTAACACTGTTATTACATTTTCTGTCCCAACTCGGAGACAGCAGTGACGTTCATATCTAAACTCGTCAATTAACTCAAGTTTGCTGTCAGTAATAATACCCGTCATCATTGACCACGGGCTGTGACTGAATATCCGAACACGATTAGCACGTTAATATTATATTTAGTTCTAAATGCCCGGCCCCTAGTCTGCATATTAAATTATTAATTTTCCATCAAGAGGGAAAGGGTACAATCACGGGATTAACTTGTTACAAGAATCACCCCTTGTAAAAATGATCAGTGAGGCATAGAGAATATGTATATACCGAGAAGTAACCTTTATCATTTTAACTAAAAAAACAGGTGGATTGACACTCTTATCTACAGGTCTGCACCCTATTTGAACCCCTGACACTCCATGAACAGTCAGTGAAGAGAAAAGGTATTACCCGGAAAAGGAATGCACGATCTACGTGATCCCGGTCTCCAAGTGTCCGTGCGGTCCTCCCGAGTCGCGATGGTTGGTCTCTGGCTGCAGGAGCGTTATCGCCCCTGTCTATCTGGACTCCTGAGTCTCATACTGACCCTCACAACTTGAACTGTTGGATTCCCATCCCGTTGGCTCAAGGTCATCTGACGTACCTGGGTCGCCCTCTTACTGCTCATTGTACAAGGCTACAGCCGACATTGCTTCATGGCTCTGCCCACCCCAGCCTTGTGCATGTGTGTTCTCACACTCTGACTGGCCCAAACCAGTTAAATGAGGCAACCCAGACAGAGTCTAATGAGGTTACCGATTGAAGGTCTGGCATTTTACATAACAAGTATCAACTCCTCTGAGAATGGTCTCAGGTTTATTGCTCTGATTAGATTCTCCCTGAGTCAGGCGTCAGTTCTGAGTCCACGCCCTTTACATAACAAATGGCTACTTGTTTGAGAATGGTCTCAGGTTTAGCAGATCATTACCTGAAGCTTCCAATGTCCACATTCAGTTGCTCTGATTGGATTATCCAAGAGCAAGAAACTGTTCAGTCCACAAAATGGGGGATGGGGTGAACAAAAGCAACTGACTTGCCTGCTTCCCCTGTCCTTGATCAGACTGCAGTTTAGTCTGGCCAACATTTCCCTCCTCTTGATCCAAATATATTTATCTTCGGATCATTATCCCCCTCTCATTTCAGTTGACTGGCCATAAGACTGCTATGGATCCCCAGTCGGTGTGCAACACTTACATTCTATGAAAGTATTGACATTTACCAACTAAGTTCACACACCGTATAGTGACAATGGCCCCTGCTGTTTCAAAAAAGCGTTGCCCTCAATTTTTCGCATTATTTCAGCCTTCCGGCTTTTCAGTTGACATACATTGAGCAATACAATTATCAGGGTACATAAAATTAGTATTACAGCAACATGTGATACTATTCTTACCCATGGATGTATTTAAACATTTGTCCCCCAATTCCAAAAGCCTGGGTAACTCAATAGTTCATTTGCCTTACCAGCGTGTGTTTAATAAGCTTGGTGTGTTTAGTCTATTGATGCATTATCTCCCTTGCCTCCTCAGCAACATTTATCCAGTCTGCAGTCAAGTGAGGAATTGGTGGCAATTCAGTAATAACATAGCCCCGCAGATATTCATCTGTATCAGTGTGTTGGATCTTGAAGTTCTCCTTTATTACTCTGCCTCCTGCTGACTGATGCAAGGTTCATCCTCCAATGGTCTTATCTAAAGCCACAGTCCCAATGGCGACGTTGTGACTTTCCAAAGGGCATTGTTTCCATCCCTTGATATAACTTGTGGCTCCTGTTGCGATATAATATGTCTGTTCCACCAATGTATATTGTCAGAAGGACTGATCATTCATAGGGAAAATAGAAAAAGAACAATTGTGATAAGTAGTGAAACCACAATTTCTAAGCTTCTGCTTTGTCATTTCTTCTGGACAAGACCAGTGGTCTCCCCCTTGACAGAATCTTGATAAATCTATTCCCTTTCTCAGTACAATTCATAACAATAGCATGTCCTGCTGAGTTACTTAAAGATATCTTTGTATTGTCATGATATTTCCCAACATTGTGAACCCTTTTGAAAAGGTAGGTTGACTTATTTCAATGTTGGGGGATGTGGACTACTGCTCCAGCATAAAACCTTCCTTTTCCATCATCGATGCTGAGGATGTTCTACCAGACCGTGGTGGCCAGTGCGATTGTGTTTGCTGTTGTGTGCTGGGGCAGCAGGCTGACGGTAGCAGACACCAACAGAATCAACAAACTCATTCGTAAGGCCAGTGATGTTGTGGGGATGGAACTGGACTCTCCGACGGTGGTGTCTGAAAAGAAGATGCTGTCCAAGTTGCATGCCATCTTGGACAATGTCTCCCATCCACTACATAATGTACTGGGTGGGCACAGGAGTACATTCAGCCAGAGACTCATTCTACCGAGATGCAACACAGAGCATCATAGGAAGTCATTCCTGCCTGTGGCCATCAAACTTTACAACTCATCCCTTGGAGGGTCAGACACCCTGAGCCAATAGGCTGGTCCTGGACTTATGTCCTGGCATAATTTACATATTACTATTTAATTATTTATGGTGCAACTGTAACGAAAACCAATTTCCCCCAGGATCAATAAAGTGTGACTTTGACTACTATGACTATCACAGGTACCCAGTACTCTGTCGGTTATTATAAGGCTTCTAATATGACACAATGGCACCCTTTCTCTGACCCATTCATTTAGTTGCTCATCTGAGACCAAATTTGGTAATTCATGTGCACCAAGTTATAATAAATTAGTGCCGATCATGGTAAGCAACCAACTAGCATATGTAGCACATATCTCAGTTTTAAGCATTTCCTTAGACATGAGGTCTATGTGGCCAATAATCAGATCTGTTGTACCTTGAAGGGGCTTCAGAAATTTAAAAGTATCCAGAGTTACCTGAGATGCATCTCGACCAATCAGTTTGTACCTGCTCTTGGTAATTCTCTCCAGTAATACTCTTTATTTTCTGATGGAGGGACTGTACCTGGTTTTCTCGTTCTGCTATATTTAGGGTATTGATCGTTGCTACCCCGATGCATAACCTGCTCCCACTCACTCCAATAGTTCTCTTTACGTTCTATTTTTGACTGGCTTAAACTTACTCCTGCTTTATTGTCTCCCAAGAAGGTGAGTACTTCATGGTTTTGTTGTAGGTGAGCGCCATTCAGCCGCCGTTATTTCAGTTAGATTAAAGATTACCTGCACCTGCTGCTACGCTGGTACCAAAGTGACAAATTCCCCTGTATCCTCTAACACTAATCCTAACCCGTTTGTATTACGCTGGGTCTCACTACATTTAGGCTCCGGTGTAGCTTCCGTTTCTTGTGGGTATGGGGTACTGATTTGTCTAACAGTATTGAAATCCTAGAAAGGGTTTGGCCCCTGACAAAGAAACTCTTCTCCGGGTCCTTTAGAAACTGCCCCATTCTACTCTCACCGTGTACTACATTCCACTGTTGACAGTTTATAATGATAAAAGCAACCTTTGAGAAACCACCCCAGTCGATATACCTCTTGTGTAGATGACTGCCCCACTCAGTATACACAAGAGTGCGATCTCACATAACTGTGATCTTACCATGGCCATCATTACCTGAAGGCTGCTGAATAATTGGACCTGGATACTGACTCATATATATATATCATCTGGGATACTGAATAATCTCACATCTAGAGTTTTATAGCATAGGGACTATACCTTTTGTCCAGGTATGTCTAATACAAGTTTGGGTCCTCAGTTTATCCTTTGTTAGACCGTATTACCCGTGCCCGTTGAAATGATTCGTTTCTGTTCACTGTGTGTTTACCAAGCAACGAGATCACTGTTAACACATTTGTCCGCTCTACTGTCTCTGGAACAAGACGGAACTTGGCCCCAGTCATGGTTGATGCCATCGCAGTACAATACCTTATTCCCTTCATGTTGAATTAAACCTGTAACGCACAAGTGTAATATCTGCTCTTAATTCCGGTTTAAATATTAAATTATTTCATGTCCATATTTTGTATCTATTCTTCGAATCCATCCAATCTAGGCTCCCAATTGTCGTTGGACTCAAGCCGCCCGTCTTTACTTACCCATTTTCGATTCAGGATATTTTACTTTTGACAAAACTGTCCTGATTCTCAGGATGAGAGGACTGAAAATTATCCCCTTGATAGTGCCTGTTCCATAGAAGCATAGAAACATAGAAAATAGGTGCAGGAGTAGGCTATTCGGCCCTTCGAGCCTGTACAGCCATTCAGTATGATCATGGCTGATCATCCAACTCAGACCCCTGTACCTGCCTTCTCTCCATATCCCCGATCCCTTTAGCCACAAGGGCCATATCTAACTCCCTCTTAAATATAGCCAATGAACTGGCCTCAACTGTTTCCTGTGGCAGAGAGTTCCACAGATTCACCACTTTCTGTGTGAAGAAGTTTTTCCTAATCTCGGTCCTAACAGGCTTCCCCTTTATCCTCATCTTCCCATCTTCTTGGGACAGTTGTTCCATTCTGAGGTCTCCCTAGTCAGGTCTGCCATGTACATCAATTGTTATGTGCCGATGGTGATAACATTCCTGTTTCTGCCCCACCGATTTCAGCTGGTTGATATGCTATCACCCACTTTTATCCGGAGAAGTCACTGACGGACTTGTTTTGTCGGAGGGAGCTTCTCTCTGAATTTGAGTGTGGTAGTCTGTGATGAAACGGTGACCCTGGTTTTGTGTGTAAGGACGGTGCGTAGGGAGCTGCACTTTGTGTCTGACCACAAAGTTTTGTGATGGGACGGTGCCGAGGGAGGTTCGCTCTGTGTCTGATAACTGGTGAGTTGATTCGGATTGTGTACTAACACTGTGTCTGACCCGAGATTTTTTTTTTTTTTTTGATTGGACGGTGTGTAGGGGATTCGCTGTGTCTGACCCTGGTAATGTGTGAGGGGACGGTACGGAGGGAGCTTCAGTCCGTATCTGACGCTGGGAGTGTGCGACGTGATAGTGCTTCACCACGTGTTTAATGTCGGTGTTCCACTCGCATTCCTCCCTCTTCGGGACATCTGTGGACTCGCGCCAGATATTTTATCGGTGCTTCTCATCTCTTCATTCGATTTTGTCTGCGTGGACGAGGCGTTACAGCGGTCTATACAGTTCATCATGACAAATGTAAATTAAACAGTGCGTGGCATTCGGGAATTAGTAAACTGCTCACCGTTTTATTTACAAAACTATAAAAGTTTATTTGCACAACAAATACACACGGTACAACCACTCATATTTTACAATACTGTGAGTACACTCAGTTTAAAAAAAAATGGTTACTAGCGTCTATTAAACAGTCGATTCCCTGTGGGGCCCAGCGCTCCCGGAAATCCCCTAATGTACCCATTGCGACGCATGCTCCCTCTCCGAGGACAGCTGGGCACGAGCGCATCCTCGGAAGGGGGACAACCATTCGGACGGGCACAGCCCTCCACGTACCGCCGTCTGGATCCGTGAATAACCATTTTGGCCCGGCCCAGGAACAATCCCACCAGGAGATCCTCCTTGCGACCCGCCCTGTTCTGTATCGGGTGCCCGTATATGAGAAGCGCGGTGTTGAAATGCAGCCCGAACCTGAGCAGCAGCATCGCCAGATACTCATACAGGGGCTGCAACCTCTACCACAGTCACACACAATTACCTGACCGCCGACAACGAGTGACAGGTTGAATAATCAGTCCCGTTTCTCAGCGACACTCTGCATCGTAGAGCCTATGTTTATAAAATCACACCTCAGGGTAGTGTCCGAGATCGCTGCAGACCAGTGTCACTGCCGAGGGATTTGTCAATTTAACATCATTATATCGGCCAGACTGCCGAATGCACCGTCCTCAACTCAAAGTGAACAAAAGCATCCTCTCCCGGGATAACCCCACCCTGGGAACTGAGCCCCACCCACGGAGTCTTCCTGTCTGTGTAATTTCCCGGGGTCACACTTGGAGGAGCTCTCAACACGGACGAACGCTGGAAGGCAGCGACACTTGACGTAAGGCGGAATACGTCACTGCGGGGCCAACTCTGACGACACAGAGGGCTCGCCCAGGACCAGGGTCCATTAGATCCGTTGGAAATTAAAGAGCAGGGCGCGCATTGAAGGAGGGAAGGAAATCGGTCAAAATACCCCTATCCCGCGGGCGGGGATGTTCACACATGCAGACGTTCACAGCTCCACTTTCAGTCCGGGTCGGAGTTCCGTCAGAGACTCCAGTTCCATCTTCCCTGTCTCACTAAACTGATTCCCCGCTAGGCTGAAACAGATGGAGGAAAAAACTGAAATAAATGGATTACACTATAGTGTAGTAACAGGGAACTAGGGTTAATTTTCAACAACACACACAGATAAATATCACCAGAAAACCCGTGAGTCCGCTGATATTTTATCACATTGAACATTAACACAAACACTCACCGGATCCATTCCAGATGCGGGAGGTTCAGTACGAGGCGACGGAGAGCGGGGAAAAATAGGTCTGTGAGCGAGTTTGATGCCAAGCTCAGCACCTCCATTGATCGTTTTGTACTGAGATCGGACGCGAGATCCTCGGCACCAGAATCTGTGAGCCCGACACTGTAGAGCCTGGAGATGAACGAGAGAAAGAGTAAGAGTAAAGGACGCAGAGAGACAGGAGACGGTACAAATCCCCAGAGTTTATCAGTAATACAATTACTGATCACATTAATATTTGGTCTCAGACACCCAATGACTGTAAACACAATCTCTCAGTCTGGTACTAACCACAGTTTCTGTATTTCACACTCCGGGTTCCTCAGAGCCACGGACACCAGTTTCACTCCAGAATCTCCCAGTTCATTACCACTCAGGTTCAGCTCCACCAGTGATTGGTTTGTACTGAGAGCGGAGGCGAGATGTTCGGCACCAGAATCTGTGAGACCAACGTAGTCCAGCCTGGAGATGTGAGAGAGTGGGGCGAAGGATATAGAAACAGGAGATAAAAATCCCCAGTGTTTATCAGTAGCACAATTAATGATCACATTATTGTTCAGTGTCAGACACCCAGTGACTGTAAAGACAATCTCCCACAGCCTGGTACTTACCACAGTGTCAGTACTTTACACTCCTGGTTTCTGAGAGCCGCAGCCACCACTTGCACTCCTGAATCTCCCAGTTTATTATCCCCAAGTCTAAACGCAAACAGACAAATTGATGAACAATGCGATTCAAATCGTGGGTCTCATGAAATTTCTTTCACTCGGATATTTCAGGAAACATTAAACCCTTCAGTAAATCACTGGTCGGAGTTCCCATCACTATCAAGGTCCCTCACTGCCCTGCTCCAGAGTATTCACCGAACGTCAGTAATGTAGTCCATAGGTGTGACACAGAAAAATCACCAAATTCTGTCTCATTCCACGATGGTTAGAAAAGTGTTGGTGACTTGAGAGGGTCAGAAGGGCGGGAGAAAGTTCGGCAGGAAGGAGAAAATGTCGATTGAAATGGTGGAAGGGATCCTCAAAGCGGGGAGTGGGATGAGGAAGAGAGATCCAACAGGAGACAGGGGGATGGGGAAGAGAGATCAGACAAGAGGAAAGGGGATGTGGAAGGGAGATCCCACAGTACGAAGGTGTATGTGGAAGGGAGGTCCCAAAGGATGTAGGGGAATGGAAAGAGATTCCATAGGAGGAAGTAGAATAAGGTGAAGAGATGCAATCAGGAGGAAGAGAGATCCATGATGAGGATAGCCAATGGAAAAGGTGAACCCACAAGACCAGGAGGCAGAAATAGATTGCACGGACGGGTGTGTCTAATTAGAGGCCCACAAACCGGAGAAAAGAGATGCGCCCATGAGGTGTGGGTATCTGGTAGTGAGCACAGTCACACAGGTGGACTGATGGAAATCGCAAGGCACAGCGAAGGGAAGGGAGAGGGAATCTCACAGAAGAAATGCTCTCCCACTGACTCGGACAGTCTGCTGACGGTCTCTTGTCCCTCACCGGTAAGGGGGTGTGAATCTCTGACCCACCTGCTGCAGTCAGTGTCGGTCTGGGTGTTAGAGACAGTGAGAAGGAACATTGTCAATGGACGTGCCACAGGCAGCGAGAATCACGACCATTCCTGTGATTCACTGCTATTAAACCAGTGGCCATTGTTCACTGATCTGATGACGTCTCCAACGTCCCTTTACAAGGAATCCCAGAACCCTCTCGTCCTTGAGGAATACCGACCAATCTCCTGAGCATTTTTCACAATTCTTCACAATCTGATTTACCAGAGTTTTACACAAATTCCCTTACATTGAAACAAGACAATGGAACAGTTTCGCTGTTCAGAGTAAAAGTTAAAAAAAACAACAAAAAAAAAATACCTCAAATCTTGGCACTTGTGTAGCCCGGGTCCCAGCCGCTGGATTCCTTCACACTGAATATGGCAGTACTCCAGTTTGAGCTGTTTTATTGTATCACAGAGTCCGATAGCATGAGACAGGACCGCGCAGTCAATTGGGGTCAACGTCATCCCGCGGAATGAAAGTGTCTCCACAGATCCCAGTGCAGTCCGAGCCAGTCCACGATTCTGAGACTCAAACAGGTAGTGCAATGTGTTCAGGAGGCTCTTTTTACCAATTTCAGTCTCTGTGTTTCTAATCTGACGTTCAATCTCCTCCTTCACCCAGTCAATCACCCGGCAGGTTCTTTCATTAGCAAATGGACCCAGAAACTCCTCCAGGCCCCGAGCTGTCATTGGGGAGGAGAGACCAGCAACAAAACGGAGAAATACTTCAAATCGCCCATCTGTCGTGTTGTGGGCCTCAGTGAGGAAGTTCCGGATTTTCCTGGGATGTATAGTCAGGAATTGTGCGACTGCAGCTACAAACTCTTGGATGGTGAGGTGTGGGAATGTGTACACCACACACCGGGCAGAATTCTCTCTCTCCAAAAGCTCCATCAGGAACCCGGACAGGAACTGCGAAGGCTGCAGATTGTAGCTGATCAAATCGCCATCTGTAAAGACGATCTTTTTCTGGGACAGCCCTGTGAAGGCCATCTGACCAACCCTGAGTAACACATCACGGAGATTCTCAATATCACGGCCGTGGTTTTTTAAGATGTTGTAAGTATAGTAGGAATATAATTGGGTTATAGTTTTGGGAACTCGCTGGGGGTCCCTGTCTCTTTGTGTGAAGAAGGGGCCCAGTGCCAGAGCGAGGATCCAGCAGTAGGAGGGGTTGTAGCTCATGGTGTACAGGATCTCGTTCTCCTTCACGTGTTTGAAAACAGCTGCTGCCACCGTCTGATCTTCAAAATGCCTATAGAAATAATCCTTCCGTTCCTCACCAACAAATCCCAGGATTTCAGCACAGACACTGATCTCCGCCTTTTCCAATAAATCTAAGGCAGTGGGTCGGGTGGTCACCAGCACTGAACACCCTGAGAGCAGCTTGTGCTGGATTAAACTGTACACTATGTCAGACACTTCACACCACCACTCGGGATCTGGGCACTGGTGCTTTAGTTCTGTGTCTCTCCGACCGTCAGCAAAATCGATTCTGTGCTTGAATTCATCCAAACCATCGAATATAAACAACAATCCCTCTGGGTTCTTCCAGACCTCTCTCAGGAAATTCCCAAAGTAAGGATATTGATCCAGAATCAGTTCCCTCAGGTTTATTCTACAGTTAATAGTGTTTAAATCCCGGAATTTGAAACTGAAGACAAACTGGAATTGTTGGTATATTTTCCCCGTGGCCCAGTCATAAACAAACTTTTGTACCATTGTTGTTTTCCCGATCCCCGGGACTCCGGCCACGACAGCCGAACTTCCCGAAGATGATCGTGTGAAGAACCTTTTCATTCTTTCCCAGGAACTATATGAGTAACTGCTCTGAAACAGATGATCAATTCGGATTTTCTCCAGCTCTCCGCGGAGATGTTTCTCTCTCCACTGCTCGTGGTCTCTGCCTCTTGCTAGCAGCTCATGCTCCACCAGTCTCCGATCTCGAAGAGTAGAAATGACCGTGAGCTCAGCGTATCGATCAACCAGCTGGAAAACCTTCACCTTCTCCGTCATCAGGATCGTGTTCACTCTCAGTGTTTCAGTTTGTATCCGCAGAGTCTCCTTGTGTTTCTGCTGAACATCTTCCATGGGAACAGAGAACATTGTCAAAATGTTAAATGGCTCATCTGACAAGGAACTGTATAACTGCATTTCAACATTCAGTGTTTAAGATTACATGAATTAATTCAAGACTCCCTGGATATTAGGACAGAAAGTAACATTTTGTTCAGAGGCACCTGAATTTACAGCGATGAATGTCCCAGAAAATGTCCAATCCTCATAATCTGGTACTGATTACTTGTGAAGGTGAGCATTCCCCTGGTATACTATTGCAATCCTGACTGCACTTCCATCAAAACAACATTTCATTATATTTAGAACACTACTTGTATCATTAACAGGCGTTGTTAATATTCATCTGGTGTGGAAATATGGAGAGCAGGACACTGTGCATTTTGGCAAATCTGCACGCTGGGTAGTTACGGGTGTCCACTGCTCTTGTATGAAAATAGGAGGGGAATATGCGTGAAGTTTTGTATCGATAACGCATTGGAATGATAAGAACGAAAATGGGTAGTTTTCAGTTTTAGAGATGGAGGAGCGGTGAAAGACGGTATCTCTGTGAGTGAGAGAGACCACAAGCGTCTGAGTGATTTAAGTCATGTTTCTGGGAGAGGGGGTGCAGTCTTGGCAAATGCTACTGATCAGTCTGGCAGTGCGGGTGTGGGGCGCTGTATTATGGGTCTTCTGTCTGTCAGAGTTGACCATGGATGCTGGGTCCCGCTGACTAGATACGCAAGCCAGGACACTACGATATGGAGAGAAAACTGCTGCCCATGTAGCTAACTCCATCTCTCCATGCATCTGATGAACCCAAAGGAACGGCAGAGACCGATACGGTTTGGAACCAGAAGCGCTGGCGTTGCCAGTCTGCGTTGCTCCAGCTCCAGGCTTTTCCCATTGGGTTGTGACGGGGTCCTGAATTACCCTTATAAACTGTGCTCGATTACCCCTACGAACTGTGCTTTTGAAAAAAGACAGAGAGAGTTATTTAACACAAACACCTTAAACACCTTGTTTACAAGAGAGAGGGAGGGAGAGAGAGAGAGAGAGAGAGAGGGAGAGGGAGAGGGAGATGAAGACTGCTCACAGGTAATTTATACTTTCTCCAAGGACACTGCCTGTTTGACGAGAGAAGGGAGGAGTTATTTGAGAGACAGTTGGTACTCAGTACGGTGAGATAAATAGAAGGTCAGATGATAGGCCTGAAACACATGATTTTGGACACAATGAGCTTTGTTGTGCCCACCGAAAAAGTGGGTTTTGGGGTATTGATCAGGCGGATCGATGAGTGGTTCTCGTAGTGCAGAGAAGGTGTGACCAGAGGGGAGTTATTTGTGTGTCCAACCCTCGCATGGGTTGATAGCTCCACCGCAGAACAGCGGTCCCCTTTGTTGTTGTCACAGTCGGTGACTTTTAAAGGATTTCGGAGGACAACGGGAAGATCGACGGCGTCAGCTCACCTGAAGATTCAAATCTCTCCCTCTCTCTCTCTCCAGCACTACTCAACTCACTACCACGAACTGAACTGAATTTTACTCATTATCGTAAGACTATCTATTTACCCCTAGACTTAAAGAAGCATGGTTTTCTTATATTTCCACATGTATATAATCATTGCAAACCTGTTTGATTTATCTGCATTTATATTACTGTATTGCGTAGTTACTAACAAATATTATTGGTTAATAGCAATACTGGACTCCAAAGTGTTTTGTATTTCTGCTGGCTCTTTAACCCATCACTGTGTACGTGACAGGGTTTACTCCCAAAGTCTTCCCAATGAGGGTAAAGTTGCAAAGCAGCGGAGGGTTGAGATCAGAATTTTCCTTCCTTTGGATGAGCGGCCGGTCATGGCCGACGAGTCGAGTCCCATCTGCCCGAAGCGACCGGTTTTAAGTCGCCAATCACTCGCCTGTGCCCTTCTCCTGTCGGAAGAGATGCTTCCACCAACGTATCCCCACGACCAACGCCAGTATAAAATCTTAGCAACCAAGGGGCTCTGTATTATTGACAACGATAAATCGGTAAATTGGTTTATTATTGTCACGCGTACCGCGGTACAATGGAAAACCTTTCTGCATGCGATCCAAACGGATAATTTAATCACATCGGTACAATGAGGTCGTACAAGGTAAAAGAGAACAGCATATTAGAGGGAAACAGTGTTGCAGTTGCCGAAATCATTGGCAGGTCAGGTTTTTTTTTGAACTGTTGCCCTAAACTGTGGAGTTCAGCACCTAACACTACAGTACTGGTGAAAAGTCTTCGACACAGTTATAACTAGGGACACTGAGACTGTAAGGGATGCAGACTCCAGTTGTTACTTTTAAACACACGCGCAAAACTTTTGTTTATTAATTGAACCTTTCTTAACAATGCCATTATTTTATCTTTTATTTTCTAATTTCCACTGTATCCCAGATTGAACAACATCGTCCGAATTAGGTGCTTTATAAAGAACTTATTATTTCTATCCTTTCACAGTTCAAACTGTTAAATCCTGAGGTACGGTCATATCCAAGCACAAACATTTCTCAATTGATAGGCAACTTCAGACTCCTGTCGTGGTGTATACTATTGTGACTTTCGGAAGATTTACATGGGTGGAGCTAATTGTACGAATGTACAGTGGTTTTGGGATGAGACCAGTTGGGGATATTACTATCGGGACAATGTACATTTTGTTCACGTTCCACATTCTTTCAATTTCCCTTAAATTCGGCATATTTCTGATGTTTTTCATGAATTGATCTCTGTCAGTTATGTGTGTTTGGAATGGCTATAGCTATTTTAAAACGTTGTTTTTGCTTGTTTATTCTGTAAAATTACAGCCAGAGAGTTATTGTGTATTCTCCTACCTGTAACAGTGGATTGGCCATAGTTGGATGTGTAGGACTCTAATACTAAAAGTGGAGCAGGCTTGTATTTATGGTAAGGTATGGTGTCTTTCATCAGTTGTAGTTTAAGCAAGATTTTTGTGAATGTTGCTGGGGGGCGGGGGTGGGAACCGAACTGAAGTGAGGGAGGAAAGGGAGGCTGGCTCACAAATAGAGAAAGCTTGGAGACAGTGCGAAAGGGAGGATAGGCAGGTGATAGGGAAGGGACGCGCTCAGTCCTATGGATTGAGATCTGTCTATTTTAATGCGAGGAGTATCATGAATAAAGCGAATGTGCTTAGAGCGTGGATCAGCACTTGGAGTTTTGATGTTGTGGCCATTACAGAGACTTGGATGGTGTAGGGGTAGGAATGACTACTTAAAGTGCCAGGCTTTAGATGTTTCTGAAAGGTCATGGAGTGGGGGGGGGAGGGGGCGGGGGAGGTGGCGCTGTTGATAAAGGATAGTGTCATGGCTACAGAAAAGGAGGAAGTCATGGAGAGGTTGTCTACCGAGTCTTTGTGAGTGTAACTTAAGAATAGGAAGGGGTCAACAACTCTACCGGCTGTGTTTATATATATATATATATATATATATATAGACAACCCAATAGTAACAGGAACATCAAGGAGCAGAGAGGGAGACAGATTCTGGAAAGGAGTAATAGTGACAGGGTTGTTGTGGTGAGAGATTTTAATTTCTCAAATATTGATTGGCATCTCCTTAGAGTGAGGGGTTTAGATGGTGTAGAGTTTGGTAGGTGTGTTCAGGAAGGTTTCTTGACACAATACGTAGATCAGACTACAAGAGGAGAGGCTGTACTTGATCTGGTATTGGGACGTGAACCTGGTCAGGTGTCAGATCTCCCAGTGAGCAGAATTCTATCTTCTGCACCATAGTATTGGAGAGCGATAGAAACAGACAAGTTAAGGAAACGTTTAAATGGAATAAGAGGAAATACGGGGCTATCAGGCAGGAACTTGGAAGCATAAACTGGAAACAGATGTTGTCAGGAAAACGTACGGAAGAAATGTGGCAAATGTTCAGGGGATACTTGCGTGGAGTTCTGAGTAGGTATGTTCCAATGAAACATGAAAAAGATGATAAGGTACAAGATGTACAAGGTATACAAAGGCTGTTGTAAATCTAGTCAAGAAGAAAAGACGAGCCTACGAAAGGATCAAAAAAAAATCTAGGAAATGATAGGAATCTAGAAGATTACAAGGCTTGCAGGAAGGAGTTTACAAATGAAATTAGGACTGCCACAAGGGGCCATGAGAAGGCCTTGGTGGAAAGGATTAAGGAAAATCCCAAGGCATTCAACAAGTGTCGGGCAGGGACAACTCCAGGTTACTGAAATCAGTACTCTACGGAGAACTCTCTCTTGGCAAGAGATACAAAGACCATTTTAAGCAGCAGGAAAATATCGAAGTCAACGAATGTCAGCAGCCGGCTTGTGACAGAGGCCGCAGGACATTGTTGAACTAATTTTAATGATGTGCCATCTTGTTACCTCTTACTCTTCACAAGTAAAGAACCAGCCATCCATACACATACACATAGAGATAGGCACCACACACACTTTACTATAATTCTTTTTTTTTTGGTCTCTATTATGTTTATTGCATTGTGGTGCTGCCGCATTGCAACTAATTTCATAATATATGCTGGTGATATTAAACCTGATTCTGAGAAGTTTATCTGACTGTTCTGTACATTTTTATATCTGCTGTTCCTCTTCCTCATACTGTCCTAGTCCATGTTAATCTAAGTGTGCTCGAGTAAACATAGTGCTTTCTATTTTTTTTTTTAATTTGAGTTCTCATTTTTCTTTACAAATCTTTCAGATCCGTTTCAGACCAAGATACTACACCAAAAAGTGTACGTCAATATGTACATAGTGAGTGTTCAGTGTCTATTCTATTTTTACTTCTCAGCTCTGTTTGGCAGATATTCTTACACCTTGATGTAAATTTACTATTTCTTTAGGTTTGAGGTTAATTCAGATTTTCTTCAACCTTGAATTAACTTTTGTTGGAAGATTTTCCTTTATCACACACTCATCCATTTTCTTATATGTTTCATATTCACCTATCGGTTGTATTGTAACCTCATGCTCTGCTTTATATTCTACTAACTCTACTGCACCTTTCTTTATGTTCAATGTTCTGTACTTTTCTGGTCTAAGTTTCATGTGCAACTCTTTGGAAATTACTTCCATTATTTGCATTATTTGTTTTAGATTTATTCATGCAAGAGCAAGTAATTTCAAATCATCCCTGTATAGCTGTCTCAAGGTATAACTCGCATGTTTGTTTGTTTTTTTTTGATTTGTTTTTCTGAAAAAATAGAGAGCGGGTTTAAAGCTAGATAAAACCATAGTGAGCTTAGTGAGTCGCTCTAGAAAATCCCCACATTTATTTTGATAACGGTGGTTGTTCCGCTGTGGTTGTTAATAGGGCAATTATTGTACACAAATGCTTTATCAAATCTTGTGGAAATTTCACAAGTATTCGATGCATTTCATAGATATTACGAATTTCTCTTAACCATGCAAGGGAGAAAATCAAATGATTTTTAATAGACAATATAACGCTGAAAGAGCACTGCGTTCCCCAGTGCTTGATATAGAATTACACAATCTATTATCAGTTGTTCCTTAAATCCGTTCATACCCAAACAGTATCTTTCTGCTCTTCTGTAAGTATATTGCGGTTATCTAAGTGAGTGGTTATTAGTTACGAGATACACAGTGTTACAATTTTATATATAAAATTGTCATATTATTATTAAGAGCGAATAATAACATAGTAGGTGACCATTCAGCAGCCTTATAAATGCAGAATTAAAGCTGCCCTTGAGGCTGGTCTTACAAACATTCTGCCTTTTTTATCTACTGCTCCACAGGAGAATGAAAGAAAGAATGTTTGAGGTGGGTTACGGTTCAAGAGCAAGGCTTTGGCTGGGGGAAGTCGAGTTTTGCTAACTTGATTGAGATCTTCCAGGAGGTGACAAAAGTGATGGATGAAGTTACACATGGATATTGTCTACTTGGATATCAGCAGGATGTTTGACAACGCCCAACACGAGAGGCATATACAGAAAATTAACATGTTTGGGAACCGTGGTGAATTGTCCTGGCTGGCGGGGACCCACACATTGGGAGAAATTTCTTTCGCTGACGTATGGTGAATCTGTGAAATTATTTTCAGAGACGGCTGAGGAGGACAAGTCGTTGGGTATAATGAAAATGGAGGTTAATACGTTCCTGATTAGGAAGAGCATCACCGTTTGCTGGAAGAAGGCAGGGTAATGGTGTAGAGAGGAACTGCTGAACAGGTTCATCAGGATGTTGCCTGGATTCCGTGGCATGTGAGACAAGTAGAGGTTTGATAAACCTAGTTTGTTTACTCTAGCGTTAGAACAGAGATCGGACAGAGGTGTAAAAGTTTGAGAGATAAAGGATTGGGTAGACAGCCTGTATTTTGTTTGTTTGTTTGTTTGTTTTTTCCACACAGGACCCATGTCTTGTACCAGAGGGAATTTGGTTAAGATGAGATGGGGTGCATTTACAGCACTTATGGGTAGTTTGTTTGTTTTTTTTTCCACAGGGTAGTGCCTGAAATTTACCGTCTAGGTCATGTCGGAGGCAACGATGTCATAGATGCTCCTAGACACACGTGACTATGCAGGAAATGCAAGAATAATATAGAAAGAGGATACTGAAGCGTTTTTTTTTCCTTCTGTTCCAGATATATAAAGAGTAAAAGCAATTGAGAGGGTCGATACCGGACCGCTGAAAAATGATGTTGTAGATGCAGTAACGGGTGAAAAGGAAAATGTCAGGGAAAAAAAAATGTGGAAGTCGCGAGAGTATTACAAAATGTAAAGAGCATCACCGGACAGATTTGAGTTTCTAGTGCCATTGCGAAGGAGAAGATGCTTCGGTATCTGAAAGGTCTGAAAATAGAGAAGTCGCCTGCACTGCACGATACAGAGTATCAGGAGACTCCTTGGGTTGTGTGGGCATTCCCAGAGCATTTGGACCTGGAGTGAAGACTTCTGCAGAACCAACAGCTGGATTAATAGAAAAAATACATTTTAGAATATTCAGGCTGCAGCGAGAGATTCTCTGAATTGTTACTGGAATTGCAGAGATCACCGAAAGATTAATGGTGAATTTTAATTCCGAGATTCTGTCAAGTCACAGCCTGACATTTGAGATGTAGTTTGAACTGTGCATTCAGCACTCACCTATCAATTGAGTGGGTAACTCAGATAACCCTTGGGCAATGTTCATGTACTTCTCTCTGTCATGACCTGTTTAAATAAAACAAAAGTCCATGAAAACAGAGCTAAAATAATTAGAACAATTTATTTCAATGTGCATTTGTGTTCAGTGAGTGTTTTTTACGTACCGAGTTCCTGTATTTCCCTCAGTATTCTGTCCAACTTTGGTAACTCAGTCCTCCAGGTCACAAAGGATTCCCACATCGCCCGCCGGGCCTGGGAGCCTTTGCCCATCACCAGACTGAGGAATAGTCTGGAACTCTCTGTGCGGTGTCCCTTCTCTGTCAGTTCAGTGACTTTCTATAAAAGAAAAAAACAGTGAATTTATTGTAGAGCAAACAGACAGACATGGAGAATGTGCAGGAAAATATCTGTTCATGGCCCCAGTAGCTTCTGAACAGATGCACTTACTGGGCCGCTGCCTCATACTCCCCGGGTTCAGCCATTAACAGAGAAACAGTAACTGAAGGAAATTCTTCATCAAAATTGTGAACGAATAAGGATTTAGTGATACCCTACAGTATATTCAACGTGATTAATTTACTTCTCCATCAATTGGGAGCAAGAAGGCTAAGGGTGAAAGGCTAAGGATTTCCGGAGCGAGGCAGTTTTACTACTCGGAGTAAAAGAGTGGCAAGACTGCGCAGGCGCCTGACGTCAGCACGTAGAGTGAAAAAAAAAATTAAAAAGAAGACCGCCATATCCAGCGGACAGCGGAGTGAGAGGTGGCAGAGTGATAGTGCTTTGGCTCAAACGGGCTGAGGAGGTAACGAACAGAGGTAGGTCTACTTGGTTAATTGCGGGAAGGGGACATATGTGGGAGGTTCTGGTGTCTCCCAGCCTCCCGGACGGCCATATCTGCACCCGGTGTGTCGAGCTGCAGCTCCTAAGGGACCGAGTTAGGGAACTGGAGATGCAGCTCGATGATCTTCGTCTGGTCAGGGAAAGCGAGGAGGTGATAGAACGGAGTTATAGGCAGGTGTTCACACGGGGGACAGGGAAGTGGGGCACAGTCAGGCGAAGGAAGGGAAAGAGTCAGGTACCAGATAGTACCCCTGTGTCTGTACCCCCTGATAATAAGTTCTCCTGTTTGAGAACAGCCTACCTGGGAGAAGCAACAGTGGCCGTGCCTCTGGCACAGAGTCTGGCCCAGTGGCTCAGCAGGGTAGGGAAAGGAAAAGGAAGGCAGTAGTGATAGGGAACTCTATAGTTTGGGGGTCAGACAGGCGATTCTCTGGACTCAGGAAACAAACTGGGATGGTAGTCTGCCCCCTAGGTGCCAGTGTCCTGGATGTTTCAGATCGCGTCCAAGATATCCTGCAGTGGGAGGGCGAACAGCCAGAAGCCGTGGTACATATTGGTACCAATGGCATAGGTAGGAAAAGGGAAGAGGTCCTGAAAACAGATTATAAAGAGTTAGGAAGGAAGTTGAGAAGCAGGACCTCAACCGTAGTGATCTGGGGATTGCTGCCTGTGCCACGTGACAGTGAATACAAGAAGAGAATGAGGTAGAGGATAAATGCGTGGCTGAGAGATTGGAGCAGATGGTAAGGATTCAGATTTCTGGATCATTGGGACATCTTTTGGGGTAGGTGTGACCTGCACAAAAAGAACGGGTTGCACTTGAATCACAGGGGGACTAATATCCTTGCGGAGAGGTTGTTAAGGTTACTGAGGAGAGTTGAAACTAGAATTGTTGGGGGGTGGGAACAGAACTGAAGAGACTGGGGAATAAACGTTTAGCTGACAAATAGAGAAAGCTTGAAGACAGTGTGTGAAGGAGGATAGGCAGGTGATAGAGAAGAGACGCGCTCAGATGGACAGTTTGAGATGTGTCTATTTTAACGCAAGGAGTATTATGAACAAAGCGGATGAGCGTAGAGCGTGGATCAGTACTTGGGGATATGATGTGGTGTCCATTACAGAGACTTGGATAGCTCAGAGACAGGAATGGTTGCTTCAAGTGCCGGGTTTTAGATGTTTCAGAAAGGACAGGGAAGGAGGCAAAAGAGGTGGAGCGTGGCACTGTTGATCAGAGATAGTGTCACGGCTTCAGAAAAGGTGGACGTCATGGAGGGATTGTCTACGGAGTCTCAGCGGGTGGAGGTTAGGACCAGGAAGGGGTCAATAACTCTACTGGGTATTTTTTATAGGCCACCCAATAGTAACAGGGATATCGAGGAGCAGATAGGGAAACAGATCCTGGAAACTTGCAATAATAACAGAGTTGTCGTGATGGGAGATTTTAATTTCCCAAATATCGATTGGCATCTCCCTGGAACAAGGGATTTAGATGGGGTGGTGTTTGTTAGGTGTATTCAGGAAAGGTTCTCGTCACAATATGTAGATAACTCTACAAGAGGAGAGGCTGTACTTAATTTGGTATTGGGAAATAAACCTGGTCAGGTGTCAGATCTCACAGTGGGAGAGAATTTTGGAGATAGTGATCATAATTTTATCTCCTTTAAAATAGCATTGACAAGAGATAGAAACAGATAGGTTAGAAAAGCGTTTAATCGGATTTAGGTGAATTATGAGGCTATCAGGCAAGAAATTGGTAGCTTAAATTCGGAACAGATGTTCTCAAGGAAAGGTATGGAAGAATGTGTCAAATATTCAGGGGATATTTGTGTGGAGTTCTGCATAGTTACGTTCTAATGAGACAGGGAACTTATGGAAGGGTACAAAGGCTGTAATAAATCTAGTCAAAAAGAAAAGAAAAGTTTACAAAAGGTCCAGAGAGTTAAGTAATGTTAGGGATCTAGAAGATTATAAGGCTACCTGGAAGGAGCTTATAAGGGAAATTAGGAGATCCAGAAGGGGCTACGAGAAGGCTTTGGCGGGCAGGATTAAGGAAACCCCCAAGGTATTCTACAAGTATGTGAAGAACAAGAGGATAAGACGTGAAAGAATAGGACCTACCAAGTGTAACAGTAGGAAAGTATGTATGGAACCGGAGGAAATAGCAGATGTATTTAATGAATACTTTACTTCAGTATTCACGATGGAAAAAGATCTTGGTGATTGTCGTGATGACTTGCAGCAGACTAAAAAGCTTGAGCAAGTAGATATTAAGAAAGAGGATGTTCTGGAGCTTTTGGAAAGCATCAAGTTGGATAAGTCGCTGGAACCGGATGAGATGTACCGTAGGCTACTGTGGGAGGAGAGGGAGGAGATTTATGAGCCTCTGGCGATGATATTTGAATCGGCAATGGGGACGGGAGAGTTTCCGGCGGATTGGAGGGTTGCGGATGTTGTTCCTTTATTCAAGAAAGGGAGAAGAGGTAGCCCAGGAAATTACAGACCAGTGAGTCTTACTTCAATGGTTGGTATGTTGATGGCGAAGATCCCGAGAGGGAGGATTTATGAACATTTGAAGAGGTACAATATGTTTAGGAATTGTCAGCAAGGCTTTGTCAAGGGCAGGTCGTGCCTTACGAGCCTGATTGAATTTATGAAGGATGTGTCTAAACACATTGTTGAAGGAAGAGCAGTAGATGTAGTGTGTATGGCTTTCAGCAAGGCATTTATAAGGTACCCCATGCAAGGCTTAATGAGCAAGGAAGGAGGCATGGGATCCAAGAGGACATTGCTTTGTGGATCCAGAACTGGCTTGCCCACAGAAGGCAAAGAGTGGTTGTAGATGGGGCATATTCTTCATGGTGGTCTGCGACCAGTGGAGTGCCTCAGGGATCTCTTCTGGGACCCTTACTCTTCATGATTTTTATAAATGACCTGGATGAGGAAGTGGAGGGATGGGTTATTAAGTTTGCTGATGACAGAAAGATTGGAGCTGTGGATACTGTGGAGGGCTGTCAGGGGTTACAGCCAGACATTGATAGGATGCAAAACTGGGCTGAGTAGTGGCAGTTGGAGTTCAACCCAGGTAAGTGTGAAGTGTTTAATTTTGATAGGTCAAATATGATGGCAGAATATAGTATTAATGGTAAGACTTTTGGCAGTGTGCAGGATCAGAGGGATCTGGGGGTCCGAATCCACTGGACGCTCAAAGACAGCTGCGCAGGTTGACGCTGTGGTTAAGAAGATATTCGGTCTATAGGCCTTCATTAATCCTGGAATTGATTTTAGGAACCGAGAGGTAATGTTGCAGCTATATACGACCCTGGTCAGACCCCACTTGCAGTACTGTGCTCAGTTCTGGTCGCCTCACTACAGGAACGATGTGGAAGTTATAGAAAGGGTGCAGAGGAAATTTGCAAGGATGTAGCCTGAATTGGCGAGCATGCCTTATGAGAATAGATTGATGGAACGCGGCCTTTTCTCCTTGGAGCGACTGAGGATGAGAGGTGACCTGATACAGGTGTATAAGACGATGAGAGGCATTGATCGTGTGGATAGTCAGAGGCTTTTCCCAGGGGAGAAATGGTTACCACAGGAGGACACAGGTTTAAGGTGCTGGGGAGAGGTACAGATGAGATATCAGGGGTAAGGTTTTTACTCAGAGGGATGAGTGAGCGTGGAATGGGCTGCCGGCAACGGTGGTAAAGGCGGATACGATAGGGTCTTTTAAGAGACTTTTGGATAGGTACATGGAGCTTGAAATATAGAGGGCTATGGGTAAGGCTAGTAATTTCTAAGGTAGGGACATGTTCGGCACAACCTGTCGGCCGGAGGGCCTGCATCGAGCTGTAGGTTTTCTATATTTCTAATGAGCAACATTACATCAAAAAGATGTGACAACAAGAAAGGAAGAGAGGGGAGAGCGAGAGAGCGAAAAAAAAATGATGGTGGTCATCACTGAATCGTGGCTGAAAGAAGATCATATTTGGGTGCTTACATCCAAGGATAAATATTTAATCGAAAGGATAGGCAGGTGGGTGAAAGGGTTGGGTTGACTCTGTTGTCATAGAAAAATAAAAAGTCCTTATAAAGAGGTGACATCTGATTGAACGATGCAGATGTTAAGAAACTGCATAGGAAAAATGACCCTGATGGAACAGTCACCAGGATGTGGGCTACAAATTCCATTGGGAGAGAGAAGAGGCATGTAAAGTGCTCAATATTAAAATAGTCATGGGAAATTTCAATATATAGGAAGCTTTGCAAGATCAGGTCAGTGCTGAATCCCAAGTGAGGGAATTTATAGAATGCCTAGGAGATGGCTTTTGACAGAAGCTTATGTTTCAGCCCACTATAGGAAAGGCATATGTGGATTCGTTGTTGTGTATTGCACCAGATTTGATTGGGGAGCTTAAGGTAAATAAAGACTTACGAGGCAGTGATCAGAAAACAGCAGAACCCACACTGCAGTTTGAGAGGGAGAAGGTGAAAGGTAGCTGTATCCGTATTATTGTGGAATAAAGGAACTACAGAGGCATGAGAGAGGAGCTGGGCAATAATAAATTGGAAGAGGACACTAGCAGAGGCAACAGCAAAGCAGAAATGGATGAAGATTCTGGGAGAGATTCGGAAGGTGCAGGTAGAGGTAGATAATCCCAAAGATGGAAATTTATACCAAAGGGAAGATGATCAACCGTGGCTGATGAGGAAGTCAATGCCAGCACAACAGCAAAGGAAAGGGCATAGAATATAGTAAAATATCGTGGAAAGCTGGAGGCCTGGGAAGCTTTTACTAACCAGCATAAAGCAACTAAAAATCCCTAAGTAGAGAAAACATGAAATATGAAGGTAGGCTAGCTAATAGTGTAAAATAGCTTACCAAAACGTTCGTCTGATATATATATGTATGCTCTTTGAGGACACCTATTGATTTTTGCGGTCATAAGGTATCAGCTTTGTGCGTGGTAGTTCATGTCTAACCAATCTTAAAGTTTTTACAGGAAGGTAAAGTTGATGAATCGAAGAAGTGGGTGTTGTCTCTATGGACTTTAGCACAACATTTGGCAAGGTACCGCCAAGGAGGGTGGTCAATAAAGTTCAGTTGTTCAGCATTCAACTTAAAATGGTAAATTGGATTTGACATTGGCTTTTTGGAAGAAGACAGAGTGGATATAGACTGTTGAATCCCTGACTGGGAATTTGTAACTCGTGCGGTGCCACAGGGATCGGTGCTGGTTCTGTTGTTGTTTGTCATCGTTATCAATGATTTGAATGAAAGTGTGGTTAATTGGATCAGCAAATTTGCGGATGACACCCAGAGTGGGTTAGTGTAGTGGAGAGTGAGGAAGACTATCAAAGCTTGCAGTGGTGTCTAAATCAGCTGAGAAATGGGCTGAAAATGACCGATGCAATTTAATGCAGACAAGTGTGACGTGTTGCAATTTGGAAGGGTCGATCTTATACAGTAACTAGTAGGACACAGAGGAGTGTAGTAGAAAAAAAAACGATTTGGGAATACAGGTCCATAATTCTTTAAAAATGGCAGCAAAGGTAGATAATCGGAAAGAAAGTATTTGGCACACTAGCCTTCATTAATGAAAATCTCGACTACAGAAGGTGAGATATGATGTTGAACGTGCATAGGACATTTCTGAGGCCTAATTGTGAGTATTATGTGCAGTTCTGATCACCTACTTATATGATAGATGTAAAGAAGTTTGAAAGAGTACCGAGAAAATTTACAGCGATTTTGCCGGGACTGAAGGACCGGAGTTATAAGAAAAAATTGAACAGGTTAGGACTTTATGCCTCACTACAACAAGAGGTCATCAGTAAAAGATGAAAGGTGAAAAGTTCAAGGGGCACATGAGGGGAAACTTCTTCACTCAGAGGGTGGCGAGAGTGTGGAACGAATTTACAGCGCAAGTTGTACAAGCAGTTCAGAGAAGACTGGATAGATAGATGAATGATAAAGCGTCATGGCCCGGTGCAGGTCAATGGGAATAGGCAGTTTCAGTAGTCCGGCAAGGAATAGATGGGCCAAAGGGCCTGTTTATGTGCTCTAACTTTTTATGACTATGACCTCAGCCAGTCATTTTTCGGGATCTCAGCTGGAGACCAGACCAGCTGTGGTTAGCAGTTTTCCCTCCCTCAAGTACCGCAGCGAAGCCAGTTGGCCCAATTTACAATCTGACAGTTTAATATTCACACTGAATTAATGATCTGAGGTGAATTTGACCGACGGTCCTGATAAGATGCAAAATTAAGTTTGGACTGAATGCCTTTTCAACAGTCCAGATATGAACTACTGCACTTCTAACACACTGATAAATACAGCAGGTGTGAGAGGAAAAGGTGACGTTGATTCTGCACTTCCCAGTGCTCCCCGCCTTAACAGCTGAAACCAGATTTGCTGGAGACAATCAGAGATCAAAGTCTCTGTTGTCACGTAGAATTCCTAGAATGTGCAGGAGATTAATATTGATCACTTTTCCCTCAGATACCAGCAGTTCGGTGATAATACACGAAATACACTCACCTCATTTTCTTCTCGACTGAAATGTCCCTCCTTTGTCAACATCTAACCGAGCCTTTCAACCTTTTCTTCAATCGCTTGTTCCAGTCTGTCCCTGTAGAACTTTGTCAGTTGGTACAATTGATATTCACCTCCCTGCGCCAGGAGGTCAGAGATTGCAAACTCTGGCTCTGTGACTATAAAATGAGAACGTAGACATGAACTCAAATATTCCTTATCTTCACGGCTCTCACAGCACTCAGCAAATCAATAATGTCTTGAAACTCAATATTCAGCCGTCTTCAGCAACAAACACGGATTTTGTACCAATTTCCAACACTGACCTTAAAACCTACCCAACAATGTTTGGGCATCACATCACCAGAAGGGCAACTTTACTGGAAAACTGACCCACCTCCAGCCAACACAATCCAGTTATTTAAAATTAGGCTGGGCGATACCTGCTGAGGCTGTCAATGATGCTCTTTTCCCAGAGATGCTCTCTCCATCTTGGCGAATACAGGTCATTTAATTCATACCCCGGACAGCCGCATTTCCTCCAATATACATCCAGAAAATCCTCAGAGTAGGTATTACATTTCCTGCAGTGGGTTAACCCGTGTCTCACTAAACCACTTGACACACACCCACACATTCCCCCTCTTCTCTAACCAACCCTCCAACAAGGCCTCACATTTTCCCTCCTCCCTGTCACATTCTGTGAACACATCATGCTTATATTTCACTCACCTGCCCCTTGTTGGGGACTTGACAATTCCGTGTTCAATGAGCCTCCGAGCTGACAGACAGTCGCCTCACTTGTACCGGTTCCAGGGTCCCGATCAGTGTTCCTGACGTCACTGTCTCTGGGCTGACAGACAGTCGCCTCACTTGTACCGGTTCCAGGGTCCCGATCAGTGTTCCTGACGTCACTGTCTCTGGGCTGAATTTGCTCCACTTCCGCTGCGGCCGGACCACATTCTATTGGGACATTGCTCTCAATCCGACCCTGCTTTGGTACCTTGCTTCCCGTGTCCCGATCATCTTCCCCCAATAACTTCAATGGTAAGAACCTCCTGAGTACTGTTCGAACCCGATTTAACCTCCCACCTGAAATAAATGATGAATAGCAGGTTTAGAGTGATTTGTACTCGAAGAAGGATTCACAATGGGTGTCCGCAATGGAGCCGAGACTCTGTCTCACCAGATTTGGAGTGGGACTGTGCTGGTGAATGTGAATCACACGTCCTGCTAGGGCACCATCCCGATAAGCCACAGTAATAATAATCCCCGACTACGCGTTAGCTGAACACACTGATACCCAGCTGTTATTAATGGAACGGCCTCAGGTGATACCGGGAATTATCACTGGGATTATTTCCACAAACATAAATTTCCCTGGATCATAAACTGTCCAGTCACCTGTGTCACTCACAGACAAGCCACTGGATTACTCATGGTCCGATCCTCCAGATCACACGATCTGCGTTTGTTTTGTCACACACTGTCTTGTCCCCTGGGTCACAGACTGACCATTGACTTGAGACGAAAAATGTCCAGTCCCCTGGGGTACAGACTGACCATAACCTTGAAGCCATTGATGCCTAGTTCCCTGGGTCCATCCCGTCTCCCGGATGATAATCGTCAGGTAACAACTATACAAGTCATTGGCAAAAGGACAGTCTTGTATGCAGTTCTAGTAGCTAAACGTAAAGTCTCCCTTAGAGAACTTTATGTGCACTTACAGTTGCTAATCTACAAAATGGATGTGATTCAGCTGGGAAGAGTGTAGAGGAGATTGACAAGTACGTTACTGGATGGGGCTGTTTGTTTTTTGTGTTACATGGTTCGGGTAAAATTTGTCCTGGATCATGTGAGCTTGAAGGGTAACCTTACACACCTACATAAAATAATCAGGAATGCAGATAAGGTAGATGGTCATAGTCTGTTTCCTAGGTTAGGGGAGTCTGAGACTCGAGGGCAGAAATTTAAAAAGGACCGAAAGGACATTTTTTTTTTCACGTGGCGGCTGATGGGTATAAATTACATGCAGCCAGAGGAGGCTTTAAACACAAACAAAATTACAAAGTTGTGAAGATGTGGGCGGGAAAAAGGATAGAAGAAGTCTGCAAGGGAAATTTGGGAAAAGCTGCTGGGAAATCGGGCAAGCTCAGAGACATTTAGAACAGCATGAATTAGTTGAGCCGAAGGACCCGTTTCCACACTGTGATCTCTGTTTTACTCCACCTGGAATACAGAGTTGAGCACAATGACAATGCCTACCAGAGACAGAGACAGTTGGTCATTGGTTAAAGCGGATTTCGCATCAGAGATACAGGTAATTTAAATTCAGGTAGCAGATCATCTGAAGAGGGAAGTATTGAGAATTCACGTTCACCATTTGGCCACAGACCAGACATGGACTGGGGTATTAAAACAGAATCTGAAGTCAGGAGGGTGATGGTAGCGGCCAAAAAAGCAAGAAACAGCCACTGAAGTACAAGGAGCAGGACGAAGATTATCCAGAAAGCAAGGGAAATCGGGAAGAAAGGACGCTGGAGATGGACACAGGCCCTGAACGAGACTAGGATTCAGGGCCTAGGCTAGAAACACGGGACCCGGACGTGGAACTAGGAACAAGGAGACTGGACTAGGAACTCAGAACTCCGGAACCAGAGTCTGGACAAGGACCCGGAACCTGGGTCTTGGTTGGGACTCGAACCTGGGTCTTGACTCGGAACCGGAACCCGGGTCTAGGCTAGGACTCAGGACTAGGATCTTGGCAAGGACTCGGGACTAGGATTTTGGCAAGGACTCAGGACTAGGATCTTGGCAAGGACTCGGGACTAGGATCTTGGCAAGGACTCGGGACTAGGACTTTGGCAAGGACTCGGGACTAGGATTTTGGCAAGGACTCGGGACTAGGATCTTGGCAAGGACTCGGCACTAGGATTTTGGCAAGGACTCGGGACTAGGATCTTGGCAAGGACTCGGGACTAGGATCTTGGCAAGGACTCGGGACTAGGATCTTGGCAAGGACTCCGGACTAGGATCTTGGCAAGGACCCGGGACTAGGATCTTGGCAATGACTCGGGACTAGGATCTTGGTAAGGACTCGGGACTAGGATCTTGGCAAGGACCCGGGACTAGGATCTTGACAAGGACCCGGGACTAGGATCTTGACAAGGACTCGGGACTAGGATCTTGGCAAGGACTCGGGACTAGGATTGTGGCAAGGACCCGGGACTAGGATCTTGGCAAGGACTCGGGACAAGGATTTTGGCAAGGACTCGGGACTAGGATCTTGGCCGGGACTCGGGACTAGGATCTTGGCCAGGACTCGGGACTAGGATCTTGGCAAAGAATCGGGACTAGGATCTTGGTAAGGACTCGGGACTAGGATCTTGGCAAGGACTCGGCACTAGGATCTTGACAAGGACTCGGGAGTAGGATCTTGGCAAGGACCCGGGACTAGGACCTTGGCAAGGACTCGGGACTAGGATCTTGGCAAGGACAGGATGAGGTACTCCAGTACGGGACGAGGAATCTCCAGCACCGGGCTGGGCGAGGAACTGCTGGCCTGGGCGAGGCACATGGACTAGATGAGGACACGTATCTCAGACTTGGGCAGGGCTGGAACAGGGCGCCTGGACTTCAACTTGAGTGCAGCAGCACGGAGCCTCGGACTTGAGTATGGGAACACAGAGCCTTGGACGTGAGTACAGGAACACGGAACACAGAGCCAGGACACCTCCTTGGGAACAGGACGTAGGGCCGGGACCCGTACACGGAATACAGAGCCAGTACCACGTTTGGGATCAAGGCTTAGTGCCGGGGCACTACACAGTATCAGGACACCTCCTACGGAAGCAGCAGCAGTTCAATGAAATACACAATCTAGCAGGGGAAAATATAATAATAATAAACAAACAAGTAAACAAATTACGTATACTGAATAGATTTTTTTTTAAAAAAACGTGCAAAAACAGAAAGACTATATATTAAAAAATGAAGTAAGGTAGTGTCCAAAGGTTCAACGTCCATTTAGGAATCGGATGGCAGAGGGAAAAAAGCAGTTCCTGAATCTCTGAGTATGTGCCTTCAGGCTTCTGTACCTGCTTTCTGATGGTAACAGTAAGAAAAGGACATGCCCTGGAAGTTGGAGGTCCTTAATAATGGACGCTGCCTTTCTGATGCACCTCTCCCTGAAGATGTCCTGGGTAATTGGTAGGCTAGTACCCAAGATGGGGCTGACGAGATTTACAACCTTCTGCAGCTTCTTTCGATCCTGTGCAGTAGCCCCTCCATACCAGACAGTGATGCACTGAAGAGACCCCAGGATTATCTAAAATGAAGTGTCTCATGATCCTCAGCCATTTCCAAGGCTGGCAACGCTCTCGGCTCGGCTACAGAAAACAGAGTTCGGAAAATTCCCCTCATCTACTTTGCGCAGCGAGGAGGAAGTTGATAGCTTCCCCGACAAAACCTGAAATGCTGTATTATCACACAATCTCTGAAGTCCCGGAAATGTTCTTACAACCTGCCTCTGAATTTTATAAATGAAAGTTGGCGATGTCTTTTACCTCTGAACAGGCCCTAATGAGCAACAAACCGTGAACCTGGACTTTCACGTAACAAAAAACAGTTGTCACATTCCTGTTTGTGTTTAACTCTCAACCTGTTGATTCAGGTTCTCCGGCTCCTTTCACTCAGGTGAAGCTTTGCATGGTGAGTGGAGTCATTCGACCATTACTAGTGTCAGGTCCCTGTGCTGGAACTGTTGGATAGATCGATTACACAAAGCCGCTTTACCCGTGAGATCAATGACACTGCTCGATGAAAATTTTCTCTGCCCTGTTAGCGCCTGTGTAAGTTTCTTCATCTGAACTATTGTGCACCAACAGGGAAGAAGTTTAATGAAAAATATCCCAGTGAACGTACCTGTAGCCATTCTGATTCTGACTGACGATTGTTGATTGTCGTCGTCTTGTTTACACTTTTGTCGCGGTGCAGAACAGCTCCACCTGCTGGTGATGGCCTGAATTACACACAACAAGCGGACAGTGAGTCAGAGAGAGTAGAATTACTTCGCAAATGTGACAGTATCGCCATCCTCTGTACCAGAGCAGCAGTTCGCTTAGGGACCAAACATTCACTATTAACATCAACTCTCACACCATGTCTGTATGTCTGTTCAGTAATATTTGGCACATCCTACTGATAGAGTCACAGAGCAACAGAGCACAGATACATACCCTTCAGCCCATCGAGACAATGCTGACCACAGTGCCCACAGAGATGGTCTTAATTTCCTAAGTTGGACCCATTTTCCTCCTGGCCTCTTAATTCCATCTTCACATCCCATTTGCTTCTAGAATTATACAATTGTGCCTGCCTCATTCCTCTGGCAGGTCCCTCGACATCATCACCAACCTCTGCATGAAACCGTTGCTGCTCGTGTTGGTTTTACAATCTATTTACCACTCCTCTGCCCATTCAGATCCCCTATAAACTACGATAAGCTTCACATTGAATACCATCTACTAACTTTGTGTCATCCGCGGACTTACTGGTCAAGCCTTGTGCACTTGCATTCAAATCACTGCTATCAAATAGCGAATATCACATGTCCCAACTTGTGGATTTGCGGCACACAACTAGTTACCCGCCTCCATTTGGAGGAGAAACCTCCAACCACCACTCTTTTCTTGATATCTTCAATGCAATTTTTGAATCCATCTAACGTTCCCTCTCTGTACTGCATGTGACCTTATCTTCCAGACCAAGCCGTCATGAGGCATCTTGCCAAAGGCTTTACTGGAGTTCAATGTACAACATCCACTCCCCCACCCTCATGGACAATCATCTTCAAAAACCTTTAAAAAGTATTGTTGAACACAACTTTCCATGCACAATGCCATAACTCCTGATCACATCTGTCAAACCAAATGTTGGTTTGTATTCTGTGTGTGACTCGGCCATATTGTGGAAAAATAGCTCCGGCACCTCTCCTTCCATTTTTCCACTTACCCTCCAAAAGCCAAAATGGCAACCCATAGTAAAATTATGCTTCTCCAAATGCTGCCCCCAAGTATTCCTTCCAAGGGTTGGCCTACCCCCGATGTAACTCTCACTGGTCTATAATCCCCAGGATTAAACCCATTTGCTTTATTGAATTACAGAACATAATTTGACAGTCTCCAATCATGTGTTACTATGCCTGTGGCCATAGTGGATTCAATGATCATGGTCAGTGCCCCGTAACCTTCCCCCCTCACTTCCTGTAGTAACGTGGTGTATATTGGTAGATTGAACAACATCTCTTTCTCAATATTGCCATGCTGCTATGTTAACGTCGCAATCACTTTCCATCTCATTGGTAACTCTGAAGCAAAACATTCATTAAACACCTCGCCTATCACCGCATCCTCCAGGCACGTTTCCACCTTTGCTCCTGTGTAATCCTGCCCTCAATCTATTCACCCTCCTCTTCTTCACCCACATGTAGAACGCCTTAGGCTTTCTTTCATCCTACTTCCCAGCGACTTCTCAAGTTCCCTTTGACCTCTAAGTCACTTCTTAAGCTCCTTCTAGGCTTCCTTATAATTCTCTAGAGCCTTGATTGAATGTTGCTTCCTAAATCTAAAGAATGCTTCCTTTTCCCTCTTGCTGAAATGTTCCCATCACTTGTGAACCACGGTTCATTTATATAAACATTCTTTAACTGTGTGTGGAACAAATCGACCCCGAACCGCATACAAGTGTTCCTGAAGCAACCTTCACAGTTTCATTGTGCATTTCCCTTTGAAAATGTTCCCCCAATTTACACTCCTAAACTGCTCCGAATACCATTGTAATTATCCACTCACTAATTAAATACTGCCTCATATCGTCTGCTACTATCCTTGTCCACGATCATAATAAAAGTTGGGATGTTGTGGTCACTATCTCAAGAAGGTCACCCATCGTGACATCTGTCACCACACCAGCGTCATTGCCTCATACTAGATGCAGTACGGCAACTCCTCCGGTGAGCCCATCCACAAACTATGTCAAGAATCCTTCCTGGACACACAACGCACTCTGCCCCATTGACACATTTTGGAACAAGCAAGTGGAATCAACATCAGGAAAGTGGAGGTCAACAATGATAACAACCTTGTTGCTTCTGCAGCTTTCCCAAAACTGCCAAGTTATCTGCTCTCGTTATACCGGTGGCTTTGGGGGAGGCCTATAGAATAATTTCAGAATGATATCCCCCTTCCCGTTTCGGACTTTCACCCACATGGATGTCCTCTCTTTATGTACCTGTAATACCATCCCTAATTAGTAAAGACAATTCTCCCCATTTCACTCCCCACCCCCCCAAATAAAACCTGAAACATCAAACTTCAATTCTGCCCTTGTAACAGTCAGGTCTGTGAAATGGTTATAACATGTACCATCCATGTACTGAACCATGCTCTAAGTTACTCTTATTTTTAATACTTATTTTATTGAAGTAAACACATTTCCAACCGACTACATTATGCCCTGTCCACAACCGATCCATCCACAGTCTCTCTGGACATTGCATCTGCCTTTATTTCAACTGTTCTGTCATCTGACCAAACACTCCGGTTTCCATCCCACAACTACTGAGTTTAAGGCGACCCCCGCAGCTCCAGCTGACCAGCCTCCAAGAACATTTGCTCATCTCAACTACAGATATAACCCATGCATTTGATACAGGGTCAAATGGGAACATAACTTCATTGGAAGTTATTCTGCTTAGTCACAGGTACGTAGGTTCTGACAATTTATTAGTAGAAAAGTGTTTGATGATGACAGCGTATGTAAATGCAAATTACTGAGTGAAATGCGATGCTGGGACATTTGGCTTCAAGAGTGTTTGCCCTTAACAAAGGCTTGCGTGACGATATACTGGAGGGCAAGTATATCATTGCAGCTTGCAATAGCCAGAGGAATCAATGACATGCTGCTGTAGTTCACGGTAATTCCACATTTGTGCAATCACTACAGCAGGAAACAACTGTGGTGTCTTATAAAGGCAAAAATTCTCAACGCGTTTTGAGATAATTTTGATCTAACACAGAATAGCAAGGAAACAGAACTGATGAGAGTTTGAAATGAGCAAACAATATGAGGGAATGGGCGTGGTTTCGCAGAGCTGATACTGACAGCACATTAGTAGATCTGGAGTGATTGCAGCTAGGTCTGATAGAGGCATACATGTTATTTCTAGGATTATTCAGTCTCACTCCAGCTATTCACAAGGAACAAGGAAATGGCAGACAAATTGAACAAGTATTTTGGATCTGACTTCACTAGGGAAGACACAAACAATCTCCCAGATATAATAGTGGACAAAGGACCTAGGGTAATGGATGAACTGAAGGAAATTTATATTGAGCAGGAAATGGTGTTGGATAAACTGTTGGGTCTGAAGGCTGGTAAGTCCCGAGGACCTGATGGCCTGCATCCCAGTGTATTTAAGGAGGTGGGTTTAGAAATCGTGGAAGCATTGGTAATCATTTTCCAATGTTCTATAGATTCAAGATCAGTTCCGTGGATTGGAGGGAGGCTAATGTTGTCCCTCCCTTCAGGAAGGGAGGAAGAGAGAAAACAGGGAATTATCCACCGGTTAGCCTGACGTCGGTGGTGGGAAAGATGCTGGAGTCAATTATAAAAGATGAAAATACGACACATCTGGATAGCAGTAACAGGATCGGTCCGAGTCAGCATGGATTTACGAAGGGGAAATCGTGCTTGCTAATCTTCTGGAATTTTTTGAGGATGTAACTATGAAAATGGACAAGGGAGAGCCAGTGGATGTAATGTACCTGGACTTTCAGAAAGCCTTTGATAAAGTCCCACATAGGAGATTAGCGGGCAAAATTAGGGCACATGGTATTGGGGGCAGAGTACTGACATGGATTGAAAATTGGCTGGCTGACAGAAAACAAAGCGTAGCGATTAATGGGTCCCATTCGGAATGGCAGGCGGTGACCAGTGGGGTACCGCAGGGTTCAGTGCTTGGACCGCAGCTGTTTGCAATATATATTAATGATTTAGATGAGGGAATTAAAAGTAACATTAGCAAATTTGCCGATGACACAAAGCTGGGTGGCAGTGTGAAATGTGAGGATGCTGTTATGAGAATGCAGGGTGAATTGGACAGGCTGGGTGAGTGGGAAGATGAATGGCAGATGCAGTTTAATGTGGATAAATGTGAGGTTATCCACTTTGGTGGTAAGAACAGGAAGGCAGATTATTATCTAAATAGAGTCAAGTTAGGAAAAGGGGAAGTACAATGAGATCGAGGTGTTCTTGTACATCAGTCATTGAAAGCAAGCATGCAAGTACAGCAGGCAGTGAAGAAAGCTAACGGCATGCTGGCCTTCATAACAAGGGGAATTGAGTATAAGAGCAAAGAGGCCCTTCTGCAGCTGTACAGAGCCCTGGTGAGACTACACCTGGAGTACTGTGTGCAGTTTTGATCTCCAAATTTGAGGAAGGACATTCATGCTATTGAGGGAGTGCAGCGTAGGTTCACAAGGTTAATTCCCAGGATGGCAGAACTGTCATATGTCGAAAGATTGGAGAGACTGGGCTTGTATACTCTGGAATTTAGAAGGCTGAGAGGGGATCTTATTGAAACATATAAGATTATTAAGGGATTGGACACGCTGGAGGCAGGAAGCATGTTCCCACTGATGGGTGAGTCCAGAACCAGAGGCCACAGTTTAAGAATAAGGGGTAGGCCATTTAGAACGGAGTTGAGGAAAAACTTTTTCACCCAGAGAGTGGTGGATATATGGAATGTTCTGCCCCAAAAGGCCGTGGAGGCCAAGTCTCTGGATGCTTCCAAGAAAGAGATGGATAGAGCTCTTAAAGATAGTGGAATCAAAGGTTGTGGGGATAAGGCAGGAACTGGATACTGATTGTGGATGATCAGCCATGATCACAGGAAATGGCGTTGCTGGCTCGAAGGGCCGAATGGGCTACCCCTGCACCTATTGTCTATTGTCTATTTCCTACCAGCCTTGGTACAGAAATGTAATGTCTAAAGGACTAGAGTTTGAGTAAATAAGACTCACCAAACTTTCTCCTGAGTGAATCAATGGAAACCCTGAGTCAGAATGGTTCTCTTCAGTTGGTGCTCTCAGTCATCGAGCTGGTCCACTTGCTGCTGTTCCCTCATCTTCAGCTGAGGTTTTCTTCCAGTCGTGGGCGTTTCTTCCAATATATCTCTCAGCCCAGATCTAACTTTAAACAGAGAGATAATGAAGCATGTTACTAATGCAAAGGAGAATAAACCATTAAACTCATTGAAATTTAAATCTTGAACTCATACATAATTATCCGAGTGAAGAAATCTGTAACTGTCCCTCACATTTTATAAACCAAAATGCTGGAGGAACTCATCAGGCCAGTCAGCTTCTGTAAGTCGACTTTTCTCTCTTCCATAGCCGCTGCCTGGCCTGCTGAGTTCCTCCAGCATTTTGTGTGTGTTGCTTGGATCTCCAGAATCTGCAGACTTTCTGTTGTTTCTGATAGGATACAAATAAGTCATCGTTCAGTCATGGTATAATATGTGTCATAATACGTAGGAGTAGATTTAGGGGATACGGTCATTCTATTCTGCTCCATAATCAATCATGGAGGATTTTTTTCTTCCAACACCGTATTCTTGCTTCCCTGCTATAACTCTCACCTATTTAGCAATCCAGAACATGAATATACCCAACGGTAGCCTCCACTACATTTTATGGCATCAAATTCCACAGATCAACCAACATTTGGCTAAATAATTGCTCTCATCTCAGTTTTAAAGTGAAGCTTCATATTCTGAGGCAGCACACTCAGATCCCAAACTCTCCGTCTAATCAAGACGTTTTCTCCATTCCCACTGCATCCATACTTGCTGTTATTCAGTTGGTGTAAATAATCACTCCCGTCTTAACTTCACCTCCCCCCAACAACACTCAATCGCCATCCCTCTAAGCGCCTCTGAACACAGGCCCAGGGCCATCAAATGCTTCTCATGCATAATGCTTATCATTCCTCAGATTATTTTTGTGAAGCTTGTTAGCAACAACTGTAGTGAATACATTTCCGGGGAAAACAGGACGATATGTACCAGGATAATGTACTGGGAAAAGCTCTGGTTTCCTTCCTCTTCTATCAACTCTCACAAAACGAGCGCAGGTGCACTGGTCCACTCGCAGGAGATTTATAATGTTCCAGGGTGAATGTAATAAAGAGTAACTGGAATCACTGGAAACGCTCAGCTGGTAAGGAACAGCTGTGTGGGAGAGGAAAAATACTAGCGATTCGGTTTCCTAATCTTTCGTCAGAACGGATCAAACATCATACAGTTTTTAGTGGAAAGTCATGGGTTGTTCTCCATGTAGCGGTGTGGACTGAGGGAAGATCTGATAGAGGTTTATAAGATTATGAAAGACATAGATAGAGTAGACAGGGAGCATCATTTTTTTGTGTAGAAATGTCTAGTACCAGAGGACATGCAATGAAGGTGTGAGGGAGCAGGTGCGAAGGAAATGTAAGGGTAAGTTGTTTTACATCAGAGAGGTGTGGATGCCTGGAATGCTCTGTCTGTTATGGTGATGGAAGCAAATACACTGGAGGGTTTTAAGAGATGTTTCGATAGGCCCATGGGTGTGAGGAAGATTGAGAGGATATGGACATTGTGTAGGTAGGAGTCATTAGCTCTTTTTTTTGGGGCGGGGAGTGGGGTTTATTTACTTTTCAGCTGGCTTGGCACACCATTGTGGCCAAAGCGTCTGTTCCTGTGATGCACTGTGCTATATTCTGTTCTCTCTCCAGCATCTGGAGTTTCTCTTTGACTTCCACTGGCAGATAGACAGGTGGCAGTGAGGGGAATTTCCAAACTTGAATTGAATTCTGAAACCCCGGTCTATTTCTACTGGTGCAAACACAAAACAGCGCATTTAATCACAGCCTCTCCTTGTGAGGGATGGAATGGGAATTCATTCCCTGCTTTCCTTCCAAAGGAAATGCAGAACCAAATATCTGAACCCAGAACAGAAATACTCGCTGAACATCTCATAAACCCAGACAACTTGATCCCCTGATGCATTTTATCTGGGTCAAAACATGCGAGTCTGGCCCCGTAGCTCAGAAGGGTAGGGCAAGGAAGAGGAGGGCAGTTGTGATAGGGGACTCGATAGTAAGAGGGTCAGATAGGCGATTCTGTGGACGCAGTCCAGAGACCCGGATGGTAGTTTGCCTCCTTGGTGCCAGGGTCCGGGATATTTCTGATCGTGTCCAAGATATCCTGAAGTGGGAGGGTGAGGAGCCAGAGGTCGTGGTACATATAGGTACCAATGACATAGGTAGGAAAAGGGATGAGGTCCTGAAAGGAGAATATAGGGAGCTAGGAAGGGAGTTGAGAAAAAGGACCGCAAAGGTAGTAATCTCGGGATTACTGCCTGTGCCAGTAGGAATGCGATGAGGTGGAGGATAAATGCGTGGCTGAGGGATTGGAGCAGGAGGCAGGGATTCAAGTTTTTGGATCATTGGGACCTCTTTTGGCGCAGGCGTGACCTGTACAAAAAGGATGGGTTGCACTTGAATCCCAGGGGGACCAATATCCTGGCAGGGAGATTAGCGGGGGCTGCTGAGGTGACTTTAAACTAGAATGGTTGGGGGGTGGGAATCAAATTAAAGAGGCTAGGCGTGAGGAGGTTAGTTCACTACAGGGGGATGGGAACCAGTGCAGAGAGGCAGAGGGGTGTAAAGTGAGGGTAGAAACAAAAAGTACTATGGAGAAAAGTAAAAGTGGCAGGCCGACAAATCCAGGGCAAGCATTAAAAAGGGCCACTTTTCAGCATAATTGTATAAGGGCTAAGAGAGTTGTAAAAGAGCGCCTGAAGGCTTTCTGTGTCAATGCAAGGAGCATTCGTAATAAGGTGGATGAATTGAAAGTGCAGATTGTTATTAATGATTATGATATAGTTGGGATCACAGAGACATGGCTCCAGGGTGACCAGGGATGGGAGCTCAACGTTCAGGGATATTCGATATTCAGGAGGGATAGACATGAAGGAAGGGGAGGTCGGGTGGCGTTGCTGGTCAAAGAAGAGATTAACACAATAGGACATAAGCCGGGAAGATGTGGAATCGATATGGGTGGAGCTGCGTAACACTAAGGGGCAGAAGACGCTGGTGGGAGTTGTGTACAGGCCACCTAACAGTAGTAGTGAGGTTGGAGATGGTATTAAACAGGAAATTAGAAATGTGTGCAATAAAGGAACAGCAGTTATAATGGGTGATTTCAATCTACATGTAGATTGGGTGAACCAAATCGGTAAGGGTGCTGAGGAAGAGGATTTCTTGGAATGTATGCGGGATGGTTTTTTGAACCAACATGTCGAGGAACCGCCTAGAGAGCAGGCTATTCTGGACTGGGTTTTGAGCAATGAGGAAGGGTTAATTAGCGATCTTGTTGTGAGAGGCCCCTCGGGTAAGAGTGACCATAATATGGTGGAATTCTTCATTAAAATGGAGAGTGACATAGTTAATTCAGAAACAAAGGTTCTGAACTTAAAGAGGGGTAACTTTGAAGGTATGAGAAGTGAATTAGCTAAGATAGACTGGCAAATGACACTTAAAGGATTGACGGTGGATATGCAATGGCAAACATTTAAAGGTTGCATGGATGAACTGCAACAAATGCTCATTCCAGTTTGGCAAAAGAATAAATCAAGGAAGGTAGTGCACCCGTGGCTGACAAGAGAAATTAGGGATAGTATCAATTCCAAAGAAGAAGCATACAAATTAGCCAGAGAAAGTGGCTCACCTGAGGACTGGGAGAAATTCAGAGTTCAGCAGAGGAGGACAAAGGGCTTAATTAGGAGGGGGAAAAAAATTATGAGAGAAAACTGGCAGGCAACATAAAAACGGACTGTAAAAGCTTTTATAGATATGTAAAAAGGAAAAGACTGGTAAAGACAAATGTAGGTCCCCTGCAGACAGAAACAGGTGAATTGATTATGGGGAGCAAGGACATGGCAGACCAATTGAATAATTACTTTGGTTCTGTCTTCACTAAGGAGGACATAAATAATCTTCCAGAAATAGTAGGGGACAGAGGGTCCAGTGAGATGGAGGAACTGAGCGAAATACATGTTAGTAGGGAAGTGGTTTTCGGTAAATTGAAGGGATTGAAGGCAGATAAATCCCCAGGGCCAGATGGCCTGCATCCCAGGGTGCTTAAGGAAGTAGCCCAAGAAATAGTGGATGCATTAGTGATAATTTTTCAAAACTCGTTAGATTCTGGACTAGTTCCTGAGGATTGGAGGGTGGCTAATGTAACTCCACTTTTTAAAAAAGGAGAGAGAGAGAAACCGGGGAATTATAGACTGGTTAGCCTAACGTCGGTGGTGGGGAAACTACTGGAGTCAGTTATCAAGGATGTGATAACAGCACATTTGGAAAGCGGTGAAATGATCGGACAAAGTCAGCATGGATTTGTGAAAGGAAAATCATGTCTGACGAATCTCATAGAATTTTTTGAGGAAGTAACTAATAGAGTGGATAGGGGAGAACCAGTGGATGTGGTATATTTGGATTTTCAGAAGGCTTTTGACAAGGTCCCACACAGGAGATTAGTGTGCAAACTTAAAGCACACGGTATTGGGGGTAAGGTATTGGTGTGGGTGGAGAGTTGGTTAGCAGACAGGAAGCAAAGAGTGGCAATAAATGGGACCTTTTCAGAATGGCAGGCGGTGACTAGTGGGGTACCGCAAGGCTCAGTGCTGGGACCCCAGTTGTTTACAATATATATTAATGACTTGGATGAGGGAATTAAATGCAGCATCCCCAAGTTTGCGGATGACACGAAGCTGGGCGGCAGTGTTAGCTGTGAGGAGGATGCTAAGAGGATGCAGGGTGACTTGGATATGTTGGGTGAGTGGGCAAATTCATGGCAGATGCAATTTAATGTGGATAAATGTGAAGTTATCCACTTTGGTGGCAAAAATAGGAAAACAGATTATTATCTGAATGGTGGCCGATTGGGAAAAGGAGAGGTGCAACGAGACCTGGGTGTCATTATACACCAGTCATTGAAAGTGGGCATGCAGGTACAGCAGGCGGTGAAAAAGGCGAATGGTATGCTGGCATTTATAGCAAGAGGATTTGAGTACAGGAGCAGGGAGGTACTACTGCAGTTGTACAAGGCCTTGGTGAGACCACACCTGGAGTATTGTGTGCAGTTTTGGTCCCCTAATCTGAGGAAAGACATCCTTGCCATAGAGGGAGTACAGAGAAGGTTCACCAGATTGATTCCTGGGATGGCAGGACTTTCATATGAAGAAAGACTGGATGAACTGGGCTTGTACTCGTTGGAATTTAGAAGATTGAGAGGGGATCTGATTGAAACGTATAAGATCCTAAAGGGATTGGACAGGCTAGATGCAGGAAGATTGTTCCCGATGTTGGGGAAGTCCAGAACGAGGGGTCACAGTTTGAGGATAGAGGGGAAGCCTTTTACGACCGAGATTAGGAAAAACTTCTTCACACAGAGAGTGGTGAATCTGTGGAATTCTCTGCCACAGGAAACAGTTGAGGCCAGTTCATTGGCTATATTTAAGAGGGAGTTAGATATGGCCCTTGTGGCTACGGGGGTCAGGGGGTATGGAGGGAAGGCTGGGGCGGTGTTCTGAGTTGGATGATCAGCCATGATCATAATAAGTGGCGGTGCAGGCTCGAAGGGCCGAATGGCCTACTCCTGCACCTATTTTCTATGTTTCTATGTTTCTATCCCGAATCCAACCTCGGAGGGTCACAGCCCACACCGAGAGCCTCGCACATCTCTTCCACATCTGACGCTGGGTGTTCCCACATCTCACACCGAGAGATTCACGCTACCAATATCCAGCCCCCGGAGACGTCTGCTTCTTTGCTGAAGGAGGAACATCCCGCAGCATCAGTGAAGGCACCAACGTAGACCGAAGCACAATCACTGCCAGTTACATATTCCTATTAGCCCATCCAGTCCGTGCCATGTTCGGTCTCGTCCCATCCTCCTGCATCCGGACCATAGCCCTCTATACCTCCCTCATCTATCTACCTGCTCAAACATCTCTTAGATACTACATTGAACCTTCATCTCTCAGGTGCCTTCATCGGACTCCACAACCCTGGGAAACGAGCCCTGGTGTATGTATTTGGTCCATCGTCGTCGATGAAGACCTCGACATCATTAGTCATTTTGAGACTGGATTCCGTGTGTCTGAAGGTGACTGATCAGGCCAAGTCGGGAACGGAATGTCCTGGCACATGTAGTTTCGCTAGTAGCTCTGGACTTGCGCAGCTCCCGCTTATGTTGTCCTTCAGCAATGCGCCTTGCTTCGTAAGCTTGACAGCCCTTGTTGACGCGGCCGCGCTAGGTCGGGCGGTTTTGTGCCAGCATTTCCCAGGAGGTCGTGTCTATGTCAAGCCACTTCAAGGAGGCCTTTAGTGTGTCTTTGTAACGTTTCTTCTGCCCTCCATGAGAGCGTCATCCAGCAGCGAGTTCCCAAAAGGAGCTGCCTGAGTATGTGCTCGTCCGGCCTACGGATGAAGGACCTGCCCACCGGGTCTATACTCTCATCAGCAGTGTTTACACTGATGGTAGACTTGCACTAAAGAGAACTTCAGTGTCTGGTACATTATCTTGCCATCTAATGCGTAATATTCTGCAAAGACAGGTCATGTGGAAATGGATGAGCTGTCTTGCGTTCCTTCGATACACAGTCCATGTTTCACGGGTATACAGGAGGGTAGTGAGTACCACTGCTCTGTAGACCTTCAGTTTTGTTGCTGGACTGATTACTCGACGTCCCCATAGAGTGGAGCGCAGTCTACCGAAAGCAGAACTTGCCTTCGCTATTCTGCAGTTAACTTCTGTATCAATAGTCACTGGTCGGGAGAGGGTGCTGCCAAGGTCAGTAAACTGGTGCACTGCCTGTAGTTTCTGTCCTTTGACTATGATTTTCGGTTCTGTGCACGGTGCATGAGGGGCAGGCTGGTGCATGATTTCGGCCTTTTTGATATTGATGGTGAGTCCAAAGTTGTCACAAGCCGTGGAGAATTTGTACATATTGACTTGCATCTCTGGCTCCGAGCCGGCATACAGGGCGCAGTCATTGACAAAGAGGAAGTCTCTCAGAACAGTCTACTTCACTTTGATAATAGCTTGAAGTCCCCTCAGGTTGAAGAGCTTCCCATCCACTCTGTACTTGAGGCTGATTCCAGCATCACTGTCCTGGAAGACAACATTCAGCATGGCAGTAAACATCATGCTGAACAGTGTGGGTGCGAGCACACAGCCCTGTTTGACGACACTGGTGACTGGGAACGCCTTAGTGGATTCTCCGCCGTCCAGCCTGGTGTATGAGGCTGGGCATCAAGGACTTGACAGACTACGTGAGGGAAAAAATAGGCTTGACTGTACCAGTGACGTTGTCCTCCCTGGCGCTCTGAACACTGCTTCGAGACATGCAATACAAGCCAGCCACAAAAACTAACTCCCCCCGCACCCCCCCCCCCCACCCCCGACAGCTGAGCAATCAATGTCTGTAACACCAGACGTAATAAGGAATCTGCAGAGGTGTTGGGACAGAAACCATCCAGGCTGAGCTCGCATACAGTGTGCACATCAGCGCATTCATGTCTTCATCGTCAACAATTCACTCGTCCAGGCTGCTGTTCCCACATGCTTCAAATCAGCCGCCATCCTCCCTGTACCAACGAACTCTACACATTCAGAACAAAACGACTCCTGCCCGGTGGACCTGCATGGCGTGCTTTGAACGGCTGATAACGGCACACATCAGAAACTCCAATCCTTGCTCACTGGGCGCTCACCAATAAGTTGACCTACCGAATCACTGCAGGGCAGATGCCGCAGCATCTGTCATTCCCCTTGGCCTGACACACATAGAAAATAGGGACACTTGTGTCAGAACGTTGTTTCTGAGCTTCAGTTCGGCAGGTAACACTATTGTCCCACAGACATTGGTGAACAAATCCCTTGTCAGCCATCTAAACACACCTTGGGCTTCCTGGACAACAGACCGCAGCCAGTCAGGTTGCACCGCTCGTCCATTCCCATTACCGTGAACTCGGCTGCGTGTTGTACACTCTGCTCACACACGTCTGAATGGCCAAACACACAATAACCACATTGAAAACTTTCCCCGAAGGCAGATTGTGGTGCGGCTCATCAGTGAGAATAATGATATGTCAGGCAGAAAAAACAGCTTAAGGCCTGGAGCCAGTCAAATAACCACTTTCCCAATGTCAACAAGACAAAGGGGATGGTTATCGACTTCTTTCTCCTTCTTGATTTTATAAACCTATAGTGTCACCCAAATTCTCCTCTGCTTCTCTGGAATAAAGATCCAGCTCGGCCAACCTCTCCCTATGACACGGCCCTCTAGTCCAGGCAGCATCGTCATCAATCTCTTCTGCGCCCTCTCCAGCTCGATAATATCTTTCATACAATAGGGTGATCACAACTGTACAGAATACTCGTTGTAGCCTCACCAGCTATTTGTATAATCCAAAACTCAATGCCTGACTGATGAAGGCCAGCATGATTAAAGCCTGCTTTTCCACCCTCTATATCTGTAGATCTGCTTTCAGCGAACTTTACCCTTGTAATCCCAGTTCGCTCTGTGCCACCACACTTGGAGATCCGCCATTCAGCATATCAGGCCCACCATGTTTACTGTCCAAAATGCACCATCTTTCACTTGTCCAAGTTGCAAACCATTTACTTTCTCTCGGTTCTATCTCCATAACTGACAAACATCTCTTTCAAATACATTCCAACATATTGCAATATCCACAAGACTCCCTCGTTTAGCCTCACAACTTGCTAACCAGGCTATGTACATTAATATACAAATCAAAGTCATCACTAATATAACACACTTAAAAGTTGCTGGTGAACGCAGCAGGCCAGGCAGCATCTCTAGGAAGAGGTACAGTCGACGTTTCAGGCCCAGACCCTTCGTCAGGACTAACTGAAGGAAGAGTGAGTAAGGGATTTGAAAGTTGGAGGGGGAGGGGGACATCTAAAATGACAGGAGAAGACAGGAGGGGGAGGGATGGAGCCAAGAGCTGGACAGTTGATTGGAAAAAGGGATATGAGAGGATCATGGGACGGGAGACCAAGGGAGAAAGAAAGGGGGAGGGGTGAAGCCCAGGGGATGGGCAAGGAGTATAGTGAGAGGGACAGAGGGAGAAAAAGGAGAGAGAGAAAAAGAATATAACTATATAATAATGAATAAATAAACAACGAATGGGGTACGAGGGGGAGGAGGGACCTTAACGGAAGTTTGAGAAGTCAATGTTCATGCCATCAGGTTGGAAGTCACCCAGACGGATATAAGGAGTTGTTTCTCCAACCTGAGTGTGGCTTCATCTTTACAGTACAGGAGGCCGTGCATAGACATATGAGAATGGGAATAGGACGTGGAATTAAAATGTATGTCCACTGGGAGATCCTGCTTTCTCTGGCGGACAGAGCGTAGGTGTTCAGCGAAACGGTCTCCCAGTCTGCGTCTTGTCTCGCCAATATATGGAAGTCGCATCGGGAGAACCGGGCGCAGTATATCACCCCAGCCGACTCACAGCTGAAGTGTCGCCTCACCTGGAAGGACTGTCTGGAGCCCTGAATAGTGGTAAGGGAGGAAGTGTAAGGGCACCTGTTCCGCTTACAAGGATAAGTGCCAGGAAGGAGATCGGTGGGGAGGGAGGGGAGGGACGATTGGCCAAGGGAGTCGCCTAGGGAGCGATCCCTGCGGAAAGCAGAAAGGGTGGGTGGAGGGAAAGATGTGCTTAGTGGTGGGTTCCCGTTGGAGGTGGCGGAAGTTACGGAGAATTATATGTTGGACCCGGAGGCTGGTGGGGTGGCAGGTGAGGACTAGGGGAACCCTATTCCTAGTGGGGTGGCGGGAGGATGGGGCGCGAGCAGATGTGAATGAAATGGGAGAGATGTGCTTGAGAGCAGAGTTGATAGTGGAGGAAGGGAAGCCCCTTTGTTTAAAAAAGGAGGACATCTCCCTCGTCCTGGAATGAAAATCATCCGTCTTCCCGTGCTCTATGTTTTGCGTTTCTGTCGTCCCAATTCCAGGGTTCAGAGGTTCCTGTTGTCCCAGGTCCAAGGCTCGGCTGTTCCTCAGTACCAAGTCAAGGCTTCGTGTTCTCGTCTTGTCCATGTGCCTCGTCCTCCCCATGTTCCTCGTCCTGTGCTGGAGTCTCCTCGTCCTGTACTGGAGTTCCCTCGTCTTGAAAGGAGTCTCTCTTTCCGTCCTGTAGCCTCGCTGAGTTCCAGAGTCCGAGCCCAAGTCAAGGCACAGGTTCTTGGTCCTTGCCCAGTCCCTGGCTCGGAGTCCGAGCCGAAGCCTCGTCATGTCCTCGCCTCGAAGAAGCCAAGCCATGAAGAACCCAAGCCATGTCCATTCCTGTAGCCACGTCATGTCCTCGCCTAGTTACGGAGACCGAACCCGAGTCAAGACCAGGTTCTGTGTCCTTGTCCACTCTCCGGCATTGAGTCCAAGCCCAGGCTCCTAGTTCCCATTTCCTTGTCCTAGTCCCGCTTGCCTAGCCAATGTCCCAGCCCAAGTCTGTGTTCTTCCGCAGCTCTCTAGTCAAGTCCTTTTCCTAGTCCTTCATTGTCTGTGTCTTGCATTTGGGTCGCCCCCCAGCACCCTCCTTATCATAGGCACGTTTTGTAGCCGGAGGTTTGCCGTGGTTTTCCTGCCATTTCTGATTCTCAAATTAAGGTGGAACTGGAACTTAACAAAGCTCTGCCTGGGTCGGGGCTCAGGCTGGCTCACCGGTCTGCAGATTGTGAGAGGATGCAGATAAACCTGCTTGTCTCCAGCAGCTAAACGGATCTCATTTCTTCACTATCTTATTGGTCAGCGAGAATTTGCTCAGCACAGTTGGCTGCCATTTTTTCCTCAGGGTGGCTGGGACGAAATGCTTTTAATGTAAAATTGTAAAATACTGTATAAGATATTGGGAGCTCAGTAATTCAGTCTACATCTGTGAAAAGAGAAATGGTGGAACACCCAGTTTCAGATATGGGGCTGTCCAAGATGCTGCAGATCTGCTGAGCGATTCCAGCATTTTCTTCTTCTTGCTTTACATTTCCGGCAACAGTGGTATTTTTTTTTGTCTATTTTAATGCAGAGATATTAAAATTGCAAAATGTTTGGGACACCCAAAAACTGTTCAACATATCTGTGGATATTCAATCACCACCCCTACCAATTTATTGGTTATCAGTTCATTCCGACCCTGGTGTAATACAGACCAAGTTTGGTCTGGCCATTCACTGCAACAGAACTTCCCCCAGGCGTCTTGGACCCCACCGTGCCGCAGGACCCGGGAGGGGATGTCGACAGGGTGGGTCTAGACCTGTGCAACCCTCTACTGACCTAAAACTCATTCACGCACACGCTATTCCTTTCTGAGGAGTGGAATATAAACCCCACTAACTGACTAAAAGGAACCATCATCATCCTATGGGATGGATATCCGAAGAAGAAGAAGAAGAAGAAGAAGAAGAAGAAGAAGAAGAAGAAGAAGAAGAAGAAGAAGAAGAAGAAGAAGAAGGAGAAGAAGGTGGTGTAATACTTTCCATACCGTCAATGCTCACAGCATTCTTTCCTCCCACTATTATTACTGACACACACATCACACTCATCACAGGCCTCTATTCACTAAATCCATCTTCAATCATCACCCTTCGCTTGCTGTCATTGAGTTCGGTCAAAATAGTCATGTTCTGGTAAAACTACAAATTGTTTGACAGACAATCGCCACGATCTTCAGCATCACTGCAGACTGTGGACATTTTAATCCCAGCTATAGAATTACCGATATACTGCCCGTTCCATATCCTCCGAGACTCCATCCGAATATTACAACCTACACAATGACTGCCCTGTGACGCTTTGGCATCAGCGATTGCTGTGGTGTTCCTAGCATTTGGGAATCACAAACTGAGGAGAAACGAACCTAACGATCGTCTATCCATCTTAATGTAAAATTCCTGCAAAATTACATTGTCTTTTTTCTCTCTTTGTTTTACTGCACAGATGATATCTGATTGCAAAATATTTGGGGCGAAAAAAGCTATTTAATAGATTTGTGTAATGCCAGCCGCACCACACCAATTTATTAGTTTTCAGTTCACTCCGACCCTGGTGTAATACATTCCATACCGTCAATACTCACAGCATCCTGCCGTCCATCTATCACTCTGTTGCAGTTGCTCCTGAGGTCACCGTCTCTACGCTAAGTAACGGTGACCACAGAGCGAGAAACATGCGCAACACTTCTTGCAGATCCGGGGGGCTGTTGCCCTGGAAACGGAGGAAGTAGCTCACCGCAAATAATTGCGAAAGGAAATAACAAACTCAATATAATATGCTACGTGTTTCATAATGACAAAAAAAAGCACTGCAGCCATTTTGTAACGGTGAAATTAAAATGTAATGGTTTAATGGCTGCTGCATTTATCCTGCCTCGTGCTGTATTCAAGTAAACATCAATTAATCGAACAAAAAAAAAAAAAACACAGCTCCTGGAAGGCTCAGTGATGTAAAAGTGCAGTACAATACTTCAGAATGAGGCAAAGGTTAGAAGAAAGATGGTAGATATACATCATTGACGTGGTGAGATACAGGCTGGAAGGAGGTTTAACAAGATGGCACGGAATGATCAGATAGAACCAGTTGGGAGAAGGGATCGAGAACAATCACTGATGGCTCTTCAGCATTACACAGATACTGAATTAATAGTACATACCACTATATGCAGTATATATATGAACCTGAAGTGTCAAAGCTACAACAAACAATAAGAACGTTTGAATGTAACCTTAGCCCCTGAACGTACCATAGAAAGCATCCCATCCGGATACTTTCACAACTTCCTACGGCTATTATTCTTCGTTTGACTGCAGGAAATAGCATAGATCTATGGACACAGCTGAGCACATCATAGGAACTCCACTGTCTATATGCTTCCCGCTGCCTCAGTGAATCAGGAAACATAATCAAAGATTCCCAGAACCCTGGACATTCTCAATTCTCAACCACCCAACGGGTCGAAGATAAAAAAAAC